>NW_026535823.1:0-644166 GCF_028551555.1 Melozone crissalis
TACCTGACCACTCTCCTGCCTTTTCTATTCACATGAACATTCGATTGCAAGCTGTTTTGGACACTTTCTTTCTCTTCTTGCAAAACACTCGGCAGACCTCCGTGCAGCCTCTAGAACACGATGGGAGATGTTTTCTGTGCTGGCACAGTTTCTCCTTGCCAGACAGAGTGAAAAAGCTTTTTGCTAAGATGTAGACGAGAAGAGAGGCTAAAGACGAAGGTACGGTGCTCTGCAGAGCTAAGCACCGCTCCCGGACCTCTTTCGGCACAAGGCGCACACCGCAGAGCACAGTGATCGGCAGAATCGTCTTTGCGCGAAGAAGCAGCTTCTTCGTCTCCGGTAGCCGGAGAGAGCGGCAACTTCGCAAAGGTGATGAAACTAGCTGTACAACACTGCGATTGTGTGCGCAGCTTGCCAACTGAGAGAAAACAGTACCTGACCACTCTCCTGCCTTTTCTATTCACATGAACATTCGATTGCAAGCTGTTTTGGACAACTTTCTTTCTCTTCTTGCAAAACACTCGGCAGACCTCCGTGCAGCCTCTAGAACACGATGGGAGATGTTTTTTGTGCTGGCACAGTTTCTCCTTGCCAGACAGAGTGGAAAAGCTTTTTGCTAAGATGTAGACGAGAAGAGAGGCTAAAGACGAAGGTACGGTGCTCTGCAGAGCTAAGCACAGCTCCCGGACCTCTTTCGGCAGAAGGCGCACACCGCAGAGCACTGTGAGCGGCAGAATCGTCTTTGCGCGAAGAAGCAGCTTCTTCGTCTCCGGGAGCCGGAGAGAGCGGTAACTTCGCAAAGCTGATAAAACAAGCTGTACAACACTGCGATTGTGTGCGCAGCTTGCCAACTGAGAGAAAACAGTACCTGACCACTCTCCTGCCTTTTTTATTCACATGAACATTCGGTTGCAAGCTGTTTTGGACAACTTTCTTTCTCTTCTTGCAAAACACTCGGCAGACCTCCGTGCAGCCTCTAGAACACGATGGGAGATGTTTTCTGTGCTGGCACAGTTTCTCCTTGCCAGACAGAGTGGAAAAGCTTTTTGCTAAGATGTAGACGAGAAGAGAGGGCTAAAACGAAGGTACGGTGCTCTGCAAAGCTAAGCACCGCTCCCGGGCCTCTTTCGGCAGAAGGCGCACACCGCAGAGCACTGTCAGCGGCAGAATCGTCTTTGCGCGAAGAAGCAGCTTCTTCGTCTCCGGAGCCGGAGAGAGCGGCAACTTCGCAAAGGTGATGAAACAAGCTGTACAACACTGCGATTGTGTGCGCAGCTTGCCAAGTGAGAGAAAACAGTACCTGACCACTCTCCTGCCTTTTCTATTCACATGAACATTCGATTGCAAGCTGTTTTGGACAACTTTCTTTCTCTTCTTGCAAAACACTCGGCAGACCTCCGTGCAGCCTCTAGAACACGATGGGAGATGTTTTCTGTGCTGGCAAAGTTTCTCCTTGCCAGACAGAGTGGAAAAGCTTTTTGCTAAGATGTAGACGAGAAGAGAGGCTAAAGACGAAGGTACGGTGCTCTGCAGAGCTAAGCACCGCTCCCGTGCCTCTTTCGGCAGAAGGCGCACACCGCAGAGCACTGTGAGCGGCAGAATCGTCTTTGCGCGAAGAAGCAGCTTCTTCGTCTCCGGGAGCCGGAGAGAGCGGCAACTTCGCAAAGGTGATGAAACAAGCTGTACAAACACTGCGATTGTGTGCGCAGCTTGCCAACTGAGAGAAAACAGTACCTGACCACTCTCCTGCCTTTTTTATTCACATGAACATTCGGTTGCAAGCTGTTTTGGACAACTTTCTTTCTCTTCTTGCAAAACACTCGGCAGACCTCCGTGCAGCCTCTAGAACACGATGGGAGATGTTTTCTGTGCTGGCACAGTTTCTCCTTGCCAGACAGAGTGGAAAAGCTTTTTGCTAAGATGTAGACGAGAAGAGAGGCTAAAGACGAAGGTACGGTGCTCTGCAAAGCTAAGCATCGCTCCCGGGCCTCTTTCGGCAGAAGGCGCACACCGCAGAGCACTGTGAGCGGCAGAATCGTCTTTGCGCGAAGAAGCAGCTTCTTCGTCTCCGGGAGCCGGAGAGAGCGGCAACTTCGCAAAGGTGATGAAACAAGCTGTACAACACTGCGATTGTGTGCGCAGCTTGCCAACTGAGAGAAAAACAGTACCTGACCACTCTCCTGCCTTTTCTATTCACATGAACATTCGATTGCAAGCTGTTTTGGACAACTTCTTTCTCTTCTTGCAAAACACTCGGCAGACCTCCGTGCAGCCTCTAGAACACGATGGGAGATGTTTTCTGTGCTGGCACAGTTTCTCCTTGCCAGACAGAGTGGAAAAGCTTTTTGCTAAGATGTAGACAAGAAGAGAGGCTAAAGAAGCAGGTACGGTGCTCTGCAGAGCTAAGCACAGCTCCCGTGCCTCTTTCGGCAGAAGGCGCACACCGCAGAGCACTGTGAGCGGCAGAATCGTCTTTGCGCGAAGAAGCAGCTTCTTCGTCTCCGGGAGCCGGAGAGAGCGGCAACTTCGCAAAGGTGATGAAACAAGCTGTACAACACTGCGATTGTGTGCGCAGCTTGCCAACTGAGAGAAAACAGTACCTGACCACTCTCCTGCCTTTTCTATTCACATGAACATTCGATTGCAAGCTGTTTTGGACAACTTTCTTTCTCTTCTTGCAAAAACACTCGGCAGACCTCCGTGCAGCCTCTAGAACACGATGGGAGATGTTTTCTGTGCTGGCACAGTTACTCCTTGCCAGACAGAGTGGAAAAGCTTTTTGCTAAGATGTAGACGAGAAGAGAGGCTAAAGACGAAGGTACGGTGCTCTGCAGAGCTAAGCACCGCTCCCGGACCTCTTTCGGCAGAAGGCGCACACTGCAGAGCACAGTGAGCGGCAGAATCGTCTTTGCGCGAAGAAGCAGCTTCTTCGTCTCCGGGAGCCGGAGAGAGCGGCAACTTCGCAAAGGTGATGAAACAAGCTGTACAACACTGCGATTGTGTGCGCAGCTTGCCAACTGAGAGAAAACAGTACCTGACCACTCTCCTGCCTTTTCTATTCACATGAACATTCGATTGCAAGCTGTTTTGGACAACTTTCTTTCTCTTCTTGCAAAACACTCGGCAGACCTCCGTGCAGCCTCTAGAACACGATGGGAGATGTTTTCTGTGCTGGCACAGTTTCTCCTTGCCAGACAGAGTGGAAAAGCTTTTGCTAAGATGTAGACGAGAAGAGAGGCTAAAGAAGCAGGTATGGTGCTCTGCAGAGCTAAGCACAGCTCCCAGACCTCTTTCGGCACAAGGGCGCACACCGCAGAGCACAGTGATCGGCAGAATCGTCTTTGCGCGAAGAAGCAGCTTCTTCGTCTCCGGGAGCCGGAGAGAGCGGCAACTTCGCAAAGGTGATGAAACAAGCTGTACAACACTGCGATTGTGTGCGCAGCTTGCCAAGTGAGAGAAAACAGTACCTGACCACTCTCCTGCCTTTTCTATTCACATGAACATTCGATTGCAAGCTGTTTTGGACAACTTTCTTTCTCTTCTTGCAAAACACTCGGCAGACCCCCGTGCAGCCTCTAGAACACGATGGGAGATGTTTTCTGTGCTGGCACAGTTTCTCCTTGGCCAGACAGAGTGAAAAAGCTTTTTGCTAAGATGTAGACGAGAAGAGAGGCTAAAGACGAAGGTACGGTGCTCTGCAGAGCTAAGCACCGCTCCCGGACCTCTTTCGGCACAAGGCGCACACCGCAGAGCACAGTGATCGGCAGAATCGTCTTTGCGTGAAGAAGCAGCTTCTTCGTCTCCGGTAGCCGGAGAGAGCGGCAACTTCGCAAAGGTGATGAAACTAGCTGTACAACACTGCGATTGTGTGCGCAGCTTGCCAACTGAGAGAAAAACAGTACCTGACCACTCTCCTGCCTTTTCTATTCACATGAACATTCGATTGCAAGCTGTTTTGGACAACTTTCTTTCTCTTCTTGCAAAACACTCGGCAGACCTCCGTGCAGCCTCTAGAACACGATGGGAGATGTTTTTTGTGCTGGCACAGTTTCTCCTTGCCAGACAGAGTGGAAAAGCTTTTTGCTAAGATGTAGACGAGAAGAGAGGATAAAGACGAAGGTACGGTGCTCTGCAGAGCTAAGCACAGCTCCCGGACCTCTTTCGGCAGAAGGCGCACACCGCAGAGCACTGTGAGCGGCAGAATCGTCTTTGCGCGAAGAAGCAGCTTCTTCGTCTCCGGCAGCCGGAGAGAGCGGCAACTTCGCAAAGGTGATGAAACAAGCTGTACAACACTGCGATTGTGTGCGCAGCTTGCCAACTGAGAGAAAACAGTACCTGACCACTCTCCTGCCTTTTTTATTCACATGAACATTCGGTTGCAAGCTGTTTTGGACAACTTTCTTTCTCTTCTTGCAAAACACTCGGCAGACCTCCGTGCAGCCTCTAGAACACGATGGGAGATGTTTTCTGTGCTGGCACAGTTTCTCCTTGCCAGACAGAGTGGAAAAGCTTTTTGCTAAGATGTAGACGAGAAGAGAGGCTAAAGACGAAGGTACGGTGCTCTGCAGAGCTAAGCACCGCTCCCGGACCTCTTTCGGCAGAAGGCGCACACTGCAGAGCACTGTGAGCGGCAGAATCGACTTTGCGCGAAGAAGCAGCTTCTTCGTCTCCGGGAGCCGGAGAGAGCGGCAACTTCGCAAAGGTGATGAAACAAGCTGTACAACACTGCGATTGTGTGCGCAGCTTGCCAAGTGAGAGAAAACAGTACCTGACCAATCTCCTGCCTTTTCTATTCACATGAACATTCGATTGCAAGCTGTTTTGGACAACTTTCTTTCTCTTCTTGCAAAACACTCGGCAGACCTCCGTGCAGCCTCTAGAACACGATGGGAGATGTTTTTTGTGCTGGCACAGTTTCTCCTTGCCAGACAGAGTGGAAAAGCTTTTTGCTAAGATCTGGACGAGAAGAGAGGCTAAAGAAGCAGGTATGGTGCTCTGCAGAGCTAAGCACAGCTCCCAGACCTCTTTCGGCACAAGGCGCACACCGCAGAGCACAGTGATCGGCAGAATCGTCTTTGCGCGAAGAAGCAGCTTCTTCGTCTCCGGGAGCCGGAGAGAGCGGCAACTTCGCAAAGGTGATGAAACAAGCTGTACAACACTGCGATTGTGTGCGCAGCTTGCCAACTGAGAGAAAACAGTACCTGACCACTCTCCTGCCTTTTCTATTCACATGAACATTCGATTGCAAGCTGTTTTGGACAACTTTCTTTCTCTTCTTGCAAAACACTCGGCAGACCTCCGTGCAGCCTCTAGAACACGATGGGAGATGTTTTCTGTGCTGGCACAGTTTCTCCTTGCCAGACAGAGTGAAAAAGCTTTTTGCTAAGATGTAGACGAGAAGAGAGGCTAAAGACGAAGGTACGGTGCTCTGCAGAGCTAAGCACCGCTCCCGGACCTCTTTCGGCACAAGGCGCACACCGCAGAGCACAGTGATCGGCAGAATCGTCTTTGCGCGAAGAAGCAGCTTCTTCGTCTCCGGTAGCCGGAGAGAGCGGCAACTTCGCAAAGGTGATGAAACTAGCTGTACAACACTGCGATTGTGTGCGCAGCTTGCCAACTGAGAGAAAACAGTACCTGACCACTCTCCTGCCTTTTCTATTCACATGAACATTCGATTGCAAGCTGTTTTGGACAACTTTCTTTCTCTTCTTGCAAAACACTCGGCAGACCTCCGTGCAGCCTCTAGAACACGATGGGAGATGTTTTTTGTGCTGGCACAGTTTCTCCTTGCCAGACAGAGTGGAAAAGCTTTTTGCTAAGATGTAGACGAGAAGAGAGGCTAAAGACGAAGGTACGGTGCTCTGCAGAGCTAAGCACAGCTCCCGGACCTCTTTCGGCAGAAGGCGCACACCGCAGAGCACTGTGAGCGGCAGAATCGTCTTTGCGCGAAGAAGCAGCTTCTTCGTCTCCGGGAGCCGGAGAGAGCGGTAACTTCGCAAAGCTGATAAAACAAGCTGTACAACACTGCGATTGTGTGCGCAGCTTGCCAACTGAGAGAAAACAGTACCTGACCACTCTCCTGCCTTTTTTATTCACATGAACATTCGGTTGCAAGCTGTTTTGGACAACTTTCTTTCTCTTCTTGCAAAACACTCGGCAGACCTCCGTGCAGCCTCTAGAACACGATGGGAGATGTTTTCTGTGCTGGCACAGTTTCTCCTTGCCAGACAGAGTGGAAAAGCTTTTTGCTAAGATGTAGACGAGAAGAGAGGCTAAAACGAAGGTACGGTGCTCTGCAAAGCTAAGCACCGCTCCCGGGCCTCTTTCGGCAGAAGGCGCACACCGCAGAGCACTGTCAGCGGCAGAATCGTCTTTGCGCGAAGAAGCAGCTTCTTCGTCTCCGGGAGCCGGAGAGAGCGGCAACTTCGCAAAGGTGATGAAACAAGCTGTACAACACTGCGATTGTGTGCGCAGCTTGCCAAGTGAGAGAAAACAGTACCTGACCACTCTCCTGCCTTTTCTATTCACATGAACATTCGATTGCAAGCTGTTTTGGACAACTTTCTTTCTCTTCTTGCAAAACACTCGGCAGACCTCCGTGCAGCCTCTAGAACACGATGGGAGATGTTTTCTGTGCTGGCAAAGTTTCTCCTTGCCAGACAGAGTGGAAAAGCTTTTTGCTAAGATGTAGACGAGAAGAGAGGCTAAAGACGAAGGTACGGTGCTCTGCAGAGCTAAGCACCGCTCCCGTGCCTCTTTCGGCAGAAGGCGCACACCGCAGAGCACTGTGAGCGGCAGAATCGTCTTTGCGCGAAGAAGCAGCTTCTTCGTCTCCGGGAGCCGGAGAGAGCGGCAACTTCGCAAAGGTGATGAAACAAGCTGTACAACACTGCGATTGTGTGCGCAGCTTGCCAACTGAGAGAAAACAGTACCTGACCACTCTCCTGCCTTTTTTATTCACATGAACATTCGGTTGCAAGCTGTTTTGGACAACTTTCTTTCTCTTCTTGCAAAACACTCGGCAGACCTCCGTGCAGCCTCTAGAACACGATGGGAGATGTTTTCTGTGCTGGCACAGTTTCTCCTTGCCAGACAGAGTGGAAAAGCTTTTTGCTAAGATGTAGACGAGAAGAGAGGCTAAAGACGAAGGTACGGTGCTCTGCAAAGCTAAGCATCGCTCCCGGGCCTCTTTCGGCAGAAGGCGCACACCGCAGAGCACTGTGAGCGGCAGAATCGTCTTTGCGCGAAGAAGCAGCTTCTTCGTCTCCGGGAGCCGGAGAGAGCGGCAACTTCGCAAAGGTGATGAAACAAGCTGTACAACACTGCGATTGTGTGCGCAGCTTGCCAACTGAGAGAAAACAGTACCTGACCACTCTCCTGCCTTTTCTATTCACATGAACATTCGATTGCAAGCTGTTTTGGACAACTTTCTTTCTCTTCTTGCAAAACACTCGGCAGACCTCCGTGCAGCCTCTAGAACACGATGGGAGATGTTTTCTGTGCTGGCACAGTTTCTCCTTGCCAGACAGAGTGGAAAAGCTTTTTGCTAAGATGTAGACAAGAAGAGAGGCTAAAGAAGCAGGTACGGTGCTCTGCAGAGCTAAGCACAGCTCCCGTGCCTCTTTCGGCAGAAGGCGCACACCGCAGAGCACTGTGAGCGGCAGAATCGTCTTTGCGCGAAGAAGCAGCTTCTTCGTCTCCGGGAGCCGGAGAGAGCGGCAACTTCGCAAAGGTGATGAAACAAGCTGTACAACACTGCGATTGTGTGCGCAGCTTGCCAACTGAGAGAAAACAGTACCTGACCACTCTCCTGCCTTTTCTATTCACATGAACATTCGATTGCAAGCTGTTTTGGACAACTTTCTTTCTCTTCTTGCAAAACACTCGGCAGACCTCCGTGCAGCCTCTAGAACACGATGGGAGATGTTTTCTGTGCTGGCACAGTTACTCCTTGCCAGACAGAGTGGAAAAGCTTTTTGCTAAGATGTAGACGAGAAGAGAGGCTAAAGACGAAGGTACGGTGCTCTGCAGAGCTAAGCACCGCTCCCGGACCTCTTTCGGCAGAAGGCGCACACTGCAGAGCACAGTGAGCGGCAGAATCGTCTTTGCGCGAAGAAGCAGCTTCTTCGTCTCCGGGAGCCGGAGAGAGCGGCAACTTGGCAAAGGTGATGAAACAAGCTGTACAACACTGCGATTGTGTGCGCAGCTTGCCAAGTGAGAGAAAACAGTACCTGACCACTCTCCTGCCTTTTCTATTCACATGAACATTCGATTGCAAGCTGTTTTGGACAACTTTCTTTCTCTTCTTGCAAAACACTCGGCAGACCTCCGTGCAGCCTCTAGAACACGATGGGAGATGTTTTCTGTGCTGGCACAGTTTCTCCTTGCCAGACAGAGTGGAAAAGCTTTTTGCTAAGATGTAGACGAGAAGAGAGGCTAAAGAAGCAGGTATGGTGCTCTGCAGAGCTAAGCACAGCTCCCAGACCTCTTTCGGCACAAGGCGCACACCGCAGAGCACAGTGATCGGCAGAATCGTCTTTGCGCGAAGAAGCAGCTTCTTCGTCTCCGGGAGCCGGAGAGAGCGGCAACTTCGCAAAGGTGATGAAACTAGCTGTACAACACTGCGATTGTGTGCGCAGCTTGCCAACTGAGAGAAAACAGTACCTGACCACTCTCCTGCCTTTTCTATTCACATGAACATTCGATTGCAAGCTGTTTTGGACAACTTTCTTTCTCTTCTTGCAAAACACTCGGCAGACCTCCGTGCAGCCTCTAGAACACGATGGGAGATGTTTTTTGTGCTGGCACAGTTTCTCCTTGCCAGACAGAGTGGAAAAGCTTTTTGCTAAGATGTAGACGAGAAGAGAGGCTAAAGAAGCAGGTACGGTGCTCTGCAGAGGTAAGCACAGCTCCCGGACCTCTTTCGGCAGAAGGCGCACACCGCAGAGCACTGTGAGCGGCAGAATCGTCTTTGCGCGAAGAAGCAGCTTCTTCGTCTCCGGGAGCCGGAGAGAGCGGTAACTTCGCAAAGCTGATAAAACAAGCTGTACAACACTGCGATTGTGTGCGCAGCTTGCCAACTGAGAGAAAACAGTACCAGACCACTCTCCTGCCTTTTCTATTCACATGAACATTCGATTGCAAGCTGTTTTGGACAACTTTCTTTCTCTTCTTGCAAAACACTCGGCAGACCTCCGTGCAGCCTCTAGAACACGATGGGAGATGTTTTCTGTGCTGGCAAAGTTTCTCCTTGCCAGACAGAGTGGAAAAGCTTTTTGCTAAGATGTAACGAGAAGAGAGGCTAAAGACGAAGGTACGGTGCTCTGCAGAGCTAAGCACCGCTCCCGGGCGTCTTTCGGCAGAAGGCGCACACCGCAGAGCACTGTGAGCGGCAGAATCGTCTTTGCGCGAAGAAGCAGCTTCTTCGTCTCCGGGAGCCGGAGAGAGCGGCAACTTGGCAAAGGTAATGAAACAAGCTGTACAACACTGCGATTGTGTGCGCAGCTTGCCAACTGAGAGAAAACAGTACCTGACCACTCTCCTGCCTTTTTTATTCACATGAACATTCGGTTGCAAGCTGTTTTGGACAACTTTCTTTCTCTTCTTGCAAAACACTCGGCAGACCTCCGTGCAGCCTCTAGAACACGATGGGAGATGTTTTCTGTGCTGGCACAGTTTCTCCTTGCCAGACAGAGTGGAAAAGCTTTTTGCTAAGAGGTAGACGAGAAGAGAGGCTAAAGACGAAGGTACGGTGCTCTGCAAAGCTAAGCACCGCTCCCGGGCCTCTTTCGGCAGAAGGCGCACACCGCAGAGCACTGTCAGCGGCAGAATCGTCTTTGCGCGAACAAGCAGCTTCTTCGTCTCCGGGAGCCGGAGAGAGCGGCAACTTCGCAAAGGTGATGAAACAAGCTGTACAACACTGCGATTGTGTGCGCAGCTTGCCAACTGAGAGAAAACAGTACCTGACCACTCTCCTGCCTTTTCTATTCACATGAACATTCGATTGCAAGCTGTTTTGGACAACTTTCTTTCTCTTCTTGCAAAACACTCGGCAGACCTCCGTGCAGCCTCTAGAACACGATGGGAGATGTTTTCTGTGCTGGCACAGTTTCTCCTTGCCAGACAGAGTGGAAAAGCTTTTTGCTAAGATGTAGACGAGAAGAGAGGCTAAAGACGAAGGTACGGTGCTCTGCAGAGCTAAGCACCGCTCCCGGATGTCTTTCGGCAGAAGGCGCACACCGCAGAGCACAGTGAGCGGCAGAATCGTCTTTGCGCGAAGAAGCAGCTTCTTCGTCTCCGGGAGCCGGAGAGAGCGGCAACTTTGCAAAGGTGATGAAACAAGCTGTACAACACTGCGATTGTGTGAGCAGCTTGCCAAGTGAGAGAAAACAGTACCTGACCACTCTCCTGCCTTTTCTATTCACATGAACATTCGATTGCAAGCTGTTTTGGACAACTTTCCTTCTCTTCTTGCAAAACACTCGGCAGACCTCCGTGCAGCCTCTAGAACACGATGGGAGATGTTTTCTGTGCTGGCACAGTTTCTCCTTGCCAGACAGAGTGGAAAAGCTTTTAGCTAAGATGTAGACGAGAAGCGAGGCTAAAGAAGCACGTATGGTACTCTGCAGAGCTAAGCATCGCTCCCGGACCTCTTTCGGCAGAAGGCGCACACCGCAGAGCACTGTGAGCGGCAGAATCGTCTTTGCGCGAAGAAGCAGCTTCTTCGTCTCCGGGAGCCGGAGAGAGCGGCAACTTCGCAAAGGTGATGAAACTAGCTGTACAACACTGCGATTGTGTGCGCAGCTTGCCAAGTGGGAGAAAACAGTACCTGACCACTCTCCTGCCTTTTCTATTCACATGAACATTCGATTGCAAGCTGTTTTGGACAACTTTCTTTCTCTTCTTGCAAAACACTCGGCAGACCTCCGTGCAGCCTCTAGAACACGATGGGAGATGTTTTTTGTGCTGGCACAGTTTCTCCTTGCCAGACAGAGTGGAAAAGCTTTTTACTAAGATGTAGACGAGAAGAGAGGCTAAAGACGAAGGTACGGTGCTCTGCAGAGCTATGCACAGCTCCCGGGCCTCTTTCGGCAGAAGGCGCACACCGCAGAGCACTGTGAGCGGCAGAATCGTCTTTGCGCGAAGAAGCAGCTTCTTCGTCTCCGGGAGCCGGAGAGAGCGGCAACTTGGCAAAGGTGATGAAACAAGCTGTACAACACTGCGATTGTGTGCGCAGCTTGCCAACTGAGAGAAAACAGTACCTGACCACTCTCCTGCCTTTTTTATTCACATGAACATTCGATTGCAAGCTGTTTTGGACAACTTTCTTTCTCTTCTGGCAAAACACACGGCAGACCTCCGAGCAGCCTCTAGAAGACCATGGGAGATGTTTTTTGTGCTGGCAAAGTTTCTCCTTGCCAGACAGAGAGGAAAAGCTTTTTACTAAGATGTAGACGAGAAGAGAGGCTAAAGACGAAGGTACGGTGCTCTGCAGAGCTAAGCACCGCTCCCGTGCCTCTTTCGGCAGAAGGCGCACACCGCAGAGCACTGTGAGCGGCAGAATCGTCTTTGCGCGAAGAAGCAGCTTCTTCGTCTCCGGGAGCCGGAGAGAGCGGCAACTTCGCAAAGGTGATGAAACAAGCTGTACAACACTGCGATTGTGTGCGCAGCTTGCCAACTGAGAGAAAACAGTACCTGACCACTCTCCTGCCTTTTCTATTCACATGAACATTCGATTGCAAGCTGTTTTGGACAACTTTCTTTCTCTTCTTGCAAAACACTCGGCAGACCTCCGTGCAGCCTCTAGAACACGATGGGAGATGTTTTTTGTGCTGGCACAGTTTCTCCTTGCCAGACAGAGTGGAAAAGCTTTTTGCTAAGATGTAGACGAGAAGAGAGGCTAAAGACGAAGGTACGGTGCTCTGCAGAGCTAAGCACCGCTCCCGGGCGTCTTTCGGCAGAAGGCGCACACCGCAGAGCACTGTGAGCGGCAGAATCGTCTTTGCGCGAAGAAGCAGCTTCTTCGTCTCCGGGAGCCGGAGAGAGCGGCAACTTCGCAAAGGTGATGAAACAAGCTGTACAACACTGCGATTGTGTGCGCAGCTTGCCAAGTGAGAGAAAACAGTACCTGACCACTCTCCTGCCTTTTCTATTCACATGAACATTCGATTGCAAGCTGTTTTGGACAACTTTCCTTCTCTTCTTGCAAAACACTCGGCAGACCTCCGTGCAGCCTCTAGAACACGATGGGAGATGTTTTCTGTGCTGGCACAGTTTCTCCTTGCCAGACAGAGTGGAAAAGCTTTTAGCTAAGATGTAGACGAGAAGCGAGGCTAAAGAAGCACGTATGGTACTCTGCAGAGCTAAGCATCGCTCCCGGACCTCTTTCGGCAGAAGGCGCACACCGCAGAGCCCAGTGAGCGGCAGAATCGTCTTTGCACGAAGAAGCAGCTTCTTCGTCTCCGGGAGCCGGAGAGAGCGGCAACTTCGCAAAGGTGATGAAACAAGCTGTACAACACTGCGATTGTGTGCGCAGCTTGCCAAGTGGGAGAAAACAGTACCTGACCACTCTCCTGCCTTTTCTATTCACATGAACATTCGATTGCAAGCTGTTTTGGACAACTTTCTTTCTCTTCTTGCAAAACACTCGGCAGACCTCCGTGCAGCCTCTAGAACACGATGGGAGATGTTTTTTGTGCTGGCACAGTTTCTCCTTGCCAGACAGAGTGGAAAAGCTTTTTACTAAGATGTAGACGAGAAGAGAGGCTAAAGACGAAGGTACGGTGCTCTGCAGAGCTATGCACAGCTCCCGGGCCTCTTTCGGCAGAAGGCGCACACCGCAGAGCACTGTGAGCGGCAGAATCGTCTTTGCGCGAAGAAGCAGCTTCTTCGTCTCCGGGAGCCGGAGAGAGCGGCAACTTGGCAAAGGTGATGAAACAAGCTGTACAACACTGCGATTGTGTGCGCAGCTTGCCAAGTGAGAGAAAACAGTACCTGACCACTCTCCTGCCTTTTCTATTCACATGAACATTCGATTGCAAGCTGTTTTGGACAACTTTCTTTCTCTTCTTGCAAAACACTCGGCAGACCTCCGTGCAGCCTCTAGAACACGATGGGAGATGTTTTTTGTGCTGGCACAGTTTCTCCTTGCCAGACAGAGTGGAAAAGCTTTTTGCTAAGATGTAGACGAGAAGAGAGGCTAAAGACGAAGGTACGGTGCTCTGCAGAGCTAAGCACCGCTCCCGGGCGTCTTTCGGCAGAAGGCGCACACCGCAGAGCACTGTGAGCGGCAGAATCGTCTTTGCGCGAAGAAGCAGCTTCTTCGTCTCCGGGAGCCGGAGAGAGCGGCAACTTCGCAAAGGTGATGAAACAAGCTGTACAACACTGCGATTGTGTGCGCAGCTTGCCAAGTGAGAGAAAACAGTACCTGACCACTCTCCTGCCTTTTCTATTCACATGAACATTCGATTGCGAGCTGTTTTGGACAACTTTCTTTCTCTTCTTGCAAAACACTCAGCAGACCTCCGTGCAGCCTCTAGAACACGATGGGAGATGTTTTCTGTGCTGGCACAGTTTCTCCTTGCCAGACAGAGTGGAAAAGCTTTTAGCTAAGATGTAGACGAGAAGCGAGGCTAAAGAAGCACGTATGGTACTCTGCAGAGCTAAGCATCGCTCCCGGACCTCTTTCGGCAGAAGGCGCACACCGCAGAGCACAGTGAGCGGCAGAATCGTCTTTGCGCGAAGAAGCAGCTTCTTCGTCTCCGGGAGCCGGAGAGAGCGGCAACTTCGCAAAGGTGATGAAACAAGCTGTACAACACTGCGATTGTGTGCGCAGCTTGCCAAGTGAGAGAAAATAGTACCTGACCACTCTCCTGCCTTTTCTATTCACATGAACATTCGATTGCAAGCTGTTTTGGACAACTTTCTTTCTCTTCTTGCAAAACACTCGGCAGACCTGCGTGCAGCCTCTAGAACACGATGGGAGATGTTTTTTGTGCTGGCACAGTTTCTCCTTGCCAGACAGAGTGGAAAAGCTTTTTGCTAAGATGTAGACGAGAAGAGAGGCTAAAGACGAAGGTACGGTGCTCTGCAGAGCTAAGCACACCTCCCGGGCCTCTTTCGGCAGAAGGCGCACACCGCAGAGCACTGTGAGCGGCAGAATCGTCTTTGCGCGAAGAAGCAGCTTCTTCGTCTCCCGGAGCCGGAGAGAGCGGCAACTTCGCAAAGGTGATGAAACAAGCTGTACAACACTGCGATTGTGTGCGCAGCTTGCCAACTGAGAGAAAACAGTACCTGACCATTCTCCTGCCTTTTTTATTCACATGAACATTCGATTGCAAGCTGTTTTGGACAACTTTCTTTCTCTTCTTGCAAAACACTCGGCAGACCTCCGTGCAGCCTCTAGAAGACCATGGGAGATGTTTTCTGTGCTGGCAAAGTTTCTCCTTGCCAGACAGAGTGGAAAAGCTTTTTGCTAGGATGTAGACGAGAAGAGAGGCTAAAGACGAAGGTACGGTGCTCTGCAGAGCTAAGCACCGCTCCCGTGCCTTTTTCGGCAGAAGGCGCACACCGCAGAGCACTGTGAGCGGCAGAATCGTCTTTGCGCGAAGAAGCAGCTTCTTCGTCTCCGGGAGCCGGAGAGAGCGGCAACTTGGCAAAGGTGATGAAACAAGCTGTACAACACTGCGATTGTGTGCGCAGCTTGCCAACTGAGAGAAAACAGTACCTGACCACTCTCCTGCCTTTTCTATTCACATGAACATTCGATTGCAAGCTGTTTTGGACAACTTTCTTTGTCTTCTTGCAAAACACTCGGCAGACCTCCGTGCAGCCTCTAGAACACGATGGGAGATGTTTTTTGTGCTGGCACAGTTTCTCCTTGCCAGACAGAGTGGAAAAGCTTTTTGCTAAGATGTAGATGAGAAGAGAGGCTAAAGACGAAGGTACGGTGCTCTGCAGAGCTAAGCACAGCTCCCGGGCGTCTTTCGGCAGAAGGCGCACACCGCAGAGCACTGTGAGCGGCAGAATCGTCTTTGCGCGAAGAAGCAGCTTCTTCGTCTCCGGGAGCCGGAGAGAGCGGCAACTTCGCAAAGGTGATGAAACAAGCTGTACAACACTGCGATTGTGTGCGCAGCTTGCCAACTGAGAGAAAACAGAACCTGACCACTCTCCTGCCTTTTCTATTCACATGAACATTCGATTGCAAGCTGTTTTGGACAACTTTCTTTCTCTTCTTGCAAAACACTCGGCAGACCTCCGTGCAGCCTCTAGAACACGATGGGAGATGTTTTCTGTGCTGGCACAGTTTCTCCTTGCCAGACAGAGTGGAAAAGCTTTTAGCTAAGATGTAGACGAGAAGCGAGGCTAAAGAAGCACGTATGGTACTCTGCAGAGCTAAGCATCGCTCCCGGACCTCTTTCGGCAGAAGGCGCACACCGCAGAACCCAGTGAGCGGCAGAATCGTCTTTGCGCGAAGAAGCAGCTTCTTCGTCTCCGGGAGCCGGAGAGAGCGGCAACTTCGCAAAGGTGATGAAACAAGCTGTACAACACTGCGATTGTGTGCGCAGCTTGCCAAGTGGGAGAAAACAGTACCTGACCACTCTCCTGCCTTTTCTATTCACTTGAACATTCGATTGCAAGCTGTTTTGGACAACTTTCTTTCTCTTCTTGCAAAACACTCGGCAGACCTCCGTGCAGCCTCTAGAACACGATGGGAGATGTTTTTTGTGCTGGCACAGTTTCTCCTTTCCAGACAGAGTGGAAAAGCTTTTTACTAAGATGTAGACGAGAAGAGAGGCTGAAGACGAAGGTACGGTGCTCTGCAGAGCTATGCACAGCTCCCGGGCCTCTTTCGGCAGAAGGCGCACACCGCAGAGACCTGTGAGCGGCAGAATCGTCTTTGCGCGAAGAAGCAGCTTCTTCGTCTCCGGGAGCCGGAGAGAGCGGCAACTTGGCAAAGGTGATGAAACAAGCTGTACAACACTGCGATTGTGTGCGCAGCTTGCCAACTGAGAGAAAACAGTACCTGACCACTCTCCTGCCTTTTCTATTCACATGAACATTCGATTGCAAGCTGTTTTGGACAACTTTCTTTGTCTTCTTGCAAAACATTCGGCAGAACTCCGTGCAGCCTCTAGAACACGATGGGAGATGTTTTTTGTGCTGGCACAGTTTCTCCTTGCCAGACAGAGTGGAAAAGCTTTTTGCTAAGATGTAGACGAGAAGAGAGGCTAAAGACGAAGGTACGGTGCTCTGCAGAGCTAAGCACCGCTCCCGGGCCTCTTTCGGCAGAAGGCGCACACCGCAGAGCACTGTGAGCGGCAGAATCGTCTTTGCGCGAAGAAGCAGCTTCTTCGTCTCCGGGAGCCGGAGAGAGCGGCAACTTCGCAAAGGTGATGAAACAAGCTGTACAACACTGCGATTGTGTGCGCAGCTTGCCAAGTGAGAGAAAACAGTACCTGACCACTCTCCTGCCTTTTCTATTCACATGAACATTCGATTGCGAGCTGTTTTGGACAACTTTCTTTCTCTTCTTGCAAAACACTCAGCAGACCTCCGTGCAGCCTCTAGAACACGATGGGAGATGTTTTCTGTGCTGGCACAGTTTGTCCTTGCCAGACAGAGTGGAAAAGCTTTTAGCTAAGATGTAGACGAGAAGCGAGGCTAAAGAAGCACGTATGGTACTCTGCAGAGCTAAGCATCGCTCCCGGACCTCTTTCGGCAGAAGGCGCACACCGCAGAGCACTGTGAGCGGCAGAATCGTCTTTGCGCGAAGAAGCAGCTTCTTCGTCTCCGGGAGCCGGAGAGAGCGGCAACTTCGCAAAGGTGATGAAACAAGCTGTACAACACTGCGATTGTGTGCGCAGCTTGCCAACTGAGAGAAAATAGTACCTGACCACTCTCCTGCCTTTTCTATTCACATGAACATTCGATTGCAAGCTGTTTTGGACAACTTTCTTTCTCTTCTTGCAAAACACTCGGCAGACCTGCGTGCAGCCTCTAGAACACGATGGGAGATGTTTTTTGTGCTGGCACAGTTTCTCCTTGCCAGACAGAGTGGAAAAGCTTTTTGCTAAGATGTAGACGAGAAGAGAGGCTAAAGACGAAGGTACGGTGCTCTGCAGAGCTAAGCACACCTCCCGGGCCTCTTTCGGCAGAAGGCGCACACCGCAGAGCACTGTGAGCGGCAGAATCGTCTTTGCGCGAAGAAGCAGCTTCTTCGTCTCCGGCAGCCGGAGAGAGCGGCAACTTCGCAAAGGTGATGAAACAAGCTGTACAACACTGCGATTGTGTGCGCAGCTTGCCAACGGAGAGAAAACAGTACCTGACCATTCTCCTGCCTTTTTTATTCACATGAACATTCGATTGCAAGCTGTTTTGGACAACTTTCTTTCTCTTCTTGCAAAACACTCGGCAGACTTCCGTGCAGCCTCTAGAAGACCATGGGAGATGTTTTCTGTGCTGGCAAAGTTTCTCCTTGCCAGACAGTGTTGAAAAGCTTTTTCCTAGGATGTAGACGAGAAGAGAGGCTAAAGACGAAGGTACGGTGCTCTGCAGAGCTAAGCACCACTCCCGTGCCTTTTTCGGCAGAAGGCGCACACCGCAGAGCACTGTGAGCGGCAGAATCGTCTTTGCGCGAAGAAGCAGCTTCTTCGTCTCCGGGAGCCGGAGAGAGCGGCAACTTGGCAAAGGTGATGAAACAAGCTGTACAACACTGCGATTGTGTGCGCAGCTTGCCAACTGAGAGAAAACAGTACCTGACCACTCTCCTGCCTTTTCTATTCACATGAACATTCGATTGCAAGCTGTTTTGGACAACTTTCTTTCTCTTCTTGCAAAACACTCGGCAGACCTCCGTGCAGCCTCTAGAACACGATGGGAGATGTTTTTTGTGCTGGCACAGTTTCTCCTTGCCAGACAGAGTGGAAAAGCTTTTTGCTAAGATGTAGATGAGAAGAGAGGCTAAAGACGAAGGTACGGTGCTCTGCAGAGCTAAGCACAGCTCCCGGGCGCCTTTGGGCAGAAGGCGCACACCGCAGAGCACTGTGAGCGGCAGAATCGTCTTTGCGCGAAGAAGCAGCTTCTTCGTCTCCGGGAGCCGGAGAGAGCGGCAACTTCGCAAAGGTGATGAAACAAGCTGTACAACACTGCGATTGTGTGCGCAGCTTGCCAACTGAGAGAAAACAGTACCTGACCACTCTCCTGCCTTTTTTACTCACATGAACATTCGATTGCAAGCTGTTTTGGACAACTTTCTTTCTCTTCTTGCAAAACACTCGGCAGACCTCGGTGCAGCCTCTAGAAGACCATGGGAGATGTTTTCTGTGCTGGCAAAGTTTCTCCTTGCCAGACAGAGTGGAAAAGCTTTTAGCTAAGATGTAGATGAGAAGAGAGGCTAAAGACGAAGGTACGGTGCTCTGCAGAGCTAAGCACAGCTCCCGGGCGTCTTTCGGCAGAAGGCGCACACCGCAGAGCACTGTGAGCGGCAGAATCGTCTTTGCGCGAAGAAGCAGCTTCTTCGTCTCCGGGAGCCGGAGAGAGCGGCAACTTCGCAAAGGTGATGAAACAAGCTGTACAACACTGCGATTGTGTGCGCAGCTTGCCAACTGAGAGAAAACAGAACCTGACCACTCTCCTGCCTTTTCTATTCACATGAACATTCGATTGCAAGCTGTTTTGGACAACTTTCTTTCTCTTCTTGCAAAAGACTCGGCAGACCTCCGTGCAGCCTCTAGAACACGATGGGAGATGTTTTCTGTGGTGGCACAGTTTCTCCTTGCCAGACAGAGTGGAAAAGCTTTTAGCTAAGATGTAGACGAGAAGCGAGGCTAAAGAAGCACGTATGGTACTCTGCAGAGCTAAGCATCGCTCCCGGACCTCTTTCGGCAGAAGGCGCACACCGCAGAGCCCAGTGAGCGGCAGAATCGTCTTTGCGCGAAGAAGCAGCTTCTTCGTCTCCGGGAGCCGGAGAGAGCGGCAACTTCGCAAAGGTGATGAAACAAGCTGTACAACACTGCGATTGTGTGCGCAGCTTGCCAAGTGGGAGAAAACAGTACCTGACCACTCTCCTGCCTTTTCTATTCACTTGAACATTCGATTGCAAGCTGTTTTGGACAACTTTCTTTCTCTTCTTGCAAAACACTCGGCAGACCTCCGTGCAGCCTCAAGAACACGATGGGAGATGTTTTTTGTGCTGGCACAGTTTCTCCTTGCCAGACAGAGTGGAAAAGCTTTTTACTAAGATGTAGACGAGAAGAGAGGCTGAAGACGAAGGTACGGTGCTCTGCAGAGCTATGCACAGCTCCCGGGCCTCTTTCGGCAGAAGTCGCACACCGCAGAGACCTGTGAGCGGCAGAATCGTCTTTGCGCGAAGAAGCAGCTTCTTCGTCTCCGGGAGCCGGAGAGAGCGGCAACTTGGCAAAGGTGATGAAACAAGCTGTACAACACTGCGATTGTGTGCGCAGCTTGCCAACTGAGAGAAAACAGTACCTGACCACTCTCCTGCCTTTTTTATTCACATGAACATTCGATTGCAAGCTGGTTTGGATAACTTTCTTTCTCTTCTGGCAAAACACACGGCAGACCTCCGAGCAGCCTCTAGAAGACCATGGGAGATGTTTTTTGTGCTGGCAAAGTTTCTCCTTGCCAGACAGAGAGGAAAAGCTTTTTACTAAGATGTAGACGAGAAGAGAGGCTAAAGACGAAGGTACGGTGCTCTGCAGAGCTAAGCACCGCTCCCGTGCCTCTTTCGGCAGAAGGCGCACACCGCAGAGCACTGTGAGCGGCAGAATCGTCTTTGCGCGAAGAAGCAGCTTCTTCGTCTCCGGGAGCCGGAGAGAGCGGCAACTTCGCAAAGGTGATGAAACAAGCTGTACAACACTGCGATTGTGTGCGCAGCTTGCCAACTGAGAGAAAACAGTACCTGACCACTCTCCTGCCTTTTCTATTCACATGAACATTCGATTGCAAGCTGTTTTGGACAACTTTCTTTCTCTTCTTGCAAAACACTCGGCAGACCTCCGTGCAGCCTCTAGAACACGATGGGAGATGTTTTTTGTGCTGGCACAGTTTCTCCTTGCCAGACAGAGTGGAAAAGCTTTTTGCTAAGATGTAGACGAGAAGAGAGGCTAAAGACGAAGGTACGGTGCTCTGCAGAGCTAAGCACCGCTCCCGGGCGTCTTTCGGCAGAAGGCGCACACCGCAGAGCACTGTGAGCGGCAGAATCGTCTTTGCGCGAAGAAGCAGCTTCTTCGTCTCCGGGAGCCGGAGAGAGCGGCAACTTCGCAAAGGTGATGAAACAAGCTGTACAACACTGCGATTGTGTGCGCAGCTTGCCAAGTGAGAGAAAACAGTACCTGACCACTCTCCTGCCTTTTCTATTCACATGAACATTCGATTGCGAGCTGTTTTGGACAACTTTCTTTCTCTTCTTGCAAAACACTCAGCAGACCTCCGTGCAGCCTCTAGAACACGATGGGAGATGTTTTCTGTGCTGGCACAGTTTGTCCTTGCCAGACAGAGTGGAAAAGCTTTTAGCTAAGATGTAGACGAGAAGCGAGGCTAAAGAAGCACGTATGGTACTCTGCAGAGCTAAGCATCGCTCCCGGACCTCTTTCGGCAGAAGGCGCACACCGCAGAGCACTGTGAGCGGCAGAATCGTCTTTGCGCGAAGAAGCAGCTTCTTCGTCTCCGGGAGCCGGAGAGAGCGGCAACTTCGCAAAGGTGATGAAACAAGCTGTACAACACTGCGATTGTGTGCGCAGCTTGCCAACTGAGAGAAAATAGTACCTGACCACTCTCCTGCCTTTTCTATTCACATGAACATTCGATTGCAAGCTGTTTTGGACAACTTTCTTTCTCTTCTTGCAAAACACTCGGCAGACCTGCGTGCAGCCTCTAGAACACGATGGGAGATGTTTTTTGTGCTGGCACAGTTTCTCCTTGCCAGACAGAGTGGAAAAGCTTTTTGCTAAGATGTAGACGAGAAGAGAGGCTAAAGACGAAGGTACGGTGCTCTGCAGAGCTAAGCACACCTCCCGGGCCTCTTTCGGCAGAAGGCGCACACCGCAGAGCACTGTGAGCGGCAGAATCGTCTTTGCGCGAAGAAGCAGCTTCTTCGTCTCCGGGAGCCGGAGAGAGCGGCAACTTCGCAAAGGTGATGAAACAAGCTGTACAACACTGCGATTGTGTGCGCAGCTTGCCAACGGAGAGAAAACAGTACCTGACCATTCTCCTGCCTTTTTTATTCACATGAACATTCGATTGCAAGCTGTTTTGGACAACTTTCTTTCTCTTCTTGCAAAACACTCGGCAGACTTCCGTGCAGCCTCTAGAAGACCATGGGAGATGTTTTCTGTGCTGGCAAAGTTTCTCCTTGCCAGACAGAGTTGAAAAGCTTTTTCCTAGGATGTAGACGAGAAGAGAGGCTAAAGACGAAGGTACGGTGCTCTGCAGAGCTAAGCACCGCTCCCGTGCCTTTTTCGGCAGAAGGCGCACACCGCAGAGCACTGTGAGCGGCAGAATCGTCTTTGCGCGAAGAAGCAGCTTCTTCGTCTCCGGGAGCCGGAGAGAGCGGCAACTTTGCAAAGGTGATGAAACAAGCTGTACAACACTGCGATTGTGTGCGCAGCTTGCCAACTGAGAGAAAACAGTACCTGACCACTCTCCTGCCTTTTCTATTCACATGAACATTCGATTGCAAGCTGTTTTGGACAACTTTCTTTCTCTTCTTGCAAAACACTCGGCAGACCTGCGTGCAGCCTCTAGAACACGATGGGAGATGTTTTTTGTGCTGGCACAGTTTCTCCTTGCCAGACAGAGTGGAAAAGCTTTTTGCTAAGATGTAGATGAGAAGAGAGGCTAAAGACGAAGGTACGGTGCTCTGCAGAGCTAAGCACAGCTCCCGGGCGTCTTTCGGCAGAAGGCGCACACCGCAGAGCACTGTGAGCGGCAGAATCGTCTTTGCGCGAAGAAGCAGATTCTTCGTCTCCGGGAGCCGGAGAGAGCGGCAACTTCGCAAAGGTGATGAAACAAGCTGTACAACACTGCGATTGTGTGCGCAGCTTGCCAACTGAGAGAAAACAGTACCTGACCACTCTCCTGCCTTTTTTACTCACATGAACATTCGATTGCAAGCTGTTTTGGACAACTTTCTTTCTCTTCTTGCAAAACACTCGGCAGACCTCGGTGCAGCCTCTAGAAGACCATGGGAGATGTTTTCTGTGCTGGCAAAGTTTCTCCTTGCCAGACAGAGTGGAAAAGCTTTTAGCTAAGATGTAGACGAGAAGAGAGGCTAAAGACGAAGGTACGGTGCTCAGCAGAGCTAAGCACAGCTCCCGTGCCTCTTTCGGCAGAAGGCGCACACCGCAGAGCACTGTGAGCGGCAGAATCGTCTTTGCGCAAAGAAGCAGCTTCTTCGTCTCCGGGAGCCGGAGAGAGCGGCAACTTCGCAAAGGTGATGAAACAAGCTGTACAACACTGCGATTGTGTGCGCAGCTTGCCAACTGAGAGAAAACAGAACCTGACCACTCTCCTGCCTTTTCTATTCACATGAACATTCGATTGCAAGCTGTTTTGGACAACTTTCTTTCTCTTCTTGCAAAAGACTCGGCAGACCTCCGTGCAGCCTCTAGAACACGATGGGAGATGTTTTCTGTGCTGGCACAGTTTCTCCTTGCCAGACAGAGTGGAAAAGCTTTTTGCTAAGATGTAGACGAGAAGAGAGGCTAAAGACGAAGGTACGGTGCTCTGCAGAGCTAAGGACCGCTCCCGTGCCTCTTTCGGCAGAAGGCGCACACCGCAGAGCACTGTGAGCGGCAGAATCGTCTTTGCGCGAAGAAGCAGCTTCTTCGTCTCCGGGAGCCGGAGAGAGCGGCAAATTCGCAAAGGTGATGAAACAAGCTGTACAACACTGCGATTGTGTGTGCAGCTTGCCAACTGAGAGAAAACAGTACCTGACCACTCTCCTGCCTTTTCTATTCACTTGAACATTCGATTGCAAGCTGTTTTGGACAACTTTCTTTCTCTTCTTGCAAAACACTCGGCAGACCTCCGTGCAGCCTCTAGAACACGATGGGAGATGTTTTTTGTGCTGGCACAGTTTCTCCTTGCCAGACAGAGTGGAAAAGCTTTTTACTAAGATGTAGACGAGAAGAGAGGCTAAAGACGAAGGTACGGTGCTCTGCAGAGCTATGCACAGCTCCCGGGCCTCTTTCGGCAGAAGGCGCACACCGCAGAGACCTGTGAGCGGCAGAATCGTCTTTGCGCGAAGAAGCAGCTTCTTCGTCTCCGGGAGCCGGAGAGAGCGGCAACTTGGCAAAGGTGATGAAACAAGCTGTACAACACTGCGATTGTGTGCGCAGCTTGCCAACTGAGAGAAAACAGTACCTGACCACTCTCCTGCCTTTTTTATTCACATGAACATTCGATT
The DNA here is from genome assembly GCF_028551555.1 of Melozone crissalis. NCBI lineage: Eukaryota > Metazoa > Chordata > Aves > Passeriformes > Passerellidae > Melozone > Melozone crissalis. The sequence continues at coordinate 23,429 of NW_026535823.1, forward strand.
GCAAGCTGTTTTGTATAACTTTCTTTCTCTTCTGGCAAAACACACGGCAGACCTCCGAGCAGCCTCTAGAAGACCATGGGAGATGTTTTTTGTGCTGGCAAAGTTTCTCCTTGCCAGACAGAGAGGAAAAGCTTTTTACTAAGATGTAGACGAGAAGAGAGGCTAAAGACGAAGGTACGGTGCTCTGCAGAGCTAAGCACAGCTCCCGGGCGTCTTTCGGCAGAAGGCGCACACCGCAGAGCACTGTGAGCGGCAGAATCGTCTTTGCGCGAAGAAGCAGCTTCTTCGTCTCCGGGAGCCGGAGAGAGCGGCAACTTGGCAAAGGTGATGAAACAAGCTGTACAACACTGCGATTGTGTGCGCAGCTTGCCAACTGAGAGAAAACAGTACCTGACCACTCTCCTGCCTTTTCTATTCACATGAACATTCGATTGCAAGCTGTTTTGGACAACTTTCTTTCTCTTCTTGCAAAACACTCGGCAGACCTCCGTGCAGCCTCTAGAACACGATGGGAGATGTTTTTTGTGCTGGCACAGTTTCTCCTTGCCAGACAGAGTGGAAAAGCTTTTTGCTAACATGTAGACGAGAAGAGAGGCTAAAGACGAAGGTACGGTGCTCTGCAGAGCTAAGCACCGCTCCCGGGCGTCTTTCGGCAGAAGGCGCACACCGCAGAGCAATCTGAGCGACAGAATCGTCTTTGCGCGAAGAAGCAGCTTCTTCGTCTCCGGGAGCCGGAGAGAGCGGCAACTTCGCAAAGGTGATGAAACAAGCTGTACAACACTGCGATTGTGTGCGCAGCTTGCCAAGTGAGAGAAAACAGTACCTGACCACTCTCCTGCCTTTTCTATTCACATGAACACTCGATTGCGAGCTGTTTTGGACAACTTTCTTTCTCTTCTTGCAAAACACTCAGCAGACCTCCGTGCAGCCTCTAGAACACGATGGGAGATGTTTTCTGTGCTGGCACAGTTTGTCCTTGCCAGACAGAGTGGAAAAGCTTTTAGCTAAGATGTAGACGAGAAGCGAGGCTAAAGAAGCACGTATGGTACTCTGCAGAGCTAAGCATCGCTCCCGGACCTCTTTCGGCAGAAGGCGCACACCGCAGAGCACAGTGAGCGGCAGAATCGTCTTTGCGCGGAGAAGCAGCTTCTTCGTCTCCGGCAGCCGGAGAGAGCGGCAACTTCGCAAAGGTGATGAAACAAGCTGTACAACACTGCGATTGTGTGCGCAGCTTGCCAAGTGAGAGAAAATAGTACCTGACCACTCTCCTGCCTTTTCTATTCACATGAACATTCGATTGCAAGCTGTTTTGGACAACTTTCTTTCTCTTCTTGCAAAACACTCGGCAGACCTGCGTGCAGCCTCTAGAACACGATGGGAGATGTTTTTTGTGCTGGCACAGTTTCTCCTTGCCAGACAGAGTGGAAAAGCTTTTTGCTAAGATGTAGACGAGAAGAGAGGCTAAAGACGAAGGTACGGTGCTCTGCAGAGCTAAGCACCGCTCCCGTGCCTTTTTCGGCAGAAGGCGCACACCGCAGAGCACTGTGAGCGGCAGAATCGTCTTTGCGCGAAGAAGCAGCTTCTTCGTCTCCGGGAGCCGGAGAGAGCGGCAACTTGGCAAAGGTGATGAAACAAGCTGTACAACACTGCGATTGTGTGCGCAGCTTGCCAACTGAGAGAAAACAGTACCTGACCACTCTCCTCCTTTTCTATTCACATGAACATTCGATTGCAAGCTGTTTTGGACAACTTTCTTTCTCTTCTTGCAAAACACTCGGCAGACCTCCGTGCAGCCTCTAGAACACGATGGGAGATGTTTTTTGTGCTGGCACAGTTTCTCCTTGCCAGACAGAGTGGAAAAGCTTTTTGCTAAGATGTAGACGAGAAGAGAGGCTAAAGACGAAGGTACGGTGCTCAGCAGAGCTAAGCACAGCTCCCGGACCTCTTTCGGCAGAAGGCGCACACCGCAGAGCACTGTGAGCGGCAGAATCGTCTTTGCGCGAAGAAGCAGATTCTTCGTCTCCGGGAGCCGGAGAGAGCGGCAACTTCGCAAAGGTGATGAAACAAGCTGTACAACACTGCGATTGTGTGCGCAGCTTGCCAAGTGAGAGAAAACAGTACCTGACCACTCTCCTGCCTTTTTTACTCACATGAACATTCGATTGCAAGCTGTTTTGGACAACTTTCTTTCTCTTCTTGCAAAACACTCGGCAGACCTCGGTGCAGCCTCTAGAAGACCATGGGAGATGTTTTCTGTGCTGGCAAAGTTTCTCCTTGCCAGACAGAGTGGAAAAGCTTTTAGCTAAGATGTAGACGAGAAGAGAGGCTAAAGACGAAGGTACGGTGCTCTGCAGAGCTAAGCACAGCTCCCGTGCCTCTTTCGGCAGAAGGCGCACACCGCAGAGCACTGTGAGCGGCAGAATCGTCTTTGCGCGAAGAAGCAGCTTCTTCGTCTCCGGGAGCCGGAGAGAGCGGCAACTTCGCAAAGGTGATGAAACAAGCTGTACAACACTGCGATTGTGTGCGCAGCTTGCCAACTGAGAGAAAACAGTACCTGACCACTCTCCTGCCTTTTCTATTCACATGAACATTCGATTGCAAGCTGTTTTGGACAACTTTCTTTCTCTTCTTGCAAAACACTCGGCAGACCCCCGTGCAGCCTCTAGAACACGATGGGAGATGTTTTCTGTGCTGGCACAGTTTCTCCTTGCCAGACAGAGTGGAAAAGCTTTTTGCTAAGATGTAGACGAGAAGAGAGGCTAAAGACGAAGGTACGGTGCTCTGCAGAGCTAAGGACCGCTCCCGGACCTCTTTCGGCACAAGGCGCACACCGCAGAGCACAGTGAGCGGCAGAATCGTCTTTGCGCGAAGAAGCAGCTTCTTCGTCTCCGGCAGCTGGAGAGAGCGGCAACTTCGCAAAGGTGATGAAACAAGCTGTACAACACTGCGATTGTGTGCGCAGCTTGCCAAGTGAGAGAAAACAGTACCTGACCACTCTCCTGCCTTTTCTATTCACATGAACATTCGATTGCAAGCTGTTTTGGACAACTTTCTTTCTCTTCTTGCAAAACACTCAGCAGACCTCCGTGCAGCCTCTAGAACACGATGGGAGATGTTTTTTGTGCTGGCACAGTTTCTCCTTGCCAGACAGAGTGGAAAAGCTTTTAGCTAAGATGTAGACGAGAAGCGAGGCTAAAGAAGCACGTATGGTACTCTGCAGAGCTAAGCATCGCTCCCGGACCTCTTTCGGCAGAAGGCGCACACCGCAGAGCACAGTGAGCGGCAGAATCGTCTTTGCGCGAAGAAGCAGCTTCTTCGTCTCCGGGAGCCGGAGAGAGCGGCAACTTCGCAAAGGTGATGAAACAAGCTGTACAACACTGCGATTGTGTGCGCAGCTTGCCAAGTGAGAGAAAACAGTACCTGACCACTCTCCTGCCTTTTCTATTCACATGAACATTCGATTGCAAGCTGTTTTGGACAACTTTCTTTCTCTTCTTGCAAAACACTCAGCAGACCTCCGTGCAGCCTCTAGAACACGATGGGAGATGTTTTTTGTGCTGCCACAGTTTGTCCTTGCCAGACAGAGTGGAAAAGCTTTTAGCTAAGATGTAGACGAGAAGCGAGGCTAAAGAAGCACGTATGGTACTCTGCAGAGCTAAGCATCGCTCCCGGACCTCTTTCGGCAGAAGGCGCACACCGCAGAGCCCAGTGAGCGGCAGAATCGTCTTTGCGCGAAGAAGCAGCTTCTTCGTCTCCGGGAGCCGGAGAGAGCGGCAACTTCGCAAAGGTGATGAAACAAGCTGTACAACACTGCGATTGTGTGCGCAGCTTGCCAAGTGGGAGAAAACAGTACCTGACCACTCTCCTGCCTTTTCTATTCACTTGAACATTCGATTGCAAGCTGTTTTGGACAACTTTCTTTCTCTTCTTGCAAAACACTCGGCAGACCTCCGTGCAGCCTCTAGAACACGATGGGAGATGTTTTTTGTGCTGGCACAGTTTCTCCTTGCCAGACAGAGTGGAAAAGCTTTTTGCTAAGATGTAGACGAGAAGAGAGGCTGAAGACGAAGGTACGGTGCTCTGCAGAGCTATGCACAGCTCCCGGGCCTCTTTCGGCAGAAGGCGCACACCGCAGAGCACTGTGAGCGGCAGAATCGTCTTTGCGCGAAGAAGCAGCTTCTTCGTCTCCGGGAGCCGGAGAGAGCGGCAACTTCGCAAAGGTGATGAAACAAGCTGTACAACACTGCGATTGTGTGCGCAGCTTGCCAACTGAGAGAAAACAGTACCTGACCACTCTCCTGCCTTTTCTATTCACATGAACATTCGATTGCAAGCTGTTTTGGACAACTTTCTTTCTCTTCTTGCAAAACACTCGGCAGACCTCCGTGCAGCCTCTAGAACACGATGGGAGATGTTTTTTGTGCTGGCACAGTTTCTCCTTGCCAGACAGAGTGGAAAAGCTTTTTGCTAAGATGTAGACGAGAAGAGAGGCTAAAGACGAAGGTACGGTGCTCTGCAGAGCTAAGCACCGCTCCCGGGCCTCTTTCGGCAGAAGGCGCACACCGCAGAGCACTGTGAGCGGCAGAATCGTCTTTGCGCGAAGAAGCAGCTTCTTCGTCTCCGGGAGCCGGAGAGAGCGGCAACTTCGCAAAGGTGATGAAACAAGCTGTACAACACTGCGATTGTGTGCGCAGCTTGCCAAGTGAGAGAAAACAGTACCTGACCACTCTCCTGCCTTTTCTATTCACATGAACATTCGATTGCGAGCTGTTTTGGACAACTTTCTTTCTCTTCTTGCAAAACACTCAGCAGACCTCCGTGCAGCCTCTAGAACACGATGGGAGATGTTTTCTGTGCTGGCACAGTTTGTCCTTGCCAGACAGAGAGGAAAAGCTTTTAGCTAAGATGTAGACGAGAAGCGAGGCTAAAGAAGCACGTATGGTACTCTGCAGAGCTAAGCATCGCTCCCGGACCTCTTTCGGCAGAAGGCGCACACCGCAGAGCACAGTGAGCGGCAGAATCGTCTTTGCGCGAAGAAGCAGCTTCTTCGTCTCCGGGAGCCGGAGAGAGCGGCAACTTCGCAAAGGTGATGAAACAAGCTGTACAACACTGCGATTGTGTGCGCAGCTTGCCAACTGAGAGAAAATAGTACCTGACCACTCTCCTGCCTTTTCTATTCACATGAACATTCGATTGCAAGCTGTTTTGGACAACTTTCTTTCTCTTCTTGCAAAACACTCGGCAGACCTGCGTGCAGCCTCTAGAACACGATGGGAGATGTTTTTTGTGCTGGCACAGTTTCTCCTTGCCAGACAGAGTGGAAAAGCTTTTTGCTAAGATGTAGACGAGAAGAGAGGCTAAAGACGAAGGTACGGTGCTCTGCAGAGCTAAGCACACCTCCCGGGCCTCTTTCGGCAGAAGGCGCACACCGCAGAGCACTGTGAGCGGCAGAATCGTCTTTGCGCGAAGAAGCAGCTTCTTCGTCTCCGGGAGCCGGAGAGAGCGGCAACTTCGCAAAGGTGATGAAACAAGCTGTACAACACTGCGATTGTGTGCGCAGCTTGCCAACGGAGAGAAAACAGTACCTGACCATTCTCCTGCCTTTTTTATTCACATGAACATTCGATTGCAAGCTGTTTTGGACAACTTTCTTTCTCTTCTTGCAAAACACTCGGCAGACTTCCGTGCAGCCTCTAGAAGACCATGGGAGATGTTTTCTGTGCTGGCAAAGTTTCTCCTTGCCAGACAGAGTTGAAAAGCTTTTTCCTAGGATGTAGACGAGAAGAGAGGCTAAAGACGAAGGTACGGTGCTCTGCAGAGCTAAGCACCGCTCCCGTGCCTTTTTCGGCAGAAGGCGCACACCGCAGAGCACTGTGAGCGGCAGAATCGTCTTTGCGCGAAGAAGCAGCTTCTTCGTCTCCGGGAGCCGGAGAGAGCGGCAACTTGGCAAAGGTGATGAAACAAGCTGTACAACACTGCGATTGTGTGCGCAGCTTGCCAACTGAGAGAAAACAGTACCTGACCACTCTCCTGCCTTTTCTATTCACATGAACATTCGATTGCAAGCTGTTTTGGACAACTTTCTTTCTCTTCTTGCAAAACACTCGGCAGACCTCCGTGCAGCCTCTAGAACACGATGGGAGATGTTTTTTGTGCTGGCACAGTTTCTCCTTGCCAGACAGAGTGGAAAAGCTTTTTGCTAAGATGTAGATGAGAAGAGAGGCTAAAGACGAAGGTACGGTGCTCTGCAGAGCTAAGCACAGCTCCCGGGCGTCTTTCGGCAGAAGGCGCACACCGCAGAGCACTGTGAGCGGCAGAATCGTCTTTGCGCGAAGAAGCAGATTCTTCGTCTCCGGGAGCCGGAGAGAGCGGCAACTTCGCAAAGGTGATGAAACAAGCTGTACAACACTGCGATTGTGTGCGCAGCTTGCCAACTGAGAGAAAACAGTACCTGACCACTCTCCTGCCTTTTTTACTCACATGAACATTCGATTGCAAGCTGTTTTGGACAACTTTCTTTCTCTTCTTGCAAAACACTCGGCAGACCTCGGTGCAGCCTCTAGAAGACCATGGGAGATGTTTTCTGTGCTGGCAAAGTTTCTCCTTGCCAGACAGAGTGGAAAAGCTTTTAGCTAAGATGTAGACGAGAAGAGAGGCTAAAGACGAAGGTACGGTGCTCAGCAGAGCTAAGCACAGCTCCCGTGCCTCTTTCGGCAGAAGGCGCACACCGCAGAGCACTGTGAGCGGCAGAATCGTCTTTGCGCGAAGAAGCAGCTTCTTCGTCTCCGGGAGCCGGAGAGAGCGGCAACTTCGCAAAGGTGATGAAACAAGCTGTACAACACTGCGATTGTGTGCGCAGCTTGCCAACTGAGAGAAAACAGAACCTGACCACTCTCCTGCCTTTTCTATTCACATGAACATTCGATTGCAAGCTGTTTTGGACAACTTTCTTTCTCTTCTTGCAAAAGACTCGGCAGACCTCCGTGCAGCCTCTAGAACACGATGGGAGATGTTTTCTGTGCTGGCACAGTTTCTCCTTGCCAGACAGAGTGGAAAAGCTTTTTGCTAAGATGTAGACGAGAAGAGAGGCTAAAGACGAAGGTACGGTGCTCTGCAGAGCTAAGGACCGCTCCCGTGCCTCTTTCGGCAGAAGGCGCACACCGCAGAGCACTGTGAGCGGCAGAATCGTCTTTGCGCGAAGAAGCAGCTTCTTCGTCTCCGGGAGCCGGAGAGAGCGGCAACTTCGCAAAGGTGATGAAACAAGCTGTACAACACTGCGATTGTGTGCGCAGCTTGCCAAGTGGGAGAAAACAGTACCTGACCACTCTCCTGCCTTTTCTATTCACTTGAACATTCGATTGCAAGCTGTTTTGGACAACTTTCTTTCTCTTCTTGCAAAACACTCGGCAGACCTCCGTGCAGCCTCTAGAACACGATGGGAGATGTTTTCTGTGCTGGCACAGTTTCTCCTTGCCAGACAGAGTGGAAAAGCTTTTTACTAAGATGTAGACGAGAAGAGAGGCTAAAGACGAAGGTACGGTGCTCTGCAGAGCTATGCACAGCTCCCGGGCCTCTTTCGGCAGAAGGCGCACACCGCAGAGACCTGTGAGCGGCAGAATCGTCTTTGCGCGAAGAAGCAGCTTCTTCGTCTCCGGGAGCCGGAGAGAGCGGCAACTTGGCAAAGGTGATGAAACAAGCTGTACAACACTGCGATTGTGTGCGCAGCTTGCCAACTGAGAGAAAACAGTACCTGACCACTCTCCTGCCTTTTTTATTCACATGAACATTCGATTGCAAGCTGTTTTGTATAACTTTCTTTCTCTTCTGGCAAAACACACGGCAGACCTCCGAGCAGCCTCTAGAAGACCATGGGAGATGTTTTTTGTGCTGGCAAAGTTTCTCCTTGCCAGACAGAGAGGAAAAGCTTTTTACTAAGATGTAGACGAGAAGAGAGGCTAAAGACGAAGGTACGGTGCTCTGCAGAGCTAAGCACCGCTCCCGTGCCTCTTTCGGCAGAAGGCGCACACCGCAGAGCACTGTGAGCGGCAGAATCGTCTTTGCGCGAAGAAGCAGCAGCTTCGTCTCCGGGAGCCGGAGAGAGCGGCAACTTGGCAAAGGTGATGAAACAAGCTGTACAACACTGCGATTGTGTGCGCAGCTTGCCAACTGAGAGAAAACAGTACCTGACCACTCTCCTGCCTTTTCTATTCACATGAACATTCGATTGCAAGCTGTTTTGGACAACTTTCTTTCTCTTCTTGCAAAACACTCGGCAGACCTCCGTGCAGCCTCTAGAACACGATGGGAGATGTTTTTTGTGCTGGCACAGTTTCTCCTTGCCAGACAGAGTGGAAAAGCTTTTTGCTAAGATGTAGACGAGAAGAGAGGCTAAAGACGAAGGTACGGTGCTCTGCAGAGCTAAGCACCGCTCCCGGGCGTCTTTCGGCAGAAGGCGCACACCGCAGAGCAATCTGAGCGACAGAATCGTCTTTGCGCGAAGAAGCAGCTTCTTCGTCTCCGGGAGCCGGAGAGAGCGGCAACTTCGCAAAGGTGATGAAACAAGCTGTACAACACTGCGATTGTGTGCGCAGCTTGCCAAGTGAGAGAAAACAGTACCTGACCACTCTCCTGCCTTTTCTATTCACATGAACATTCGATTGCGAGCTGTTTTGGACAACTTTCTTTCTCTTCTTGCAAAACACTCAGCAGACCTCCGTGCAGCCTCTAGAACACGATGGGAGATGTTTTCTGTGCTGGCACAGTTTGTCCTTGCCAGACAGAGTGGAAAAGCTTTTAGCTAAGATGTAGACGAGAAGCGAGGCTAAAGAAGCACGTATGGTACTCTGCAGAGCTAAGCATCGCTCCCGGACCTCTTTCGGCAGAAGGCGCACACCGCAGAGCACAGTGAGCGGCAGAATCGTCTTTGCGCGGAGAAGCAGCTTCTTCGTCTCCGGGAGCCGGAGAGAGCGGCAACTTCGCAAAGGTGATGAAACAAGCTGTACAACACTGCGATTGTGTGCGCAGCTTGCCAAGTGAGAGAAAATAGTACCTGACCACTCTCCTGCCTTTTCTATTCACATGAACATTCGATTGCAAGCTGTTTTGGACAACTTTCTTTCTCTTCTTGCAAAACACTCGGCAGACCTCCGTGCAGCCTCTAGAACACGATGGGAGATGTTTTTTGTGCTGGCACAGTTTCTCCTTGCCAGACAGAGTGGAAAAGCTTTTTGCTAAGATGTAGACGAGAAGAGAGGCTAAAGACGAAGGTACGGTGCTCTGCAGAGCTAAGCACACCTCCCGGGCCTCTTTCGGCAGAAGGCGCACACCGCAGAGCACTGTGAGCGGCAGAATCGTCTTTGCGCGAAGAAGCAGCTTCTTCGTCTCCGGGAGCCGGAGAGAGCGGCAACTTCGCAAAGGTGATGAAACAAGCTGTACAACACTGCGATTGTGTGCGCAGCTTGCCAACGGAGAGAAAACAGTACCTGACCATTCTCCTGCCTTTTTTATTCACATGAACATTCGATTGCAAGCTGTTTTGGACAACTTTCTTTCTCTTCTTGCAAAACACTCGGCAGACTTCCGTGCAGCCTCTAGAAGACCATGGGAGATGTTTTCTGTGCTGGCAAAGTTTCTCCTTGCCAGACAGAGTGGAAAAGCTTTTTGCTAGGATGTAGACGAGAAGAGAGGCTAAAGACGAAGGTACGGTGCTCTGCAGAGCTAAGCACCGCTCCCGTGCCTTTTTCGGCAGAAGGCGCACACCGCAGAGCACTGTGAGCGGCAGAATCGTCTTTGCGCGAAGAAGCAGCTTCTTCGTCTCCGGGAGCCGGAGAGAGCGGCAACTTGGCAAAGGTGATGAAACAAGCTGTACAACACTGCGATTGTGTGCGCAGCTTGCCAACTGAGAGAAAACAGTACCTGACCACTCTCCTGCCTTTTCTATTCACATGAACATTCGATTGCAAGCTGTTTTGGACAACTTTCTTTCTCTTCTTGCAAAACACTCGGCAGACCTCCGTGCAGCCTCTAGAACACGACGGGAGATGTTTTTTGTGCTGGCACAGTTTCTCCTTGCCAGACAGAGTGGAAAAGCTTTTTGCTAAGATGTAGATGAGAAGAGAGGCTAAAGACGAAGGTACGGTGCTCTGCAGAGCTAAGCACAGCTCCCGGGCGTCTTTCGGCAGAAGGCGCACACCGCAGAGCACTGTGAGCGGCAGAATCGTCTTTGCGCGAAGAAGCAGATTCTTCGTCTCCGGGAGCCGGAGAGAGCGGCAACTTCGCAAAGGTGATGAAACAAGCTGTACAACACTGCGATTGTGTGCGCAGCTTGCCAACTGAGAGAAAACAGTACCTGACCACTCTCCTGCCTTTTTTACTCACATGAACATTCGATTGCAAGCTGTTTTGGACAACTTTCTTTCTCTTCTTGCAAAACACTCGGCAGACCTCGGTGCAGCCTCTAGAAGACCATGGGAGATGTTTTCTGTGCTGGCAAAGTTTCTCCTTGCCAGACAGAGTGGAAAAGCTTTTAGCTAAGATGTAGACGAGAAGAGAGGCTAAAGACGAAGGTACGGTGCTCTGCAGAGCTAAGCACAGCTCCCGTGCCTCTTTCGGCAGAAGGCGCACACCGCAGAGCACTGTGAGCGGCAGAATCGTCTTTGCGCGAAGAAGCAGCTTCTTCGTCTCCGGGAGCCGGAGAGAGCGGCAACTTCGCAAAGGTGATGAAACAAGCTGTACAACACTGCGATTGTGTGCGCAGCTTGCCAACTGAGAGAAAACAGAACCTGACCACTCTCCTGCCTTTTCTATTCACATGAACATTCGATTGCAAGCTTTTTTGGACAACTTTCTTTCTCTTCTTGCAAAAGACTCGGCAGACCTCCGTGCAGCCTCTAGAACACGATGGGAGATGTTTTCTGTGCTGGCACAGTTTCTCCTTGCCAGACAGAGTGGAAAAGCTTTTTGCTAAGATGTAGACGAGAAGAGAGGCTAAAGACGAAGGTACGGTGCTCTGCAGAGCTAAGGACCGCTCCCGTGCCTCTTTCGGCAGAAGGCGCTCACCGCAGAGCACTGTGAGCGGCAGAATCGTCTTTGCGCGAAGAAGCAGATTCTTCGTCTCCGGGAGCCGGAGAGAGCGGCAACTTCGCAAAGGTGATGAAACAAGCTGTACAACACTGCGATTGTGTGCGCAGCTTGCCAACTGAGAGAAAACAGTACCTGACCACTCTCCTGCCTTTTCTATTCACATGAACATTCGATTGCAAGCTGTTTTGGACAACTTTCTTTCTCTTCTTGCAAAACACTCGGCAGACCTCCGTGCAGCCTCTAGAACACGATGGGAGATGTTTTTTGTGCTGGCACAGTTTCTCCTTGCCAGACAGAGTGGAAAAGCTTTTTGCTAAGATGTAGACGAGAAGAGAGGCTAAAGACGAAGGTACGGTGCTCAGCAGAGCTAAGCACAGCTCCCGGGCCTCTTTCGGCAGAAGGCGCACACCGCAGAGCACTGTGAGCGGCAGAATCGTCTTTGCGCGAAGAAGCAGATTCTTCGTCTCCGGGAGCCGGAGAGAGCGGCAACTTCGCAAAGGTGATGAAACAAGCTGTACAACACTGCGATTGTGTGCGCAGCTTGCCAACGGAGAGAAAACAGTACCTGACCACTCTCCTGCCTTTTTTACTCACATGAACATTCGATTGCAAGCTGTTTTGGACAACTTTCTTTCTCTTCTTGCAAAACACTCGGCAGACCTCGGTGCAGCCTCTAGAAGACCATGGGAGATGTTTTCTGTGCTGGCAAAGTTTCTCCTTGCCAGACAGAGTGGAAAAGCTTTTAGCTAAGATGTAGACGAGAAGAGAGGCTAAAGACGAAGGTACGGTGCTCTGCAGAGCTAAGCACAGCTCCCGTGCCTCTTTCGGCAGAAGGCGCACACCGCAGAGCACTGTGAGCGGCAGAATCGTCTTTGCGCGAAGAAGCAGCTTCTTCGTCTCCGGGAGCCGGAGAGAGCGGCAACTTCGCAAAGGTGATGAAACAAGCTGTACAACACTGCGATTGTGTGCGCAGCTTGCCAACTGAGAGAAAACAGTACCTGACCACTCTCCTGCCTTTTCTATTCACATGAACATTCGATTGCAAGCTGTTTTGGACAACTTTCTTTCTCTTCTTGCAAAACACTCGGCAGACCTCCGTGCAGCCTCTAGAACACGATGGGAGATGTTTTCTGTGCTGGCACAGTTTCTCCTTGCCAGACAGAGTGGAAAAGCTTTTTGCTAAGATGTAGACGAGAAGAGAGGCTAAAGACGAAGGTACGGTGCTCTGCAGAGCTAAGGACCGCTCCCGGACCTCTTTCGGCACAAGGCGCACACCGCAGAGCACAGTGAGCGGCAGAATCGTCTTTGCGCGAAGAAGCAGCTTCTTCGTCTCCGGCAGCTGGAGAGAGCGGCAACTTCGCAAAGGTGATGAAACAAGCTGTACAACACTGCGATTGTGTGCGCAGCTTGCCAAGTGAGAGAAAACAGTACCTGACCACTCTCCTGCCTTTTCTATTCACATGAACATTCGATTGGAAGCTGTTTTGGACAACTTTCTTTCTCTTCTTGCAAAACACTCAGCAGACCTCCGTGCAGCCTCTAGAACACGATGGGAGATGTTTTCTGTGCTGGCACAGTTTGTCCTTGCCAGACAGAGTGGAAAAGCTTTTAGCTAAGATGTAGACGAGAAGCGAGGCTAAAGAAGCACGTATGGTACTCTGCAGAGCTAAGCATCGCTCCCGGACCTCTTTCGGCAGAAGGCGCACACCGCAGAGCACAGTGAGCGGCAGAATCGTCTTTGCGCGAAGAAGCAGCTTCTTCGTCTCCGGGAGCCGGAGAGAGCGGCAACTTCGCAAAGGTGATGAAACAAGCTGTACAACACTGCGATTGTGTGCGCAGCTTGCCAAGTGAGAGAAAATAGTACCTGACCACTCTCCTGCCTTTTCTATTCACATGAACATTCGATTGGAAGCTGTTTTGGACAACTTTCTTTCTCTTCTTGCAAAACACTCGGCAGACCTGCGTGCAGCCTCTAGAACACGATGGGAGATGTTTTCTGTGCTGGCACAGTTTCTCCTTGCCAGACAGAGTGGAAAAGCTTTTTGCTAAGATGTAGACGAGAAGAGAGGCTAAAGACGAAGGTACGGTGCTCTGCAGAGCTAAGCACACCTCCCGGGCCTCTTTCGGCAGAAGGCGCACACCGCAGAGCACTGTGAGCGGCAGAATCGTCTTTGCGCGAAGAAGCAGCTTCTTCGTCTCCGGGAGCCGGAGAGAGCGGCAACTTCGCAAAGGTGATGAAACAAGCTGTACAACACTGCGATTGTGTGCGCAGCTTGCCAACGGAGAGAAAACAGTACCTGACCATTCTCCTGCCTTTTTTATTCACATGAACATTCGATTGCAAGCTGTTTTGGACAACTTTCTTTCTCTTCTTGCAAAACACTCGGCAGACTTCCGTGCAGCCTCTAGAAGACCATGGGAGATGTTTTCTGTGCTGGCAAAGTTTCTCCTTGCCAGACAGAGTGGAAAAGCTTTTTCCTAGGATGTAGACGAGAAGAGAGGCTAAAGACGAAGGTACGGTGCTCTGCAGAGCTAAGCACCGCTCCCGTGCCTTTTTCGGCAGAAGGCGCACACCGCAGAGCACTGTGAGCGGCAGAATCGTCTTTGCGCGAAGAAGCAGATTCTTCGTCTCCGGGAGCCGGAGAGAGCGGCAACTTCGCAAAGGTGATGAAACAAGCTGTACAACACTGCGATTGTGTGCGCAGCTTGCCAACGGAGAGAAAACAGTACCTGACCACTCTCCTGCCTTTTTTACTCACATGAACATTCGATTGCAAGCTGTTTTGGACAACTTTCTTTCTCTTCTTGCAAAACACTCGGCAGACCTCGGTGCAGCCTCTAGAAGACCATGGGAGATGTTTTCTGTGCTGGCAAAGTTTCTCCTTGCCAGACAGAGTGGAAAAGCTTTTAGCTAAGATGTAGACGAGAAGAGAGGCTAAAGACGAAGGTACGGTGCTCTGCAGAGCAAAGCACAGCTCCCGTGCCTCTTTCGGCAGAAGGCGCACACCGCAGAGCACTGTGAGCGGCAGAATCGTCTTTGCGCGAAGAAGCAGCTTCTTCGTCTCCGGGAGCCGGAGAGAGCGGCAACTTCGCAAAGGTGATGAAACAAGCTGTACAAAACTGCGATTGTGTGCGCAGCTTGCCAACTGAGAGAAAACAGAACCTGACCACTCTCCTGCCTTTTCTATTCACATGAACATTCGATTGCAAGCTGTTTTGGACAACTTTCTTTCTCTTCTTGCAAAACACTCGGCAGACCTCCGTGCAGCCTCTAGAACACGATGGGAGATGTTTTCTGTGCTGGCACAGTTTCTCCTTGCCAGACAGAGTGGAAAAGCTTTTTGCTAAGATGTAGACGAGAAGAGAGGCTAAAGACGAAGGTACGGTGCTCTGCAGAGCTAAGCACACCTCCCGGGCCTCTTTCGGCAGAAGGCGCACACCGCAGAGCACTGTGAGCGGAAGAATCGTCTTTGCGCGAAGAAGCAGCTTCTTCGTCTCCGGGAGCCGGAGAGAGCGGCAACTTCGCAAAGGTGATGAAACAAGCTGTACAACACTGCGATTGTGTGCGCAGCTTGCCAACTGAGAGAAAACAGTACCTGACCACTCTCCTGCCTTTTTTACTCACATGAACATTCGATTGCAAGCTGTTTTGGACAACTTTCTTTCTCTTCTTGCAAAACACTCGGCAGACCTCGGTGCAGCCTCTAGAAGACCATGGGAGATGTTTTCTGTGCTGGCAAAGTTTCTCCTTGCCAGACAGAGTGGAAAAGCTTTTAGCTAAGATGTAGACGAGAAGAGAGGCTAAAGACGAAGGTACGGTGCTCTGCAGAGCTAAGCACAGCTCCCGGACCTCTTTCGGCAGAAGGCGCACACCGCAGAGCACTGTGAGCGGCAGAATCGTCTTTGCGCGAAGAAGCAGCTTCTTCGTCTCCGGCAGCCGGAGAGAGCGGCAACTTGGCAAAGGTGATGAAACAAGCTGTACAACACTGCGATTGTGTGCGCAGCTTGCCAACTGAGAGAAAACAGTACCTGACCACTCTCCTGCCTTTTCTATTCACATGAACATTCGATTGCAAGCTGTTTTGGACAACTTTCTTTCTCTTCTTGCAAAACACTCGGCAGACCTCCGTGCAGCCTCTAGAAGACGATGGGAGATGTTTTTTGTGCTGGCACAGTTTCTCCTTGCCAGACAGAGTGGAAAAGCTTTTTGCTAAGATGTAGACGAGAAGAGAGGCTAAAGACGAAGGTACGGTGCTCTGCAGAGCTAAGCACCGCTCCCGGGCGTCTTTCGGCAGAAGGCGCACACCGCAGAGCACTGTGAGCGGCAGAATCGTCTTTGCGCGAAGAAGCAGCTTCTTCGTCTCCGGGAGCCGGAGAGAGCGGCAACTTCGCAAAGGTGATGAAACAAGCTGTACAACACTGCGATTGTGTGCGCAGCTTGCCAAGTGAGAGAAAACAGTACCTGACCACTCTCCTGCCTTTTCTATTCACATGAACATTCGATTGCGAGCTGTTTTGGACAACTTTCTTTCTCTTCTTGCAAAACACTCAGCAGACCTCCGTGCAGCCTCTAGAACACGATGGGAGATGTTTTCTGTGCTGGCACAGTTTCTCCTTGCCAGACAGAGTGGAAAAGCTTTTTGCTAAGATGTAGATGAGAAGAGAGGCTAAAGACGAAGGTACGGTGCTCTGCAGAGCTAAGCCCAGCTCCCGGGCGTCTTTCGGCAGAA
Source organism: Melozone crissalis (assembly GCF_028551555.1). Classification (NCBI taxonomy): domain Eukaryota; kingdom Metazoa; phylum Chordata; class Aves; order Passeriformes; family Passerellidae; genus Melozone; species Melozone crissalis. The sequence continues at coordinate 39,241 of NW_026535823.1, forward strand.
GGCGCACACCGCAGAGCACTGTGAGCGGCAGAATCGTCTTTGCGCGAAGAAGCAGATTCTTCGTCTCCGGGAGCCGGAGAGAGCGGCAACTTCGCAAAGGTGATGAAACAAGCTGTACAACACTGCGATTGTGTGCGCAGCTTGCCAACTGAGAGAAAACAGTACCTGACCACTCTCCTGCCTTTTTTACTCACATGAACATTCGATTGCAAGCTGTTTTGGACAACTTTCTTTCTCTTCTTGCAAAACACTCGGCAGACCTCGGTGCAGCCTCTAGAAGACCATGGGAGATGTTTTCTGTGCTGGCAAAGTTTCTCCTTGCCAGACAGAGTGGAAAAGCTTTTAGCTAAGATGTAGACGAGAAGAGAGGCTAAAGACGAAGGTACGGTGCTCTGCAGAGCTAAGCACAGCTCCCGTGCCTCTTTCGGCAGAAGGCGCACACCGCAGAGCACAGTGAGCGGCAGAATCGTCTTTGCGCGAAGAAGCAGCTTCTTCGTCTCCGGGAGCCGGAGAGAGCGGCAACTTCGCAAAGGTGATGAAACAAGCTGTACAACACTGCGATTGTGTGCGCAGCTTGCCAACTGAGAGAAAACAGTACCTGACCACTCTCCTGCCTTTTCTATTCACATGAACATTCGATTGCAAGCTGTTTTGGACAACTTTCTTTCTCTTCTTGCAAAACACTCGGCAGACCTCCGTGCAGCCTCTAGAACACGATGGGAGATGTTTTCTGTGCTGGCACAGTTTCTCCTTGCCAGACAGAGTGGAAAAGCTTTTTGCTAAGATGTAGACGAGAAGAGAGGCTAAAGACGAAGGTACGGTGCTCTGCAGAGCTAAGGACCGCTCCCGGACCTCTTTCGGCACAAGGCGCACACCGCAGAGCACAGTGAGCGGCAGAATCGTCTTTGCGCGAAGAAGCAGCTTCTTCGTCTCCGGCAGCTGGAGAGAGCGGCAACTTCGCAAAGGTGATGAAACAAGCTGTACAACACTGCGATTGTTTGCGCAGCTTGCCAACTGAGAGAAAACAGTACCTGACCACTCTCCTGCCTTTTCTATTCACTTGAACATTCGATTGCAAGCTGTTTTGGACAACTTTCTTTCTCTTCTTGCAAAACACTCGGCAGACCCCCGTGCAGCCTCTAGAAGACGATGGGAGATGTTTTCTGTGCTGGCACAGTTTCTCCTTGCCAGACAGAGTGGAAAAGCTTTTTGCTGAGATGTAGACGAGAAGCGTGGCTAATGAAGCACGTATGGTACTCTGCAGAGCTAAGCATCGCTCCCGGACTTCTTTCGGCAGAAGGCGCACACCGCAGATCACTGTGAGCGGCAGAATCGTCTTTGCGCGAAGAAGCAGATTCTTCGTCTCCGGGAGCCGGAGAGAGCGGCAACTTCGCAAAGGTGATGAAACAAGCTGTACAACACTGCGATTGTGTGAGCAGCTTGCCAACTGAGAGAAAACAGTACCTGACCACTCTCCTGCCTTTTCCATTCACATGAACATTCGATTGCAAGCTGTTTTGGACAACTTTCTTTCTCTTCTTGCAAAACACTCGGCAGACCTCCGTGCAGCCTCTAGAAGACGATGGGAGATGTTTTCTGTGCTGGCACAGTTTCTCCTTGCCAGACAGAGTGGAAAAGCTTTTTGCTAAGATGTAGACGAGAAGAGAGGCTAAAGACGAAGGTACGGTGCTCTGCAGAGCTAAGCACCGCTCCCGTGCGTCTTTCGGCAGATGGCGCACACCGCAGAGCACTGTGAGCGGCAGAATCGTCTTTGCGCGAAGAAGCAGCTTCTTCGTCTCCGGGAGCCGGAGAGAGCGGCAGCTTCGCAAAGGTGATGAAACAAGCTGTACAACACTGCGATTGTGTGCGCAGCTTGCCAACTGAGAGAAAACAGTACCTGACCACTCTCCTGCCTTTTCTATTCACATGAACATTCGATTGCAAGCTGTTTTGGACAACTTTCCTTCTCTTCTTGCAAAACACTCGGCAGACCTCCGTGCAGCCTCTAGAACACGATGGGAGATGTTTTTTGTGCTGGCACAGTTTCTCCTTGCCAGACAGAGTGGAAAAGCTTTTTGCTAAGATGTAGACGAGAAGAGAGGCTAAAGACGAAGGTACGGTGCTCTGCAGAGCTAAGCACCGCTCCCGTGCGTCTTTCGGCAGATGGCGCACACCGCAGAGCACTGTGAGCGGCAGAATCGTCTTTGCGCGAAGAAGCAGCTTCTTCGTCTCCGGGAGCCGGAGAGAGCGGCAGCTTCGCAAAGGTGATGAAACAAGCTGTACAACACTGCGATTGTGTGCGCAGCTTGCCAACTGAGAGAAAACAGTACCTGACCACTCTCCTGCCTTTTCTATTCACATGAACATTCGATTGCAAGCTGTTTTGGACAACTTTCCTTCTCTTCTTGCAAAACACTCGGCAGACCTCCGTGCAGCCTCTAGAACACGATGGGAGATGTTTTTTGTGCTGGCACAGTTTCTCCTTGCCAGACAGAGTGGAAAAGCTTTTTGCTAAGATGTAGACGAGAAGAGAGGCTAAAGACGAAGGTACGGTGCTCTGCAGAGCTAAGCACAGCTCCCGGGCCTCTTTCGGCAGAAGGCGCACACCGCAGAGCACTGTGAGCGGCAGAATCGTCTTTGCGCGAAGAAGCAGATTCTTCGTCTCCGGGAGCCGGAGAGAGCGGCAACTTCGCAAAGGTGATGAAACAAGCTGTACAACACTGCGATTGTGTGCGCAGCTTGCCAACTGAGAGAAAACAGTACCTGACCACTCTCCTGCCTTTTTTACTCACATGAACATTCGATTGCAAGCTGTTTTGGACAACTTTCTTTCTCTTCTTGCAAAACACTCGGCAGACCTCGGTGCAGCCTCTAGAAGACCATGGGAGATGTTTTCTGTGCTGGCAAAGTTTCTCCTTGCCAGACAGAGTGGAAAAGCTTTTAGCTAAGATGTAGACGAGAAGAGAGGCTAAAGACGAAGGTACGGTGCTCTGCAGAGCTAAGCACAGCTCCCGGACCTCTTTCGGCAGAAGGCGCACACCGCAGAGCACAGTGAGCGGCAGAATCGTCTTTGCGCGAAGAAGCAGCTTCTTCGTCTCCGGGAGCCGGAGAGAGCGGCAACTTCGCAAAGGTGATGAAACAAGCTGTACAACACTGCGATTGTGTGCGCAGCTTGCCAACTGAGAGAAAACAGTACCTGACCACTCTCCTGCCTTTTCTATTCACATGAACATTCGATTGCAAGCTGTTTTGGACAACTTTCTTTCTCTTCTTGCAAAACACTCGGCAGACCTCCGTGCAGCCTCTAGAACACGATGGGAGATGTTTTCTGTGCTGGCACAGTTTCTCCTTGCCAGACAGAGTGGAAAAGCTTTTTGCTAAGATGTAGACGAGAAGAGAGGCTAAAGACGAAGGTACGGTGCTCTGCAGAGCTAAGGACCGCTCCCGGACCTCTTTCGGCACAAGGCGCACACCGCAGAGCACAGTGAGCGGCAGAATCGTCTTTGCGCGAAGAAGCAGCTTCTTCGTCTCCGGCAGCTGGAGAGAGCGGCAACTTCGCAAAGGTGATGAAACAAGCTGTACAACACTGCGATTGTGTGCGCAGCTTGCCAAGTGAGAGAAAACAGTACCTGACCACTCTCCTGCCTTTTCTATTCACATTAACATTCGATTGCGAGCTGTTTTGGACAACTTTCTTTCTCTTCTTGCAAAACACTCAGCAGACCTCCGTGCAGCCTCTAGAACACGATGGGAGATGTTTTCTGTGCTGGCACAGTTTGTCCTTGCCAGACAGAGTGGAAAAGCTTTTAGCTAAGATGTAGACGAGAAGCGAGGCTAAAGAAGCACGTATGGTACTCTGCAGAGCTAAGCATCGCTCCCGGACCTCTTTCGGCAGAAGGCGCACACCGCAGAGCACTGTGAGCGGCAGAATCGTCTTTGCGCGAAGAAGCAGCTTATTCGTCTCCGGGAGCCGGAGAGAGCGGCAATTTCGCAAAGGTGATGAAACAAGTTGTACAACACTGCGATTGTGTGCGCAGCTTGCCAACTGAGAGAAAACAGTACCTGACCACTCTCCTGCCTTTTCTATTCACATGAACATTCGATTGCAAGCTGTTTTGGACAACTTTCTTTCTCTTCTTGCAAAACACTCGGCAGACCTCCGTGCAGCCTCTAGAACACGATGGGAGATGTTTTTTGTGCTGGCACAGTTTCTCCTTGCCAGACAGAGTGGAAAAGCTTTTTGCTAAGATGTAGACGAGAAGAGAGGCTAAAGACGAAGGTACGGTGCTCTGCAGAGCTAAGCACCGCTCCCGGGCGTCTTTCGGCAGAAGGCGCACACCGCAGAGCACTGTGAGCGGCAGAATCGTCTTTGCGCGAAGAAGCAGCTTCTTCGTCTCCGGGAGCCGGAGAGAGCGGCAACTTCGCAAAGGTGATGAAACAAGCTGTACAACACTGCGATTGTGTGCGCAGCTTGCCAAGTGAGAGAAAACAGTACCTGACCACTCTCCTGCCTTTTCTATTCACATGAACATTCGATTGCGAGCTGTTTTGGACAACTTTCTTTCTCTTCTTGCAAAACACTCAGCAGACCTCCGTGCAGCCTCTAGAACACGATGGGAGATGTTTTCTGTGCTGGCACAGTTTGTCCTTGCCAGACAGAGTGGAAAAGCTTTTAGCTAAGATGTAGACGAGAAGCGAGGCTAAAGAAGCACGTATGGTACTCTGCAGAGCTAAGCATCGCTCCCGGACCTCTTTCGGCAGAAGGCGCACACCGCAGAGCACAGTGAGCGGCAGAATCGTCTTTGCGCGAAGAAGCAGCTTCTTCGTCTCCGGGAGCCGGAGAGAGCGGCAACTTCGCAAAGGTGATGAAACAAGCTGTACAACACTGCGATTGTGTGCGCAGCTTGCCAAGTGAGAGAAAATAGTACCTGACCACTCTCCTGCCTTTTCTATTCACATGAACATTCGATTGCAAGCTGTTTTGGACAACTTTCTTTCTCTTCTTGCAAAACACTCGGCAGACCTCCGTGCAGCCTCTAGAACACGATGGGAGATGTTTTTTGTGCTGGCACAGTTTCTCCTTGCCAGACAGAGTGGAAAAGCTTTTTGCTAAGATGTAGACGAGAAGAGAGGCTAAAGACGAAGGTACGGTGCTCTGCAGAGCTAAGCACACCTCCCGGGCCTCTTTCGGCAGAAGGCGCACACCGCAGAGCACTGTGAGCGGCAGAATCGTCTTTGCGCGAAGAAGCAGCTTCTTCGTCTCCGGGAGCCGGAGAGAGCGGCAACTTCGCAAAGGTGATGAAACAAGCTGTACAACACTGCGATTGTGTGCGCAGCTTGCCAACGGAGAGAAAACAGTACCTGACCATTCTCCTGCCTTTTTTATTCACATGAACATTCGATTGCAAGCTGTTTTGGACAACTTTCTTTCTCTTCTTGCAAAACACTCGGCAGACCTCCGTGCAGCCTCTAGAAGACGATGGGAGGTGTTTTCTGTGCTGGCACAGTTTCTCCTTGCCAGACAGAGTGGAAAAGCTTTTTGCTAGGATGTAGACGAGAAGAGAGGCTAAAGACGAAGGTACGGTGCTCTGCAGAGCTAAGCACCGCTCCCGTGCCTTTTTCGGCAGAAGGCGCACACCGCAGAGCACTGTGAGCGGCAGAATCGTCTTTGCGCGAAGAAGCAGCTTCTTCGTCTCCGGGAGCCGGAGAGAGCGGCAACTTGGCAAAGGTGATGAAACAAGCTGTACAACACTGCGATTGTGTGCGCAGCTTGCCAACTGAGAGAAAACAGTACCTGACCACTCTCCTGCCTTTTCTATTCACATGAACATTCGATTGCAAGCTGTTTTGGACAACTTTCTTTCTCTTCTTGCAAAACACTCGGCAGACCTCCGTGCAGCCTCTAGAACACGATGGGAGATGTTTTTTGTGCTGGCACAGTTTCTCCTTGCCAGACAGAGTGGAAAAGCTTTTTGCTAAGATGTAGATGAGAAGAGAGGCTAAAGACGAAGGTACGGTGCTCTGCAGAGCTAAGCACAGCTCCCGGGCGTCTTTCGGCAGAAGGCGCACACCGCAGAGCACTGTGAGCGGCAGAATCGTCTTTGCGCGAAGAAGCAGATTCTTCGTCTCCGGGAGCCGGAGAGAGCGGCAACTTCGCAAAGGTGATGAAACAAGCTGTACAACACTGCGATTGTGTGCGCAGCTTGCCAACTGAGAGAAAACAGTACCTGACCACTCTCCTGCCTTTTTTACTCACATGAACATTCGATTGCAAGCTGTTTTGGACAACTTTCTTTCTCTTCTTGCAAAACACTCGGCAGACCTCGGTGCAGCCTCTAGAAGACCATGGGAGATGTTTTCTGTGCTGGCAAAGTTTCTCCTTGCCAGACAGAGTGGAAAAGCTTTTAGCTAAGATGTAGACGAGAAGAGAGGCTAAAGACGAAGGTACGGTGCTCTGCAGAGCTAAGCACAGCTCCCGTGCCTCTTTCGGCAGAAGGCGCACACCGCAGAGCACAGTGAGCGGCAGAATCGTCTTTGCGCGAAGAAGCAGCTTCTTCGTCTCCGGGAGCCGGAGAGAGCGGCAACTTCGCAAAGGTGATGAAACAAGCTGTACAACACTGCGATTGTGTGCGCAGCTTGCCAACGGAGAGAAAACAGTACCTGACCATTCTCCTGCCTTTTTTATTCACATGAACATTCGATTGCAAGCTGTTTTGGACAACTTTCTTTCTCTTCTTGCAAAACACTCGGCAGACCTCCGTGCAGCCTCTAGAAGACGATGGGAGGTGTTTTCTGTGCTGGCACAGTTTCTCCTTGCCAGACAGAGTGGAAAAGCTTTTTGCTAGGATGTAGACGAGAAGAGAGGCTAAAGACGAAGGTACGGTGCTCTGCAGAGCTAAGCACCGCTCCCGTGCCTTTTTCGGCAGAAGGCGCACACCGCAGAGCACTGTGAGCGGCAGAATCGTCTTTGCGCGAAGAAGCAGCTTCTTCGTCTCCGGGAGCCGGAGAGAGCGGCAACTTGGCAAAGGTGATGAAACAAGCTGTACAACACTGCGATTGTGTGCGCAGCTTGCCAACTGAGAGAAAACAGTACCTGACCACTCTCCTGCCTTTTCTATTCACATGAACATTCGATTGCAAGCTGTTTTGGACAACTTTCTTTCTCTTCTTGCAAAACACTCGGCAGACCTCCGTGCAGCCTCTAGAACACGATGGGAGATGTTTTTTGTGCTGGCACAGTTTCTTCTTGCCAGACAGAGTGGAAAAGCTTTTTGCTAAGATGTAGATGAGAAGAGAGGCTAAAGACGAAGGTACGGTGCTCTGCAGAGCTAAGCACAGCTCCCGGGCGTCTTTCGGCAGAAGGCGCACACCGCAGAGCACTGTGAGCGGCAGAATCGTCTTTGCGCGAAGAAGCAGATTCTTCGTCTCCGGGAGCCGGAGAGAGCGGCAACTTCGCAAAGGTGATGAAACAAGCTGTACAACACTGCGATTGTGTGCGCAGCTTGCCAACTGAGAGAAAACAGTACCTGACCACTCTCCTGCCTTTTTTACTCACATGAACATTCGATTGCAAGCTGTTTTGGACAACTTTCTTTCTCTTCTTGCAAAACACTCGGCAGACCTCGGTGCAGCCTCTAGAAGACCATGGGAGATGTTTTCTGTGCTGGCAAAGTTTCTCCTTGCCAGACAGAGTGGAAAAGCTTTTAGCTAAGATGTAGACGAGAAGAGAGGCTAAAGACGAAGGTACGGTGCTCTGCAGAGCTAAGCACAGCTCCCGTGCCTCTTTCGGCAGAAGGCGCACACCGCAGAGCACAGTGAGCGGCAGAATCGTCTTTGCGCGAAGAAGCAGCTTCTTCGTCTCCGGGAGCCGGAGAGAGCGGCAACTTCGCAAAGGTGATGAAACAAGCTGTACAAAACTGCGATTGTGTGCGCAGCTTGCCAACTGAGAGAAAACAGAACCTGACCACTCTCCTGACTTTTCTATTCACATGAACATTCGATTGCAAGCTGTTTTGGACAACTTTCTTTCTCTTCTTGCAAAAGACTCGGCAGACCTCCGTGCAGCCTCTAGAACACGATGGGAGATGTTTTCTGTGCTGGCACAGTTTCTCCTTGCCAGACAGAGTGGAAAAGCTTTTTGCTAAGATGTAGACGAGAAGAGAGGCTAAAGACGAAGGTACGGTGCTCTGCAGAGCTAAGGACCGCTCCCGTGCCTCTTTCGGCAGAAGGCGCACACCGCAGAGCACTGTGAGCGGCAGAATCGTCTTTGCGCGAAGAAGCAGCTTCTTCGTCTCCGGGAGCCGGAGAGAGCGGCAACTTCGCAAAGGTGATGAAACAAGCTGTACAACACTGCGATTGTGTGCGCAGCTTGCCAACTGAGAGAAAACAGTACCTGACCACTCTCCTGCCTTTTCTATTCACATGAACATTCGATTGCAAGCTGTTTTGGACAACTTTCTTTCTCTTCTTGCAAAACACTCGGCAGACCTCCGTGCAGCCTCTAGAAGACGATGGGAGATGTTTTCTGTGCTGGCACAGTTTCTCCTTGCCAGACAGAGTGGAAAAGCTTTTTGCTAAGATGTAGACGAGAAGAGAGGCTAAAGACGAAGGTACGGTGCTCTGCAGAGCTAAGGACCGCTCCCGGACCTCTTTCGGCACAAGGCGCACACCGCAGAGCACAGTGAGCGGCAGAATCGTCTTTGCGCGAAGAAGCAGCTTCTTCGTCTCCGGCAGCTGGAGAGAGCGGCAACTTCGCAAAGGTGATGAAACAAGCTGTACAACACTGCGATTGTTTGCGCAGCTTGCCAACTGAGAGAAAACAGTACCTGACCACTCTCCTGCCTTTTCTATTCACTTGAACATTGGATTGCAAGCTGTTTTGGACAAATTTCTTTCTCTTCTTGCAAAACACTCGGCAGACCCCCGTGCAGCCTCTAGAAGACGATGGGAGATGTTTTCTGTGCTGGCACAGTTTCTCCTTGCCAGACAGAGTGGAAAAGCTTTTTGCTGAGATGTAGACGAGAAGCGTGGCTAATGAAGCACGTATGGTACTCTGCAGAGCTAAGCATCGCTCCCGGACTTCTTTCGGCAGAAGGCGCACACCGCAGAGCACTGTGAGCGGCAGAATCGTCTTTGCGCGAAGAAGCAGATTCTTCGTCTCCGGGAGCCGGAGAGAGCGGCAACTTCGCAAAGGTGATGAAACAAGCTGTACAACACTGCGATTGTGTGCGCAGCTTGCCAACGGAGAGAAAACAGTACCTGACCACTCTCCTGCCTTTTTTACTCACATGAACATTCGATTGCAAGCTGTTTTGGACAACTTTCTTTCTCTTCTTGCAAAACACTCGGCAGACCTCGGTGCAGCCTCTAGAACCATGGAAGATGTTTTCTGTGCTGGCAAAGTTTCTCCTTGCCAGACAGAGTGGAAAAGCTTTTTGCTAAGATGTAGACGAGAAGAGAGGCTAAAGACGAAGGTACGGTGCTCTGCAGAGCTAAGCACAGCTCCCGTGCCTCTTTCGGCAGAAGGCGCACACCGCAGAGCACTGTGAGCGGCAGAATCGTCTTTGCGCGAAGAAGCAGCTTCTTCGTCTCCGGGAGCCGGAGAGAGCGGCAACTTCGCAAAGGTGATGAAACAAGCTGTACAACACTGCGATTGTGTGCGCAGCTTGCCAACTGAGAGAAAACAGTACCTGACCACTCTCCTGCCTTTTCTATTCACATGAACATTCGATTGCAAGCTGTTTTGGACAACTTTCTTTCTCTTCTTGCAAAACACTCGGCAGACCTCCGTGCAGCCTCTAGAACACGATGGGAGATGTTTTCTGTGCTGGCACAGTTTCTCCTTGCCAGACAGAGTGGAAAAGCTTTTTGCTAAGATGTAGACGAGAAGAGAGGCTAAAGACGAAGGTACGGTGCTCTGCAGAGCTAAGGACCGCTCCCGGACCTCTTTCGGCACAAGGCGCACACCGCAGAGCACAGTGAGCGGCAGAATCGTCTTTGCGCGAAGAAGCAGCTTCTTCGTCTCCGGCAGCTGGAGAGAGCGGCAACTTCGCAAAGGTGATGAAACAAGCTGTACAACACTGCGATTGTGTGCGCAGCTTGCCAAGTGAGAGAAAACAGTACCTGACCACTCTCCTGCCTTTTCTATTCACATGAACATTCGATTGCGAGCTGTTTTGGACAACTTTCTTTCTCTTCTTGCAAAACACTCAGCAGACCTCCGTGCAGCCTCTAGAACACGATGGGAGATGTTTTCTGTGCTGGCACAGTTTGTCCTTGCCAGACAGAGTGGAAAAGCTTTTAGCTAAGATGTAGACGAGAAGCGAGGCTAAAGAAGCACGTATGGTACTCTGCAGAGCTAAGCATCGCTCCCGGACCTCTTTCGGCAGAAGGCGCACACCGCAGAGCACAGTGAGCGGCAGAATCGTCTTTGCGCGAAGAAGCAGCTTATTCGTCTCCGGGAGCCAGAGAGAGCGGCAACTTCGCAAAGGTGATGAAACAAGCTGTACAACACTGCGATTGTGTGCGCAGCTTGCCAACTGAGAGAAAATAGTACCTGACCACTCTCCTGCCTTTTCTATTCACATGAACATTCGATTGCAAGCTGTTTTGGACAACTTTCTTTCTCTTCTTGCAAAAGACTCGGCAGACCTGCGTGCAGCCTCTAGAACACGATGGGAGATGTTTTCTGTGCTGGCACAGTTTCTCCTTGCCAGACAGAGTGGAAAAGCTTTTTGCTAAGATGTAGACGAGAAGAGAGGCTAAAGACGAAGGTACGGTGCTCTGCAGAGCTAAGCACACCTCCCGGGCCTCTTTCGGCAGAAGGCGCACACCGCAGAGCACTGTGAGCGGCAGAATCGTCTTTGCGCGAAGAAGCAGCTTCTTCGTCTCCGGGAGCCGGAGAGAGCGGCAGCTTCGCAAAGGTGATGAAACAAGCTGTACAACACTGCGATTGTGTGCGCAGCTTGCCAACGGAGAGAAAACAGTACCTGACCATTCTCCTGCCTTTTTTATTCACATGAACATTCGATTGCAAGCTGTTTTGGACAACTTTCTTTCTCTTCTTGCAAAACACTCGGCAGACTTCCGTGCAGCCTCTAGAAGACCATGGGAGATGTTTTCTGTGCTGGCAAAGTTTCTCCTTGCCAGACAGAGTGGAAAAGCTTTTTCCTAGGATGTAGACGAGAAGAGAGGCTAAAGACGAAGGTACGGTGCTCTGCAGAGCTAAGCACCGCTCCCGTGCCTCTTTCGGCAGAAGGCGCACACCGCAGAGCACTGTGAGCGGCAGAATCGTCTTTGCGCGAAGAAGCAGCTTCTTCGTCTCCGGGAGCCGGAGAGAGCGGCAACTTGGCAAAGGTGATGAAACAAGCTGTACAACACTGCGATTGTGTGCGCAGCTTGCCAACTGAGAGAAAACAGTACCTGACCACTCTCCTGCCTTTTCTATTCACATGAACATTCGATTGCAAGCTGTTTTGGACAACTTTCTTTCTCTTCTTGCAAAACACTCGGCAGACCTGCGTGCAGCCTCTAGAACACGATGGGAGATGTTTTTTGTGCTGGCACAGTTTCTCCTTGCCAGACAGAGTGGAAAAGCTTTTTGCTAAGATGTAGATGAGAAGAGAGGCTAAAGACGAAGGTACGGTGCTCTGCAGAGCTAAGCACAGCTCCCGGGCGTCTTTCGGCAGAAGGCGCACACCGCAGAGCACTGTGAGCGGCAGAATCGTCTTTGCGCAAAGAAGCAGATTCTTCGTCTCCGGGAGCCGGAGAGAGCGGCAACTTCGCAAAGGTGATGAAACAAGCTGTACAACACTGCGATTGTGTGCGCAGCTTGCCAACTGAGAGAAAACAGTACCTGACCACTCTCCTGCCTTTTTTACTCACATGAACATTCGATTGCAAGCTGTTTTGGACAACTTTCTTTCTCTTCTTGCAAAACACTCGGCAGACCTCGGTGCAGCCTCTAGAAGACCATGGGAGATGTTTTCTGTGCTGGCAAAGTTTCTCCTTGCCAGACAGAGTGGAAAAGCTTTTAGCTAAGATGTAGACGAGAAGAGAGGCTAAAGACGAAGGTACGGTGCTCTGCAGAGCTAAGCACAGCTCCCGTGCCTCTTTCGGCAGAAGGCGCACACCGCAGAGCACTGTGAGCGGCAGAATCGTCTTTGCGCGAAGAAGCAGCTTCTTCGTCTCCGGGAGCCGGAGAGAGCGGCAACTTGGCAAAGGTGATGAAACAAGCTGTACAACACTGCGATTGTGTGCGCAGCTTGCCAACTGAGAGAAAACAGAACCTGACCACTCTCCTGCCTTTTCTATTCACATGAACATTCGATTGCAAGCTGTTTTGGACAACTTTCTTTCTCTTCTTGCAAAACACTCGGCAGACCTCCGTGCAGCCTCTAGAACACGATGGGAGATGTTTTCTGTGCTGGCACAGTTTCTCCTTGCCAGACAGAGTGGAAAAGCTTTTTGCTAAGATGTAGACGAGAAGAGAGGCTAAAGACGAAGGTACGGTGCTCTGCAGAGCTAAGGACCGCTCCCGTGCCTCTTTCGGCAGAAGGCGCACACCGCAGAGCACTGTGAGCGGAAGAATCGTCTTTGCGCGAAGAAGCAGCTTCTTCGTCTCCGGGAGCCGGAGAGAGCGGCAACTTCGCAAAGGTGATGAAACAAGCTGTACAACACTGCGATTGTGTGCGCAGCTTGCCAACGGAGAGAAAACAGTACCTGACCACTCTCCTGCCTTTTTTACTCACATGAACATTCGATTGCAAGCTGTTTTGGACAACTTTCTTTCTCTTCTTGCAAAACACTCGGCAGACCTCGGTGCAGCCTCTAGAAGACCATGGGAGATGTTTTCTGTGCTGGCAAAGTTTCTCCTTGCCAGACAGAGTGGAAAAGCTTTTTGCTAAGATGTAGACGAGAAGAGAGGCTAAAGACGAAGGTACGGTGCTCTGCAGAGCTAAGCACAGCTCCCGTGCCTCTTTCGGCAGAAGGCGCACACCGCAGAGCACTGTGAGCGGCAGAATCGTCTTTGCGCGAAGAAGCAGCTTCTTCGTCTCCGGGAGCCGGAGAGAGCGGCAACTTCGCAAAGGTGATGAAACAAGCTGTACAACACTGCGATTGTGTGCGCAGCTTGCCAACTGAGAGAAAACAGTACCTGACCACTCTCCTGCCTTTTCTATTCACATGAACATTCGATTGCAAGCTGTTTTGGACAACTTTCTTTCTCTTCTTGCAAAACACTCGGCAGACCTCCGTGCAGCCTCTAGAACACGATGGGAGATGTTTTTTGTGGTGGCACAGTTTCTCCTTGCCAGACAGAGTGGAAAAGCTTTTTGCTAAGATGTAGACGAGAAGAGAGGCTAAAGACGAAGGTACGGTGCTCTGCAGAGCTAAGCACCGCTCCCGCGCCTCTTTCGGCAGAAGGCGCACACCGCAGAGCACTGTGAGCGGCAGAATCGTCTTTGCGCGAAGAAGCAGCTTCTTCGTCTCCGGGAGCCGGAGAGAGCGGCAACTTCGCAAAGGTGATGAAACAAGCTGTACAACACTGCGATTGTGTGCGCAGCTTGCCAAGTGAGAGAAAATAGTACCGGACCACTCTCCTGCCTTTTCTATTCACATGAACATTCGATTGCAAGCTGTTTTGGACAACTTTCTTTCTCTTCTTGCAAAAGACTCGGCAGACCTCCGTGCAGCCTCTAGAACACGATGGGAGATGTTTTTTGTGCTGGCACAGTTTCTCCTTGCCAGACAGAGTGGAAAAGCTTTTTGCTAAGATGTAGACGAGAAGAGAGGCTAAAGACGAAGGTACGGTGCTCTGCAGAGCTAAGCACACCTCCCGGGCCTCTTTCGGCAGAAGGCGCACACCGCAGAGCACTGTGAGCGGCAGAATCGTCTTTGCGCGAAGAAGCAGCTTCTTCGTCTCCGGGAGCCGGAGAGAGCGGCAACTTCGCAAAGGTGATGAAACAAGCTGTACAACACTGCGATTGTGTGCGCAGCTTGCCAACGGAGAGAAAACAGTACCTGACCATTCTCCTGCCTTTTTTATTCACATGAACATTCGATTGCAAGCTGTTTTGGACAACTTTCTTTCTCTTCTTGCAAAACACTCGGCAGACCTCCGTGCAGCCTCTAGAAGACGATGGGAGGTGTTTTCTGTGCTGGCACAGTTTCTCCTTGCCAGACAGAGTGGAAAAGCTTTTTGCTAGGATGTAGACGAGAAGAGAGGCTAAAGACGAAGGTACGGTGCTCTGCAGAGCTAAGCACCGCTCCCGTGCCTTTTTCGGCAGAAGGCGCACACCGCAGAGCACTGTGAGCGGCAGAATCGTCTTTGCGCGAAGAAGCAGCTTCTTCGTCTCCGGGAGCCGGAGAGAGCGGCAACTTGGCAAAGGTGATGAAACAAGCTGTACAACACTGCGATTGTGTGCGCAGCTTGCCAACTGAGAGAAAACAGTACCTGACCACTCTCCTGCCTTTTCTATTCACATGAACATTCGATTGCAAGCTGTTTTGGACAACTTTCTTTCTCTTCTTGCAAAACACTCGGCAGACCTCCGTGCAGCCTCTAGAACACGATGGGAGATGTTTTTTGTGCTGGCACAGTTTCTCCTTGCCAGACAGAGTGGAAAAGCTTTTTGCTAAGATGTAGATGAGAAGAGAGGCTAAAGACGAAGGTACGGTGCTCTGCAGAGCTAAGCACAGCTCCCGGGCGTCTTTCGGCAGAAGGCGCACACCGCAGAGCACTGTGAGCGGCAGAATCGTCTTTGCGCGAAGAAGCAGCTTCTTCGTCTCCGGGAGCCGGAGAGAGCGGCAACTTTGCAAAGGTGATGAAACAAGCTGTACAACACTGCGATTGTGTGCGCAGCTTGCCAACTGAGAGAAAACAGTACCTGACCACTCTCCTGCCTTTTTTACTCACATGAACATTCGATTGCAAGCTGTTTTGGACAACTTTCTTTCTCTTCTTGCAAAACATTCGGCAGACCTCGGTGCAGCCTCTAGAAGACCATGGGAGATGTTTTCTGTGCTGGCAAAGTTTCTCCTTGCCAGACAGAGTGGAAAAGCTTTTAGCTAAGATGTAGACGAGAAGAGAGGCTAAAGACGAAGGTACGGTGCTCTGCAGAGCTAAGCACAGCTCCCGTGCCTCTTTCGGCAGAAGGCGCACACCGCAGAGCACAGTGAGCGGCAGAATCGTCTTTGCGCGAAGAAGCAGCTTCTTCGTCTCCGGGAGCCGGAGAGAGCGGCAACTTCGCAAAGGTGATGAAACAAGCTGTACAACACTGCGATTGTGTGCGCAGCTTGCCAACTGAGAGAAAACAGAACCTGACCACTCTCCTGCCTTTTCTATTCACATGAACATTCGATTGCAAGCTGTTTTGGACAACTTTCTTTCTCTTCTTTCAAAAGACTCGGCAGACCTCCGTGCAGCCTCTAGAACACGATGGGAGATGTTTTCTGTGCTGGCACAGTTTCTCCTTGCCAGACAGAGTGGAAAAGCTTTTTGCTAAGATGTAGACGAGAAGAGAGGCTAAAGACGAAGGTACGGTGCTCTGCAGAGCTAAGGACCGCTCCCGTGCCTCTTTCGGCAGAAGGCGCACACCGCAGAGCACTGTGAGCGGCAGAATCGTCTTTGCGCGAAGAAGCAGCTTCTTCGTCTCCGGGAGCCGGAGAGAGCGGCAGCTTCGCAAAGGTGATGAAACAAGCTGTACAACACTGCGATTGTGTGCGCAGCTTGCCAACTGAGAGAAAACAGTACCTGACCACTCTCCTGCCTTTTCTATTCACATGAACATTCGATTGCAAGCTGTTTTGGACAACTTTCTTTCTCTTCTTGCAAAACACTCGGCAGACCTCCGTGCAGCCTCTAGAACACGATGGGAGATGTTTTTTGTGCTGGCACAGTTTCTCCTTGCCAGACAGAGTGGAAAAGCTTTTTGCTAAGATGTAGATGAGAAGAGAGGCTAAAGACGAAGGTACGGTGCTCTGCAGAGCTAAGCACAGCTCCCGGGCCTCTTTCGGCAGAAGGCGCACACCGCAGAGCACTGTGAGCGGCAGAATCGTCTTTGCGCGAAGAAGCAGCTTCTTCGTCTCCGGGAGCCGGAGAGAGCGGCAACTTCGCAAAGGTGATGAAACAAGCTGTACAACACTGCGATTGTGTGCGCAGCTTGCCAACTGAGAGAAAACAGAACCTGACCACTCTCCTGCCTTTTCTATTCACATGAACATTCGATTGCAAGCTGTTTTGGACAACTTTCTTTCTCTTCTTGCAAAAGACTCGGCAGACCTCCGTGCAGCCTCTAGAACACGATGGGAGATGTTTTCTGTGCTGGCACAGTTTCTCCTTGCCAGACAGAGTGGAAAAGCTTTTTGCTAAGATGTAGACGAGAAGAGAGGCTAAAGACGAAGGTACGGTGCTCTGCAGAGCTAAGGACCGCTCCCGGACCTCTTTCGGCACAAGGCGCACACCGCAGAGCACAGTGAGCGGCAGAATCGTCTTTGCGCGAAGAAGCAGCTTCTTCGTCTCCGGCAGCTGGAGAGAGCGGCAACTTCGCAAAGGTGATGAAACAAGCTGTACAACACTGCGATTGTGTGCGCAGCTTGCCAAGTGAGAGAAAACAGTACCTGACCACTCTCCTGCCTTTTCTATTCACTTGAACATTCGATTGCAAGCTGTTTTGGACAACTTTCTTTCTCTTCTTGCAAAACACTCGGCAGACCTCCGTGCAGCCTCTAGAACACGATGGGAGATGTTTTTTGTGCTGGCACAGTTTCTCCTTGCCAGACAGAGTGGAAAAGCTTTTTGCTAAGATGTAGATGAGAAGAGAGGCTAAAGACGAAGGTACGGTGCTCTGCAGAGCTAAGCACAGCTCCCGGGCGTCTTTCGGCAGAAGGCGCACACCGCAGAGCACTGTGAGCGGCAGAATCGTCTTTGCGCGAAGAAGCAGCTTCTTCGTCTCCGGGAGCCGGAGAGAGCGGCAACTTCGCAAAGGTGATGAAACAAGCTGTACAAAACTGCGATTGTGTGCGCAGCTTGCCAACTGAGAGAAAACAGTACCTGACCACTCTCCTGCCTTTTTTACTCACATGAACATTCGATTGCAAGCTGTTTTGGACAACTTTCTTTCTCTTCTTGCAAAAGACTCGGCAGACCTCCGTGCAGCCTCTAGAACACGATGGGAGATGTTTTCTGTGCTGGCACAGTTTCTCCTTGCCAGACAGAGTGGAAAAGCTTTTAGCTAAGATGTAGACGAGAAGCGAGGCTAAAGAAGCACGTATGGTACTCTGCAGAGCTAAGCATCGCTCCCGGACCTCTTTCGGCAGAAGGCGCACACCGCAGAGCCCAGTGAGCGGCAGAATCGTCTTTGCGCGAAGAAGCAGCTTCTTCGTCTCCGGGAGCCGGAGAGAGCGGCAACTTCGCAAAGGTGATGAAACAAGCTGTACAACACTGCGATTGTGTGCGCAGCTTGCCAACTGAGAGAAAACAGTACCTGACCACTCTCCTGCCTTTTCTATTCACTTGAACATTCGATTGCAAGCTGTTTTGGACAACTTTCTTTCTCTTCTTGCAAAACACTCGGCAGACCTGCGTGCAGCCTCTAGAACACGATGGGAGATGTTTTTTGTGCTGGCACAGTTTCTCCTTGCCAGACAGAGTGGAAAAGCTTTTTACTAAGATGTAGACGAGAAGAGAGGCTAAAGACGAAGGTACGGTGCTCTGCAGAGCTATGCACAGCTCCCGGGCCTCTTTCGGCAGAAGGCGCACACCGCAGAGCACTGTGAGCGGCAGAATCGTCTTTGCGCGAAGAAGCAGCTTCTTCGTCTCCGGGAGCCGGAGAGAGCGGCAACTTGGCAAAGGTGATGAAACAAGCTGTACAACACTGCGATTGTGTGCGCAGCTTGCCAACTGAGAGAAAACAGTACCTGACCACTCTCCTGCCTTTTTTATTCACATGAACATTCGATTGCAAGCTGTTTTGGATAACTTTCTTTCTCTTCTGGCAAAACACACGGCAGACCTCCGAGCAGCCTCTAGAAGTCCATGGGAGATGTTTTTTGTGCTGGCAAAGTTTCTCCTTGCCAGACTGAGAGGAAAAGCTTTTTGCTAAGATGTAGACGAGAAGAGAGGCTAAAGACGAAGGTACGGTGCTCTGCAGAGCTAAGCACAGCTCCCGTGCCTCTTTCGGCAGAAGGCGCACACCGCAGAGCACTGTGAGCGGCAGAATCGTCTTTGCGCGAAGAAGCAGCTTCTTCGTCTCCGGGAGCCGGAGAGAGCGGCAACTTCGCAAAGGTGATGAAACAAGCTGTACAACACTGCGATTGTGTGCGCAACTCCCAACTGAGAGAAAACAGTACCTGACCACTCTCCTGCCTTTTCTATTCACATGAACATTCGATTGCAAGCTGTTTTGGACAACTTTCTTTCTCTTCTTGCAAAACACTCGGCAGACCTCCGTGCAGCCTCTAGAACACGATGGGAAATGTTTTTTGTGCTGGCACAGTTTCTCCTTGCCAGACAGAGTGGAAAAGCTTTTTGCTAAGATGTAGACGAGAAGAGAGGCTAAAGACGAAGGTACGGTGCTCTGCAGAGCTAAGCACCGCTCCCGGGCGTCTTTCGGCAGAAGGCGCACACCGCAGAGCACTGTGAGCGGCAGAATCGTCTTTGCGCGAAGAAGCAGCTTCTTCGTCTCCGGGAGCCGGAGAGAGCGGCAACTTCGCAAAGGTGATGAAACAAGCTGTACAACACTGCGATTGTGTGCGCAGCTTGCCAAGTGAGAGAAAACAGTACCTGACCACTCTCCTGCCTTTTCTATTCACATGAACATTCGATTGCGAGCTGTTTTGGACAACTTTCTTTCTCTTCTTGCAAAACACTCAGCAGACCTCCGTGCAGCCTCTAGAACACGATGGGAGATGTTTTCTGTGCTGGCACAGTTTGTCCTTGCCAGACAGAGTGGAAAAGCTTTTAGCTAAGATGTAGACGAGAAGCGAGGCTAAAGAAGCACGTATGGTACTCTGCAGAGCTAAGCATCGCTCCCGGACCTCTTTCGGCAGAAGGCGCACACCGCAGAGCACAGTGAGCGGCAGAATCGTCTTTGCGCGAAGAAGCAGCTTCTTCGTCTCCGGGAGCCGGAGAGAGCGGCAACTTCGCAAAGGTGATGAAACAAGCTGTACAACACTGCGATTGTGTGCGCAGCTTGCCAAGTGAGAGAAAATAGTACCTGACCACTCTCCTGCCTTTTTTATTCACATGAACATTCGATTGCAAGCTGTTTTGGACAACTTTCTTTCTCTTCTTGCAAAACACTCGGCAGACCTCCGTGCAGCCTCTAGAAGACCATGGGAGATGTTTTCTGTGCTGGCAAAGTTTCTCCTTGCCAGACAGAGTGGAAAAGCTTTTTGCTAGGATGTAGACGAGAAGAGAGGCTAAAGACGAAGGTACGGTGCTCTGCAGAGCTAAGCACCGCTCCCGTGCCTCTTTCGGCAGAAGGCGCACACCGCAGAGCACTGTGAGCGGCAGAATCGTCTTTGCGCGAAGAAGCAGCTTCTTCGTCTCCGGGAGCCGGAGAGAGCGGCAACTTGGCAAAGGTGATGAAACAAGCTGTACAACACTGCGATTGTGTGCGCAGCTTGCCAAGTGAGAGAAAACAGTACCTGACCACTCTCCTGCCTTTTCTATTCACATGAACATTCGATTGCAAGCTGTTTTGGACAACTTTCTTTCTCTTCTTGCAAAACACTCGGCAGACCTCCGTGCAGCCTCTAGAACACGATGGGAGATGTTTTTTGTGCTGGCACAGTTTCTCCTTGCCAGACAGAGTGGAAAAGCTTTTTGCTAAGATGTAGACGAGAAGAGAGGCTAAAGACGAAGGTACGGTGCTCTGCAGAGCTAAGCACCGCTCCCGGGCGTCTTTCGGCAGAAGGCGCACACCGCAGAGCACTGTGAGCGGCAGAATCGTCTTTGCGCGAAGAAGCAGCTTCTTCGTCTCCGGGAGCCGGAGAGAGCGGCAACTTCGCAAAGGTGATGAAACAAGCTGTACAACACTGCGATTGTGTGCGCAGCTTGCCAACTGAGAGAAAACAGTACCTGACCATTCTCCTGCCTTTTTTATTCACATGAACATTCGATTGCAAGCTGTTTTGGACAACTTTCTTTCTCTTCTTGCAAAACACTCGGCAGACCTCCGTGCAGCCTCTAGAAGACGATGGGAGGTGTTTTCTGTGCTGGCACAGTTTCTCCTTGCCAGACAGAGTGGAAAAGCTTTTTGCTAGGATGTAGACGAGAAGAGAGGCTAAAGACGAAGGTACGGTGCTCTGCAGAGCTAAGCACCGCTCCCGTGCCTTTTTCGGCAGAAGGCGCACACCGCAGAGCACTGTGAGCGGCAGAATCGTCTTTGCGCGAAGAAGCAGCTTCTTCGTCTCCGGGAGCCGGAGAGAGCGGCAACTTGGCAAAGGTGATGAAACAAGCTGTACAACACTGCGATTGTGTGCGCAGCTTGCCAACTGAGAGAAAACAGTACCTGACCACTCTCCTGCCTTTTCTATTCACATGAACATTCGATTGCAAGCTGTTTTGGACAACTTTCTTTCTCTTCTTGCAAAACACTCGGCAGACCTCCGTGCAGCCTCTAGAACACGATGGGAGATGTTTTTTGTGCTGGCACAGTTTCTCCTTGCCAGACAGAGTGGAAAAGCTTTTTGCTAAGATGTAGATGAGAAGAGAGGCTAAAGACGAAGGTACGGTGCTCTGCAGAGCTAAGCACAGCTCCCGGGCGTCTTTCGGCAGAAGGCGCACACCGCAGAGCACTGTGAGCGGCAGAATCGTCTTTGCGCGAAGAAGCAGCTTCTTCGTCTCCGGGAGCCGGAGAGAGCGGCAACTTCGCAAAGGTGATGAAACAAGCTGTACAACACTGCGATTGTGTGCGCAGCTTGCCAACTGAGAGAAAACAGTACCTGACCACTCTCCTGCCTTTTTTACTCACATGAACATTCGATTGCAATCTGTTTTGGACAACTTTCTTTCTCTTCTTGCAAAACATTCGGCAGACCTCGGTGCAGCCTCTAGAAGACCATGGGAGATGTTTTCTGTGCTGGCAAAGTTTCTCCTTGCCAGACAGAGTGGAAAAGCTTTTTGCTAAGATGTAGATGAGAAGAGAGGCTAAAGACGAATGTACGGTGCTCTGCAGAGCTAAGCACAGCTCCCGTGCCTCTTTCGGCAGAAGGCGCACACCGCAGAGCACAGTGAGCGGCAGAATCGTCTTTGCGCGAAGAAGCAGCTTCTTCGTCTCCGGGAGCCGGAGAGAGCGGCAACTTCGCAAAGGTGATGAAACAAGCTGTACAACACTGCGATTGTGTGCGCAGCTTGCCAACTGAGAGAAAACAGAACCTGACCACTCTCCTGCCTTTTCTATTCACATGAACATTCGATTGCAAGCTGTTTTGGACAACTTTCTTTCTCTTCTTTCAAAAGACTCGGCAGACCTCCGTGCAGCCTCTAGAACACGATGGGAGATGTTTTCTGTGCTGGCACAGTTTCTCCTTGCCAGACAGAGTGGAAAAGCTTTTTGCTAAGATGTAGACGAGAAGAGAGGCTAAAGACGAAGGTACGGTGCTCTGCAGAGCTAAGGACCGCTCCCGTGCCTCTTTCGGCAGAAGGCGCACACCGCAGAGCACTGTGAGCGGCAGAATCGTCTTTGCGCGAAGAAGCAGCTTCTTCGTCTCCGGGAGCCGGAGAGAGCGGCAGCTTGGCAAAGGTGATGAAACAAGCTGTACAACACTGCGATTGTGTGCGCAGCTTGCCAACTGAGAGAAAACAGTACCTGACCACTCTCCTGCCTTTTCTATTCACATGAACATTCGATTGCAAGCTGTTTTGGACAACTTTCTTTCTCTTCTTGCAAAACACTCGGCAGACCTCCGTGCAGCCTCTAGAACACGATGGGAGATGTTTTTTGTGCTGGCACAGTTTCTCCTTGCCAGACAGAGTGGAAAAGCTTTTTGCTAAGATGTAGATGAGAAGAGAGGCTAAAGACGAAGGTACGGTGCTCTGCAGAGCTAAGCACAGCTCCCGGGCCTCTTTCGGCAGAAGGCGCACACCGCAGAGCACTGTGAGCGGCAGAATCGTCTTTGCGCGAAGAAGCAGCTTCTTCGTCTCCGGGAGCCGGAGAGAGCGGCAACTTCGCAAAGGTGATGAAACAAGCTGTACAACACTGCGATTGTGTGCGCAGCTTGCCAACTGAGAGAAAACAGAACCTGACCACTCTCCTGCCTTTTCTATTCACATGAACATTCGATTGCAAGCTGTTTTGGACAACTTTCTTTCTCTTCTTGCAAAAGACTCGGCAGACCTCCGTGCAGCCTCTAGAACACGATGGGAGATGTTTTCTGTGCTGGCACAGTTTCTCCTTGCCAGACAGAGTGGAAAAGCTTTTTGCTAAGATGTAGACGAGAAGAGAGGCTAAAGACGAAGGTACGGTGCTCTGCAGAGCTAAGGACCGCTCCCGGACCTCTTTCGGCACAAGGCGCACACCGCAGAGCACAGTGAGCGGCAGAATCGTCTTTGCGCGAAGAAGCAGCTTCTTCGTCTCCGGCAGCTGGAGAGAGCGGCAACTTCGCAAAGGTGATGAAACAAGCTGTACAACACTGCGATTGTGTGCGCAGCTTGCCAACTGAGAGAAAACAGTACCTGACCACTCTCCTGCCTTTTCTATTCACTTGAACATTCGATTGCAAGCTGTTTTGGACAACTTTCTTTCTCTTCTTGCAAAACACTCGGCAGACCTCCGTGCAGCCTCTAGAACACGATGGGAGATGTTTTTTGTGCTGGCACAGTTTCTCCTTGCCAGACAGAGTGGAAAAGCTTTTTGCTAAGATGTAGATGAGAAGAGAGGCTAAAGACGAAGGTACGGTGCTCTGCAGAGCTAAGCACAGCTCCCGGGCGTCTTTCGGCAGAAGGCGCACACCGCAGAGTACTGTGAGCGGCAGAATCGTCTTTGCGCGAAGAAGCAGCTTCTTCGTCTCCGGGAGCCGGAGAGAGCGGCAACTTCGCAAAGGTGATGAAACAAGCTGTACAACACTGCGATTGTGTGCGCAGCTTGCCAACTGAGAGAAAACAGTACCTGACCACTCTCCTGCCTTTTTTACTCACATGAACATTCGATTGCAAGCTGTTTTGGACAACTTTCTTTCTCTTCTTGCAAAAGACTCGGCAGACCTCCGTGCAGCCTCTAGAACACGATGGGAGATGTTTTCTGTGCTGGCACAGTTTCTCCTTGCCAGACAGAGTGGAAAAGCTTTTAGCTAAGATGTAGACGAGAAGCGAGGCTAAAGAAGCACGTATGGTACTCTGCAGAGCTAAGCATCGCTCCCGGACCTCTTTCGGCAGAAGGCGCACACCGCAGAGCCCAGTGAGCGGCAGAATCGTCTTTGCGCGAAGAAGCAGCTTCTTCGTCTCCGGGAGCCGGAGAGAGCGGCAACTTCGCAAAGGTGATGAAACAAGCTGTACAACACTGCGATTGTGTGCGCAGCTTGCCAACTGAGAGAAAACAGTACCTGACCACTCTCCTGCCTTTTCTATTCACTTGAACATTCGATTGCAAGCTGTTTTGGACAACTTTCTTTCTCTTCTTGCAAAACACTCGGCAGACCTGCGTGCAGCCTCTAGAACACGATGGGAGATGTTTTTTGTGCTGGCACAGTTTCTCCTTGCCAGACAGAGTGGAAAAGCTTTTTACTAAGATGTAGACGAGAAGAGAGGCTAAAGACGAAGGTACGGTGCTCTGCAGAGCTATGCACAGCTCCCGGGCCTCTTTCGGCAGAAGGCGCACACCGCAGAGCACTGTGAGCGGCAGAATCGTCTTTGCGCGAAGAAGCAGCTTCTTCGTCTCCGGGAGCCGGAGAGAGCGGCAACTTGGCAAAGGTGATGAAACAAGCTGTACAACACTGCGATTGTGTGCGCAGCTTGCCAACTGAGAGAAAACAGTACCTGACCACTCTCCTGCCTTTTTTATTCACATGAACATTCGATTGCAAGCTGTTTTGGATAACTTTCTTTCTCTTCTGGCAAAACACACGGCAGACCTCCGAGCAGCCTCTAGAAGACCATGGGAGATGTTTTTTGTGCTGGCAAAGTTTCTCCTTGCCAGACTGAGAGGAAAAGCTTTTTGCTAAGATGTAGACGAGAAGAGAGGCTAAAGACGAAGGTACGGTGCTCTGCAGAGCTAAGCACAGCTCCCGTGCCTCTTTCGGCAGAAGGCGCACACCGCAGAGCACTGTGAGCGGCAGAATCGTCTTTGCGCGAAGAAGCAGCTTCTTCGTCTCCGGGAGCCGGAGAGAGCGGCAACTTCGCAAAGGTGATGAAACAAGCTGTACAACACTGCGATTGTGTGCGCAACTCCCAACTGAGAGAAAACAGTACCTGACCACTCTCCTGCCTTTTCTATTCACATGAACATTCGATTGCAAGCTGTTTTGGACAACTTTCTTTCTCTTCTTGCAAAACACTCGGCAGACCTCCGTGCAGCCTCTAGAACACGATGGGAGATGTTTTTTGTGCTGGCACAGTTTCTCCTTGCCAGACAGAGTGGAAAAGCTTTTTGCTAAGATGTAGACGAGAAGAGAGGCTAAAGACGAAGGTACGGTGCTCTGCAGAGCTAAGCACCGCTCCCGGGCGTCTTTCGGCAGAAGGCGCACACCGCAGAGCACTGTGAGCGGCAGAATCGTCTTTGCGCGAAGAAGCAGCTTCTTCGTCTCCGGGAGCCGGAGAGAGCGGCAACTTCGCAAAGGTGATGAAACAAGCTGTACAACACTGCGATTGTGTGCGCAGCTTGCCAAGTGAGAGAAAACAGTACCTGACCACTCTCCTGCCTTTTCTATTCACATGAACATTCGATTGCGAGCTGTTTTGGACAACTTTCTTTCTCTTCTTGCAAAACACTCAGCAGACCTCCGTGCAGCCTCTAGAACACGATGGGAGATGTTTTCTGTGCTGGCACAGTTTGTCCTTGCCAGACAGAGTGGAAAAGCTTTTAGCTAAGATGCAGACGAGAAGCGAGGCTAAAGAAGCACGTATGGTACTCTGCAGAGCTAAGCATCGCTCCCGGACCTCTTTCGGCAGAAGGCGCACACCGCAGAGCACAGTGAGCGGCAGAATCGTCTTTGCGCGAAGAAGCAGCTTCTTCGTCTCCGGGAGCCGGAGAGAGCGGCAACTTCGCAAAGGTGATGAAACAAGCTGTACAACACTGCGATTGTGTGCGCAGCTTGCCAAGTGAGAGAAAATAGTACCTGACCACTCTCCTGCCTTTTTTATTCACATGAACATTCGATTGCAAGCTGTTTTGGACAACTTTCTTTCTCTTCTTGCAAAACACTCGGCAGACCTCCGTGCAGCCTCTAGAAGACCATGGGAGATGTTTTCTGTGCTGGCAAAGTTTCTCCTTGCCAGACAGAGTGGAAAAGCTTTTTGCTAGGATGTAGACGAGAAGAGAGGCTAAAGACGAAGGTACGGTGCTCTGCAGAGCTAAGCACCGCTCCCGTGCCTCTTTCGGCAGAAGGCGCACACCGCAGAGCACTGTGAGCGGCAGAATCGTCTTTGCGCGAAGAAGCAGCTTCTTCGTCTCCGGGAGCCGGAGAGAGCGGCAACTTCGCAAAGGTGATGAAACAAGCTGTACAACACTGCGATTGTGTGCGCAGCTTGCCAACTGAGAGAAAACAGTACCTGACCACTCTCCTGCCTTTTCTATTCACATGAACATTCGATTGCAAGCTGTTTTGGACAACTTTCTTTCTCTTCTTGCAAAACACTCGGCAGACCTCCGTGCAGCCTCTAGAACACGATGGGAGATGTTTTTTGTGCTGGCACAGTTTCTCCTTGCCAGACAGAGTGGAAAAGCTTTTTGCTAAGATGTAGACGAGAAGAGAGGCTAAAGACGAAGGTACGGTGCTCTGCAGAGCTAAGCACCGCTCCCGGGCGTCTTTCGGCAGAAGGCGCACACCGCAGAGCACTGTGAGCGGCAGAATCGTCTTTGCGCGAAGAAGCAGCTTCTTCGTCTCCGGGAGCCGGAGAGAGCGGCAACTTCGCAAAGGTGATGAAACAAGCTGTACAACACTGCGATTGTGTGCGCAGCTTGCCAAGTGAGAGAAAACAGTACCTGACCACTCTCCTGCCTTTTCTATTCACATGAACATTCGATTGCGAGCTGTTTTGGACAACTTTCTTTCTCTTCTTGCAAAACACTCAGCAGACCTCCGTGCAGCCTCTAGAACACGATGGGAGATGTTTTCTGTGCTGGCACAGTTTGTCCTTGCCAGACAGAGTGGAAAAGCTTTTAGCTAAGATGTAGACGAGAAGCGAGGCTAAAGAAGCACGTATGGTACTCTGCAGAGCTAAGCATCGCTCCCGGACCTCTTTCGGCAGAAGGCGCACACCGCAGAGCACAGTGAGCGGCAGAATCGTCTTTGCGCGAAGAAGCAGCTTCTTCGTCTCCGGGAGCCGGAGAGAGCGGCAACTTCGCAAAGGTGATGAAACAAGCTGTACAACACTGCGATTGTGTGCGCAGCTTGCCAAGTGAGAGAAAATAGTACCTGACCACTCTCCTGCCTTTTCTATTCACATGAACATTCGATTGCAAGCTGTTTTGGACAACTTTCTTTCTCTTCTTGCAAAACACTCGGCAGACCTCCGTGCAGCCTCTAGAACACGATGGGAGATGTTTTTTGTGCTGGCACAGTTTCTCCTTGCCAGACAGAGTGGAAAAGCTTTTTGCTAAGATGTAGACGAGAAGAGAGGCTAAAGACGAAGGTACGGTGCTCTGCAGAGCTAAGCACAGCTCCCGGGCCTCTTTCGGCAGAAGGCGCACACCGCAGAGCACTGTGAGCGGCAGAATCCTCTTTGCGCGAAGAAGCAGCTTCTTCGTCTCCGGGAGCCGGAGAGAGCGGCAACTTCGCAAAGGTGATGAAACAAGCTGTACAACACTGCGATTGTGTGCGCAGCTTGCCAACGGAGAGAAAACAGTACCTGACCACTCTCCTGCCTTTTTTATTCACATGAACATTCGATTGCAAGCTGTTTTGGACAACTTTCTTTCTCTTCTTGCAAAACACTCGGCAGACCTCCGTGCAGCCTCTAGAAGACCATGGGAGATGTTTTCTGTGCTGGCAAAGTTTCTCCTTGCCAGACAGAGTGGAAAAGCTTTTTGCTAGGATGTAGACGAGAAGAGAGGCTAAAGACGAAGGTACGGTGCTCTGCAGAGCTAAGCACCGCTCCCGTGCCTTTATCGGCAGAAGGCGCACACCGCAGAGCACTGTGAGCGGCAGAATCCTCTTTGCGCGAAGAAGCAGCTTCTTCGTCTCCGGGAGCCGGAGAGAGCGGCAACTTCGCAAAGGTGATGAAACAAGCTGTACAACACTGCGATTGTGTGCGCAGCTTGCCAAGTGAGAGAAAACAGTACCTGACCACTCTCCTGCCTTTTCTATTCACATGAACATTCGATTGCAAGCTGTTTTGGACAACTTTCTTTCTCTTCTTGCAAAACACTCGGCAGACCTCCGTGCAGCCTCTAGAACACGATGGGAGATGTTTTTTGTGCTGGCACAGTTTCTCCTTGCCAGACAGAGTGGAAAAGCTTTTTGCTAAGATGTAGATGAGAAGAGAGGCTAAAGACGAAGGTACGGTGCTCTGCAGAGCTAAGCACAGCTCCCGGGCGTCTTTCGGCAGAAGGCGCACACCGCAGAGCACTGTGAGCGGCAGAATCGTCTTTGCGCGAAGAAGCAGATTCTTCGTCTCCGGGAGCCGGAGAGAGCGGCAACTTCGCAAAGGTGATGAAACAAGCTGTACAACACTGCGATTGTGTGCGCAGCTTGCCAACGGAGAGAAAACAGTACCTGACCACTCTCCTGCCTTTTTTACTCACATGAACATTCGATTGCAAGCTGTTTTGGACAACTTTCTTTCTCTTCTTGCAAAACACTCGGCAGACCTCGGTGCAGCCTCTAGAAGACCATGGGAGATGTTTTCTGTGCTGGCAAAGTTTCTCCTTGCCAGACAGAGTGGAAAAGCTTTTAGCTAAGATGTAGACGAGAAGAGAGGCTAAAGACGAAGGTACGGTGCTCTGCAGAGCTAAGCACAGCTCCCGTGCCTCTTTCGGCAGAAGGCGCACACCGCAGAGCACTGTGAGCGGCAGAATCGTCTTTGCGCCAAGAAGCAGCTTCTTCGTCTCCGGGAGCCGGAGAGAGCGGCAACTTCGCAAAGGTGATGAAACAAGCTGTACAACACTGCGATTGTGTGCGCAGCTTGCCAACTGAGAGAAAACAGAACCTGACCACTCTCCTGCCTTTTCTATTCACATGAACATTCGATTGCAAGCTGTTTTGGACAACTTTCTTTCTCTTCTTGCAAAAGACTCGGCAGACCTCCGTGCAGCCTCTAGAAGACGATGGGAGATGTTTTCTGTGCTGGCACAGTTTCTCCTTGCCAGACAGAGTGGAAAAGCTTTTTGCTAAGATGTAGACGAGAAGAGAGGCTAAAGACGAAGGTACGGTGCTCTGCAGAGCTAAGGACCGCTCCCGTGCCTCTTTCGGCAGAAGGCGCACACCGCAGAGCACTGTGAGCGGAAGAATCGTCTTTGCGCGAAGAAGCAGCTTCTTCGTCTCCGGGAGCCGGAGAGAGCGGCAGCTTCGCAAAGGTGATGAAAGAAGCTGTACAACACTGCGATTGTGTGCGCAGCTTGCCAAGTGAGAGAAAACAGTACCTGACCACTCTCCTGCCTTTTCTATTCACATGAACATTCGATTGCAAGCTGTTTTGGACAACTTTCTTTCTCTTCTTGCAAAACACTCGGCAGACCTCCGTGCAGCCTCTAGAACACGATGGGAGATGTTTTTTGTGCTGGCACAGTTTCTCCTTGCCAGACAGAGTGGAAAAGCTTTTTGCTAAGATGTAGACGAGAAGAGAGGCTAAAGACGAAGGTACGGTGCTCTGCAGAGCACCGCACAGCTCCCGGGCCTCTTTCAGCAGAAGGCGCACACCGCAGAGCACTGTGAGCGGCAGAATCGTCTTTGCGCGAAGAAGCAGCTTCTTCGTCTCCGGGAGCCGGAGAGAGCGGCAACTTCGCAAAGGTGATGAAACAAGCTGTACAACACTGCGATTGTGTGCGCAGCTTGCCAAGTGAGAGAAAACAGTACCTGACCACTCTCCTGCCTTTTTTACTCACATGAACATTCGATTGCAAGCTGTTTTGGACAACTTTCTTTCTCTTCTTGCAAAACACTCGGCAGACCTCCGTGCAGCCTCTAGAAGACCATGGGAGATGTTTTCTGTGCTGGCAAAGTTTCTCCTTGCCAGACAGAGTGGAAAAGCTTTTAGCTAAGATGTAGACGAGAAGAGAGGCTAAAGACGAAGGTACGGTGCTCTGCAGAGCTAAGCACAGCTCCCGTGCCTCTTTCGGCAGAAGGCGCACACCGCAGAGCACTGTGAGCGGCAGAATCGTCTTTGCGCGAAGAAGCAGCTTCTTCGTCTCCGGGAGCCGGAGAGAGCGGCAACTTCGCAAAGGTGATGAAACAAGCTGTACAACACTGCGATTGTGTGCGCAGCTTGCCAACTGAGAGAAAACAGAACCTGACCACTCTCCTGCCTTTTCTATTCACATGAACATTCGATTGCAAGCTGTTTTGGACAACTTTCTTTCTCTTCTTGCAAAAGACTCGGCAGACCTCCGTGCAGCCTCTAGAAGACGATGGGAGATGTTTTCTGTGCTGGCACAGTTTCTCCTTGCCAGACAGAGTGGAAAAGCTTTTTGCTAAGATGTAGACGAGAAGAGAGGCTAAAGACGAAGGTAGGGTGCTCTGCAGAGCTAAGGACCGCTCCCGTGCCTCTTTCGGCAGAAGGCGCACACCGCAGAGCACTGTGAGCGGCAGAATCGTCTTTGCGCGAAGAAGCAGCTTCTTCGTCTCCGGGAGCCGGAGAGAGCGGCAACTTCGCAAAGGTGATGAAACAAGCTGTACAACACTGCGATTGTGTGCGCAGCTTCCCAAGTGAGAGAAAACAGTACCTGACCACTCTCCTGCCTTTTTTACTCACATGAATATTCGATTGCAAGCTGTTTTGGACAACTTTCTTTCTCTTCTTGCAAAACACTCGGCAGACCTTGGTGCAGCCTCTAGAAGACCATGGGAGATGTTTTCTGTGCTGGCAAAGTTTCTCCTTGCCAGACAGAGTGGAAAAGCTTTTAGCTAAGATGTAGACGAGAAGAGAGGCTAAAGACGAAGGTACGGTGCTCTGCAGAGCTAAGCACAGCTCCCGTGCCTCTTTCGGCAGAAGGCGCACACCGCAGAGCACTGTGAGCGGCAGAATCGTCTTTGCGCGAAGAAGCAGCTTCTTCGTCTCCGGGAGCCGGAGAGAGCGGCAACTTCGCAAAGGTGATGAAACAAGCTGTACAACACTGCGATTGTGTGCAGCTTGCCAACTGAGAGAAAACAGTACCTGACCACTCTCCTGCCTTTTCTATTCACATGAACATTCGATTGCAAGCTGTTTTGGACAACTTTCTTTCTCTTCTTGCAAAACACTCGGCAGACCTCCGTGCAGCCTCTAGAACACGATGGGAGATGTTTTCTGTGCTGGCACAGTTTCTCCTTGCCAGACAGAGTGGAAAAGCTTTTTGCTAAGATGTAGACGAGAAGAGAGGCTAAAGACGAAGGTACGGTGCTCTGCAGAGCTAAGCACAGCTCCCGGACGTCTTTCGGCAGAAGGCGAACACCGCAGAGCACAGTGAGCGGCAGAATCGTCTTTGCGCGAAGAAGCAGCTTCTTCGTCTCCGGCAGCTGGAGAGAGCGGCAACTTCGCAAAGGTGATGAAACAAGCTGTACAACACTGCGATTGTGTGCGCAGCTTGCCAACTGAGAGAAAACAGTACCTGACCACTCTCCTGCCTTTTCTATTCACTTGAACATTCGATTGCAAGCTGTTTTGGACAACTTTCTTTCTCTTCTTGCAAAACACTCGGCAGACCTCCGTGCAGCCTCTAGAAGACGATGGGAGATGTTTTCAGTGCTGGCACAGTTTCTCCTTGCCAGACAGAGTGGAAAAGCTTTTTGCTAAGATGTAGACGAGAAGAGAGGCTAAAGACGAAGGTACGGTGCTCTGCAGAGCTAAGCACCGCTCCCGTGCGTCTTTCGGCAGATGGCGCACACCGCAGAGCACTGTGAGCGGCAGAATCGTCTTTGCGCGAAGAAGCAGCTTCTTCGTCTCCGGGAGCCGGAGAGAGCGGAAACTTTGCAAAGGTGATGAAACAAGCTGTACAACACTGCGATTGTGTGAGCAGCTTGCCAAGTGAGAGAAAACAGTACCTGACCACTCTCCTGCCTTTTCTATTCACATGAACATTCGATTGCAAGCTGTTTTGGACAACTTTCCTTCTCTTCTTGCAAAACACTTGGCAGACCTCCGTGCAGCCTCTAGAACACGATGGGAGATGTTTTCTGTGCTGGCACAGTTTCTCCTTGCCAGACAGAGTGGAAAAGCTTTTTGCTAAGATGTAGACGAGAAGAGAGGCTAAAGAAGCCGGTATGGTGCTCTGCAGAGCTAAGCACAGCTCCCGGACGTCTTTCGGCAGAAGGCGCACACCGCAGAGCACTGTGAGCGGCAGAATCGTCTTTGCGCGAAGAAGCAGCTTCTTCGTCTCCGGGAGCCGGAGAGAGCGGCAACTTTGCAAAGGTGATGAAACAAGCTGTACAACACTGCGATTGTGTGCGCAGCTTGCCAACTGAGAGAAAACAGTACCTGACCACTCTCCTGCCTTTTCTATTCACATGAACATTCGATTGCAAGCTGTTTTGGACAACTTTCTTTCTCTTCTTGCAAAACACTCGGCAGACCTCCGTGCAGCCTCTAGAACACGATGGGAGATGTTTTTTGTGCTGGCACAGTTTCTCCTTGCCAGACAGAGTGGAAAAGCTTTTTGCTAAGATG
Organism: Melozone crissalis; assembly: GCF_028551555.1. Taxonomy (NCBI): domain Eukaryota; kingdom Metazoa; phylum Chordata; class Aves; order Passeriformes; family Passerellidae; genus Melozone; species Melozone crissalis. The sequence goes on from NW_026535823.1 coordinate 71,198, forward strand.
TAGACGAGAAGAGAGGCTAAAGACGAAGGTACGGTGCTCTGCAGATCTAAGCACCGCTCCCGGACCTCTTTCAGCAAAAGGCGCACACCGCAGTGCACTGTGAGCGGCAGAATCGTCTTTGCGCGAAGAAGCAGCTTCTTCGTCTCCGGGAGCCGGAGAGAGCGGCAACTTGGCAAAGGTGATGAAACAAGCTGTACAAAACTGCGATTGTGTGCGCAGCTTGCCAAGTGAGAGAAAACAGTACCTGACCACTCTCCTGCCTTTTCTATTCATATGAACATTCGATTGCAAGCTGTTTTGGACAACTTTCTTTCTCTTCTTGCAAAACACTCGGCAGACCTCCGTGCAGCCTCTAGAACACGATGGGAGATGTTTTGTGTGCTGGCACAGTTTCTCCTTGCCAGACAGAGTGGAAAAGCTTTTTGCTAAGATGTAGACGAGAAGCGAGGCTAAAGAAGCACGTATGGTACTCTGCAGAGCTAAGCATCGCTCCCGGACCTCTTTCGGCAGAAGGCGCACACCGCAGAGCACTGTGAGCGGCAGAATGGTCTTTGCGCGAAGAAGCAGCTTCTTCGTCTCCGGGAGCCGGAGAGAGCGGCAACTTCGCAAAGGTGATGAAATAAGCTGTACAACACTGCGATTGTGTGCGCAGCTTGCCAAGTGAGAGAAAATAGTACCTGACCACTCTCCTGCCTTTTCTATTCACTTGAACATTCGATTGCAAGCTGTTTTGGACAACTTTCTTTATCTTCTTGCAAAACACTCGGCAGACCTCCGTGCAGCCTCTAGAACACGATGGGAGATGTTTTCTGTGCTGGCACAGTTTCTCCTTGCCAGACAGAGTGGAAAAGCTTTTTGCTAAGATGTAGACGAGAAGAGAGGCTAAAGACGAAGGTACGGTGCTCTGCAGAGCTAAGGACCGCTCCCGGACTTCTTTCGGCAGAAGGCGCACACCGCAGAGCACAGTGAGCGGCAGAATCGTCTTTGCGCGAAGAAGCAGCTTCTTCGTCTCCGGGAGCCGGAGAGAGCGGCAACTTCGCAAAGGTGATGAAACAAGCTGTACAACACTGCGATTGTGTGCGCAGCTTGCCAACTGAGAGAAAACAGTACCTGACCACTCTCCTGCCTTTTCCATTCACATGAACATTCGATTGCAAGCTGTTTTGGACAACTTTCTTTCTCTTCTTGCAAAACACTCGGCAGACCTCCGTGCAGCCTCTAGAAGACGATGGGAGATGTTTTCTGTGCTGGCACAGTTTCTCCTTGCCAGACAGAGTGGAAAAGCTTTTTGCTAAGATGTAGACGAGAAGAGAGGCTAAAGACGAAGGTACGGTGCTCTGCAGAGCTAAGCACCGCTCCCGCGCCTCTTTCGGCAGAAGGCGCACACCGCAGAGCACTGTGAGCGGCAGAATCGTCTTTGCGCGAAGAAGCAGCTTCTTCGTCTCCGGGAGCCGGAGAGAGCGGCAACTTTGCAAAGGTGATGAAACAAGCTGTACAACACTGCGATTGTGTGAGCAGCTTGCCAAGTGAGAGAAAACAGTACCTGACCACTCTCCTGCCTTTTCTATTCACATGAACATTCGATTGCAAGCTGTTTTGGACAACTTTCCTTCTCTTCTTGCAAAACACTCGGCAGACCTCCGTGCAGCTTCTAGAACACGATGGGAGATGTTTTCTGTGCTGGCACAGTTTCTCCTTGCCAGACAGAGTGGAAAAGCTTTTTGCTAAGATGTAGACGAGAAGAGAGGCTAAAGACGAAGGTACGGTGCTCTGCAGAGCTAAGCACCGCTCCTGGACCTCTTTCGGCAGAAGGCGCACACCGCAGAGCACTGTGAGCGGCAGAATCGTCTTTGCGCGAAGAAGCAGCTTCTTCGTCTCCGGCAGCCGGAGAGAGCGACAACTTCACAAAGGTGATGAAATAAGCTGTACAACACTGCGATTGTGTGCGCAGCTTGCCAAGTGAGAGAAAATAGTACCTGACCACTCTCCTGCCTTTTCTATTCACATGAACATTCGATTGCAAGCTGTTTTGGACAACTTTCCTTCTCTTCTTGCAAAACACTCGGCAGACCTCCGTGCAGCTTCTAGAACACGATGGGAGATGTTTTCTGTGCTGGCACAGTTTCTCCTTGCCAGACAGAGTGGAAAAGCTTTTTGCTAAGATGTAGACGAGAAGAGAGGCTAAAGACGAAGGTACGGTGCTCTGCAGAGCTAAGCACCGCTCCCGGATGTCTTTCGGCAGAAGGCGCACACCGCAGAGCACTGTGAGCGGCAGAATCGTCTTTGCGCGAAGAAGCAGCTTCTTCGTCTCCGGGAGCCGGAGAGAGCGGCAACTTCGCAAAGGTGATGAAATAAGCTGTACAACACTGCGATTGTGTGCGCAGCTTGCCAAGTGAGAGAAAATAGTACCTGACCACTCTCCTGCCTTTTCTATTCACTTGAACATTCGATTGCAAGCTGTTTTGGACAACTTTCTTTCTCTTCTTGCAAAACACTCGGCAGACCTCCGTGCAGCCTCTAGAAGACGATGGGAGATGTTTTCTGTGCTGGCACAGTTTCTCCTTGCCAGACAGAGTGGAAAAGCTTTTTGCTAAGATGTAGACGAGAAGAGAGGCTAAAGACGAAGGTACGGTGCTCTGCAGAGCTAAGCACCGCTCCCGTGCGTCTTTCGGCAGATGGCGCACACCGCAGAGCACTGTGAGCGGCAGAATCGTCTTTGCGCGAAGAAGCAGCTTCTTCGTCTCCGGGAGCCGGAGAGAGCGGCAACTTTGCAAAGGTGATGAAACAAGCTGTACAACACTGCGATTGTGTGAGCAGCTTGCCAAGTGAGAGAAAACAGTACCTGACCACTCTCCTGCCTTTTCTATTCACATGAACATTCGATTGCAAGCTGTTTTGGACAACTTTCCTTCTCTTCTTGCAAAACACTTGGCAGACCTCCGTGCAGCCTCTAGAACACGATGGGAGATGTTTTCTGTGCTGGCACAGTTTCTCCTTGCCAGACAGAGTGGAAAAGCTTTTTGCTAAGATGTAGACGAGAAGAGAGGCTAAAGAAGCCGGTATGGTGCTCTGCAGAGCTAAGCACAGCTCCCGGACGTCTTTCGGCAGAAGGCGCACACCGCAGAGCACTGTGAGCGGCAGAATCGTCTTTGCGCGAAGAAGCAGCTTCTTCGTCTCCGGGAGCCGGAGAGAGCGGCAACTTTGCAAAGGTGATGAAACAAGCTGTACAACACTGCGATTGTGTGCGCAGCTTGCCAACTGAGAGAAAACAGTACCTGACCACTCTCCTGCCTTTTCTATTCACATGAACATTCGATTGCAAGCTGTTTTGGACAACTTTCTTTCTCTTCTTGCAAAACACTCGGCAGACCTCCGTGCAGCCTCTAGAACACGATGGGAGATGTTTTTTGTGCTGGCAAAGTTTCTCCTTGCCAGACAGAGTGGAAAAGCTTTTTGCTAGGATGTAGACGAGAAGAGAGGCTAAAGACGAAGGTACGGTGCTCTGCAGAGCTAAGCACCGCTCCCGTGCCTTTTTCGGCAGAAGGCGCACACCGCAGAGCACTGTGAGCGGCAGAATCGTCTTTGCTCGAAGAAGCAGCTTCTTCGTCTCCGGGAGCCGGAGAGAGCGGCAACTTGGCAAAGGTGATGAAACAAGCTGTACAACACTGCGATTGTGTGCGCAGCTTGCCAACTGAGAGAAAACAGTACCTGACCACTCTCCTGCCTTTTCTATTCACATGAACATTCGATTGCAAGCTGTTTTGGACAACTTTCTTTCTCTTCTTGCAAAACACTCGGCAGACCTCCGTGCAGCCTCTAGAACACGATGGGAGATGTTTTTTGTGCTGGCACAGTTTCTCCTTGCCAGACAGAGTGGAAAAGCTTTTTGCTAAGATGTAGATGAGAAGAGAGGCTAAAGACGAAGGTACGGTGCTCTGCAGAGCTAAGCACAGCTCCCGGGCGTCTTTCGGCAGAAGGCGCACACCGCAGAGCACTGTGAGCGGCAGAATCGTCTTTGCGCGAAGAAGCAGATTCTTCGTCTCCGGGAGCCGGAGAGAGCGGCAACTTCGCAAAGGTGATGAAACAAGCTGTACAACACTGCGATTGTGTGCGCAGCTTGCCAACTGAGAGAAAACAGTACCTGACAACTCTCCTGCCTTTTTTACTCACATGAACATTCGATTGCAAGCTGTTTTGGACAACTTTCTTTCTCTTTTTGCAAAACACTCGGCAGACCTCGGTGCAGCCTCTTGAAGACCATGGGAGATGTTTTCTGTGCTGGCAAAGTTTCTCCTTGCCAGACAGAGTGGAAAAGCTTTTTGCTAAGATGTAGACGAGAAGAGAGGCTAAAGACGAAGGTACGGTGCTCTGCAGAGCTAAGCGCCGCTCCTGGACCTCTTTCGGCAGAAGGCGCACACCGCAGAGCACTGTGAGCGGCAGAATCGTCTTTGCGCGAAGAAGCAGCTTCTTCGTCTCCGGGAGCCGGAGAGAGCGACAACTTCGCAAAGGTGATGAAATAAGCTGTACAACACTGCGATTGTGTGCGCAGCTTGCCAAGTGAGAGAAAATAGTACCTGACCACTCTCCTGCCTTTTCTATTCACATGAACATTCGATTGCAAGCTGTTTTGGACAACTTTCCTTCTCTTCTTGCAAAACACTCGGCAGACCTCCGTGCAGCTTCTAGAACACGATGGGAGATGTTTTCTGTGCTGGCACAGTTTCTCCTTGCCAGACAGAGTGGAAAAGCTTTTTGCTAAGATGTAGACGAGAAGAGAGGCTAAAGACGAAGGTACGGTGCTCTGTAGAGCTAAGCACCGCTCCCGGACCTCTTTCGGCAGAAGGCGCACACCGCAGAGCACTGTGAGCGGCAGAATCGTCTTTGCGCGAAGAAGCAGCTTCTTCGTCTCCGGCAGCCGGAGAGAGCGGCAACTTCGCAAAGGTGATGAAATAAGCTGTACAACACTGCGATTGTGTGCGCAGCTTGCCAAGTGAGAGAAAATAGTACCTGACCACTCTCCTGCCTTTTCTATTCACTTGAACATTCGATTGCAAGCTGTTTTGGACAACTTTCTTTCTCTTCTTGCAAAACACTCGGCAGACCTCCGTGCAGCCTCTAGAACACGATGGGAGATGTTTTCTGTGCTGGCACAGTTTCTGCTTGCCAGACAGAGTGGAAAAGCTTTTTGCTAAGAGGTAGATGAGAAGAGAGGCTAAAGACGAAGGTACGGTGCTCTGCAGAGCTAAGCACAGCTCCCGGACCTCTTTCGGCAGAAGGCGCACACCGCAGAGCACTGTGAGCGGCAGAATCGTCTTTGCGCCAAGAAGCAGCTTCTTCGTTCCGGGAGCCGGAGAGAGCGGCAACTTCGCAAAGGTGATGAAACAAGCTGTACAACACTGCGATTGTGTGCGCAGCTTGCCAACTGAGAGAAAACAGTACCTGACCACTCTCCTGCCTTTTCCATTCACATGAACATTCGATTGCAAGCTGTTTTGGACAACTTTCTTTCTCTTCTTGCAAAACACTCGGCAGACCTCCGTGCAGCCTCTAGAACACGATGGGAGATGTTTTCTGTGCTGGCACAGTTTCTCCTTGCCAGACAGAGTGGAAAAGCTTTTTCTAAGATGTAGACGAGAAGAGAGGCTAAAGACGAAGGTACGCTGCTCTGCAGAGCTAAGCACCGCTCCCGCGCCTCTTTCGGCAGAAGGCGCACACCGCAGAGCACTGTGAGCGGCAGAATCGTCTTTGCGCGAAGAAGCAGCTTCTTCGTCTCCGGGAGCCGGAGAGAGCGGCAACTTTGCAAAGGTGATGAAACAAGCTGTACAACACTGCGATTGTGTGAGCAGCTTGCCAAGTGAGAGAAAACAGTACCTGACCACTCTCCTGCCTTTTCTATTCACATGAACATTCGATTGCAAGCTGTTTTGGACAACTTTCCTTCTCTTCTTGCAAAACACTCGGCAGACCTCCGTGCAGCTTCTAGAACACGATGGGAGATGTTTTCTGTGCTGGCACAGTTTCTCCTTGCCAGACAGAGTGGAAAAGCTTTTTGCTAAGATGTAGACGAGAAGAGAGGCTAAAGACGAAGGTACGGTGCTCTGCAGAGCTAAGCACCGCTCCTGGACCTCTTTCGGCAGAAGGCGCACACCGCAGAGCACTGTGAGCGGCAGAATCGTCTTTGCGCGAAGAAGCAGCTTCTTCGTCTCCGGCAGCCGGAGAGAGCGACAACTTCGCAAAGGTGATGAAATAAGCTGTACAACACTGCGATTGTGTGCGCAGCTTGCCAAGTGAGAGAAAATAGTACCTGACCACTCTCCTGCCTTTTCTATTCACATGAACATTCGATTGCAAGCTGTTTTGGACAACTTTCCTTCTCTTCTTGCAAAACACTCGGCAGACCTCCGTGCAGCTTCTAGAACACGATGGGAGATGTTTTCTGTTCTGGCAAAGTTTCTCCTTGCCAGACAGAGTGGAAAAGCTTTTTGCTAAGAGGTAGATGAGAAGAGAGGCTAAAGACGAAGGTACGGTGCTCTGAAGAGCTAAGCACCGCTCCCGGACCTCTTTCGGCAGAAGGCGCACACCGCAGAGCACTGTGAGCGGCAGAATCGTCTTTGCGCGAAGAAGCAGCTTCTTCGTCTCCGGGAGCCGGAGAGAGCGGCAACTTCGCAAAGGTGATGAAACAAGCTGTACAACACTGCGATTGTGTCCGCAGCTTGCCAACTGAGAGAAAACAGTACCTGACCAGTCTCCTGCCTTTTCTATTCACATGAACATTCGATTGGAAGCTGTTTTGGACAACTTTCTTTCTCTTCTTGCAAAACACTCGGCAGACCTCCCTGAAGCTTCTAGAACACGATGGGAAATGTTTTCTGTGCTGGCACAGTTTCTCCTTGCCAGACAGAGTGGAAAAGCTTTTTGCTAAGATGTAGACGAGAAGAGAGGCTAAAGAAGCACGTATGGTACTCTGCAGAGCTAAGCACCGCTCCCGGACCTCTTTCGGCAGAAGGCGCACACCGCAGAGCACTGTGAGCGGCAGAATCGTCTTTGCGCGAAGAAGCAGCTTCTTCGTCTCCGGGAGCCGGAGAGAGCGGCAACTTCGCAAAGGTGATAAAACAAGCTGTACAACACTGCGATTGTGTGCGCAGCTTGCCAAGTGAGAGAAAACAGTACCTGACCACTCTCCTGCCTTTTCTATTCACATGAACATTCGATTGCAAGCTGTTTTGGACAACTTTCTTTCTCTTCTTGCAAAACACTCGGCAGACCTCCGTGCAGCCTCTAGAACACGATGGGAGATGTTTTCTGTGCTGGCACAGTTTCTCCTTGCCAGACAGAGTGGAAAAGCTTTTTGCTAAGATGTAGACGAGAAGAGAGGCTAAAGACGAAGGTACGGTGCTCTGCAAAGCTAAGCACCGCTCCCGGACCTCTTTCGGCAGAAGGCGCACACCGCAGAGCACTGTGAGCGGCAGAATCGTCTTTGCGCGAAGAAGCAGCTTCTTCGTCTCCCGGAGCCGGAGAGAGCGGCAACTTCGCAAAGGTGATGAAACAAGCTGTACAACACTGCGATTGTGTGCGCAGCTTGCCAACTGAGAGAAAACTGTACCAGACCACTCTCCTGCCTTTTCTATTCACATGAACATTCGATTGCAAGCTGTTTTGGACAACTTTCTTTCTCTTCTTGCAAAACACTCGGCAGACCTCCGTGCAGCCTCTAGAAGACGATGGGAGATGTTTTCTGTGCTGGCAAAGTTTCTCCTTGCCAGACAGAGTGGAAAAGCTTTTTGCTAAGATGTAGACAAGAAGAGAGGCTAAAGATGCTGGTACGGTGCTCTGCAGAGCTAAGCACAGCTCCCGTGCCTCTTTTGGCAGAAGGCGCACACCGAAGAGCACTGTGAGCGGCAGAATCGTCTTTGCGCGAAGAAGCAGCTTCTTCGTCTCCGGGAGCCGGAGAGAGCGGCAACTTCGCAAAGGTGATGAAACAAGCTGTACAACACTGCGATTGTGTGCGCAGCTTGCCAACTGAGAGAAAACAGTACCTGACCACTCTCCTGCCTTTTCTATTCACATGAACATTCGATTGCAAGCTGTTTTGGACAACTTTCTTTCTCTTCTTGCAAAACACTCGGCAGACCCCCGTGCAGCCTCTAGAACACGATGGGAGATGTTTTCTGTGCTGGCACAGTTTCTCCTTGCCAGACAGAGTGGAAAAGCTTTTTGCTAAGATGTAGACGAGAAGAGAGGCTAAAGACGAAGGTACGGTGCTCTGCAGAGCTAAGCACCGCTCCCGGACCTCTTTCGGCAGAAGGCGCACACCGCAGAGCACTGTGAGCGGCACAATTGTCTTTGCGCGAAGAAGCAGCTTCTTCGTCTCCGGGAGCCGGAGAGAGCGGCAACTTCGCAAAGGTGATGAAACAAGCTGTACAACACTGCGATTGTGTGCGCAGCTTGCCAACTGAGAGAAAACAGTACCTGACCACTCTCCTGCCTTTTCGATTCACATGAACATTCGATTGCAAGCTGTTTTGGACAACTTTCTTTCTCTTCTTGCAAAACACTCGGCAGACCTCCGTGCAGCCTCTAGAACACGATGGGAGATGTTTTCTGTGCTGGCACAGTTTCTCCTTGCCAGACAGAGTGGAAAAGCTTTTTGCTAAGATGTAGACGAGAAGAGAGGCTAAAGACGAAGGTACGGTGCTCTGCAGAGCTAAGCACCGCTCCCGGATGTCTTTCGGCAGAAGGCGCACACCGCAGAGCACTGTGAGCGGCAGAATCGTCTTTGCGCGAAGAAGCAGCTTCTTCGTCTCCGGGAGCCGGAGAGAGCGGCAACTTCGCAAAGGTGATGAAACAAGCTGTACAACACTGCGATTGTGTGAGCAGCTTGCCAACTGAGAGAAAACAGTACCTGACCACTCTCCTGCCTTTTCTATTCACATGAACATTCGATTGCAAGCTGTTTTGGACAACTTTCTTTCTCTTCTTGCAAAACACTCGGCAGACCTCCGTGCAGCCTCTAGAACACGATGGGAGATGTTTTTTGTGCTGGCACAGTTTCTCCTTGCCAGACAGAGTGGAAAAGCTTTTTGCTAAGATGTAGACGAGAAGAGAGGCTAAAGACGAAGGTACGGTGCTCTGCAGAGCTAAGCACAGCTCCCGGACCTCTTTCGGCAGAAGGCGCACACCGCAGAGCACTGTGAGCGGCAGAATCGTCTTTGCGCGAAGAAGCAGCTTCTTCGTCTCCGGGAGCCGGAGAGAGCGGTAACTTCGCAAAGCTGATAAAACAAGCTGTACAACACTGCGATTGTGTGCGCAGCTTGCCAACTGAGAGAAAACAGTACCAGACCACTCTCCTGCCTTTTCTATTCACATGAACATTCGATTGCAAGCTGTTTTGGACAACTTTCCTTCTCTTCTTGCAAAAGACTCGGCAGACCTCCGTGCAGCCTCTAGAACACGATGGGAGATGTTTTCTGTGCTGGCAAAGTTTCTCCTTGCCAGACAGAGTGGAAAAGCTTTTTGCTAAGATGTAGACGAGAAGAGAGGCTAAAGACGAAGGTACGGTGCTCTGCAGAGCTAAGCACCGCTCCCGTGCCTCTTTCGGCAGAAGGCGCACACCGCAGAGCACAGTGAGCGGCAGAATCGTCTTTGCGCGAAGAAGCAGCTTCTTCGTCTCCGGGAGCCGGAGAGAGCGGCAACTTCGCAAAGGTGATGAAACAAGCTGTACAACACTGCGATTGTGTGCGCAGCTTGCCAACTGAGAGAAAACAGTACCTGACCATTCTCCTGCCTTTTTTATTCACATGAACATTCGATTGCAAGCTGTTTTGGACAACTTTCTTTCTCTTCTTGCAAAACACTCGGCAGACCTCCGTGCAGCCTCTAGAAGACCATGGGAGATGTTTTCTGTGCTGGCAAAGTTTCTCCTTGCCAGACAGAGTGGAAAAGCTTTTTGCTAGGATGTAGACGAGAAGAGAGGCTAAAGACGAAGGTACGGTGCTCTGCAGAGCTAAGCACCGCTCCCGTGCCTTTTTCGGCAGAAGGCGCACACCGCAGAGCACTGTGAGCGGCAGAATCGTCTTTGCGCGAAGAAGCAGCTTCTTCGTCTCCGGGAGCCGGAGAGAGCGGCAACTTGGCAAAGGTGATGAAACAAGCTGTACAACACTGCGATTGTGTGCGCAGCTTGCCAACTGAGAGAAAACAGTACCTGACCACTCTCCTGCCTTTTCTATTCACATGAACATTCGATTGCAAGCTGTTTTGGACAACTTTCTTTCTCTTCTTGCAAAACACTCGGCAGACCTCCGTGCAGCCTCTAGAACACGATGGGAGATGTTTTTTGTGCTGGCACAGTTTCTCCTTGCCAGACAGAGTGGAAAAGCTTTTTGCTAAGATGTAGATGAGAAGAGAGGCTAAAGACGAAGGTACGGTGCTCTGCAGAGCTAAGCACAGCTCCCGGGCGTCTTTCGGCAGAAGGCGCACACCGCAGAGCACTGTGAGCGGCAGAATCGTCTTTGCGCGAAGAAGCAGATTCTTCGTCTCCGGGAGCCGGAGAGAGCGGCAACTTCGCAAAGGTGATGAAACAAGCTGTACAACACTGCGATTGTGTGCGCAGCTTGCCAACTGAGAGAAAACAGTACCTGACCACTCTCCTGCCTTTTTTACTCACATGAACATTCGATTGCAAGCTGTTTTGGACAACTTTCTTTCTCTTCTTGCAAAACACTCGGCAGACCTCGGTGCAGCCTCTTGAAGACCATGGGAGATGTTTTCTGTGCTGGCAGTTTCTCCTTGCCAGACAGAGTGGAAAAGCTTTTTGCTAAGATGTAGACGAGAAGAGAGGCTAAAGACGAAGGTACGGTGCTCTGCAGAGCTAAGCGCCGCTCCTGGACCTCTTTCGGCAGAAGGCGCACACCGCAGAGCACTGTGAGCGGCAGAATCGTCTTTGCGCGAAGAAGCAGCTTCTTCGTCTCCGGGAGCCGGAGAGAGCGACAACTTCGCAAAGGTGATGAAATAAGCTGTACAACACTGCGATTGTGTGCGCAGCTTGCCAAGTGAGAGAAAATAGTACCTGACCACTCTCCTGCCTTTTCTATTCACATGAACATTCGATTGCAAGCTGTTTTGGACAACTTTCCTTCTCTTCTTGCAAAACACTCGGCAGACCTCCGTGCAGCTTCTAGAACACGATGGGAGATGTTTTCTGTGCTGGCACAGTTTCTCCTTGCCAGACAGAGTGGAAAAGCTTTTTGCTAAGATGTAGACGAGAAGAGAGGCTAAAGACGAAGGTACGGTGCTCTGCAGAGCTAAGCACCGCTCCCGGACCTCTTTCGGCAGAAGGCGCACACCGCAGAGCACTGTGAGCGGCAGAATCGTCTTTGCGCGAAGAAGCAGCTTCTTCGTCTCCGGCAGCCGGAGAGAGCGGCAACTTCGCAAAGGTGATGAAATAAGCTGTACAACACTGCGATTGTGTGCGCAGCTTGCCAAGTGAGAGAAAATAGTACCTGACCACTCTCCTGCCTTTTCTATTCACTTGAACATTCGATTGCAAGCTGTTTTGGACAACTTTCTTTCTCTTCTTGCAAAACACTCGGCAGACCTCCGTGCAGCCTCTAGAACACGATGGGAGATGTTTTCTGTGCTGGCACAGTTTCTGCTTGCCAGACAGAGTGGAAAAGCTTTTTGCTAAGAGGTAGATGAGAAGAGAGGCTAAAGACGAAGGTACGGTGCTCTGCAGAGCTAAGCACAGCTCCCGGACCTCTTTCGGCAGAAGGCGCACACCGCAGAGCACTGTGAGCGGCAGAATCGTCTTTGCGCCAAGAAGCAGCTTCTTCGTCTCCGGGAGCCGGAGAGAGCGGCAACTTCGCAAAGGTGATGAAACAAGCTGTACAACACTGCGATTGTGTGCGCAGCTTGCCAACTGAGAGAAAACAGTACCTGACCACTCTCCTGCCTTTTCCATTCACATGAACATTCGATTGCAAGCTGTTTTGGACAACTTTCTTTCTCTTCTTGCAAAACACTCGGCAGACCTCCGTGCAGCCTCTAGAAGACGATGGGAGATGTTTTCTGTGCTGGCACAGTTTCTCCTTGCCAGACAGAGTGGAAAAGCTTTTTGCTAAGATGTAGACGAGAAGAGAGGCTAAAGACGAAGGTACGGTGCTCTGCAGAGCTAAGCACAGCTCCCGGACCTCTTTCGGCAGAAGGCGCACACCGCAGAGCACTGTGAGCGGCAGAATCGTCTTTGCGCGAAGAAGCAGCTTCTTCGTCTCCGGGAGCCGGAGAGAGCGGTAACTTCGCAAAGCTGATAAAACAAGCTGTACAACACTGCGATTGTGTGCGCAGCTTGCCAACTGAGAGAAAACAGTACCAGACCACTCTCCTGCCTTTTCTATTCACATGAACATTCGATTGCAAGCTGTTTTGGACAACTTTCCTTCTCTTCTTGCAAAAGACTCGGCAGACCTCCGTGCAGCCTCTAGAACACGATGGGAGATGTTTTCTGTGCTGGCAAAGTTTCTCCTTGCCAGACAGAGTGGAAAAGCTTTTTGCTAAGATGTAGACGAGAAGAGAGGCTAAAGACGAAGGTACGGTGCTCTGCAGAGCTAAGCACCGCTCCCGTGCCTCTTTCGGCAGAAGGCGCACACCGCAGAGCACAGTGAGCGGCAGAATCGTCTTTGCGCGAAGAAGCAGCTTCTTCGTCTCCGGGAGCCGGAGAGAGCGGCAACTTCGCAAAGGTGATGAAACAAGCTGTACAACACTGCGATTGTGTGCGCAGCTTGCCAACTGAGAGAAAACAGTACCTGACCATTCTCCTGCCTTTTTTATTCACATGAACATTCGATTGCAAGCTGTTTTGGACAACTTTCTTTCTCTTCTTGCAAAACACTCGGCAGACCTCCGTGCAGCCTCTAGAAGACCATGGGAGATGTTTTCTGTGCTGGCAAAGTTTCTCCTTGCCAGACAGAGTGGAAAAGCTTTTTGCTAGGATGTAGACGAGAAGAGAGGCTAAAGACGAAGGTACGGTGCTCTGCAGAGCTAAGCACCGCTCCCGTGCCTTTTTCGGCAGAAGGCGCACACCGCAGAGCACTGTGAGCGGCAGAATCGTCTTTGCGCGAAGAAGCAGCTTCTTCGTCTCCGGGAGCCGGAGAGAGCGGCAACTTGGCAAAGGTGATGAAACAAGCTGTACAACACTGCGATTGTGTGCGCAGCTTGCCAACTGAGAGAAAACAGTACCTGACCACTCTCCTGCCTTTTCTATTCACATGAACATTCGATTGCAAGCTGTTTTGGACAACTTTCTTTCTCTTCTTGCAAAACACTCGGCAGACCTCCGTGCAGCCTCTAGAACACGATGGGAGATGTTTTTTGTGCTGGCACAGTTTCTCCTTGCCAGACAGAGTGGAAAAGCTTTTTGCTAAGATGTAGATGAGAAGAGAGGCTAAAGACGAAGGTACGGTGCTCTGCAGAGCTAAGCACAGCTCCCGGGCGTCTTTCGGCAGAAGGCGCACACCGCAGAGCACTGTGAGCGGCAGAATCGTCTTTGCGCGAAGAAGCAGATTCTTCGTCTCCGGGAGCCGGAGAGAGCGGCAACTTCGCAAAGGTGATGAAACAAGCTGTACAACACTGCGATTGTGTGCGCAGCTTGCCAACTGAGAGAAAACAGTACCTGACCACTCTCCTGCCTTTTTTACTCACATGAACATTCGATTGCAAGCTGTTTTGGACAACTTTCTTTCTCTTTTTGCAAAACACTCGGCAGACCTCGGTGCAGCCTCTTGAAGACCATGGGAGATGTTTTCTGTGCTGGCAAAGTTTCTCCTTGCCAGACAGAGTGGAAAAGCTTTTTGCTAAGATGTAGACGAGAAGAGAGGCTAAAGACGAAGGTACGGTGCTCTGCAGAGCTAAGCGCCGCTCCTGGACCTCTTTCGGCAGAAGGCGCACACCGCAGAGCACTGTGAGCGGCAGAATCGTCTTTGCGCGAAGAAGCAGCTTCTTCGTCTCCGGGAGCCGGAGAGAGCGACAACTTCGCAAAGGTGATGAAATAAGCTGTACAACACTGCGATTGTGTGCGCAGCTTGCCAAGTGAGAGAAAATAGTACCTGACCACTCTCCTGCCTTTTCTATTCACATGAACATTCGATTGCAAGCTGTTTTGGACAACTTTCCTTCTCTTCTTGCAAAACACTCGGCAGACCTCCGTGCAGCTTCTAGAACACGATGGGAGATGTTTTCTGTGCTGGCACAGTTTCTCCTTGCCAGACAGAGTGGAAAAGCTTTTTGCTAAGATGTAGACGAGAAGAGAGGCTAAAGACGAAGGTACGGTGCTCTGCAGAGCTAAGCACCGCTCCCGGACCTCTTTCGGCAGAAGGCGCACACCGCAGAGCACTGTGAGCGGCAGAATCGTCTTTGCGCGAAGAAGCAGCTTCTTCGTCTCCGGCAGCCGGAGAGAGCGGCAACTTCGCAAAGGTGATGAAATAAGCTGTACAACACTGCGATTGTGTGCGCAGCTTGCCAAGTGAGAGAAAATAGTACCTGACCACTCTCCTGCCTTTTCTATTCACTTGAACATTCGATTGCAAGCTGTTTTGGACAACTTTCTTTCTCTTCTTGCAAAACACTCGGCAGACCTCCGTGCAGCCTCTAGAACACGATGGGAGATGTTTTCTGTGCTGGCACAGTTTCTGCTTGCCAGACAGAGTGGAAAAGCTTTTTGCTAAGAGGTAGATGAGAAGAGAGGCTAAAGACGAAGGTACGGTGCTCTGCAGAGCTAAGCACAGCTCCCGGACCTCTTTCGGCAGAAGGCGCACACCGCAGAGCACTGTGAGCGGCAGAATCGTCTTTGCGCGAAGAAGCAGCTTCTTCGTCTCCGGGAGCCGGAGAGAGCGGCAACTTCGCAAAGGTGATGAAACAAGCTGTACAACACTGCGATTGTGTGCGCAGCTTGCCAACTGAGAGAAAACAGTACCTGACCACTCTCCTGCCTTTTCCATTCACATGAACATTCGATTGCAAGCTGTTTTGGACAACTTTCTTTCTCTTCTTGCAAAACACTCGGCAGACCTCCGTGCAGCCTCTAGAAGACGATGGGAGATGTTTTCTGTGCTGGCACAGTTTCTCCTTGCCAGACAGAGTGGAAAAGCTTTTTGCTAAGATGTAGACGAGAAGAGAGGCTAAAG
Source organism: Melozone crissalis (assembly GCF_028551555.1). Classification (NCBI taxonomy): domain Eukaryota; kingdom Metazoa; phylum Chordata; class Aves; order Passeriformes; family Passerellidae; genus Melozone; species Melozone crissalis. The sequence goes on from NW_026535823.1 coordinate 86,371, forward strand.
ACGAAGGTACGCTGCTCTGCAGAGCTAAGCACCGCTCCCGCGCCTCTTTCGGCAGAAGGCGCACACCGCAGAGCACTGTGAGCGGCAGAATCGTCTTTGCGCGAAGAAGCAGCTTCTTCGTCTCCGGGAGCCGGAGAGAGCGGCAACTTTGCAAAGGTGATGAAACAAGCTGTACAACACTGCGATTGTGTGCGCAGCTTGCCAAGTGAGAGAAAACAGTACCTGACCACTCTCCTGCCTTTTCTATTCACATGAACATTCGATTGCAAGCTGTTTTGGACAACTTTCCTTCTCTTCTTGCAAAACACTCGGCAGACCTCCGTGCAGCTTCTAGAACACGATGGGAGATGTTTTCTGTGCTGGCACAGTTTCTCCTTGCCAGACAGAGTGGAAAAGCTTTTTGCTAAGATGTAGACGAGAAGAGAGGCTAAAGACGAAGGTACGGTGCTCTGCAGAGCTAAGCACCGCTCCTGGACCTCTTTCGGCAGAAGGCGCACACCGCAGAGCACTGTGAGCGGCAGAATCGTCTTTGCGCCAAGAAGCAGCTTCTTCGTCTCCGGCAGCCGGAGAGAGCGACAACTTCGCAAAGGTGATGAAATAAGCTGTACAACACTGCGATTGTGTGCGCAGCTTGCCAAGTGAGAGAAAATAGTACCTGACCACTCTCCTGCCTTTTCTATTCACATGAACATTCGATTGCAAGCTGTTTTGGACAACTTTCCTTCTCTTCTTGCAAAACACTCGGCAGACCTCCGTGCAGCTTCTAGAACACGATGGGAGATGTTTTCTGTTCTGGCAAAGTTTCTCCTTGCCAGACAGAGTGGAAAAGCTTTTTGCTAAGAGGTAGATGAGAAGAGAGGCTAAAGACGAAGGTACGGTGCTCTGCAGAGCTAAGCACCGCTCCCGGACCTCTTTCGGCAGAAGGCGCACACCGCAGAGCACTGTGAGCGGCAGAATCGTCTTTGCGCGAAGAAGCAGCTTCTTCGTCTCCGGGAGCCGGAGAGAGCGGCAACTTCGCAAAGGTGATGAAACAAGCTGTACAACACTGCGATTGTGTCCGCAGCTTGCCAACTGAGAGAAAACAGTACCTGACCAGTCTCCTGCCTTTTCTATTCACATGAACATTCGATTGGAAGCTGTTTTGGACAACTTTCTTTCTCTTCTTGCAAAACACTCGGCAGACCTCCGTGAAGCTTCTAGAACACGATGGGAGATGTTTTCTGTGCTGGCACAGTTTCTCCTTGCCAGACAGAGTGGAAAAGCTTTTTGCTAAGATGTAGACGAGAAGAGAGGCTAAAGAAGCAGGTATGGTACTCTGCAGAGCTAAGCACCGCTCCCGGACCTCTTTCGGCAGAAGGCGCACACCGCAGAGCACTGTGAGCGGCAGAATCGTCTTTGCGCGAAGAAGCAGCTTCTTCGTCTCCGGGAGCCGGAGAGAGCGGCAACTTCGCAAAGGTGATAAAACAAGCTGTACAACACTGCGATTGTGTGCGCAGCTTGCCAAGTGAGAGAAAACAGTACCTGACCACTCTCCTGCCTTTTCTATTCACATGAACATTCGATTGCAAGCTGTTTTGGACAACTTTCTTTCTCTTCTTGCAAAACACTCGGCAGACCTCCGTGCAGCCTCTAGAACACGATGGGAGATGTTTTCTGTGCTGGCACAGTTTCTCCTTGCCAGACAGAGTGGAAAAGCTTTTTGCTAAGATGTAGACGAGAAGAGAGGCTAAAGACGAAGGTACGGTGCTCTGCAAAGCTAAGCACCGCTCCCGGACCTCTTTCGGCAGAAGGCGCACACCGCAGAGCACTGTGAGCGGCAGAATCGTCTTTGCGCGAAGAAGCAGCTTCTTCGTCTCCCGGAGCCGGAGAGAGCGGCAACTTCGCAAAGGTGATGAAACAAGCTGTACAACACTGCGATTGTGTGCGCAGCTTGCCAACTGAGAGAAAACTGTACCAGACCACTCTCCTGCCTTTTCTATTCACATGAACATTCGATTGCAAGCTGTTTTGGACAACTTTCTTTCTCTTCTTGCAAAACACTCGGCAGACCTCCGTGCAGCCTCTAGAAGACGATGGGAGATGTTTTCTGTACTGGCAAAGTTTCTCCTTGCCAGACAGAGTGGAAAAGCTTTTTGCTAAGATGTAGACAAGAAGAGAGGCTAAAGATGCTGGTACGGTGCTCTGCAGAGCTAAGCACAGCTCCCGTGCCTCTTTCGGCAGAAGGCGCACACCGAAGAGCACTGTGAGCGGCAGAATCGTCTTTGCGCGAAGAAGCAGCTTCTTCGTCTCCGGGAGCCGGAGAGAGCGGCAACTTCGCAAAGGTGATGAAACAAGCTGTACAACACTGCGATTGTGTGCGCAGCTTGCCAACTGAGAGAAAACAGTACCTGACCACTCTCCTGCCTTTTCTATTCACATGAACATTCGATTGCAAGCTGTTTTGGACAACTTTCTTTCTCTTCTTGCAAAATACTCGGCAGACCTCCGTGCAGCCTCTAGAACACGATGGGAGATGTTTTCTGTGCTGGCACAGTTTCTCCTTGCCAGACAGAGTGGAAAAGCTTTTTGCTAAGATGTAGACGAGAAGAGAGGCTAAAGAAGCACGTATGGTACTCTGCAGAGCTAAGCACCGCTCCCGGACCTCTTTCGGCAGAAGGCGCACACCGCAGAGCACTGTGAGCGGCAGAATCGTCTTTGCGCGAAGAAGCAGCTTCTTCGTCTCCGGGAGCCGGAGAGAGCGGCAACTTCGCAAAGGTGATAAAACAAGCTGTACAACACTGCGATTGTGTGCGCAGCTTGCCAAGTGAGAGAAAACAGTACCTGACCACTCTCCTGCCTTTTCGATTCACATGAACATTCGATTGCAAGCTGTTTTGGACAACTTTCTTTCTCTTCTTGCAAAACACTCGGCAGACCTCCGTGCAGCCTCTAGAACACGATGGGAGATGTTTTCTGTGCTGGCACAGTTTCTCCTTGCCAGACAGAGTGGAAAAGCTTTTTGCTAAGATGTAGACGAGAAGAGAGGCTAAAGACGAAGGTACGGTGCTCTGCAAAGCTAAGCACCGCTCCCGGACCTCTTTCGGCAGAAGGCGCACACCGCAGAGCACTGTGAGCGGCAGAATCGTCTTTGCGCGAAGAAGCAGCTTCTTCGTCTCCCGGAGCCGGAGAGAGCGGCAACTTCGCAAAGGTGATGAAACAAGCTGTACAACACTGCGATTGTGTGCGCAGCTTGCCAACTGAGAGAAAACTGTACCAGACCACTCTCCTGCCTTTTCTATTCACATGAACATTCGATTGCAAGCTGTTTTGGACAACTTTCCTTCTCTTCTTGCAAAACACACGGCAGACCTGCGTGCAGCCTCTAGAACACGATGGGAGATGTTTTTTGTGCTGGCACAGTTTCTCCTTGCCAGACAGAGTGGAAAAGCTTTTTGCTAAGATGTAGACAAGAAGAGAGGCTAAAGATGCTGGTACGGTGCTCTGCAGAGCTAAGCACAGCTCCCGTGCCTCTTTCGGCAGAAGGCGCACACCGAAGAGCACTGTGAGCGGCAGAATCGTCTTTGCGCGAAGAAGCAGCTTCTTCGTCTCCGGGAGCCGGAGAGAGCGGCAACTTCGCAAAGGTGATGAAACAAGCTGTACAACACTGCGATTGTGTGCGCAGCTTGCCAACTGAGAGAAAACAGTACCTGACCACTCTCCTGCCTTTTCTATTCACATGAACATTCGATTGCAAGCTGTTTTGGACAACTTTCTTTCTCTTCTTGCAAAATACTCGGCAGACCTCCGTGCAGCCTCTAGAACACGATGGGAGATGTTTTCTGTGCTGGCACAGTTTCTGCTTGCCAGAACGAGTGGAAAAGCTTTTTACTAAGATGTAGACGAGAAGCGTGGCTAAAGAAGCACGTATGGTACTCTGCAGAGCTAAGCATCGCTCCCGGACTTCTTTCGGCAGAAGGCGCACACCGCAGAGCACTGTGAGCGGCAGAATCGTCTTTGCGCGAAGAAGCAGCTTCTTCGTCTCCGGGAGCCGGAGAGAGCGGCAACTTTGCAAAGGTGATGAAACAAGCTGTACAACACTGCGATTGTGTGCGCAGCTTGCCAACGGAGAGAAAACTGTACCTGACCACTCTCCTGCCTTTTCTATTCACATGAACATTCGATTGCAAGCTGTTTTGGACAACTTTCTTTCTCTTCTTGCAAAACACTCGGCAGACCTCCGTGCAGCCTCTAGAACACGATGGGAGATGTTTTCTGTGCTGGCACAGTTTCTCCTTGCCAGACAGAGTGGAAAAGCTTTTTGCTAAGATGTAGACGAGAAGAGAGGCTAAAGACGAAGGTACGGTGCTCTGCAGAGCTAAGCACCGCTCCCGGACCTCTTTCGGCAGAAGGCGCACACTGCAGAGCACTGTGAGCGGCAGAATCGTCTTTGCGCGAAGAAGCAGCTTCTTCGTCTCCGGGAGCCGGAGAGAGTGGCAGCTTCGCAAAGGTGATGAAACAAGCTGTACAACACTGCGATTGTGTGCGCAGCTTGCCAACTGAGAGAAAACAGTACCTGACCACTCTCCAGCCTTTTCTATACACTTGAACATTCGATTGTAAGCTGTTTTGGACAACTTTCTTTCTCTTCTTGCAAAACACTCGGCAGACCTCCGTGCAGCCTCTAGAACACGATGGGAGATGTTTTTTGTGCTGGCACAGTTTCTCCTTGCCAGACACAGTGGAAAAGCTTTTTGCTAAGATGTAGACGAGAAGAGAGGCTAAAGACGAAGGTACGGTGCTCTGCAGAGCTAAGCACCGCTCCCGGATGTCTTTCGGCAGAAGGCGCACACCGCAGAGCACTGTGAGCGGCAGAATCGTCTTTGCGCGAAGAAGCAGCTTCCTCATCTCCGGCAGCCGGAGAGAGCGGCAACTTCGCAGAGGTGATGAAACGAGTTGTACAACACTGCGATTGTGTGCGCAGCTTGCCAACTGAGAGAAAACAGTACCTGACCACTCTCCTGCCTTTTCGATTCACATGAACATTCGATTGCAAGCTGTTTTGGACAACTTTCTTTCTCTTCTTGCAAAACACTCAGCAGACCTCCGTGCAGCCTCTAGAACACGATGGGAGATGTTTTCTGTGCTGGCACAGTTTCTCCTTGCCAGACAGAGTGGAAAAGCTTTTTGCTAAGATGTAGACGAGAAGAGAGGCTAAAGACGAAGGTACGGTGCTCTGCAGAGCTAAGCACCGCTCCTGGACCTCTTTCGGCAGAAGGCGCACACCGCAGAGCACTGTGAGCGGCAGAATCGTCTTTGCTCGAAGAAGCAGCTTCTTCGTCTCCGGGAGCCGGAGAGAGCGGCAACTTCGCAAAGGTGATGAAACAAGCTGTACAACACTGCGATTGTGTGCGCAGCTTGCCAACTGAGAGAAAACAGTACCTGACCACTCTCCTGCCTTTTCTATTGACATGAACATTCGATTGCAAGCTGTTTTGGACAACTTTCCTTCTCTTCTTGCAAAACACTCGGCAGACCTCCGTGCAGCCTCTAGAACACGATGGGAGATGTTTTCTGTGCTGGCACAGTTTCTCCTTGCCAGACAGAGTGGAAAAGCTTTTTGCTAAGATGTAGACGAGAAGAGAGGCTAAAGACGAAGGTACGGTGCTCTGCAGAGCACCGCACAGCTCCCGGGCCTCTTTCGGCAGAAGGCGCACACCGCAGAGCACAGTGAGCGGCAGAATCGTCTTTGCGCGAAGAAGCAGCTTCTTCGTCTCCGGGAGCCGGAGAGAGCGGCAACTTCGCAAAGGTGATGAAATAAGCTGTACAACACTGCGATTGTGTGCGCAGCTTGCCAACTGAGAGAAAACAGTACCTGACCACTCTCCTGCCTTTTCTATTCACATGAATATTCGATTGCAAGCTGTTTTGGACAACTTTCTTTCTCTTATTGCAAAACACTCGGCAGACCTCCGTGCAGCCTCTAGAACACGATGGGAGATGTTTTCTGTGCTGGCACAGTTTCTCCTTGCCAGACAGAGTGGAAAAGCTTTTTGCTAAGATGTAGACGAGAAGAGAGGCTAAAGACGAAGGTACGGTGCTCTGCAGAGCTAAGCATCGCTCCCGGACCTCTTTCGGCAGAAGGCGCACACCGCAGAGCACTGTGAGCGGCAGAATCGTCTTTGCGCGAAGAAGCAGCTTCTTCGTCTCCGGGAGCCGGAGAGAGCGGCAACTTCGCAAAGGTGATGAAATAAGCTGTACAACACTGCGATTGTGTGCGCAGCTTGCCAAGTGAGAGAAAAGAGTACCTGACCACTCTCCTGCCTTTTCTATTCACATGAACATTCGATTGGAAGCTGTTTTGGACAACTTTCTTTCTCTTCTTGCAAAACACTCGGCAGACCTCCGTGCAGCCTCTAGAACACGATGGGAGATGTTTTCTGTGCTGGCACAGTTTCTCCTTGCCAGACAGAGTGGAAAAGCTTTTTGCTAAGATGTAGACGAGAAGAGAGGCTAAAGACGAAGGTACGGTGCTCTGCAGAGCTAAGCACCGCTCCCGGGCCTCTTTCGGCAGAAGGCGCACACCGCAGAGCACTGTGAGCGGCAGAATCGTCTTTGCGCGAAGAAGCAGCTTCTTCGTCTCCGGCAGCCGGAGAGAGCGGCAACTTCGCAAAGGTGATGAAACAAGCTGTACAACACTGCGATTGTGTGCGCAGCTTGCCAACTGAGAGAAAACAGTACCTGACCACTCTCCTGCCTTTTCTATTCACATGAACATTCGATTGCAAGCTGTTTTGGACAACTTTCCTTCTCTTCTTGCAAAACACTCGGCAGACCTCCGTCCAGCCTCTAGAACACGATGGGAGATGTTTTCTGTGCTGGCACAGTTTCTCCTTGCCAGACAGAGTGGAAAAGCTTTTTGCTAAGATGTAGACGAGAAGAGAGGCTAAAGACGAAGGTACGGTGCTCTGCAGAGCTAAGCACCGCTCCCGTGCCTCTTTCGGCAGAAGGCGCACACCGCAGAGCACTGTGAGCGGCAGAATCGTCTTTGCGCGAAGAAGCAGCTTCTTCGTCTCCGGGAGCCGGAGAGAGCGGCAACTTCGCAAAGGTGATGAAACAAGCTGTACAACACTGCGATTGTGTGCGCAGCTTGCCAAGTGAGAGAAAACAGTACCTGACCACTCTCCTGCCTTTTCTATTCACATGAACATTCGATTGCAAGCTGTTTTGGACAACTTTCTTTCTCTTCTTGCAAAAGACTCGGCAGACCTCCGTGCAGCCTCTAGAACACGATGGGAGATGTTTTCTGTGCTGGCACAGTTTCTCCTTGCCAGACAGAGTGGAAAAGCTTTTTGCTAAGATGTGGACGAGAAGCGTGGCTAAAGAAGCACGTATGGTACTCTGCAGAGCTAAGCATCGCTCCCGGACCTCTTTCGGCAGAAGGCGCACACCGCAGAGCACTATGAGCGGCAGAATCGTCTTTGCGCGAAGTAGCAGCTTCTTCGTGTGCGGGAGCCGGAGAGAGCGGCAACTTCGCAAAGGTGATGAAACAAGCTGTACAACACTGCGATTGTGTGCGCAGCTTGCCAACTGAGAGAAAACAGTACCTGACCACTCTCCTGCCTTTTCTATTCACATGAACATTCGATTGCAAGCTGTTTTGGACAACTTTCTTTCTCTTCTAGCAAAACACTCGGCAGACCTCCGTGCAGCCTCTAGAACACGATGGGAGATGTTTTCTGTGCTGGCACAGTTTCTCCTTGCCAGACAGAGTGGAAAAGCTTTTTGCTAAGATGTAGACGAGAAGAGAGGCTAAAGAAGCAGGTATGGTGCTCTGCAGAGCTAAGTACAGCTCCCGGGCCGCTTTCGGCAGTAGGCGCACACCGAAGAGCACTGTGAGCGGCAGAATCGTCTTTGCTCGAAGAAGCAGCTTCTTCGTCTCCGGGAGCCGGAGAGAGCGGCAACTTCGCAAAGGTGATGAAACAAGCTGTACAACACTGCGATTGTGTGCGCAGCTTGCCAACTGAGAGAAAACAGTACCTGACCACTCTCCTGCCTTTTCTATTCACATGAACATTCGATTGGAAGCTGTTTTGGACAACTTTCTTTCTCTTCTTGCAAAACACTCGGCAGACCTCCGTGCAGCCTCTAGAACACGATGGGAGATGTTTTCTGTGCTGGCACAGTTTCTCCTTGCCAGACAGAGTGGAAAAGCTTTTTGCTAAGATGTAGACGAGAAGAGAGGCTAAAGACGAAGGTACGGTGCTCTGCAGAGCTAAGCACCGCTCCCGGACCTCTTTCGGCAGAAGGCGCACACCGCAGAGCACTGCGAGCGGCAAAATTGTCTTTGCGCGAAGAAGCAGCTTCTTCGTCTCCGGGAGCCGGAGAGAGCGGCAACTTCGCAAAGGTGATGAAACAAGCTGTACAACACTGCGATTGTGTGCGCAGCTTGCCAACTGAGAGAAAACAGTACCTGACCACTCTCCTGCCTTTTCGATTCACATGAACATTCGATTGCAAGCTGTTTTGGACAACTTTCTTTCTCTTCTTGCAAAACACTCGGCAGACCTCCGTGCAGCCTTTAGAACACGATGGGAGATGTTTTCTGTGCTGGCACAGTTTCTCCTTGCCAGACAGAGTGGAAAAGCTTTTTGCTAAGATGTAGACGAGAAGAGAGGCTAAAGACGAAGGTACGGTGCTCTGCAGAGCTAAGCACCGCTCCCGGATGTCTTTCGGCAGAAGGCGCACACCGCAGAGCACTGTGAGCGGCAGAATCGTCTTTGCGCGAAGAAGCAGCTTCTTCGTCTCCGGGAGCCGGAGAGAGCGGCAACTTCGCAAAGGTGATGAAACAAGCTGTACAACACTGCGATTGTGTGAGCAGCTTGCCAACTGAGAGAAAACAGTACCTGACCACTCTCCTGCCTTTTCTATTCACATGAACATTCGATTGCAAGCTGTTTTGGACAACTTTCTTTCTCTTCTTGCAAAACACTCGGCAGACCTCCGTGCAGCCTCTAGAACACGATGGGAGATGTTTTTTGTGCTGGCACAGTTTCTCCTTGCCAGACAGAGTGGAAAAGCTTTTTGCTAAGATGTAGACGAGAAGAGAGGCTAAAGACGAAGGTACGGTGCTCTGCAGAGCTAAGCACAGCTCCCGGACCTCTTTCGGCAGAAGGCGCACACCGCAGAGCACAGTGAGCGGCAGAATCGTCTTTGCGCGAAGAAGCAGCTTCTTCGTCTCCGGGAGCCGGAGAGAGCGGTAACTTCGCAAAGCTGATAAAACAAGCTGTACAACACTGCGATTGTGTGCGCAGCTTGCCAACTGAGAGAAAACAGTACCTGACAACTCTCCTGCCTTTTCTATTCACATGAACATTCGATTGCAAGCTGTTTTGTACAACTTTCCTTCTCTTCTTGCAAAAGACTCGGCAGACCTCCGTGCAGCCTCTAGAACACGATGGGAGATGTTTTCTGTGCTGGCAAAGTTTCTCCTTGCCAGACAGAGTGGAAAAGCTTTTTGCTAGGATGTAGACGAGAAGAGAGGCTAAAGACGAAGGTACGGTGCTCTGCAGAGCTAAGCACCGCTCCCGTGCCTTTTTCGGCAGAAGGCGCACACCGCAGAGCACTGTGAGCGGCAGAATCGTCTTTGCGCGAAGAAGCAGCTTCTTCGTCTCCGGCAGCCGGAGAGAGCGGCAACTTCGCAAAGGTGATGAAACAAGCTGTACAACACTGCGATTGTGTGCGCAGCTTGCCAACTGAGAGAAAACAGTACCTGACCACTCTCCTGCCTTTTCTATTCACATGAACATTCGATTGCAAGCTGTTTTGGACAACTTTCCTTCTCTTCTTGCAAAACACTCGGAAGACCTCCGTGCAGCCTCTAGAACACGATGGGAGATGTTTTCTGTGCTGGCACAGTTTCTCCTTGCCAGACAGAGTGGAAAAGCTTTTTGCTAAGATGTGGACGAGAAGCGAGGCTAAAGAAGCACGTATGGTACTCTGCAGAGCTAAGCATCGCTCCCGGACCTCTTTCGGCAGAAGGCGCACACCGCAGAGCACTATGAGCGGCAGAATCGTCTTTGCGCGAAGTAGCAGCTTCTTCGTGTGCGGGAGCCGGAGAGAGCGGCAACTTCGCAAAGGTGATGAAATAAGCTGTACAACACTGCGATTGTGTGCGCAGCTTGCCAAGTGAGAGAAAATAGTACCTGACCACTCTCCTGCCTTTTCTATTCACTTGAACATTCGATTGCAAGCTGTTTTGGACAACTTTCTTTCTCTTCTTGCAAAACACTCGGCAGACCTCCGTGCAGCCTCTAGAACACGATGGGAGATGTTTTCTGTGCTGGCACAGTTTCTGCTTGCCAGACAGAGTGGAAAAGCTTTTTGCTAAGAGGTAGATGAGAAGAGAGGCTAAAGACGAAGGTACGGTGCTCTGCAGAGCTAAGCACAGCTCCCGGACCTCTTTCGGCAGAAGGCGCACACCGCAGAGCACTGTGAGCGGCAGAATCGTCTTTGCGCCAAGAAGCAGCTTCTTCGTCTCCGGGAGCCGGAGAGAGCGGCAACTTCGCAAAGGTGATGAAACAAGCTGTACAACACTGCGATTGTGTGCGCAGCTTGCCAACTGAGAGAAAACAGTACCTGACCACTCTCCTGCCTTTTCCATTCACATGAACATTCGATTGCAAGCTGTTTTGGACAACTTTCTTTCTCTTCTTGCAAAACACTCGGCAGACCTCCGTGCAGCCTCTAGAAGACGATGGGAGATGTTTTCTGTGCTGGCACAGTTTCTCCTTGCCAGACAGAGTGGAAAAGCTTTTTGCTAAGATGTAGACGAGAAGAGAGGCTAAAGACGAAGGTACGCTGCTCTGCAGAGCTAAGCACCGCTCCCGCGCCTCTTTCGGCAGAAGGCGCACACCGCAGAGCACTGTGAGCGGCAGAATCGTCTTTGCGCGAAGAAGCAGCTTCTTCGTCTCCGGGAGCCGGAGAGAGCGGCAACTTTGCAAAGGTGATGAAACAAGCTGTACAACACTGCGATTGTGTGAGCAGCTTGCCAAGTGAGAGAAAACAGTACCTGACCACTCTCCTGCCTTTTCTATTCACATGAACATTCGATTGCAAGCTGTTTTGGACAACTTTCCTTCTCTTCTTGCAAAACACTCGGCAGACCTCCGTGCAGCTTCTAGAACACGATGGGAGATGTTTTCTGTGCTGGCACAGTTTCTCCTTGCCAGACAGAGTGGAAAAGCTTTTTGCTAAGATGTAGACGAGAAGAGAGGCTAAAGACGAAGGTACGGTGCTCTGCAGAGCTAAGCACCGCTCCTGGACCTCTTTCGGCAGAAGGCGCACACCGCAGAGCACTGTGAGCGGCAGAATCGTCTTTGCGCGAAGAAGCAGCTTCTTCGTCTCCGGCAGCCGGAGAGAGCGACAACTTCGCAAAGGTGATGAAATAAGCTGTACAACACTGCGATTGTGTGCGCAGCTTGCCAAGTGAGAGAAAATAGTACCTGACCACTCTCCTGCCTTTTCTATTCACATGAACATTCGATTGCAAGCTGTTTTGGACAACTTTCCTTCTCTTCTTGCAAAACACCCGGCAGACCTCCGTGCAGCTTCTAGAACACGATGGGAGATGTTTTCTGTGCTGGCACAGTTTCTCCTTGCCAGACAGAGTGGAAAAGCTTTTTGCTAAGAGGTAGATGAGAAGAGAGGCTAAAGACGAAGGTACGGTGCTCTGCAGAGCTAAGCACCGCTCCCGGACCTCTTTCGGCAGAAGGCGCACACCGCAGAGCACTGTGAGCGGCAGAATCGTCTTTGCGCGAAGAAGCAGCTTCTTCGTCTCCGGGAGCCGGAGAGAGCGGCAACTTCGCAAAGGTGATGAAACAAGCTGTACAACACTGCGATTGTGTCCGCAGCTTGCCAACTGAGAGAAAACAGTACCTGACCAGTCTCCTGCCTTTTCTATTCACATGAACATTCGATTGGAAGCTGTTTTGGACAACTTTCTTTCTCTTCTTGCAAAACACTCGGCAGACCTCCGTGAAGCTTCTAGAACACGATGGGAGATGTTTTCTGTGCTGGCACAGTTTCTCCTTGCCAGACAGAGTGGAAAAGCTTTTTGCTAAGATGTAGACGAGAAGAGAGGCTAAAGAAGCACGTATGGTACTCTGCAGAGCTAAGCACCGCTCCCGGACCTCTTTCGGCAGAAGGCGCACACCGCAGAGCACTGTGAGCGGCAGAATCGTCTTTGCGCGAAGAAGCAGCTTCTTCGTCTCCGGGAGCCGGAGAGAGCGGCAACTTCGCAAAGGTGATGAAACAAGCTGTACAACACTGCGATTGTGTGCGCAGCTTGCCAAGTGAGAGAAAACAGTACCTGACCACTCTCCTGCCTTTTCTATTCACATGAACATTCGATTGCAAGCTGTTTTGGACAACTTTCTTTCTCTTCTTGCAAAACACTCGGCAGACCTCCGTGCAGCCTCTAGAACACGATGGGAGATGTTTTCTGTGCTGGCACAGTTTCTCCTTGCCAGACAGAGTGGAAAAGCTTTTTGCTAAGATGTAGACGAGAAGAGAGGCTAAAGACGAAGGTACGGTGCTCTGCAAAGCTAAGCACCGCTCCCGGACCTCTTTCGGCAGAAGGCGCACACCGCAGAGCACTGTGAGCGGCAGAATCGTCTTTGCGCGAAGAAGCAGCTTCTTCGTCTCCCGGAGCCGGAGAGAGCGGCAACTTCGCAAAGGTGATGAAACAAGCTGTACAACACTGCGATTGTGTGCGCAGCTTGCCAACTGAGAGAAAACTGTACCAGACCACTCTCCTGCCTTTTCTATTCACATGAACATTCGATTGCAAGCTGTTTTGGACAACTTTCTTTCTCTTCTTGCAAAACACTCGGCAGACCTCCGTGCAGCCTCTAGAAGACGATGGGAGATGTTTTCTGTGCTGGCAAAGTTTCTCCTTGCCAGACAGAGTGGAAAAGCTTTTTGCTAAGATGTAGACAAGAAGAGAGGCTAAAGATGCTGGTACGGTGCTCTGCAGAGCTAAGCACCGCTCCCGTGCCTCTTTCGGCAGAAGGCGCACACCGAAGAGCACTGTGAGCGGCAGAATCGTCTTTGCGCGAAGAAGCAGCTTCTTCGTCTCCGGGAGCCGGAGAGAGCGGCAACTTCGCAAAGGTGATGAAACAAGCTGTACAACACTGCGATTGTGTGCGCAGCTTGCCAACTGAGAGAAAACAGTACCTGACCACTCTCCTGCCTTTTCTATTCACATGAACATTCGATTGCAAGCTGTTTTGGACAACTTTCTTTCTCTTCTTGCAAAATACTCGGCAGACCTCCGTGCAGCCTCTAGAACACGATGGGAGATGTTTTCTGTGCTGGCACAGTTTCTCCTTGCCAGACAGAGTGGAAAAGCTTTTTACTAAGATGTAGACGAGAAGCGTGGCTAAAGAAGCACGTATGGTACTCTGCAGAGCTAAGCATCGCTCCCGGACTTCTTTCGGCAGAAGGCGCACACCGCAGAGCACTGTGAGCGGCAGAATCGTCTTTGCGCGAAGAAGCAGCTTCTTCGTCTCCGGGAGCCGGAGAGAGCGGCAACTTCGCAAAGGTGATGAAACAAGCTGTACAACACTGCGATTGTGTGCGCAGCTTGCCAACGGAGAGAAAACAGTACCTGACCGCTCTCCTGCCTTTTCTATTCACATGAACATTCGATTGCAAGCTGTTTTGGACAACTTTCTTTCTCTTCTTGCAAAACACTCGGCAGACCTCCGTGCAGCCTCTAGAACACGATGGGAGATGTTTTTTGTGCTGGCACAGTTTCTCCTTGCCAGACAGAGTGGAAAAGCTTTTTGCTAAGATGTAGACGAGAAGAGAGGCTAAAGACGAAGGTACGGTGCTCTGCAGAGCTAAGCACAGCTCCCGGACCTCTTTCGGCAGAAGGCGCACACCGCAGAGCACAGTGAGCGGCAGAATCGTCTTTGCGCGAAGAAGCAGCTTCTTCGTCTCCGGGAGCCGGAGAGAGCGGTAACTTCGCAAAGCTGATAAAACAAGCTGTACAACACTGCGATTGTGTGCGCAGCTTGCCAACTGAGAGAAAACAGTACCTGACCACTCTCCTGCCTTTTCTATTCACATGAACATTCGATTGCAAGCTGTTTTGTACAACTTTCCTTCTCTTCTTGCAAAAGACTCGGCAGACCTCCGTGCAGCCTCTAGAACACGATGGGAGATGTTTTCTGTGCTGGCAAAGTTTCTCCTTGCCAGACAGAGTGGAAAAGCTTTTTGCTAGGATGTAGACGAGAAGAGAGGCTAAAGACGAAGGTACGGTGCTCTGCAGAGCTAAGCACCGCTCCCGTGCCTTTTTCGGCAGAAGGCGCACACCGCAGAGCACTGTGAGCGGCAGAATCGTCTTTGCGCGAAGAAGCAGCTTCTTCGTCTCCGGCAGCCGGAGAGAGCGGCAACTTCGCAAAGGTGATGAAACAAGCTGTACAACACTGCGATTGTGTGCGCAGCTTGCCAACTGAGAGAAAACAGTACCTGACCACTCTCCTGCCTTTTCTATTCACATGAACATTCGATTGCAAGCTGTTTTGGACAACTTTCCTTCTCTTCTTGCAAAACACTCGGAAGACCTCCGTGCAGCCTCTAGAACACGATGGGAGATGTTTTCTGTGCTGGCACAGTTTCTCCTTGCCAGACAGAGTGGAAAAGCTTTTTGCTAAGATGTGGACGAGAAGCGAGGCTAAAGAAGCACGTATGGTACTCTGCAGAGCTAAGCATCGCTCCCGGACCTCTTTCGGCAGAAGGCGCACACCGCAGAGCACTATGAGCGGCAGAATCGTCTTTGCGCGAAGTAGCAGCTTCTTCGTGTGCGGGAGCCGGAGAGAGCGGCAACTTCGCAAAGGTGATGAAATAAGCTGTACAACACTGCGATTGTGTGCGCAGCTTGCCAAGTGAGAGAAAATAGTACCTGACCACTCTCCTGCCTTTTCTATTCACTTGAACATTCGATTGCAAGCTGTTTTGGACAACTTTCTTTCTCTTCTTGCAAAACACTCGGCAGACCTCCGTGCAGCCTCTAGAACACGATGGGAGATGTTTTCTGTGCTGGCACAGTTTCTGCTTGCCAGACAGAGTGGAAAAGCTTTTTGCTAAGAGGTAGATGAGAAGAGAGGCTAAAGACGAAGGTACGGTGCTCTGCAGAGCTAAGCACAGCTCCCGGACCTCTTTCGGCAGAAGGCGCACACCGCAGAGCACTGTGAGCGGCAGAATCGTCTTTGCGCCAAGAAGCAGCTTCTTCGTCTCCGGGAGCCGGAGAGAGCGGCAACTTCGCAAAGGTGATGAAACAAGCTGTACAACACTGCGATTGTGTGCGCAGCTTGCCAACTGAGAGAAAACAGTACCTGACCACTCTCCTGCCTTTTCCATTCACATGAACATTCGATTGCAAGCTGTTTTGGACAACTTTCTTTCTCTTCTTGCAAAACACTCGGCAGACCTCCGTGCAGCCTCTAGAAGACGATGGGAGATGTTTTCTGTGCTGGCACAGTTTCTCCTTGCCAGACAGAGTGGAAAAGCTTTTTGCTAAGATGTAGACGAGAAGAGAGGCTAAAGACGAAGGTACGCTGCTCTGCAGAGCTAAGCACCGCTCCCGCGCCTCTTTCGGCAGAAGGCGCACACCGCAGAGCACTGTGAGCGGCAGAATCGTCTTTGCGCGAAGAAGCAGCTTCTTCGTCTCCGGGAGCCGGAGAGAGCGGCAACTTTGCAAAGGTGATGAAACAAGCTGTACAACACTGCGATTGTGTGAGCAGCTTGCCAAGTGAGAGAAAACAGTACCTGACCACTCTCCTGCCTTTTCTATTCACATGAACATTCGATTGCAAGCTGTTTTGGACAACTTTCCTTCTCTTCTTGCAAAACACTCGGCAGACCTCCGTGCAGCTTCTAGAACACGATGGGAGATGTTTTCTGTGCTGGCACAGTTTCTCCTTGCCAGACAGAGTGGAAAAGCTTTTTGCTAAGATGTAGACGAGAAGAGAGGCTAAAGACGAAGGTACGGTGCTCTGCAGAGCTAAGCACCGCTCCTGGACCTCTTTCGGCAGAAGGCGCACACCGCAGAGCACTGTGAGCGGCAGAATCGTCTTTGCGCGAAGAAGCAGCTTCTTCGTCTCCGGCAGCCGGAGAGAGCGACAACTTCGCAAAGGTGATGAAATAAGCTGTACAACACTGCGATTGTGTGCGCAGCTTGCCAAGTGAGAGAAAATAGTACCTGACCACTCTCCTGCCTTTTCTATTCACATGAACATTCGATTGCAAGCTGTTTTGGACAACTTTCCTTCTCTTCTTGCAAAACACCCGGCAGACCTCCGTGCAGCTTCTAGAACACGATGGGAGATGTTTTCTGTGCTGGCACAGTTTCTCCTTGCCAGACAGAGTGGAAAAGCTTTTTGCTAAGAGGTAGATGAGAAGAGAGGCTAAAGACGAAGGTACGGTGCTCTGCAGAGCTAAGCACCGCTCCCGGACCTCTTTCGGCAGAAGGCGCACACCGCAGAGCACTGTGAGCGGCAGAATCGTCTTTGCGCGAAGAAGCAGCTTCTTCGTCTCCGGGAGCCGGAGAGAGCGGCAACTTCGCAAAGGTGATGAAACAAGCTGTACAACACTGCGATTGTGTCCGCAGCTTGCCAACTGAGAGAAAACAGTACCTGACCAGTCTCCTGCCTTTTCTATTCACATGAACATTCGATTGGAAGCTGTTTTGGACAACTTTCTTTCTCTTCTTGCAAAACACTCGGCAGACCTCCGTGAAGCTTCTAGAACACGATGGGAGATGTTTTCTGTGCTGGCACAGTTTCTCCTTGCCAGACAGAGTGGAAAAGCTTTTTGCTAAGATGTAGACGAGAAGAGAGGCTAAAGAAGCACGTATGGTACTCTGCAGAGCTAAGCACCGCTCCCGGACCTCTTTCGGCAGAAGGCGCACACCGCAGAGCACTGTGAGCGGCAGAATCGTCTTTGCGCGAAGAAGCAGCTTCTTCGTCTCCGGGAGCCGGAGAGAGCGGCAACTTCGCAAAGGTGATGAAACAAGCTGTACAACACTGCGATTGTGTGCGCAGCTTGCCAAGTGAGAGAAAACAGTACCTGACCACTCTCCTGCCTTTTCTATTCACATGAACATTCGATTGCAAGCTGTTTTGGACAACTTTCTTTCTCTTCTTGCAAAACACTCGGCAGACCTCCGTGCAGCCTCTAGAACACGATGGGAGATGTTTTCTGTGCTGGCACAGTTTCTCCTTGCCAGACAGAGTGGAAAAGCTTTTTGCTAAGATGTAGACGAGAAGAGAGGCTAAAGACGAAGGTACGGTGCTCTGCAAAGCTAAGCACCGCTCCCGGACCTCTTTCGGCAGAAGGCGCACACCGCAGAGCACTGTGAGCGGCAGAATCGTCTTTGCGCGAAGAAGCAGCTTCTTCGTCTCCCGGAGCCGGAGAGAGCGGCAACTTCGCAAAGGTGATGAAACAAGCTGTACAACACTGCGATTGTGTGCGCAGCTTGCCAACTGAGAGAAAACTGTACCAGACCACTCTCCTGCCTTTTCTATTCACATGAACATTCGATTGCAAGCTGTTTTGGACAACTTTCTTTCTCTTCTTGCAAAACACTCGGCAGACCTCCGTGCAGCCTCTAGAAGACGATGGGAGATGTTTTCTGTGCTGGCAAAGTTTCTCCTTGCCAGACAGAGTGGAAAAGCTTTTTGCTAAGATGTAGACAAGAAGAGAGGCTAAAGATGCTGGTACGGTGCTCTGCAGAGCTAAGCACCGCTCCCGTGCCTCTTTCGGCAGAAGGCGCACACCGAAGAGCACTGTGAGCGGCAGAATCGTCTTTGCGCGAAGAAGCAGCTTCTTCGTCTCCGGGAGCCGGAGAGAGCGGCAACTTCGCAAAGGTGATGAAACAAGCTGTACAACACTGCGATTGTGTGCGCAGCTTGCCAACTGAGAGAAAACAGTACCTGACCACTCTCCTGCCTTTTCTATTCACATGAACATTCGATTGCAAGCTGTTTTGGACAACTTTCTTTCTCTTCTTGCAAAATACTCGGCAGACCTCCGTGCAGCCTCTAGAACACGATGGGAGATGTTTTCTGTGCTGGCACAGTTTCTCCTTGCCAGACAGAGTGGAAAAGCTTTTTACTAAGATGTAGACGAGAAGCGTGGCTAAAGAAGCACGTATGGTACTCTGCAGAGCTAAGCATCGCTCCCGGACTTCTTTCGGCAGAAGGCGCACACCGCAGAGCACTGTGAGCGGCAGAATCGTCTTTGCGCGAAGAAGCAGCTTCTTCGTCTCCGGGAGCCGGAGAGAGCGGCAACTTCGCAAAGGTGATGAAACAAGCTGTACAACACTGCGATTGTGTGCGCAGCTTGCCAACGGAGAGAAAACTGTACCTGACCACTCTCCTGCCTTTTCTATTCACATGAACATTCGATTGCAAGCTGTTTTGGACAACTTTCTTTCTCTTCTTGCAAAACACTCGGCAGACCTCCGTGCAGCCTCTAGAACACGATGGGAGATGTTTTCTGTGCTGGCACAGTTTCTCCTTGCCAGACAGAGTGGAAAAGCTTTTTGCTAAGATGTAGACGAGAAGAGAGGCTAAAGACGAAGGTACGGTGCTCTGCAGAGCTAAGCACCGCTCCCGGACCTCTTTCGGCAGAAGGCGCGCACTGCAGAGCACTGTGAGCGGCAGAATCGTCTTTGCGCGAAGAAGCAGCTTCTTCGTCTCCGGGAGCCGGAGAGAGCGGCAGCTTCGCAAAGGTGATGAAACAAGCTGTACAACACTGCGATTGTGTGCGCAGCTTGCCAACTGAGAGAAAACAGTACCTGACCACTCTCCAGCCTTTTCTATACACTTGAACATTCGATTGTAAGCTGTTTTGGACAACTTTCTTTCTCTTCTTGCAAAACACTCGGCAGACCTCCGTGCAGCCTCTAGAACACGATGGGAGATGTTTTTTGTGCTGGAACAGTTTCTCCTTGCCAGACACAGTGGAAAAGCTTTTTGCTAAGATGTAGACGAGAAGAGAGGCTAAAGACGAAGGTACGGTGCTCTGCAGAGCTAAGCACCGCTCCCGGACCTCTTTCGGCAGAAGGCGCACACCGCAGAGCACTGTGAGCGGCAGAATCGTCTTTGCGCGAAGAAGCAGCTTCCTCATCTCCGGCAGCCGGAGAGAGCGGCAACTTCGCAGAGGTGATGAAACGAGTTGTACAACACTGCGATTGTGTGCGCAGCTTGCCAACTGAGAGAAAACAGTACCTGACCACTCTCCTGCCTTTTCGATTCACATGAACATTCGATTGCAAGCTGTTTTGGACAACTTTCTTTCTCTTCTTGCAAAACACTCAGCAGACCTCCGTGCAGCCTCTAGAACACGATGGGAGATGTTTTCTGTGCTGGCACAGTTTCTCCTTGCCAGACAGAGTGGAAAAGCTTTTTGCTAAGATGTAGACGAGAAGAGAGGCTAAAGACGAAGGTACGGTGCTCTGCAGAGCTAAGCACCGCTCCTGGACCTCTTTCGGCAGAAGGCGCACACCGCAGAGCACTGTGAGCGGCAGAATCGTCTTTGCTCGAAGAAGCAGCTTCTTCGTCTCCGGGAGCCGGAGAGAGCGGCAACTTCGCAAAGGTGATGAAACAAGCTGTACAACACTGCGATTGTGTGCGCAGCTTGCCAACTGAGAGAAAACAGTACCTGACCACTCTCCTGCCTTTTCTATTCACATGAACATTCGATTGCAAGCTGTTTTGGACAACTTTCCTTCTCTTCTTGCAAAACACTCGGCAGACCTCCGTGCAGCCTCTAGAACACGATGGGAGATGTTTTCTGTGCTGGCACAGTTTCTCCTTGCCAGACAGAGTGGAAAAGCTTTTTGCTAAGATGTAGACGAGAAGAGAGGCTAAAGACGAAGGTACGGTGCTCTGCAGAGCACCGCACAGCTCCCGGGCCTCTTTCGGCAGAAGGCGCACACCGCAGAGCACAGTGAGCGGCAGAATCGTCTTTGCGCGAAGAAGCAGCTTCTTCGTCTCCGGGAGCCGGAGAGAGCGGCAACTTCGCAAAGGTGATGAAATAAGCTGTACAACACTGCGATTGTGTGCGCAGCTTGCCAACTGAGAGAAAAGAGTACCTGACCACTCTCCTGCCTTTTCTATTCACATGAATATTCGATTGCAAGCTGTTTTGGACAACTTTCTTTCTCTTCTTGCAAAACACTCGGCAGACCTCCGTGCAGCCTCTAGAACACGATGGGAGATGTTTTCTGTGCTGGCACAGTTTCTCCTTGCCAGACAGAGTGGAAAAGCTTTTTGCTAAGATGTAGACGAGAAGACAGGCTAAAGACGAAGGTACGGTGCTCTGCAGAGCTAAGCACAGCTCCCGGACCTCTTTCGGTAGAAGGCGCACACCGCAGAGCACTGTGAGCGGCAGAATCGTCTTTGCGCGAAGAAGCAGCTTCTTCGTCTCCGGGAGGCGGAGAGAGCGGCAACTTCGCAAAGGTGATGAAACAAGCTGTACAACACTGCGATTGTGTGCGCAGCTTGCCAAGTGAGAGAAAACTGTACCTGACCACTCTCCTGCCTTTTCTATTCACATGAACATTCGATTGCAAGCTGTTTTGGACAACTTTCTTTCTCTTCTTGCAAAACACTCGGCAGACCTCCGTGCAGCCTCTAGAACACGATGGGAGATGTTTTCTGTGCTGGCACAGTTTCTCCTTGCCAGACAGAGTGGAAAAGCTTTTTGCTAAGATGTAGACGAGAAGAGAGGCTAAAGACGAAGGTACGGTGCTCTGCAGAGCTAAGCACCGCTCCCGGACCTCTTTCGGCAGAAGGCGCACACTGCAGAGCACTGTGAGCGGCAGAATCGTCTTTGCGCGAAGAAGCAGCTTCTTCGTCTCCGGGAGCCGGAGAGAGCGGCAGCTTCGCAAAGGTGATGAAACAAGCTGTACAACACTGCGATTGTGTGCGCAGCTTGCCAACTGAGAGAAAACAGTACCTGACCACTCTCCAGCCTTTTCTATACACTTGAACATTCGATTGTAAGCTGTTTTGGACAACTTTCTTTCTCTTCTTGCAAAACACTCTGCAGACCTCCGTGCAGCCTCTAGAACACGATGGGAGATGTTTTTTGTGCTGGCACAGTTTCTCCTTGCCGGACACAGTGGAAAAGCTTTTTGTTAAGATGTAGACGAGAAGAGAGGCTAAAGACGAAGGTACGGTGCTCTGCAGAGCTAAGCACCGCTCCCGGACCTCTTTCGGCAGAAGGCGCACACCGCAGAGCACTGTGAGCGGCAGAATCGTCTTTGCGCGAAGAAGCAGCTTCCTCATCTCCGGGAGCCGGAGAGAGCGGCAACTTCGCAAAGGTGATGAAACGAGTTGTACAACACTGCGATTGTGTGCGCAGCTTGCCAACTGAGAGAAAACAGTACCTGACCACTCTCCTGCCTTTTCTATTCACATGAACATTCGATTGCAAGCTGTTTTGGACAACTTTCTTTCTCTTCTTGCAAAACACTTAGCAGACCTCCGTGCAGCCTCTAGAACACGATGGGAGATGTTTTCTGTGCTGGCACAGTTTCTCCTTGCCAGACAGAGTGGAAAAGCTTTTTGCTAAGATGTAGACGAGAAGAGAGGCTAAAGACGAAGGTACGGTGCTCTGCAGAGCTAAGCACCGCTCCTGGACCTCTTTCGGCAGAAGGCGCACACCGCAGAGCACTGTGAGCGGCAGAATCGTCTTTGCGCGAAGAAGCAGCTTCTTCGTCTCCGGGAGCCGGAGAGAGCGGCAACTTCGCAAAGGTGATGAAACAAGCTGTACAACACTGCGATTGTGTGCGCAGCTTGCCAACTGAGAGAAAACAGTACCTGACCACTCTCCTGCCTTTTCTATTCACATGAACATTCGATTGCAAGCTGTTTTGGACAACTTTCCTTCTCTTCTTGCAAAACACTCGGCAGACCTCCGTGCAGCCTCTAGAACACGATGGGAGATGTTTTCTGTGCTGGCACAGTTTCTCCTTGCCAGACAGAGTGGAAAAGCTTTTTGCTAAGATGTAGACGAGAAGAGAGGCTAAAGACGAAGGTACGGTGCTCTGCAGAGCTAAGCACCGCTCCTGGACCTCTTTCGGCAGAAGGCGCACACCGCAGAGCACTGTGAGCGGCAGAATCGTCTTTGCTCGAAGAAGCAGCTTCTTCGTCTCCGGGAGCCGGAGAGAGCGGCAACTTCGCAAAGGTGATGAAACAAGCTGTACAACACTGCGATTGTGTGCGCAGCTTGCCAACTGAGAGAAAACAGTACCTGACCACTCTCCTGCCTTTTCTATTCACATGAACATTCGATTGCAAGCTGTTTTGGACAACTTTCCTTCTCTTCTTGCAAAACACTCGGCAGACCTCCGTGCAGCCTCTAGAACACGATGGGAGATGTTTTCTGTGCTGGCACAGTTTCTCCTTGCCAGACAGAGTGGAAAAGCTTTTTGCTAAGATGTAGACGAGAAGAGAGGCTAAAGACGAAGGTACGGTGCTCTGCAGAGCACCGCACAGCTCCCGGGCCTCTTTCGGCAGAAGGCGCACACCGCAGAGCACAGTGAGCGGCAGAATCGTCTTTGCGCGAAGAAGCAGCTTCTTCGTCTCCGGGAGCCGGAGAGAGCGGCAACTTCGCAAAGGTGATGAAATAAGCTGTACAACACTGCGATTGTGTGCGCAGCTTGCCAACTGAGAGAAAAGAGTACCTGACCACTCTCCTGCCTTTTCTATTCACATGAATATTCGATTGCAAGCTGTTTTGGACAACTTTCTTTCTCTTATTGCAAAACACTCGGCAGACCTCCGTGCAGCCTCTAGAACACGATGGGAGATGTTTTCTGTGCTGGCACAGTTTCTCCTTGCCAGACAGAGTGGAAAAGCTTTTTGCTAAGATGTAGACGAGAAGACAGGCTAAAGACGAAGGTACGGTGCTCTGCAGAGCTAAGCACAGCTCCCGGACCTCTTTCGGTAGAAGGCGCACACCGCAGAGCACTGTGAGCGGCAGAATCGTCTTTGCGCGAAGAAGCAGCTTCTTCGTCTCCGGGAGGCGGAGAGAGCGGCAACTTCGCAAAGGTGATGAAACAAGCTGTACAACACTGCGATTGTGTGCGCAGCTTGCCAAGTGAGAGAAAACTGTACCTGACCACTCTCCTGCCTTTTCTATTCACATGAACATTCGATTGCAAGCTGTTTTGGACAACTTTCTTTCTCTTCTTGCAAAACACTCGGCAGACCTCCGTGCAGCCTCTAGAACACGATGGGAGATGTTTTCTGTGCTGGCACAGTTTCTCCTTGCCAGACAGAGTGGAAAAGCTTTTTGCTAAGATGTAGACGAGAAGAGAGGCTAAAGACGAAGGTACGGTGCTCTGCAGAGCTAAGCACCGCTCCCGGACCTCTTTCGGCAGAAGGCGCACACTGCAGAGCACTGTGAGCGGCAGAATCGTCTTTGCGCGAAGAAGCAGCTTCTTCGTCTCCGGGAGCCGGAGAGAGCGGCAGCTTCGCAAAGGTGATGAAACAAGCTGTACAACACTGCGATTGTGTGCGCAGCTTGCCAACTGAGAGAAAACAGTACCTGACCACTCTCCAGCCTTTTCTATACACTTGAACATTCGATTGTAAGCTGTTTTGGACAACTTTCTTTCTCTTCTTGCAAAACACTCTGCAGACCTCCGTGCAGCCTCTAGAACACGATGGGAGATGTTTTTTGTGCTGGCACAGTTTCTCCTTGCCGGACACAGTGGAAAAGCTTTTTGTTAAGATGTAGACGAGAAGAGAGGCTAAAGACGAAGGTACGGTGCTCTGCAGAGCTAAGCACCGCTCCCGGACCTCTTTCGGCAGAAGGCGCACACCGCAGAGCACTGTGAGCGGCAGAATCGTCTTTGCGCGAAGAAGCAGCTTCCTCATCTCCGGGAGCCGGAGAGAGCGGCAACTTCGCAAAGGTGATGAAACGAGTTGTACAACACTGCGATTGTGTGCGCAGCTTGCCAACTGAGAGAAAACAGTACCTGACCACTCTCCTGCCTTTTCTATTCACATGAACATTCGATTGCAAGCTGTTTTGGACAACTTTCTTTCTCTTCTTGCAAAACACTTAGCAGACCTCCGTGCAGCCTCTAGAACACGATGGGAGATGTTTTCTGTGCTGGCACAGTTTCTCCTTGCCAGACAGAGTGGAAAAGCTTTTTGCTAAGATGTAGACGAGAAGAGAGGCTAAAGACGAAGGTACGGTGCTCTGCAGAGCTAAGCACCGCTCCTGGACCTCTTTCGGCAGAAGGCGCACACCGCAGAGCACTGTGAGCGGCAGAATCGTCTTTGCGCGAAGAAGCAGCTTCTTCGTCTCCGGGAGCCGGAGAGAGCGGCAACTTCGCAAAGGTGATGAAATAAGCTGTACAACACTGCGATTGTGTGCGCAGCTTGCCAACTGAGAGAAAACAGTACCTGACCACTCTCCTGCCTTTTCTATTCACATGAACATTCGATTGCAAGCTGTTTTGGACAACTTTCTTTCTCTTCTTGCAAAACACTCGGCAGACCTGCGTGCAGCCTCTAGAACACGATGGGAGATGTTTTCTGTGCTGGCACAGTTTCTCCTTGCCAGACAGAGTGGAAAAGCTTTTTGCTAAGATGTAGACGAGAAGAGAGGCTAAAGACGAAGGTACGGTGCTCTGCAGAGCTAAGCACCGCTCCTGGACCTCTTTCGGCAGAAGGCGCACACCGCAGAGCACTGTGAGCGGCAGAATCGTCTTTGCGCGAAGAAGCAGCTTCTTCGTCTCCGGGAGCCGGAGAGAGCGACAACTTCGCAAAGGTGATGAAACAAGCTGTACAACACTGCGATTGTGTGCGCAGCTTGCCAACTGAGAGAAAATAGTACCTGACCACTCTCCTGCCTTTTCTATTCACTTGAACATTCGATTGCAAGCTGTTTTGGACAACTTTCCTTCTCTTCTTGCAAAACACTCGGCAGACCTCCGTGCAGCTTCTAGAACACGATGGGAGATGTTTTCTGTGCTGGCACAGTTTCTCCTTGCCAGACAGAGTGGAAAAGCTTTTTGCTAAGATGTAGACGAGAAGAGAGGCTAAAGACGAAGGTACGGTGCTCTGCAGAGCTAAGCACCGCTCCCGGGCCTCTTTCGGCAGAAGGCGCACACCGCAGAGCACTGTGAGCGGCAGAATCGTCTTTGCGCGAAGAAGCAGCTTCTTCGTCTCCGGGAGCCGGAGAGAGCGGCAACTTCGCAAAGGTGATGAAATAAGCTGTACAACACTGCGATTGTGTGCGCAGCTTGCCAAGTGAGAGAAAATAGTACCTGACCACTCTCCTGCCTTTTCTATTCACTTGAACATTCGATTGCAAGCTGTTTTGGACAACTTTCTTTCTCTTCTTGCAAAACACTCGGCAGACCTCCGTGCAGCCTCTAGAACACGATGGGAGATGTTTTCTGTGCTGGCACAGTTTCTCCATGCCAGACAGAGTGGAAAAGCTTTTTGCTAAGAGGTAGATGAGAAGAGAGGCTAAAGACGAAGGTACGGTGCTCTGCAGAGCTAAGCACAGCTCCCGGACCTCTTTCGGCAGAAGGCGCACACCGCAGAGCACTGTGAGCGGCAGAATCGTCTTTGCGCGAAGAAGCAGCTTCTTCGTCTCCGGGAGCCGGAGAGAGCGGCAACTTCGCAAAGGTGATGAAACAAGCTGTACAACACTGCGATTGTGTCCGCAGCTTGCCAACTGAGAGAAAACAGTACCTGACCACTCTCCTGCCTTTTCTATTCACATGAACATTCGATTGCAAGCTGTTTTGGACAACTTTCTTTCTCTTCTTGCAAAACACTCGGCAGACCTCCGTGAAGCTTCTAGAACACGATGGGAGATGTTTTCTGTGCTGGCACAGTTTCTCCTTGCCAGACAGAGTGGAAAAGCTTTTTGCTAAGATGTAGACGAGAAGAGAGGCTAAAGACGAAGGTAAGGTGCTCTGCAGAGCTAAGCATCGCTCCCGGACTTCTTTCGGCAGAAGGCGCACACCGCAGAGCACTGTGAGCGGCAGAATCGTCTTTGCGCGAAGAAGCAGCTTCTTCGTCTCCGGGAGCCGGAGAGAGCGGCAACTTGGCAAAGGTGATGAAACAAGCTGTACAACACTGCGATTGTGTGCGCAGCTTGCCAACTGAGAGAAAACAGTACCTGACCACTCTCCTGCCTTTTCTATTCACATGAACATTCGATTGTAAGCTGTTTTGGACAACTTTCTTTCTCTTCTTGCAAAACACTCGGCAGACCTCCGTGCAGCCTCTAGAACACGATGGGAGATGTTTTTTGTGCTGGCACAGTTTCTCCTTGCCAGACACAGTGGAAAAGCTTTTTGCTAAGATGTAGACGAGAAGAGAGGCTAAAGACGAAGGTACGGTGCTCTGCAGAGCTAATCACCGCTCCCGGACCTCTTTCGGCAGAAGGCGCACACCGCAGAGCACTGTGAGCGGCAGAATCGTCTTTGCGCGAAGAAGCAGCTTCCTCATCTCCGGGAGCCGGAGAGAGCGGCAACTTCGCAAAGGTGATGAAACGAGTTGTACAACACTGCGATTGTGTGCGCAGCTTGCCAAGTGAGAGAAAACAGTACCTGACCACTCTCCTGCCTTTTCTATTCACATGAACATTCGATTGCAAGCTGTTTTGGACAACTTTCTTTCTCTTCTTGCAAAACACTCGGCAGACCTCCGTGCAGCCTCTAGAACACGATGGGAGATGTTTTCTGTGCTGGCACAGTTTCTCCTTGCCAGACAGAGTGGAAAAGCTTTTTGCTAAGATGTAGACGAGAAGAGAGGCTAAAGACGAAGGTACGGTGCTCTGCAGAGCTAAGCACCGCTCCCGGACCTCTTTCGGTAGAAGGCGCACACCGCAGAGACCTGTGAGCGGCAGAATCGTCTTTGCGCGAAGAAGCAGCTTATTCGTCTCCGGGAGCCGGAGAGAGCGGCAACTTCGCAAAGGTGATGAAACAAGCTGTACAACACTGCGATTGTGTGCGCAGCTTGCCAACTGAGAGAAAACAGTACCTGACCACTCTCCTGCCTTTTCGATTCACATGAACATTCGATTGCAAGCTGTTTTGGACAACTTTCTTTCTCTTCTTGCAAAACACTCAGCAGACCTCCGTGCAGCCTCTAGAACACGATGGGAGATGTTTTCTGTGCTGGCACAGTTTCTCCTTGCCAGACAGAGTGGAAAAGCTTTTTGCTAAGATGTAGACGAGAAGAGAGGCTAAAGACGAAGGTACGGTGCTCTGCAGAGCTAAGCACCGCTCCTGGACCTCTTTCGGCAGAAGGCGCACACCGCAGAGCACTGTGAGCGGCACAATTGTCTTTGCGCGAAGAAGCAGCTTCTTCGTCTCCGGGAGCCGGAGAGAGCGACAACTTCGCAAAGGTGATGAAACAAGCTGTACAACACTGCGATTGTGTGCGCAGCTTGCCAACTGAGAGAAAATAGTACCTGACCACTCTCCTGCCTTTTCTATTCACTTGAACATTCGATTGCAAGCTGTTTTGGACAACTTTCCTTCTCTTCTTGCAAAACACTCGGCAGACCTCCGTGCAGCTTCTAGAACACGATGGGAGATGTTTTCTGTGCTGGCACAGTTTCTCCTTGCCAGACAGAGTGGAAAAGCTTTTTGCTAAGATGTAGACGAGAAGAGAGGCTAAAGACGAAGGTACGGTGCTCTGCAGAGCTAAGCACCGCTCCCGGACCTCTTTCGGCAGAAGGCGCACACCGCAGAGCACTGTGAGCGGCAGAATCGTCTTTGCGCGAAGAAGCAGCTTCTTCGTCTCCGGCAGCCGGAGAGAGCGGCAACTTCGCAAAGGTGATGAAATAAGCTGTACAACACTGCGATTGTGTGCGCAGCTTGCCAAGTGAGAGAAAATAGTACCTGACCACTCTCCTGCCTTTTCTATTCACTTGAACATTCGATTGCAAGCTGTTTTGGACAACTTTCTTTCTCTTCTTGCAAAACACTCGGCAGACCTCCGTGCAGCCTCTAGAACACGATGGGAGATGTTTTCTGTGCTGGCACAGTTTCTCCTTGCCAGACAGAGTGGAAAAGCTTTTTGCTAAGAGGTAGATGAGAAGAGAGGCTAAAGACGAAGGTACGGTGCTCTGCAGAGCTAAGCACAGCTCCCGGACCTCTTTCGGCAGTAGGCGCACACCGCAGAGCACTGTGAGCGGCAGAATCGTCTTTGCGCGAAGAAGCAGCTTCTTCGTCTCCGGGAGCCGGAGAGAGCGGCAACTTCGCAAAGGTGATGAAACAAGCTGTACAACACTGCGATTGTGTGCGCAGCTTGCCAACTGAGAGAAAACAGTACCTGACCACTCTCCTGCCTTTTCTATTCACATGAACATTCGATTGCAAGCTGTTTTGGAGAACTTTCTTTCTCTTCTTGCAAAACACTCGGCAGACCTCCGTGAAGCTTCTAGAACACGATGGGAGATGTTTTCTGTGCTGGCACAGTTTCTCCTTGCCAGACAGAGTGGAAAAGCTTTTTGCTAAGATGTAGACGAGAAGAGAGGCTAAAGACGAAGGTAAGGTGCTCTGCAGAGCTAAGCACCGCTCCCGGACCTCTTTCGGCAGAAGGCGCACACCGCAGAGCACTGTGAGCGGCAGAATCGTCTTTGCGCGAAGAAGCAGCTTCTTCGTCTCCGGGAGCCGGAGAGAGCGGCAACTTCGCAAAGGTGATGAAACAAGCTGTACAACACTGCGATTGTGTGCGCAGCTTGCCAACTGAGAGAAAACAGTACCTGACCACTCTCCTGCCTTTTCTATTCACATGAACATTCGATTGCAAGCTGTTTTGGACAACTTTCTTTCTCTTCTTGCAAAACACTCGGCAGACCTCCGTGCAGCCTCTAGAACACGATGGGAGATGTTTTTTGTGCAGGCACAGTTTCTCCTTGCCAGACAGAGTGGAAAAGCTTTTTGCTAAGATGTAGACGAGAAGAGAGGCTAAAGACGAAGGTACGGTGCTCTGCAAAGCTAAGCACCGCTCCCGTGCCTCTTTCGGCAGAAGGCGCACACCGCAGAGCACTGTGAGCGGCAGAATCGTCTTTGCGCGAAGAAGCAGCTTCTTCGTCTCCGGGAGCCGGAGAGAGCGGCAGCTTCGCAAAGGTGATGAAACAAGCTGTACAACGCTGCGATTGTGTGCGCAGCTTGCCAACTGAGAGAAAACAGTACCTGACCACTCTCCTGCCTTTTCTATTCACATGAACATTCGATTGCAAGCTGTTTTGGACAACTTTCTTTCTCTTCTTGCAAAACACTCGGCAGACCTCCGTGCAGCCTCTAGAACACGATGGGAGATGTTTTCTGTGCTGGCAAAGTTTCTCCTTGCCAGACAGAGTGGAAAAGCTTTTTGCTAAGATGTAGACGAGAAGAGAGGCTAAAGACGAAGGTACGGTGCTCTGCAGAGCTAAGCACCGCTCCCGTGCCTCTTTCGGCAGAAGGCGCACACCGCAGAGCACAGTGAGCGGCAGAATCGTCTTTGCGCGAAGAAGCAGCTTCTTCGTCTCCGGCAGCCGGAGAGAGCGGCAGCTTCGCAAAGGTGATGAAACAAGCTGTACAACACTGCGATTGTGTGCGCAGCTTGCCAACTGAGAGAAAACTGTACCAGACCACTCTCCTGCCTTTTCTATTCACATGAACATTCGATTGCAAGCTGTTTTGGACAACTTTCCTTCTCTTCTTGCAAAACACTCGGCAGACCTCCGTGCAGCCTCTAGAACACGATGGGAGATGTTTTCTGTGCTGGCACAGTTTCTCCTTGCCAGACAGAGTGGAAAAGCTTTTTGCTAAGATGTAGACGAGAAGAGAGGCTAAAGACGAAGGTACGGTGCTCTGCAAAGCTAAGCACCGCTCCCGGACCTCTTTCGGCAGAAGGCGCACACCGCAGAGCACTGTGAGCGGCAGAATCGTCTTTAAGCGAACAAGCAGCTTCTTCGTCTCCGGGAGCCGGAGAGAGCGGCAACTTCGCAAAGGTGATGAAACAAGCTGTACAACACTGCGATTGTGTGCGCAGCTTGCCAACTGAGAGAAAACAGTACCAGACCACTCTCCTACCTTTTCTATTCACATGAACATTCGATTGCAAGCTGTTTTGGACAACTTTCTTTCTCTTCTTGCAAAACACTCGGCAGACCTCCGTGCAGCCTCTAGAAGACGATGGGAGATGTTTTCTGTGCTGGCAAAGTTTCTCCTTGCCAGACAGAGTGGAAAAGCTTTTTGCTAAGATGTAGACAAGAAGAGAGGCTAAAGAAGCTGGTACGGTGCTCTGCAGAGCTAAGCACAGCTCCCGTGCCTCTTTCGGCAGAAGGCGCACACCGAAGAGCACTGTGAGCGGCAGAATCGTCTTTGCGCGAAGAAGCAGCTTCTTCGTCTCCGGGAGCCGGAGAGAGCGGCAACTTCGCAAAGGTGATGAAACAAGCTGTACAACACTGCGATTGTGTGCGCAGCTTGCCAACTGAGAGAAAACAGTACCTGACCACTCTCCTGCCTTTTCTATTCACATGAACATTCGATTGCAAGCTGTTTTGGACAACTTTCTTTCTCTTCTTGCAAAACACTCGGCAGACCTCCGTGCAGCCTCTAGAACACGATGGGAGATGTTTTCTGTGCTGGCACAGTTTCTCCTTGCCAGACAGAGTGGAAAAGCTTTTTACTAAGATGTAGACGAGAAGCGTGGCTAAAGAAGCACGTATGGTACTCTGAAGAGCTAAGCATCGCTCCCGGACCTCTTTCGGCAGAAGGCGCACACCGCAGAGCACTGTGAGCGGCAGAATCGTCTTTGCGCGAAGAAGCAGCTTCTTCGTCTCCGGGAGCCGGAGAGAGCGGCAACTTCGCAAAGGTGATGAAATAAGCTGTACAACACTGCGATTGTGTGCGCAGCTTGCCAACTGAGAGAAAAGAGTACCTGACCACTCTCCTGCCTTTTCTATTCACATGAACATTCGATTGGAAGCTGTTTTGGACAACTTTCTTTCTCTTCTTGCAAAACACTCGGCAGACCTCCGTGCAGCCTCTAGAACACGATGGGAGATGTTTTCTGTGCTGGCACAGTTTCTCCTTGCCAGACAGAGTGGAAAAGCTTTTTGCTAAGATGTAGACGAGAAGAGAGGCTAAAGACGAAGGTACGGTGCTCTGCAGAGCTAAGCACCGCTCCCGGGCCTCTTTCGGCAGAAGGCGCACACCGAAGAGCACTGTGAGCGGCAGAATCGTCTTTGCGCGAAGAAGCAGCTTCTTCGTCTCCGGGAGCCGGAGAGAGCGGCAACTTGGCAAAGGTGATGAAACAAGCTGTACAACACTGCGATTGTGTGCGCAGCTTGCCAACTGAGAGAAAACAGTACCTGACCACTCTCCTGCCTTTTCTATTCACATGAACATTCGATTGCAAGCTGTTTTGGACAACTTTCCTTCTCTTCTTGCAAAACACTCGGCAGACCTCCGTGCAGCCTCTAGAACACGATGGGAGATGTTTTCTGTGCTGGCACAGTTTCTCCTTGCCAGACAGAGTGGAAAAGCTTTTTGCTAAGATGTGGACGAGAAGCGAGGCTAAAGAAGCACGTATGGTACTCTGCAGAGCTAAGCATCGCTCCGGACCTCTTTCGGCAGAAGGCGCACACCGCAGAGCACTATGAGCGGCAGAATCGTCTTTGCGCGAAGTAGCAGCTTCTTCGTGTGCGGGAGCCGGAGAGAGCGGCAACTTCGCAAAGGTGATGAAACAAGCTGTACAACACTGCGATTGTGTGCGCAGCTTGCCAACTGAGAGAAAACAGTACCTGACCACTCTCCTGCCTTTTCTATTCACATGAACATTCGATTGCAAGCTGTTTTGGACAACTTTCTTTCTCTTCTTGCAAAACACTCGGCAGACCTCCGTGCAGCCTCTAGAACACGATGGGAGATGTTTTCTGTGCTGGCACAGTTTCTCCTTGCCAGACAGAGTGGAAAAGCTTTTTGCTAAGATGTAGACGAGAAGAGAGGCTAAAGAAGCAGGTATGGTGCTCTGCAGAGCTAAGTACAGCTCCCGGGCCGCTTTCGGCAGTAGGCGCACACCGAAGAGCACTGTGAGCGGCAGAATCTTCTTTGCTCGAAGAAGCAGCTTCTTCGTCTCCGGGAGCCGGAGAGAGCGGCAACTTCGCAAAGGTGATGAAACAAGCTGTACAACACTGCGATTGTGTGCGCAGCTTGCCAACTGAGAGAAAACTGTACCTGACCACTCTCCTGCCTTTTCTATTCACATGAACATTCGATTGCAAGCTGTTTTGGACAACTTTCTTTCTCTTCTTGCAAAACACTCGGCAGACCCCCGTGCAGCCTCTAGAACACGATGGGAGATGTTTTCTGTGCTGGCACAGTTTCTCCTTGCCAGACAGAGTGGAAAAGCTTTTTGCTAAGATGTAGACGAGAAGAGAGGCTAAAGACGAAGGTACGGTGCTCTGCAGAGCTAAGCACCGCTCCCGGACCTCTTTCGGCAGAAGGCGCACACCGCAGAGCACTGTGAGCGGCACAATTGTCTTTGCGCGAAGAAGCAGCTTCTTCGTCTCCGGGAGCCGGAGAGAGCGGCAACTTCGCAAAGGTGATGAAACAAGCTGTACAACACTGCGATTGTGTGCGCAGCTTGCCAAGTGAGAGAAAACAGTACCTGACCACTCTCCTGCCTTTTCGATTCACATGAACATTCGATTGCAAGCTGTTTTGGACAACTTTCTTTCTCTTCTTGCAAAACACTCGGCAGACCTCCGTGCAGCTTCTAGAACACGATGGGAGATGTTTTCTGTGCTGGCACAGTTTCTCCTTGCCAGACAGAGTGGAAAAGCTTTTTGCTAAGATGTAGACGAGAAGAGAGGCTAAAGACGAAGGTAAGGTGCTCTGCAGAGCTAAGCATCGCTCCCGGACTTCTTTCGGCAGAAGGCGCACACCGCAGAGCACTGTGAGCGGCAGAATCGTCTTTGCGCGAAGAAGCAGCTTCTTCGTCTCCGGGAGCCGGAGAGAGCGGCAACTTTGCAAAGGTGATGAAACAAGCTGTACAACACTGCGATTGTTTGCGCAGCTTGCCAACGGAGAGAAAACTGTACCTGACCACTCTCCTGCCTTTTCTATTCACATGAACATTCGATTGCAAGCTGTTTTGGACAACTTTCTTTCTCTTCTTGCAAAACACTCGGCAGACCTCCGTGCAGCCTCTAGAACACGATGGGAGATGTTTTCTGTGCTGGCACAGTTTCTCCTTGCCAGACAGAGTGGAAAAGCTTTTTGCTAAGATGTAGACGAGAAGAGAGGCTAAAGACGAAGGTACGGTGCTCTGCAGAGCTAAGCACCGCTCCCGGACCTCTTTCGGCAGAAGGCGCACACTGCAGAGCACTGTGAGCGGCAGAATCGTCTTTGCGCGAAGAAGCAGCTTCTTCGTCTCCGGGAGGCGGAGAGAGCGGCAGCTTCGCAAAGGTGATGAAACAAGCTGTACAACACTGCGATTGTGTGCGCAGCTTGCCAACTGAGAGAAAACAGTACCTGACCACTCTCCAGCCTTTTCTATACACTTGAACATTCGATTGTAAGCTGTTTTGGACAACTTTCTTTCTCTTCTTGCAAAACACTCGGCAGACCTCCGTGCAGCCTCTAGAACACGATGGGAGATGTTTTCTGTGCTGGCACAGTTTCTCCTTGCCAGACAGAGTGGAAAAGCTTTTTGCTAAGATGTGGACGAGAAGCGAGGCTAAAGAAGCACGTATGGTACTCTGCAGAGCTAAGCATAGCTCCCGGACCTCTTTCGGCAGAAGGCGCACACCGCAGAGCACTATGAGCGGCAGAATCGTCTTTGCGCGAAGAAGCAGCTTCTTCGTCTCCGGGAGCCGGAGAGAGCGGCAACTTCGCAAAGGTGATGAAACAAGCTGTACAACACTGCGATTGTGTCCGCAGCTTGCCAATTGAGAGAAAACAGTACCTGACCACTCTCCTGCCTTTTGTAATCACATGAACATTCGATTGTAAGCTGTTTTGGACAACTTTCTTTCTCTTCTTGCAAAACACTCGGCAGACCTCCGTGAAGCTTCTAGAACACGATGGGAGATGTTTTCTGTGCTGGCACAGTTTCTCCTTGCCAGACAGAGTGGAAAAGCTTTTTGCTAAGATGTAGACGAGAAGAGAGGCTAAAGAAGCACGTATGGTACTCTGCAGAGCTAAGCACAGCTCCCGGACCTCTTTCGGCAGAAGGCGCACACCGCAGAGCACAGTGAGCGGCAGAATCGTCTTTGCGCGAAGAAGCAGCTTCTTCGTCTCCGGGAGCCGGAGAGAGCGGCAACTTCGCAAAGGTGATGAAACAAGCTGTACAACACTGCGATTGTGTGCGCAGCTTGCCAACTGAGAGAAAACAGTACCAGACCACTCTCCTGCCTTTTCTATTCACATGAACATTCGATTGCAAGCTGTTTTGGACAACTTTCTTTCTCTTCTTGCAAAACACTCGGCAGACCTCCGTGCAGCCTCTAGAAGACGATGGGAGATGTTTTCTGTGCTGGCAAAGTTTCTCCTTGCCAGACAGAGTGGAAAAGCTTTTTGCTAAGATGTAGACAAGAAGAGAGGCTAAAGATGCTGGTACGGTGCTCTGCAGAGCTAAGCACAGCTCCCGTGCCTCTTTCGGCAGAAGGCGCACACCGAAGAGCACTGTGAGCGGCAGAATCGTCTTTGCGCGAAGAAGCAGCTTCTTCGTCTCCGGGAGCCGGAGAGAGCGGCAACTTCGCAAAGGTGATGAAACAAGCTGTACAACACTGCGATTGTGTGCGCAGCTTGCCAACTGAGAGAAAACAGTACCTGACCACTCTCCTGCCTTTTCTATTCACATGAACATTCGATTGCAAGCTGTTTTGGACAACTTTCTTTCTCTTCTTGCAAAATACTCGGCAGACCTCCGTGCAGCCTCTAGAACACGATGGGAGATGTTTTCTGTGCTGGCACAGTTTCTCCTTGCCAGACAGAGTGGAAAAGCTTTTTACTAAGATGTAGACGAGAAGCGTGGGTAAAGAAGCACGTATGGTACTCTGCAGAGCTAAGCATCGCTCCCGGACCTCTTTCGCAGAAGGCGCACACCGCAGAGCACTGTGAGCGGCAGAATCGTCTTTGCGCGAAGAAGCAGCTTCTTCGTCTCCGGGAGCCGGAGAGAGCGGCAACTTCGCAAAGGTGATGAAACAAGCTGTACAACACTGCGATTGTGTGCGCAGCTTGCCAACTGAGAGAAAACTGTACCTGACCACTCTCCTGCCTTTTCTATTCACATGAACATTCGATTGCAAGCTGTTTTGGACAACTTTCTTTCTCTTCTTGCAAAACACTCGGCAGACCTCCGTGCAGCCTCTAGAACACGATGGGAGATGTTTTCTGTGCTGGCACAGTTTCTCCTTGCCAGACAGAGTGGAAAAGCTTTTTGCTAAGATGTAGACGAGAAGAGAGGCTAAAGACGAAGGTACGGTGCTCTGCAGAGCTAAGCACCGCTCCCGGACCTCTTTCGGCAGAAGGCGCACACCGCAGAGCACTGTGAGCGGCAGAATCGTCTTTGCGCGAAGAAGCAGCTTCTTCGTCTCCGGGAGCCCGAGAGAGCGGCAACTTCGCAAAGGTGATGAAATAAGCTGTACAACACTGCGATTGTGTGCGCAGCTTGCCAAGTGAGAGAAAAGAGTACCTGACCACTCTCCTGCCTTTTCTATTCACATGAACATTCGATTGGAAGCTGTTTTGGACAACTTTCTTTCTCTTCTTGCAAAACACTCGGCAGACCTCCGTGCAGCCTCTAGAACACGATGGGAGATGTTTTCTGTGCTGGCACAGTTTCTCCTTGCCAGACAGAGTGGAAAAGCTTTTTGCTAAGATGTAGACGAGAAGAGAGGCTAAAGACGAAGGTACGGTGCTCTGCAGAGCTAAGCACCGCTCCCGGGCCTCTTTCGGCAGAAGGCGCACACCGCAGAGCACTGTGAGCGGCAGAATCGTCTTTGCGCGAAGAAGCAGCTTCTTCGTCTCCGGGAGCCGGAGAGAGTGGCAACTTCGCAAAGGTGATGAAACAAGCTGTACAACACTGCGATTGTGTGCGCAGCTTGCCAACTGAGAGAAAACAGTACCTGACCACTCTCCTGCCTTTTCTATTCACATGAACATTCGATTGCAAGCTGTTTTGGACAACTTTCCTTCTCTTCTTGCAAAACACTCGGCAGACCTCCGTGCAGCCTCTAGAACACGATGGGAGATGTTTTCTGTGCTGGCACAGTTTCTCCTTGCCAGACAGAGTGGAAAAGCTTTTTGCTAAGATGTAGACGAGAAGAGAGGCTAAAGACGAAGGTACGGTGCTCTGCAGAGCTAAGCACCGCTCCCGGATGTCTTTCGGCAGAAGGCGCACACCGCAGAGCACTGTAAGCGGCAGAATCGTCGTTGCGCGAAGAAGCAGCTTCTTCGTCTCCGGGAGCCGGAGAGAGCGGCAACTTCGCAAAGGTGATGAAACAAGCTGTACAACACTGCGATTGTGTGCGCAGCTTGCCAACTGAGAGAAAACAGTACCTGACCACTCTCCTGCCTTTTCTATTCACATGAACATTCGATTGCAAGCTGTTTTGGACAACTTTCTTTCTCTTCTTGCAAAACACTCGGCAGACCTCCGTGCAGCCTCTAGAACACGATGGGAGATGTTTTCTGTGCTGGCACAGTTTCTCCTTGCCAGACAGAGTGGAAAAGCTTTTTGCTAAGATGTGGACGAGAAGCGAGGCTAAAGAAGCACGTATGGTACTCTGCAGAGCTAAGCATCGCTCCCGGACCTCTTTCGGCAGAAGGCGCACACCGCAGAGCACTATGAGCGGCAGAATCGTCTTTGCGCGAAGTAGCAGCTTCTTCGTGTGCGGGAGCCGGAGAGAGCGGCAACTTCGCAAAGGTGATGAAACAAGCTGTACAACACTGCGATTGTGTGCGCAGCTTGCCAACTGAGAGAAAACAGTACCTGACCACTCTCCTGCCTTTTCTATTCACATGAACATTCGATTGCAAGCTGTTTTGGACAACTTTCTTTCTCTTCTTGCAAAACACTCGGCAGACCTCCGTGCAGCCTCTAGAACACGATGGGAGATGTTTTCTGTGCTGGCACAGTTTCTCCTTGCCAGACAGAGTGGAAAAGCTTTTTGCTAAGATGTAGACGAGAAGAGAGGCTAAAGAAGCAGGTATGGTGCTCTGCAGAGCTAAGTACAGCTCCCGGGCCGCTTTCGGCAGTAGGCGCACACCGAAGAGCACTGTGAGCGGCAGAATCTTCTTTGCTCGAAGAAGCAGCTTCTTCGTCTCCGGGAGCCGGAGAGAGCGGCAACTTCGCAAAGGTGATGAAACAAGCTGTACAACACTGCGATTGTGTGCGCAGCTTGCCAACTGAGAGAAAACAGTACCTGACCACTCTCCTGCCTTTTCTATTCACATGAACATTCGATTGCAAGCTGTTTTGGACAACTTTCTTTCTCTTCTTGCAAAACACTCGGCAGACCCCCGTGCAGCCTCTAGAACACGATGGGAGATGTTTTCTGTGCTGGCACAGTTTCTCCTTGCCAGACAGAGTGGAAAAGCTTTTTGCTAAGATGTAGACGAGAAGAGAGGCTAAAGACGAAGGTACGGTGCTCTGCAGAGCTAAGCATCGCTCCCGGACCTCTTTCGGCAGAAGGCGCACACCGCAGAGCACTGTGAGCGGCACAATTGTCTTTGCGCGAAGAAGCAGCTTCTTCGTCTCCGGGAGCCGGAGAGAGCGGCAACTTCGCAAAGGTGATGAAACAAGCTGTACAACACTGCGATTGTGTGCGCAGCTTGCCAAATGAGAGAAAACAGTACCTGACCACTCTCCTGCCTTTTCGATTCACATGAACATTCGATTGCAAGCTGTTTTGGACAACTTTCTTTCTCTTCTTGCAAAACACTCGGCAGACCTCCGTGAAGCTTCTAGAACACGATGGGAGATGTTTTCTGTGCTGGCACAGTTTCTCCTTGCCAGACAGAGTGGAAAAGCTTTTTGCTAAGATGTAGACGAGAAGATAGGCTAAAGACGAAGGTAAGGTGCTCTGCAGAGCTAAGCATCGCTCCCGGACTTCTTTCGGCAGAAGGCGCACACCGCAGAGCACTGTGAGCGGCAGAATCGTCTTTGCGCGAAGAAGCAGCTTCTTCGTCTCCGGGAGCCGGAGAGAGCGGCAACTTTGCAAAGGTGATGAAACAAGCTGTACAACACTGCGATTGTTTGCGCAGCTTGCCAACGGAGAGAAAACTGTACCTGACCACTCTCCTGCCTTTTCTATTCACATGAACATTCGATTGCAAGCTGTTTTGGACAACTTTCTTTCTCTTCTTGCAAAACACTCGGCAGACCTCCGTGCAGCCTCTAGAACACGATGGGAGATGTTTTCTGTGCTGGCACAGTTTCTCCTTGCCAGACAGAGTGGAAAAGCTTTTTGCTAAGATGTAGACGAGAAGAGAGGCTAAAGACGAAGGTACGGTGCTCTGCAGAGCTAAGCACCGCTCCCGGACCTCTTTCGGCAGAAGGCGCACACTGCAGAGCACTGTGAGCGGCAGAATCGTCTTTGCGCGAAGAAGCAGCTTCTTCGTCTCCGGGAGCCGGAGAGAGCGGCAGCTTCGCAAAGGTGATGAAACAAGCTGTACAACACTGCGATTGTGTGCGCAGCTTGCCAACTGAGAGAAAACAGTACCTGACCACTCTCCAGCCTTTTCTATACACTTGAATATTCGATTGTAAGCTGTTTTGGACAACTTTCTTTCTCTTCTTGCAAAACACTCGGCAGACCTCCGTGCAGCCTCTAGAACACGATGGGAGATGTTTTCTGTGCTGGCACAGTTTCTCCTTGCCAGACAGAGTGGAAAAGCTTTTTGCTAAGATGTGGACGAGAAGCGAGGCTAAAGAAGCACGTATGGTACTCTGCAGAGCTAAGCATCGCTCCCGGACCTCTTTCGGCAGAAGGCGCACACCGCAGAGCACTATGAGCGGCAGAATCGTCTTTGCGCGAAGAAGCAGCTTCTTCGTCTCCGGGAGCCGGAGAGAGCGGCAACTTCGCAAAGGTGATGAAACAAGCTGTACAACACTGCGATTGTGTGCGCAGCTTGCCAACTGAGAGAAAACAGTACCTGACCACTCTCCTGCCTTTTCTATTCACATGAACATTCGATTGCAAGCTGTTTTGGACAACTTTCCTTCTCTTCTTGCAAAACACTCGGCAGACCTCCGTGCAGCCTCTAGAACACGATGGGAGATGTTTTCTGTGCTGGCACAGTTTCTCCTTGCCAGACAGAGTGGAAAAGCTTTTTGCTAAGATGTAGACGAGAAGAGAGGCTAAAGACGAAGGTACGGTGCTCTGCAGAGCTAAGCACCGCTCCTGGACCTCTTTCGGCAGAAGGCGAACACCGCAGAGCACTGTGAGCGGCAGAATCGTCTTTGCGCGAAGAAGCAGCTTCTTCGTCTCCGGCAGCCGGAGAGAGCGGCAACTTCGCAAAGGTGATGAAATAAGCTGTACAACACTGCGATTGTGTGCGCAGCTTGCCAAGTGAGAGAAAATAGTACCTGACCACTCTCCTGCCTTTTCTATTCACATGAACATTCGATTGCAAGCTGTTTTGGACAACTTTCCTTCTCTTCTTGCAAAACACTCGGCAGACCTCCGTGCAGCTTCTAGAACACGATGGGAGATGTTTTCTGTGCTGGCACAGTTTCTCCTTGCCAGACAGAGTGGAAAAGCTTTTTGCTAAGATGTAGACGAGAAGAGAGGCTAAAGACGAAGGTACGGTGCTCTGCAGAGCTAAGCACCGCTCCCGGACCTCTTTCGGCAGAAGGCGCACACCGCAGAGCACTGTGAGCGGCAGAATCGTCTTTGCGCGAAGAAGCAGCTTCTTCGTCTCCGGGAGCCGGAGAGAGCGGCAACTTCGCAAAGGTGATGAAACAAGCTGTACAACACTGCGATTGTGTGCGCAGCTTGCCAAGTGAGAGAAAATAGTACCTGACCACTCTCCTGCCTTTTCTATTCACTTGAACATTCGATTGCAAGCTGTTTTGGACAACTTTCTTTCTCTTCTTGCAAAACACTCGGCAGACCTCCGTGCAGCCTCTAGAACACGATGGGAGATGTTTTCTGTGCTGGCACAGTTTCTCCTTGCCAGACAGAGTGGAAAAGCTTTTTGCTAAGAGGTAGATGAGAAGAGAGGCTAAAGACGAAGGTACGGTGCTCTGCAGAGCTAAGCACAGCTCCCGGACCTCTTTCGGCAGAAGGCGCACACCGCAGAGCACTGTGAGCGGCAGAATCGTCTTTGCGCGAAGAAGCAGCTTCTTCGTCTCCGGGAGCCGGAGAGAGCGGCAACTTCGCAAAGGTGATGAAACAAGCTGTACAACACTGCGATTGTGTCCGCAGCTTGCCAACTGAGAGAAAACAGTACCTGACCACTCTCCTGCCTTTTCTATTCACATGAACATTCGATTGCAAGCTGTTTTGGACAACTTTCTTTCTCTTCTTGCAAAACACTCGGCAGACCTCCGTGAAGCTTCTAGAACACGATGGGAGATGTTTTCTGTGCTGGCACAGTTTCTCCTTGCCAGACAGAGTGGAAAAGCTTTTTGCTAAGATGTAGACAAGAAGAGAGGCTAAAGATGCTGGTACGGTGCTCTGCAGAGCTAAGCACAGCTCCCGTGCCTCTTTCGGCAGAAGGCGCACACCGAAGAGCACTGTGAGCAGCAGAATCGTCTTTGCGCGAAGAAGCAGCTTCTTCGTCTCCGGGAGCCGGAGAGAGCGGCAACTTCGCAAAGGTGATGAAACAAGCTGTACAACACTGCGATTGTGTGCGCAGCTTGCCAACTGAGAGAAAACAGTACCTGACCACTCTCCTGCCTTTTCTATTCACATGAACATTCGATTGCAAGCTGTTTTGGACAACTTTCTTTCTCTTCTTGCAAAATACTCGGCAGACCTCCGTGCAGCCTCTAGAACACGATGGGAGATGTTTTCTGTGCTGGCACAGTTTCTCCTTGCCAGACAGAGTGGAAAAGCTTTTTACTAAGATGTAGACGAGAAGCGTGGCTAAAGAAGCACGTATGGTACTCTGCAGAGCTAAGCATCGCTCCCGGACCTCTTTCGGCAGAAGGCGCACACCGCAGAGCACTGTGAGCGGCAGAATCGTCTTTGCGCGAAGAAGCAGCTTCTTCGTCTCCGGGAGCCGGAGAGAGCGGCAACTTTGCAAAGGTGATGAAACAAGCTGTACAACACTGCGATTGTGTGCGCAGCTTGCCAACGGAGAGAAAACTGTACCAGACCACTCTCCTGCCTTTTCTATTCACATGAACATTCGATTGCAAGCTGTTTTGGACAACTTTCTTTCTCTTCTTGCAAAACACTCGGCAGACCTCCGTGCAGCCTCTAGAACACGATGGGAGATGTTTTTTGTGCTGGCACAGTTTCTCCTTGCCAGACAGAGTGGAAAAGCTTTTTGCTAAGATGTAGACGAGAAGAGAGGCTAAAGACGAAGGTACGGTGCTCTGCAGAGCTAAGCACCGCTCCCGGACCTCTTTCGGCAGAAGGCGCACACCGCAGAGCACTGTGAGCGGCACAATTGTCTTTGCGCGAAGAAGCAGCTTCTTCGTCTCCGGGAGCCGGAGAGAGCGGCAACTTCGCAAAGGTGATGAAACAAGCTGTACAACACTGCGATTGTGTGCGCAGCTTGCCAACTGAGAGAAAACAGTACCTGACCACTCTCCTGCCTTTTCGATTCACATGAACATTCGATTGCAAGCTGTTTTGGACAACTTTCTTTCTCTTCTTGCAAAACACTCGGCAGACCTCCGTGAAGCTTCTAGAACACGATGGGAGATGTTTTCTGTGCTGGCACAGTTTCTCCTTGCCAGACAGAGTGGAAAAGCTTTTTGCTAAGATGTAGACGAGAAGAGAGGCTAAAGACGAAGGTAAGGTGCTCTGCAGAGCTAAGCATCGCTCCCGGACTTCTTTCGGCAGAAGGCGCACACCGCAGAGCACTGTGAGCGGCAGAATCGTCTTTGCGCGAAGAAGCAGCTTCTTCGTCTCCGGGAGCCGGAGAGAGCGGCAACTTTGCAAAGGTGATGAAACAAGCTGTACAACACTGCGATTGTTTGCGCAGCTTGCCAACGGAGAGAAAACTGTACCTGACCACTCTCCTGCCTTTTCTATTCACATGAACATTCGATTGCAAGCTGTTTTGGACAACTTTCTTTCTCTTCTTGCAAAACACTCGGCAGACCTCCGTGCAGCCTCTAGAACACGATGGGAGATGTTTTCTGTGCTGGCACAGTTTCTCCTTGCCAGACAGAGTGGAAAAGCTTTTTGCTAAGATGTAGACGAGAAGAGAGGCTAAAGACGAAGGTACGGTGCTCTGCAGAGCTAAGCACCGCTCCCGGACCTCTTTCGGCAGAAGGCGCACACTGCAGAGCACTGTGAGCGGCAGAATCGTCTTTGCGCGAAGAAGCAGCTTCTTCGTCTCCGGGAGCCGGAGAGAGCGGCAGCTTCGCAAAGGTGATGAAACAAGCTGTACAACACTGCGATTGTGTGCGCAGCTTGCCAACTGAGAGAAAACAGTACCTGACCACTCTCCAGCCTTTTCTATACACTTGAACATTCGATTGTAAGCTGTTTTTGGACAACTTTCTTTCTCTTCTTGCAAAACACTCGGCAGACCTCCGTGCAGCCTCTAGAACACGATGGGAGATGTTTTCTGTGCTGGCACAGTTTCTCCTTGCCAGACAGAGTGGAAAAGCTTTTTGCTAAGATGTGGACGAGAAGCGAGGCTAAAGAAGCACGTATGGTACTCTGCAGAGCTAAGCATCGCTCCCGGACCTCTTTCGGCAGAAGGCGCACACCGCAGAGCACTGTGAGCGCAGAATCGTCTTTGCGCGAAGAAGCAGCTTCTTCGTCTCCGGGAGCCGGAGAGAGCGGCAACTTCGCAAAGGTGATGAAACAAGCTGTACAACACTGCGATTGTGTGCGCAGCTTGCCAACTGAGAGAAAACAGTACCTGACCACTCTCCTGCCTTTTCTATTCACATGAACATTCGATTGCAAGCTGTTTTGGACAACTTTCCTTCTCTTCTTGCAAAACACTCGGCAGACCTCCGTGCAGCCTCTAGAACACGATGGAGATGTTTTCTGTGCTGGCACAGTTTCTCCTTGCCAGACAGAGTGGAAAAGCTTTTTGCTAAGATGTAGACGAGAAGAGAGGCTAAAGACGAAGGTACGGTGCTCTGCAGAGCTAAGCACCGCTCCTGGACCTCTTTCGGCAGAAGGCGCACACCGCAGAGCACTGTGAGCGGCAGAATCGTCTTGCGCGAAGAAGCAGCTTCTTCGTCTCCGGCAGCC
The DNA here is from genome assembly GCF_028551555.1 of Melozone crissalis. Lineage (NCBI taxonomy): Eukaryota > Metazoa > Chordata > Aves > Passeriformes > Passerellidae > Melozone > Melozone crissalis. The sequence goes on from NW_026535823.1 coordinate 129,799, forward strand.
GGAGAGAGCGGCAACTTCGCAAAGGTGATGAAATAAGCTGTACAACACTGCGATTGTGTGCGCAGCTTGCCAAGTGAGAGAAAATAGTACCTGACCACTCTCCTGCCTTTTCTATTCACATGAACATTCGATTGCAAGCTGTTTTGGACAACTTTCCTTCTCTTCTTGCAAAACACTCGGCAGACCTCCGTGCAGCTTCTAGAACACGATGGGAGATGTTTTCTGTGCTGGCACAGTTTCTCCTTGCCAGACAGAGTGGAAAAGCTTTTTGCTAAGATGTAGACGAGAAGAGAGGCTAAAGACGAAGGTACGGTGCTCTGCAGAGCTAAGCACCGCTCCCGGACCTCTTTCGGCAGAAGGCGCACACCGCAGAGCACTGTGAGCGGCAGAATCGTCTTTGCGCGAAGAAGCAGCTTCTTCGTCTCCGGGAGCCGGAGAGAGCGGCAACTTCGCAAAGGTGATGAAACAAGCTGTACAACACTGCGATTGTGTCCGCAGCTTGCCAACTGAGAGGAAAACAGTACCTGACCACTCTCCTGCCTTTCTATTCACATGAACATTCGATTGCAAGCTGTTTTGGACAACTTTCTTTCTCTTCTTGCAAAACACTCGGCAGACCTCCGTGAAGCTTCTAGAACACGATGGGAGATGTTTTCTGTGCTGGCACAGTTTCTCCTTGCCAGACAGAGTGGAAAAGCTTTTTGCTAAGATGTAGACAAGAAGAGAGGCTAAAGATGCTGGTACGGTGCTCTGCAGAGCTAAGCACAGCTCCCGTGCCTCTTTCGGCAGAAGGCGCACACCGAAGAGCACTGTGAGCAGCAGAATCGTCTTTGCGCGAAGAAGCAGCTTCTTCGTCTCCGGGAGCCGGAGAGAGCGGCAACTTCGCAAAGGTGATGAAACAAGCTGTACAACACTGCGATTGTGTGCGCAGCTTGCCAACTGAGAGAAAACAGTACCTGACCACTCTCCTGCCTTTTCTATTCACATGAACATTCGATTGCAAGCTGTTTTGGACAACTTTCTTTCTCTTCTTGCAAAATACTCGGCAGACCTCCGTGCAGCCTCTAGAACACGATGGGAGATGTTTTCTGTGCTGGCACAGTTTCTCCTTGCCAGACAGAGTGGAAAAGCTTTTTACTAAGATGTAGACGAGAAGCGTGGCTAAAGAAGCACGTATGGTACTCTGCAGAGCTAAGCATCGCTCCCGGACCTCTTTCGGCAGAAGGCGCACACCGCAGAGCACTGTGAGCGGCAGAATCGTCTTTGCGCGAAGAAGCAGCTTCTTCGTCTCCGGGAGCCGGAGAGAGCGGCAACTTTGCAAAGGTGATGAAACAAGCTGTACAACACTGCGATTGTGTGCGCAGCTTGCCAACGGAGAGAAAACTGTACCAGACCACTCTCCTGCCTTTTCTATTCACATGAACATTCGATTGCAAGCTGTTTTGGACAACTTTCTTTCTCTTCTTGCAAAACACTCGGCAGACCTCCGTGCAGCCTCTAGAACACGATGGGAGATGTTTTTTGTGCTGGCACAGTTTCTCCTTGCCAGACAGAGTGGAAAAGCTTTTTGCTAAGATGTAGACGAGAAGAGAGGCTAAAGACGAAGGTACGGTGCTCTGCAGAGCTAAGCACCGCTCCCGGACCTCTTTCGGCAGAAGGCGCACACCGCAGAGCACTGTGAGCGGCAGAATCGTCTTTGCGCGAAGAAGCAGCTTCTTCGTCTCCGGGAGCCGGAGAGAGCGGCAACTTCGCAAAGGTGATGAAACAAGCTGTACAACACTGCGATTGTGTGCGCAGCTTGCCAACTGAGAGAAAACAGTACCTGACCACTCTCCTGCCTTTTCTATTCACATGAACATTCGATTGCAAGCTGTTTTGGACAACTTTCCTTCTCTTCTTGCAAAACACTCGGCAGACCTCCGTGCAGCCTCTAGAACACGATGGGAGATGTTTTCTGTGCTGGCACAGTTTCTCCTTGCCAGACAGAGTGGAAAAGCTTTTTGCTAAGATGTAGACGAGAAGAGAGGCTAAAGACGAAGGTACGGTGCTCTACAGAGCACCGCACAGCTCCCGGGCCTCTTTCGGCAGAAGGCGCACACCGCAGAGCACTGTGAGCGGCAGAATCGTCTTTGCGCGAAGAAGCAGCTTCTTCGTCTCCGGGAGCCGGAGAGAGCGGCAACTTCGCAAAGGTGATGAAACAAGCTGTACAACACTGCGATTGTGTCCGCAGCTTGCCAACTGAGAGAAAACAGTACCTGACCACTCTCCTGCCTTTTCTATTCACATGAACATTCGATTGCAAGCTGTTTTGGACAACTTTCTTTCTCTTATTGCAAAACACTCAGAAGACCTCCGTGCAGCCTCTAGAACACGATGGGAGATGTTTTCTGTGCTGGCACAGTTTCTCCTTGCCAGACAGAGTGGAAAAGCTTTTTGCTAAGATGTAGACGAGAAGAGAGGCTAAAGACGAAGGTACGGTGCTCTGCAGAGCTAAGCACCGCTCCTGGACCTCTTTCGGCAGAAGGCGCACACCGCAGAGCACTGTGAGCGGCAGAATCGTCTTTGCGCGAAGAAGCAGCTTCTTCGTCTCCGGGAGCCGGAGAGAGCGACAACTTCGCAAAGGTGATGAAACAAGCTGTACAACACTGCGATTGTGTGCGCAGCTTGCCAACTGAGAGAAAATAGTACCTGACCACTCTCCTGCCTTTTCTATTCACTTGAACATTCGATTGCAAGCTGTTTTGGACAACTTTCCTTCTCTTCTTGCAAAACACTCGGCAGACCTCCGTGCAGCTTCTAGAACACGATGGGAGATGTTTTCTGTGCTGGCACAGTTTCTCCTTGCCAGACAGAGTGGAAAAGCTTTTTGCTAAGATGTAGACGAGAAGAGAGGCTAAAGACGAAGGTACGGTGCTCTGCAGAGCTAAGCACCGCTCCCGGGCCTCTTTCGGCAGAAGGCGCACACCGCAGAGCACTGTGAGCGGCAGAATCGTCTTTGCGCGAAGAAGCAGCTTCTTCGTCTCCGGCAGCCGGAGAGAGCGGCAACTTCGCAAAGGTGATGAAATAAGCTGTACAACACTGCGATTGTGTGCGCAGCTTGCCAAGTGAGAGAAAATAGTACCTGACCACTCTCCTGCCTTTTCTATTCACTTGAACATTCGATTGCAAGCTGTTTTGGACAACTTTCTTTCTCTTCTTGCAAAACACTCGGCAGACCTCCGTGAAGCTTCTAGAACACGATGGGAGATGTTTTCTGTGCTGGCACAGTTTCTCCTTGCCAGACAGAGTGGAAAAGCTTTTTGCTAAGAGGTAGATGAGAAGAGAGGCTAAAGACGAAGGTACGGTGCTCTGCAGAGCTAAGCACAGCTCCCGGACCTCTTTCGGCAGAAGGCGCACACCGCAGAGCACTGTGAGCGGCAGAATCGTCTTTGCGCGAAGAAGCAGCTTCTTCGTCTCCGGGAGCCGGAGAGAGCGGCAACTTCGCAAAGGTGATGAAACGAGTTGTACAACACTGCGATTGTGTCCGCAGCTTGCCAACTGAGAGAAAACAGTACCTGACCACTCTCCTGCCTTTTCTATTCACATGAACATTCGATTGCAAGCTGTTTTGGACAACTTTCTTTCTCTTCTTGCAAAACACTCGGCAGACCTCCGTGAAGCTTCTAGAACACGATGGGAGATGTTTTCTGTGCTGGCACAGTTTCTCCTTGCCAGACAGAGTGGAAAAGCTTTTTGCAAAGATGTAGACGAGAAGAGAGGCTAAAGACGAAGGTAAGGTGCTCTGCAGAGCTAAGCATCGCTCCCGGACTTCTTTCGGCAGAAGGCGCACACCGCAGAGCACTGTGAGCGGCAGAATCGTCTTTGCGCGAAGAAGCAGCTTCTTCGTCTCCGGGAGCCGGAGAGAGCGGCAACTTTGCAAAGGTGATGAAACAAGCTGTACAACACTGCGATTGTGTGCGCAGCTTGCCAACTGAGAGAAAACAGTACCTGACCACTCTCCTGCCTTTTCTATTCACATGAACATTCGATTGCAAGCTGTTTTGGACAACTTTCCTTCTCTTCTTGCAAAACACTCGGCAGACCTCCGTGCAGCCTCTAGAACACGATGGGAGATGTTTTCTGTGCTGGCACAGTTTCTCCTTGCCAGACAGAGTGGAAAAGCTTTTTGCTAAGATGTAGACGAGAAGAGAGGCTAAAGACGAAGGTACGGTGCTCTGCAGAGCTAAGCACCGCTCCCGGACCTCTTTCGGAAGAAGGCGCACACTGCAGAGCACTGTGAGCGGCAGAATCGTCTTTGCGCGAAGAAGCAGCTTCTTCGTCTCCGGGAGCCGGAGAGAGCGGCAGCTTCGCAAAGGTGATGAAACAAGCTGTACAACACTGCGATTGTGTGCGCAGCTTGCCAAGTGAGAGAAAACAGTACCTGACCACTCTCCAGCCTTTTCTATACACTTGAACATTCGATTGTAAGCTGTTTTGGACAACTTTCTTTCTCTTCTTGCAAAACACTCGGCAGACCTCCGTGCAGCCTCTAGAACAAGATGGGAAATGTTTTTTGTGCTGGCACAGTTTCTCCTTGCCAGACACAGTGGAAAAGCTTTTTGCTAAGATGTAGACGAGAAGAGAGGCTAAAGACGAAGGTACGCTGCTCTGCAGAGCTAAGCACCGCTCCCGGACCTCTTTCGGCAGAAGGCGCACACCGCAGAGCACTGTGAGCGGCAGAATCGTCTTTGCGCGAAGAAGCAGCTTCCTCATCTCCGGGAGCCGGAGAGAGCGGCAACTTCGCAAAGGTGATGAAACGAGTTGTACAACACTGCGATTGTGTGCGCAGCTTGGCAACTGAGAGAAAACAGTACCTGACCACTCTCCTGCCTTTTCTATTCACATGAACATTCGATTGCAAGCTGTTTTGGACAACTTTCTTTCTCTTCTTGCAAAACACTCGGCAGACCTCCGTGCAGCCTCTAGAACACGATGGGAGATGTTTTCTGTGCTGGCACAGTTTCTCCTTGCCAGACAGAGTGGAAAAGCTTTTTGCTAAGATGTGGACGAGAAGCGAGGCTAAAGAAGCACGTATGGTACTCTGCAGAGCTAAGCATCGCTCCCGGACCTCTTTCGGCAGAAGGCGCACACCGCAGAGCACTATGAGCGGCAGAATCGTCTTTGCGCGAAGAAGCAGCTTCTTCGTCTCCGGGAGCCGGAGAGAGCGGCAACTTCGCAAAGGTGATGAAACAAGCTGTACAACACTGCGATTGTGTGCGCAGCTTGCCAAGTGAGAGAAAACAGTACCTGACCACTCTCCTGCCTTTTCTATTCACATGAACATTCGATTGCAAGCTGTTTTGGACAACTTTCCTTCTCTTCTTGCAAAACACTCGGCAGACCTCCGTGCAGCCTCTAGAACACGATGGGAGATGTTTTCTGTGCTGGCACAGTTTCTCCTTGCCAGACAGAGTGGAAAAGCTTTTTGCTAAGATGTAGACGAGAAGAGAGGCTAAAGACGAAGGTACGGTGCTCTGCAGAGCTAAGCACCGCTCCTGGACCTCTTTCGGCAGAAGGCGCACACCGCAGAGCACTGTGAGCGGCAGAATCGTCTTTGCGCGAAGAAGCAGCTTCTTCGTCTCCGGCAGCCGGAGAGAGCGACAACTTCGCAAAGGTGATGAAATAAGCTGTACAACACTGCGATTGTGTGCGCAGCTTGCCAAGTGAGAGAAAAGAGTACCTGACCACTCTCCTGCCTTTTCTATTCACATGAACATTCGATTGCAAGCTGTTTTGGACAACTTTCCTTCTCTTCTTGCAAAACACTCGGCAGACCTCCGTGCAGCTTCTAGAACACGATGGGAGATGTTTTCTGTGCTGGCACAGTTTCTCCTTGCCAGACAGAGTGGAAAAGCTTTTTGCTAAGATGTAGACGAGAAGAGAGGCTAAAGACGAAGGTACGGTGCTCTGCAGAGCTAAGCACCGCTCCCGGACCTCTTTCGGCAGAAGGCGCACACCGCAGAGCACTGTGAGCGGCAGAATCGTCTTTGCGCGAAGAAGCAGCTTCTTCGTCTCCGGCAGCCGGAGAGAGCGGCAACTTCGCAAAGGTGATGAAATAAGCTGTACAACACTGCGATTGTGTGCGCAGCTTGCCAAGTGAGAGAAAATAGTACCTGACCACTCTCCTGCCTTTTCTATTCACTTGAACATTCGATTGCAAGCTGTTTTGGACAACTTTCTTTCTCTTCTTGCAAAACACTCGGCAGACCTCCGTGCAGCCTCTAGAACACGATGGGAGATGTTTTCTGTGCTGGCAAAGTTTCTCCTTGCCAGACAGAGTGGAAAAGCTTTTTGCTAAGAGGTAGATGAGAAGAGAGGCTAAAGACGAAGGTACGGTGCTCTGCAGAGCTAAGCACAGCTCCCGGACCTCTTTCGGCAGAAGGCGCACACCGCAGAGCACTGTGAGCGGCAGAATCGTCTTTGCGCGAAGAAGCAGCTTCTTCGTCTCCGGGAGCCGGAGAGAGCGGCAACTTCGCAAAGGTGATGAAACAAGCTGTACAACACTGCGATTGTGTCCGCAGCTTGCCAACTGAGAGAAAACAGTACCTGACCACTCTCCTGCCTTTTCTATTCACATGAACATTCGATTGGAAGCTGTTTTGGACAACTTTCTTTCTCTTCTTGCAAAACACTCGGCAGACCTCCGTGAAGCTTCTAGAACACGATGGGAGATGTTTTCTGTGCTGGCACAGTTTCTCCTTGCCAGACAGAGTGGAAAAGCTTTTTGCTAAGATGTAGACGAGAAGAGAGGCTAAAGAAGCACGTATGGTACTCTGCAGAGCTAAGCACCGATCTCGGACCTCTTTCGGCAGAAGGCGCACACCGCAGAGCACTGTGAGCGGCAGAATCGTCTTTGCGCGAAGAAGCAGCTTCTTCGTCTCCGGGAGCCGGAGAGAGCGGCAACTTCGCAAAGGTGATAAAACAAGCTGTACAACACTGCGATTGTGTGCGCAGCTTGCCAAGTGAGAGAAAACAGTACCTGACCACTCTCCTGCCTTTTCTATTCACATGAACATTCGATTGCAAGCTGTTTTGGACAACTTTCTTTCTCTTCTTGCAAAACACTCGGCAGACCTCCGTGCAGCCTCTAGAACACGATGGGAGATGTTTTCTGTGCTGGCACAGTTTCTCCTTGCCAGACAGAGTGGAAAAGCTTTTTGCTAAGATGTAGACGAGAAGAGAGGCTAAAGACGAAGGTACGGTGCTCTGCAGAGCTAAGCACAGCTCCCGGACCTCTTTCGGCAGAAGGCGCACACCGCAGAGCACTGTGAGCGGCACAATCGTCTTTGCGCGAAGAAGCAGCTTCTTCGTCTCCGGGAGCCGGAGAGAGCGGTAACTTCGCAAAGCTGATAAAACAAGCTGTACAACACTGCGATTGTGTGCGCAGCTTGCCAACGGAGAGAAAACTGTACCTGACCACTCTCCTGCCTTTTCTATTCACATGAACATTCGATTGCAAGCTGTTTTGGACAACTTTCTTTCTCTTCTTGCAAAACACTCGGCAGACCTCCGTGCAGCCTCTAGAACACGATGGGAGATGTTTTCTGTGCTGGCACAGTTTCTCCTTGCCAGACAGAGTGGAAAAGCTTTTTGCTAAGATGTAGACGAGAAGAGAGGCTAAAGACGAAGGTACGGTGCTCTGCAGAGCTAAGCACCGCTCTCGGACCTCTTTCGGCAGAAGGCGCACACTGCAGAGCACTGTGAGCGGCAGAATCGTCTTTGCGCGAAGAAGCAGCTTCTTCGTCTCCGGGAGCCGGAGAGAGCGGCAGCTTCGCAAAGGTGATGAAACAAGCTGTACAACACTGCGATTGTGTGCGCAGCTTGCCAACGGAGAGAAAACAGTACCTGACCACTCTCCAGCCTTTTCTATACACTTGAACATTCGATTGTAAGCTGTTTTGGACAACTTTCTTTCTCTTCTTGCAAAACACTCGGCAGACCTCCGTGCAGCCTCTAGAACACGATGGGAGATGTTTTTTGTGCTGGCACAGTTTCTCCTTGCCATACACAGTGGAAAAGCTTTTTGCTAAGATGTAGACGAGAAGAGAGGCTAAAGACGAAGGTACGGTGCTCTGCAGAGCTAAGCACCGCTCCCGGACCTCTTTCGGCAGAAGGCGCACACCGCAGAGCACTGTGAGCGGCAGAATCGTCTTTGCGCGAAGAAGCAGCTTCCTCATCTCCAGGAGCCGGAGAGAGCGGCAACTTCGCAAAGGTGATGAAACGAGTTGTACAACACTGCGATTGTGTGCGCAGCTTGCCAACTGAGAGAAAACAGTACCTGACCACTCTCCTGCCTTTTCGATTCACATGAACATTCGATTGCAAGCTGTTTTGGACAACTTTCTTTCTCTTCTTGCAAAACACTCAGCAGACCTCCGTGCAGCCTCTAGAACACGATGGGAGATGTTTTCTGTGCTGGCACAGTTTCTCCTTGCCAGACAGAGTGGAAAAGCTTTTTGCTAAGATGTAGACGAGAAGAGAGGCTAAAGACGAAGGTACGGTGCTCTGCAGAGCTAAGCACCGCTCCCGGACCTCTTTCGGCAGAAGGCGCACACCGCAGAGCACTGTGAGCGGCAGAATCGTCTTTGCGCGAAGAAGCAGCTTCTTCGTCTCCGGGAGCCGGAGAGAGCGGCAACTTCGCAAAGGTGATGAAACAAGCTGTACAACACTGCGATTGTGTGCGCAGCTTGCCAACTGAGAGAAAACAGTACCTGACCACTCTCCTGCCTTTTCTATTCACATGAACATTCGATTGCAAGCTGTTTTGGACAACTTTCCTTCTCTTCTTGCAAAACACTCGGCAGACCTCCGTGCAGCCTCTAGAACACGATGGGAGATGTTTTCTGTGCTGGCACAGTTTCTCCTTGCCAGACAGAGTGGAAAAGCTTTTTGCTAAGATGTAGACGAGAAGAGAGGCTAAAGACGAAGGTACGGTGCTCTGCAGAGCACCGCACAGCTCCCGGGCCTCTTTCGGCAGAAGGCGCACACCGCAGAGCACAGTGAGCGGCAGAATCGTCTTTGCGCGAAGAAGCAGCTTCTTCGTCTCCGGGAGCCGGAGAGAGCGGCAACTTCGCAAAGGTGATGAAATAAGCTGTACAACACTGCGATTGTGTGCGCAGCTTGCCAACTGAGAGAAAACAGTACCTGACCACTCTCCTGCCTTTTCTATTCACATGAACATTCGATTGCAAGCTGTTTTGGACAACTTTCTTTCTCTTCTTGCAAAACACTCGGCAGACCTCCGTGCAGCCTCTAGAACACGATGGGAGATGTTTTCTGTGCTGGCACAGTTTCTCCTTGCCAGACAGAGTGGAAAAGCTTTTTGCTAAGATGTAGACGAGAAGACAGGCTAAAGACGAAGGTACGGTGCTCTGCAGAGCTAAGCACCGCTCCCGGACCTTTTTCGGTAGAAGGCGCACACCGCAGAGCACTGTGAGCGGCACAATTGTCTTTGCGCGAAGAAGCAGCTTCTTCGTCTCCGGGAGGCGGAGAGAGCGGCAACTTCGCAAAGGTGATGAAACAAGCTGTACAACACTGCGATTGTGTGCGCAGCTTGCCAACGGAGAGAAAACTGTACCTGACCACTCTCCTGCCTTTTCTATTCACATGAACATTCGATTGCAAGCTGTTTTGGACAACTTTCTTTCTCTTCTTGCAAAACACTCGGCAGACCTCCGTGCAGCCTCTAGAACACGATGGGAGATGTTTTCTGTGCTGGCACAGTTTCTCCTTGCCAGACAGAGTGGAAAAGCTTTTTGCTAAGATGTAGACGAGAAGAGAGGCTAAAGACGAAGGTACGGTGCTCTGCAGAGCTAAGCACCGCTCCCGGACCTCTTTCGGCAGAAGGCGCACATTGCAGAGCACTGTGAGCGGCAGAATCGTCTTTGCGCGAAGAAGCAGCTTCTTCGTCTCCGGGAGCCGGAGAGAGCGGCAACTTCGCAAAGGTGATGAAACAAGCTGTACAACACTGCGATTGTGTGCGCAGCTTGCCAACTGAGAGAAAATAGTACCTGACCCTCCAGCCTTTTCTATACACTTGAACATTCGATTGTAAGCTGTTTTGGACAACTTTCTTTCTCTTCTTGCAAAACACTCGGCAGACCTCCGTGCAGCCTCTAGAACACGATGGGAGATGTTTTTTGTGCTGGCACAGTTTCTCCTTGCCAGACACAGTGGAAAAGCTTTTTGCTAAGATGTAGACGAGAAGAGAGGCTAAAGACGAAGGTACGGTGCTCTGCAGAGCTAAGCACCGCTCCCGGACCTCTTTCGGCAGAAGGCGCACACCGCAGAGCACTGTGAGCGGCAGAATCGTCTTTGCGCGAAGAAGCAGCTTCCTCATCTCCGGGAGCCGGAGAGAGCGGCAACTTCGCAAAGGTGATGAAACGAGTTGTACAACACTGCGATTGTGTGCGCAGCTTGCCAACTGAGAGAAAACAGTACCTGACCACTCTCCTGCCTTTTCGATTCACATGAACATTCGATTGCAAGCTGTTTTGGACAACTTTCTTTCTCTTCTTGCAAAACACTCAGCAGACCTCCGTGCAGCCTCTAGAACACGATGGGAGATGTTTTCTGTGCTAGCACAGTTACTCCTTGCCAGACAGAGTGGAAAAGCTTTTTGCTAAGATGTAGACGAGAAGAGAGGCTAAAGACGAAGGTACGGTGCTCTGCAGAGCTAAGCACCGCTCCTGGACCTCTTTCGGCAGAAGGCGCACACCGCAGAGCACTGTGAGCGGCAGAATCGTCTTTGCGCGAAGAAGCAGCTTCTTCGTCTCCGGGAGCCGGAGAGAGCGGCAACTTCGCAAAGGTGATGAAACAAGCTGTACAACACTGCGATTGTGTGCGCAGCTTGCCAACTGAGAGAAAACAGTACCTGACCACTCTCCTGCCTTTTCTATTCACATGAACATTCGATTGCAAGCTGTTTTGGACAACTTTCCTTCTCTTCTTGCAAAACACCTCGGCAGACCTCCGTGCAGCCTCTAGAACACGATGGGAGATGTTTTCTGTGCTGGCACAGTTTCTCCTTGCCAGACAGAGTGGAAAAGCTTTTTGCTAAGATGTAGACGAGAAGAGAGGCTAAAGACGAAGGTACGGTGCTCTGCAGAGCACCGCACAGCTCCCGGGCCTCTTTCGGCAGAAGGCGCACACCGCAGAGCACAGTGAGCGGCACAATTGTCTTTGCGCGAAGAAGCAGCTTCTTCGTCTCCGGGAGCCGGAGAGAGCGGCAACTTCGCAAAGGTGATGAAATAAGCTGTACAACACTGCGATTGTGTGCGCAGCTTGCCAACTGAGAGAAAAGAGTACCTGACCACTCTCCTGCCTTTTCTATTCACATGAACATTCGATTGCAAGCTGTTTTGGACAACTTTCTTTCTCTTCTTGCAAAACACTCGCAGACCTCCGTGCAGCCTCTAGAACACGATGGGAGATGTTTTTCTGTGCTGGCACAGTTTCTCCTTGCCAGACAGAGTGGAAAAGCTTTTTGCTAAGATGTAGACGAGAAGAGAGGCTAAAGACGAAGGTACGGTGCTCTGCAGAGCTAAGCACCGCTCCCGGGCCTCTTTCGGCAGAAGGCGCACACCGAAGAGCACTGTGAGCGGCAGAATCGTCTTTGCGCGAAGAAGCAGCTTCTTCGTCTCCGGGAGCCGGAGAGAGCGGCAACTTCGCAAAGGTGATGAAACAAGCTGTAACAACACTGCGATTGTGTGCGCAGCTTGCCAACTGAGAGAAAACAGTACCTGACCACTCTCCTGCCTTTTCTATTCACATGAACATTCGATTGCAAGCTGTTTTGGATAACTTTCCTTCTCTTCTTGCAAAACACTCGGCAGACCTCCGTGCAGCCTCTAGAACACGATGGGAGATGTTTTCTGTGCTGGCACAGTTTTCTCCTTGCCAGACAGAGTGGAAAAGCTTTTTGCTAAGATGTGGACGAGAAGCGAGGCTAAAGAAGCACGTATGGTACTCTGCAGAGCTAAGCATCGCTCCCGGACCTCTTTCGGCAGAAGGCGCACACCGCAGAGCACTATGAGCGGCAGAATCGTCTTTGCGCGAAGTAGCAGCTTCTTCGTGTGCGGGAGCCGGAGAGAGCGGCAACTTCGCAAAGGTGATGAAACAAGCTGTACAACACTGCGATTGTGTGCGCAGCTTGCCAACTGAGAGAAAACAGTACCTGACCACTCTCCTGCCTTTTCTATTCACATGAACATTCGATTGCAAGCTGTTTGGACAACTTTCTTTCTCTTCTTGCAAAACACTCGGCAGACCTCCGTGCAGCCTCTAGAACACGATGGGAGATGTTTTCTGTGCTGGCACAGTTTCTCCTTGCCAGACAGAGTGGAAAAGCTTTTTGCTAAGATGTAGACGAGAAGAGAGGCTAAAGAAGCAGGTATGGTGCTCTGCAGAGCTAAGTACAGCTCCCGGGCCGCTTTCGGCAGTAGGCGCACACCGAAGAGCACTGTGAGCGGCAGAATCTTCTTTGCTCGAAGAAGCAGCTTCTTCGTCTCCGGAGCCGGAGAGAGCGGCAACTTCGCAAAGGTGATGAAACAAGCTGTACAACACTGCGATTGTGTGCGCAGCTTGCCAACTGAGAGAAAACAGTACCTGACCACTCTCCTGCCTTTTCTATTCACATGAACATTCGATTGCAAGCTGTTTTGGACAACTTTCTTTCTCTTCTTGCAAAACACTCGGCAGACCCCCGTGCAGCCCTCTAGAACACGATGGGAGATGTTTTCTGTGCTGGCACAGTTTCTCCTTGCCAGACAGAGTGGAAAAGCTTTTTGCTAAGATGTAGACGAGAAGAGAGGCTAAAGACGAAGGTACGGTGCTCTGCAGAGCTAAGCACCGCTCCCGGACCTCTTTCGGCAGAAGGCGCACACCGCAGAGCACTGTGAGCGGCACAATTGTCTTTGCGCGAAGAAGCAGCTTCTTCGTCTCCGGGAGCCGGAGAGAGCGGCAACTTCGCAAAGGGTGATGAAACAAGCTGTACAACACTGCGATTGTGTGCGCAGCTTGCCAACTGAGAGAAAACAGTACCTGACCACTCTCCTGCCTTTTCGATTCACATGAACATTCGATTGCAAGCTGTTTTGGACAACTTTCTTTCTCTTCTTGCAAAACACTCGGCAGACCTCCGTGCAGCCTCTAGAACACGATGGGAGATGTTTTCTGTGCTGGCACAGTTTCTCCTTGCCAGACAGAGTGGAAAAGCTTTTTGCTAAGATGTAGACGAGAAGAGAGGCTAAAGACGAAGGTAAGGTGCTCTGCAGAGCTAAGCATCGCTCCCGGACTTCTTTCGGCAGAAGGCGCACACCGCAGAGCACTGTGAGCGGCAGAATCGTCTTTGCGCGAAGAAGCAGCTTCTTCGTCTCCGGGAGCCGGAGAGAGCTGGCAACTTTGCAAAGGTGATGAAACAAGCTGTACAACACTGCGATTGTTTGCGCAGCTTGCCAACGGAGAGAAAACTGTACCTGACCACTCTCCTGCCTTTTCTATTCACATGAACATTCGATTGCAAGCTGTTTTGGACAACTTTCTTTCTCTTCTTGCAAAACACTCGGCAGACCTCCGTGCAGCCTCTAGAACACGATGGGAGATGTTTCTGTGCTGGCACAGTTTCTCCTTGCCAGACAGAGTGGAAAAGCTTTTTGCTAAGATGTAGACGAGAAAGAGAGGCTAAAGACGAAGGTACGGTGCTCTGCAGAGCTAAGCACCGCTCCCGGACCTCTTTCGGCAGAAGGCGCACACTGCAGAGCACTGTGAGCGGCAGAATCGTCTTTGCGCGAAGAAGCAGCTTCTTCGTCTCCGGGAGCCGGAGAGAGCGGCAGCTTCGCAAAGGTGATGAAACAAGCTGTACAACACTGCGATTTGTGTGCGCAGCTTGCCAACTGAGAGAAAACAGTACCTGACCACTCTCCAGCCTTTTCTATACACTTGAACATTCGATTGTAAGCTGTTTTGGACAACTTTCTTTCTCTTCTTGCAAAACACTCGGCAGACCTCCGTGCAGCCTCTAGAACACGATGGGAGATGTTTTCTGTGCTGCACAGTTTCTCCTTGCCAGACAGAGTGGAAAAGCTTTTTGCTAAGATGTGGACGAGAAGCGAGGCTAAAGAAGCACGTATGGTACTCTGCAGAGCTAAGCATCGCTCCCGGACCTTTTCGGCAGAAGGCGCACACCGCAGAGCACTATGAGCGGCAGAATCGTCTTTGCGCGAAGAAGCAGCTTCTTCGTCTCCGGGAGCCGGAGAGAGCGGCAACTTCGCAAAGGTGATGAAACAAGCTGTACAACACTGCGATTGTGTGCGCAGCTTGCCAACTGAGAGAAAACAGTACCTGACCACTCTCCTGCCTTTTCTATTCACATGAACATTCGATTGCAAGCTGTTTTGGACAACTTTCCTTCTCTTCTTGCAAAACACTCGGCAGACCTCCGTGCAGCCTCTAGAACACGATGGGAGATGTTTTCTGTGCTGGCACAGTTTCTCCTTGCCAGACAGAGTGGAAAAGCTTTTTGCTAAGATGTAGACGAGAAGAGAGGCTAAAGACGAAGGTACGGTGCTCTGCAGAGCTAAGCACCGCTCCTGGACCTCTTTCGGCAGAAGGCGAACACCGCAGAGCACTGTGAGCGGCAGAATCGTCTTTGCGCGAAGAAGCAGCTTCTTCGTCTCCGGCAGCCGGAGAGAGCGACAACTTCGCAAAGGTGATGAAATAAGCTGTACAACACTGCGATTGTGTGCGCAGCTTGCCAAGTGAGAGAAAATAGTACCTGACCACTCTCCTGCCTTTTCTATTCACATGAACATTCGATTGCAAGCTGTTTTGGACAACTTTCCTTCTCTTCTTGCAAAACACTCGGCAGACCTCCGTGCAGCTTCTAGAACACGATGGGAGATGTTTTCTGTGCTGGCACAGTTTCTCCTTGCCAGACAGAGTGGAAAAGCTTTTTGCTAAGATGTAGACGAGAAGAGAGGCTAAAGACGAAGGTACGGTGCTCTGCAGAGCTAAGCACCGCTCCCGGACCTCTTTCGGCAGAAGGCGCACACCGCAGAGCACTGTGAGCGGCAGAATCGTCTTTGCGCGAAGAAGCAGCTTCTTCGTCTCCGGCAGCCGGAGAGAGCGGCAACTTCGCAAAGGTGATGAAATAAGCTGTACAACACTGCGATTGTGTGCGCAGCTTGCCAAGTGAGAGAAAATAGTACCTGACCACTCTCCTGCCTTTTCTATTCACTTGAACATTCGATTGCAAGCTGTTTTGGACAACTTTCTTTCTCTTCTTGCAAAACACTCGGCAGACCTCCGTGCAGCCTCTAGAACACGATGGGAGATGTTTTCTGTGCTGGCACAGTTTCTCCTTGCCAGACAGAGTGGAAAAGCTTTTTGCTAAGATGTGGACGAGAAGCGAGGCTAAAGAAGCACGTATGGTACTCTGCAGAGCTAAGCATCGCTCCCGGACCTCTTTCGGCAGAAGGCGCACACCGCAGAGCACTATGAGCGGCAGAATCGTCTTTGCGCGAAGTAGCAGCTTCTTCGTGTGCGGGAGCCGGAGAGAGCGGCAACTTCGCAAAGGTGATGAAACAAGCTGTACAACACTGCGATTGTGTGCGCAGCTTGCCAAGTGAGAGAAAACAGTACCTGACCACTCTCCTGCCTTTTCTATTCACATGAACATTCGATTGCAAGCTGTTTTGGACAACTTTCTTTCTCTTCTTGCAAAACACTCGGCAGACCTCCGTGCAGCCTCTAGAACACGATGGAGATGTTTTTTGTGCTGGCACAGTTTCTCCTTGCCAGACAGAGTGGAAAAGCTTTTTGCTAAGATGTAGACGAGAAGAGAGGCTAAAGAACCAGGTATGGTGCTCTGCAGAGCTAAGTACAGCTCCCGGGCCGCTTTCGGCAGTAGGCGCACACCGAAGAGCACTGTGAGCGGCAGAATCTTCTTTGCTCGAAGAAGCAGCTTCTTCGTCTCCGGGAGCCGGAGAGAGCGGCAACTTCGCAAAGGTGATGAAACAAGCTGTACAACACTGCGATTGTGTGCGCAGCTTGCCAACTGAGAGAAAACAGTACCTGACCACTCTCCTGCCTTTTCTATTCACATGAACATTCGATTGCAAGCTGTTTTGGACAACTTTCTTTCTCTTCTTGCAAAACACTCGGCAGACCCCCGTGCAGCCTCTAGAACACGATGGGAGATGTTTTCTGTGCTGGCACAGTTTCTCCTTGCCAGACAGAGTGGAAAAGCTTTTTGCTAAGATGTAGACGAGAAGAGAGGCTAAAGACGAAGGTACGGTGCTCTGCAGAGCTAAGCACCGCTCCCGGACCTCTTTCGGCAGAAGGCGCACACCGCAGAGCACTGTGAGCGGCAGAATCGTCTTTGCGCGAAGAAGCAGCTTCTTCGTCTCCGGGAGCCGGAGAGAGCGGCAGCTTCGCAAAGGTGATGAAACAAGCTGTACAACACTGCGATTGTGTGCGCAGCTTGCCAACTGAGAGAAAACAGTACCTGACCTCTCTCCATCCTTTTCTATACACTTGAACATTCGATTGTAAGCTGTTTTGGACAACTTTCTTTCTCTTCTTGCAAAACACTCGGCAGACCTCCGTGCAGCCTCTAGAACACGATGGGAGATGTTTTCTGTGCTGGCACAGTTTCTCCTTGCCAGACAGAGTGGAAAAGCTTTTTGCTAAGATGTGGACGAGAAGCGAGGCTAAAGAAGCACGTATGGTACTCTGCAGAGCTAAGCATCGCTCCCGGACCTCTTTCGGCAGAAGGCGCACACCGCAGAGCACTATGAGCGGCAGAATCGTCTTTGCGCGAAGAAGCAGCTTCTTCGTCTCCGGGAGCCGGAGAGAGCGGCAACTTCGCAAAGGTGATGAAACAAGCTGTACAACACTGCGATTGTGTGCGCAGCTTGCCAACTGAGAGAAAACAGTACCTGACCACTCTCCTGCCTTTTCTATTCACATGAACATTCGATTGCAAGCTGTTTTGGACAACTTTCCTTCTCTTCTTGCAAAACACTCGGCAGACCTCCGTGCAGCCTCTAGAACACGATGGGAGATGTTTTCTGTGCTGGCACAGTTTCTCCTTGCCAGACAGAGTGGAAAAGCTTTTTGCTAAGATGTAGACGAGAAGAGAGGCTAAAGACGAAGGTACGGTGCTCTGCAGAGCTAAGCACCGCTCCTGGACCTCTTTCGGCAGAAGGCGAACACCGCAGAGCACTGTGAGCGGCAGAATCGTCTTTGCGCGAAGAAGCAGCTTCTTCGTCTCCGGCAGCCGGAGAGAGCGACAACTTCGCAAAGGTGATGAAATAAGCTGTACAACACTGCGATTGTGTGCGCAGCTTGCCAAGTGAGAGAAAATAGTACCTGACCACTCTCCTGCCTTTTCTATTCACATGAACATTCGATTGCAAGCTGTTTTGGACAACTTTCCTTCTCTTCTTGCAAAACACTCGGCAGACCTCCGTGCAGCTTCTAGAACACGATGGGAGATGTTTTCTGTGCTGGCACAGTTTCTCCTTGCCAGACAGAGTGGAAAAGCTTTTTGCTAAGATGTAGACGAGAAGAGAGGCTAAAGACGAAGGTACGGTGCTCTGCAGAGCTAAGCACCGCTCCCGGACCTCTTTCGGCAGAAGGCGCACACCGCAGAGCACTGTGAACGGCAGAATCGTCTTTGCGCGAAGAAGCAGCTTCTTCGTCTCCGGGAGCCGGAGAGAGCGGCAACTTTGCAAAGGTGATGAAATAAGCTGTACAACACTGCGATTGTGTGCGCAGCTTGCCAACTGAGAGAAAATAGTACCTGACCACTCTCCTGCCTTTTCTATTCACTTGAACATTCGATTGCAAGCTGTTTTGGACAACTTTCTTTCTCTTCTTGCAAAACACTCGGCAGACCTCCGTGCAGCCTCTAGAACACGATGGGAGATGTTTTCTGTGCTGGCACAGTTTCTCCTTGCCAGACAGAGTGGAAAAGCTTTTTGCTAAGATGTAGACGAGAAGAGAGGCTAAAGACGAAGGTACGGTGCTCTGCAGAGCTAAGCACCGCTCCCGGACCTCTTTCGGCAGAAGGCGCACACCGCAGAGCACTGTGAGCGGCAGAATCGTCTTTGCGCGAAGAAGCAGCTTCTTCGTCTCCGGGAGCCGGAGAGAGCGGCAACTTCGCAAAGGTGATGAAACAAGCTGTACAACACTGCGATTGTGTGCGCAGCTTGCCAACTGAGAGAAAACAGTACCTGACCACTCTCCTGCCTTTTCTATTCACATGAACATTCGATTGCAAGCTGTTTTGGACAACTTTCTTTCTCTTCTTGCAAAACACTCGGCAGACCTCCGTGAAGCTTCTAGAACACGATGGGAGATGTTTTCTGTGCTGGCACAGTTTCTCCTTGCCAGACAGAGTGGAAAAGCTTTTTGCTAAGATGTAGACGAGAAGAGAGGCTAAAGAAGCACGTATGGTACTCTGCAGAGCTAAGCACCGCTCCCGGACCTCTTTCGGCAGAAGGCGCACACCGCAGAGCACTGTGAGCGGCACAATCGTCTTTGCGTGAAGAAGCAGCTTCTTCGTCTCCGGGAGCCGGAGAGAGCGGTAACTTCGCAAAGCTGATAAAACAAGCTGTACAACACTGCGATTGTGTGCGCAGCTTGCCAACTGAGAGAAAACAGTACCAGACCACTCTCCTGCCTTTTCTATTCACATGAACATTCGATTGCAAGCTGTTTTGGACAACTTTCTTTCTCTTCTTGCAAAACACTCGGCAGACCTCCGTGCAGCCTCTAGAACACGATGGGAGATGTTTTCTGTTCTGGCAAAGTTTCTCCTTGCCAGACAGAGTGGAAAAGCTTTTTGCTAAGATGTAGACGAGAAGAGAGGCTAAAGACGAAGGTACGGTGCTCTGCAGAGCTAAGCACCGCTCCCGTGCGTCTTTCGGCAGAAGGCGCACACCGCAGAGCACAGTGAGCGGCAGAATCGTCTTTGCGCGAAGAAGCAGCTTCTTCGTCTCCGGCAGCCGGAGAGAGCGGCAGCTTCGCAAAGGTGATGAAACAAGCTGTACAACACTGCGATTGTGTGCGCAGCTTGCCAACTGAGAGAAAACAGTACCTGACCACTCTCCTGCCTTTTTTATTCACATGAACATTCGGTTGCAAGCTGTTTTGGACAACTTTCTTTCTCTTCTTGCAAAACACTCGGCAGACCTCCGTGCAGCCTCTAGAACACGATGGGAGATGTTTTCTGTGCTGGCACAGTTTCTCCTTGCCAGACAGAGTGGAAAAGCTTTTTGCTAAGATGTAGACGAGAAGAGAGGCTAAAGACGAAGGTACGGTGCTCTGCAAAGCTAAGCACCGCTCCCGGACCTCTTTCGGCAGAAGGCGCACACCGCAGAGCACTGTGAGCGGCAGAATCGTCTTTAAGCGAACAAGCAGCTTCTTCGTCTCCGGGAGCCGGAGAGAGCGGCAACTTCGCAAAGGTGATGAAACAAGCTGTACAACACTGCGATTGTGTGCGCAGCTTGCCAACTGAGAGAAAACAGTACCAGACCACTCTCCTGCCTTTTCTATTCACATGAACATTCGATTGCAAGCTGTTTTGGACAACTTTCTTTCTCTTCTTGCAAAACACTCGGCAGACCTCCGTGCAGCCTCTAGAAGACGATGGGAGATGTTTTCTGTGCTGGCAAAGTTTCTCCTTGCCAGACAGAGTGGAAAAGCTTTTTGCTAAGATGTAGACAAGAAGAGAGGCTAAAGATGCTGGTACGGTGCTCTGCAGAGCTAAGCACAGCTCCCGTGCCTCTTTCGGCAGAAGGCGCACACCGAAGAGCACTGTGAGCAGCAGAATCGTCTTTGCGCGAAGAAGCAGCTTCTTCGTCTCCGGGAGCCGGAGAGAGCGGCAACTTCGCAAAGGTGATGAAACAAGCTGTACAACACTGCGATTGTGTGCGCAGCTTGCCAACTGAGAGAAAACAGTACCTGACCACTCTCCTGCCTTTTCTATTCACATGAACATTCGATTGCAAGCTGTTTTGGACAACTTTCTTTCTCTTCTTGCAAAATACTCGGCAGACCTCCGTGCAGCCTCTAGAACACGATGGGAGATGTTTTCTGTGCTGGCACAGTTTCTCCTTGCCAGACAGAGTGGAAAAGCTTTTTACTAAGATGTAGACGAGAAGCGTGGCTAAAGAAGCACGTATGGTACTCTGCAGAGCTAAGCATCGCTCCCGGACCTCTTTCGGCAGAAGGCGCACACCGCAGAGCACTGTGAGCGGCAGAATCGTCTTTGCGCGAAGAAGCAGCTTCTTCGTCTCCGGGAGCCGGAGAGAGCGGCAACTTTGCAAAGGTGATGAAACAAGCTGTACAACACTGCGATTGTGTGCGCAGCTTGCCAACGGAGAGAAAACTGTACCTGACCACTCTCCTGCCTTTTCTATTCACATGAACATTCGATTGCAAGCTGTTTTGGACAACTTTCTTTCTCTTCTTGCAAAACACTCGGCAGACCTCCGTGCAGCCTCTAGAACACGATGGGAGATGTTTTCTGTGCTGGCACAGTTTCTCCTTGCCAGACAGAGTGGAAAAGCTTTTTGCTAAGATGTAGACGAGAAGAGAGGCTAAAGACGAAGGTACGGTGCTCTGCAGAGCACCGCACAGCTCCCGGGCCTCTTTCGGCAGAAGGCGCACACCGCAGAGCACTGTGAGCGGCAGAATCGTCTTTGCGCGAAGAAGCAGCTTCTTCGTCTCCGGGAGCCGGAGAGAGCGGCAACTTCGCAAAGGTGATGAAATAAGCTGTACAACACTGCGATTGTGTGCGCAGCTTGCCAACTGAGAGAAAAGAGTACCTGACCACTCTCCTGCCTTTTCTATTCACATGAACATTCGATTGCAAGCTGTTTTGGACAACTTTCTTTCTCTTATTGCAAAACACTCAGAAGACCTCCGTGCAGCCTCTAGAACACGATGGGAGATGTTTTCTGTGCTGGCACAGTTTCTCCTTGCCAGACAGAGTGGAAAAGCTTTTTGCTAAGATGTAGACGAGAAGAGAGGCTAAAGACGAAGGTACGGTGCTCTGCAGAGCTAAGCACCGCTCCTGGACCTCTTTCGGCAGAAGGCGCACACCGCAGAGCACTGTGAGCGGCAGAATCGTCTTTGCGCGAAGAAGCAGCTTCTTCGTCTCCGGGAGCCGGAGAGAGCGACAACTTCGCAAAGGTGATGAAACAAGCTGTACAACACTGCGATTGTGTGCGCAGCTTGCCAACTGAGAGAAAATAGTACCTGACCACTCTCCTGCCTTTTCTATTCACTTGAACATTCGATTGCAAGCTGTTTTGGACAACTTTCCTTCTCTTCTTGCAAAACACTCGGCAGACCTCCGTGCAGCTTCTAGAACACGATGGGAGATGTTTTCTGTGCTGGCACAGTTTCTCCTTGCCAGACAGAGTGGAAAAGCTTTTTGCTAAGATGTAGACGAGAAGAGAGGCTAAAGACGAAGGTACGGTGCTCTGCAGAGCTAAGCACCGCTCCCGGGCCTCTTTCGGCAGAAGGCGCACACCGCAGAGCACTGTGAGCGGCAGAATCGTCTTTGCGCGAAGAAGCAGCTTCTTCGTCTCCGGGAGCCGGAGAGAGCGGCAACTTCGCAAAGGTGATGAAATAAGCTGTACAACACTGCGATTGTGTGCGCAGCTTGCCAAGTGAGAGAAAATAGTACCTGACCACTCTCCTGCCTTTTCTATTCACTTGAATATTCGATTGCAAGCTGTTTTGGACAACTTTCTTTCTCTTCTTGCAAAACACTCGGCAGACCTCCGTGCAGCCTCTAGAACACGATGGGAGATGTTTTCTGTGCTGGCACAGTTTCTCCTTGCCAGACAGAGTGGAAAAGCTTTTTGCTAAGATGTAGACGAGAAGAGAGGCTAAAGACGAAGGTACGGTGCTCTGCAGAGCTAAGCACCGCTCCCGGACCTCTTTCGGCAGAAGGCGCACACTGCAGAGCACTGTGAGCGGCAGAATCGTCTTTGCGCGAAGAAGCAGCTTCTTCGTCTCCGGGAGCCGGAGAGAGCGGCAGCTTCGCAAAGGTGATGAAACAAGCTGTACAACACTGCGATTGTGTGCGCAGCTTGCCAACTGAGAGAAAACAGTACCTGACCACTCTCCAGCCTTTTCTATACACTTGAACATTCGATTGTAAGCTGTTTTGGACAACTTTCTTTCTCTTCTTGCAAAACACTCGGCAGACCTCCGTGCAGCCTCTAGAACAAGATGGGAGATGTTTTTTGTGCTGGCACAGTTTCTCCTTGCCAGACAGAGTGGAAAAGCTTTTTGCTAAGATGTAGACGAGAAGAGAGGCTAAAGACGAAGGTACGGTGCTCTGCAAAGCTAAGCACCGCTCCCGGACCTCTTTCGGCAGAAGGCGCACACCGCAGAGCACTGTGAGCGGCAGAATCGTCTTTAAGCGAACAAGCAGCTTCTTCGTCTCCGGGAGCCGGAGAGAGCGGCAACTTCGCAAAGGTGATGAAACAAGCTGTACAACACTGCGATTGTGTGCGCAGCTTGCCAACTGAGAGAAAACAGTACCTGACCACTCTCCTGCCTTTTCTATTCACATGAACATTCGATTGCAAGCTGTTTTGGACAACTTTCTTTCTCTTCTTGCAAAACACTCGGCAGACCTCCGTGCAGCCTCTAGAAGACGATGGGAGATGTTTTCTGTGCTGGCAAAGTTTCTCCTTGCCAGACAGAGTGGAAAAGCTTTTTGCTAAGATGTAGACAAGAAGAGAGGCTAAAGATGCTGGTACGGTGCTCTGCAGAGCTAAGTACAGCTCCCGTGCCTCTTTCGGCAGAAGGCGCACACCGAAGAGCACTGTGAGCAGCAGAATCGTCTTTGCGCGAAGAAGCAGCTTCTTCGTCTCCGGGAGCCGGAGAGAGCGGCAACTTCGCAAAGGTGATGAAACAAGCTGTACAACACTGCGATTGTGTGCGCAGCTTGCCAACTGAGAGAAAACAGTACCTGACCACTCTCCTGCCTTTTCTATTCACATGAACATTCGATTGCAAGCTGTTTTGGACAACTTTCTTTCTCTTCTTGCAAAATACTCGGCAGACCTCCGTGCAGCCTCTAGAACACGATGGGAGATGTTTTCTGTGCTGGCACAGTTTCTCCTTGCCAGACAGAGTGGAAAAGCTTTTTACTAAGATGTAGACGAGAAGCGTGGCTAAAGAAGCACGTATGGTACTCTGCAGAGCTAAGCATCGCTCCCGGACCTCTTTCGGCAGAAGGCGCACACCGCAGAGCACTGTGAGCGGCAGAATCGTCTTTGCGCGAAGAAGCAGCTTCTTCGTCTCCGGGAGCCGGAGAGAGCGGCAACTTTGCAAAGGTGATGAAACAAGCTGTACAACACTGCGATTGTGTGCGCAGCTTGCCAACGGAGAGAAAACTGTACCTGACCACTCTCCTGCCTTTTCTATTCACATGAACATTCGATTGCAAGCTGTTTTGGACAACTTTCTTTCTCTTCTTGCAAAACACTCGGCAGACCTCCGTGCAGCCTCTAGAACACGATGGGAGATGTTTTTTGTGCTGGCACAGTTTCTCCTTGCCAGACAGAGTGGAAAAGCTTTTTGCTAAGATGTAGACGAGAAGAGAGGCTAAAGACGAAGGTACGGTGCTCTGCAGAGCTAAGCACCGCTCCCGGACCTCTTTCGGCAGAAGGCGCACACCGCAGAGCACTGTGAGCGGCAGAATCGTCTTTGCGCGAAGAAGCAGCTTCTTCGTCTCCGGGAGCCGGAGAGAGCGGCAACTTCGCAAAGGTGATGAAACAAGCTGTACAACACTGCGATTGTGTGCGCAGCTTGCCAACTGAGAGAAAACAGTACCTGACCACTCTCCTGCCTTTTCTATTCACATGAACATTCGATTGCAAGCTGTTTTGGACAACTTTCCTTCTCTTCTTGCAAAACACTCGGCAGACCTCCGTGCAGCCTCTAGAACACGATGGGAGATGTTTTCTGTGCTGGCACAGTTTCTCCTTGCCAGACAGAGTGGAAAAGCTTTTTGCTAAGATGTAGACGAGAAGAGAGGCTAAAGACGAAGGTACGGTGCTCTGCAGAGCACCGCACAGCTCCCGGGCCTCTTTCGGCAGAAGGCGCACACCGCAGAGCACTGTGAGCGGCAGAATCGTCTTTGCGCGAAGAAGCAGCTTCTTCGTCTCCGGGAGCCGGAGAGAGCGGCAACTTCGCAAAGGTGATGAAATAAGCTGTACAACACTGCGATTGTGTGCGCAGCTTGCCAACTGAGAGAAAAGAGTACCTGACCACTCTCCTGCCTTTTCTATTCACATGAACATTCGATTGCAAGCTGTTTTGGACAACTTTCTTTCTCTTATTGCAAAACACTCAGAAGACCTCCGTGCAGCCTCTAGAACACGATGGGAGATGTTTTCTGTGCTGGCACAGTTTCTCCTTGCCAGACAGAGTGGAAAAGCTTTTTGCTAAGATGTAGACGAGAAGAGAGGCTAAAGACGAAGGTACGGTGCTCTGCAGAGCTAAGCACCGCTCCTGGACCTCTTTCGGCAGAAGGCGCACACCGCAGAGCACTGTGAGCGGCAGAATCGTCTTTGCGCGAAGAAGCAGCTTCTTCGTCTCCGGGAGCCGGAGAGAGCGACAACTTCGCAAAGGTGATGAAACAAGCTGTACAACACTGCGATTGTGTGCGCAGCTTGCCAACTGAGAGAAAATAGTACCTGACCACTCTCCTGCCTTTTCTATTCACTTGAACATTCGATTGCAAGCTGTTTTGGACAACTTTCCTTCTCTTCTTGCAAAACACTCGGCAGACCTCCGTGCAGCTTCTAGAACACGATGGGAGATGTTTTCTGTGCTGGCACAGTTTCTCCTTGCCAGACAGAGTGGAAAAGCTTTTTGCTAAGATGTAGACGAGAAGAGAGGCTAAAGACGAAGGTACGGTGCTCTGCAGAGCTAAGCACCGCTCCCGGGCCTCTTTCGGCAGAAGGCGCACACCGCAGAGCACTGTGAGCGGCAGAATCGTCTTTGCGCGAAGAAGCAGCTTCTTCGTCTCCGGGAGCCGGAGAGAGCGGCAACTTCGCAAAGGTGATGAAATAAGCTGTACAACACTGCGATTGTGTGCGCAGCTTGCCAAGTGAGAGAAAATAGTACCTGACCACTCTCCTGCCTTTTCTATTCACTTGAATATTCGATTGCAAGCTGTTTTGGACAACTTTCTTTCTCTTCTTGCAAAACACTCGGCAGACCTCCGTGCAGCCTCTAGAACACGATGGGAGATGTTTTCTGTGCTGGCACAGTTTCTCCTTGCCAGACAGAGTGGAAAAGCTTTTTGCTAAGATGTAGACGAGAAGAGAGGCTAAAGACGAAGGTACGGTGCTCTGCAGAGCTAAGCACCGCTCCCGGACCTCTTTCGGCAGAAGGCGCACACTGCAGAGCACTGTGAGCGGCAGAATCGTCTTTGCGCGAAGAAGCAGCTTCTTCGTCTCCGGGAGCCGGAGAGAGCGGCAGCTTCGCAAAGGTGATGAAACAAGCTGTACAACACTGCGATTGTGTGCGCAGCTTGCCAACTGAGAGAAAACAGTACCTGACCACTCTCCAGCCTTTTCTATACACTTGAACATTCGATTGTAAGCTGTTTTGGACAACTTTCTTTCTCTTCTTGCAAAACACTCGGCAGACCTCCGTGCAGCCTCTAGAACAAGATGGGAGATGTTTTTTGTGCTGGCACAGTTTCTCCTTGCCAGACACAGTGGAAAAGCTTTTTGCTAAGATGTAGACGAGAAGAGAGGCTAAAGACGAAGGTACGGTGCTCTGCAGAGCTAAGCACCGCTCCCGGACCTCTTTCGGCAGAAGGCGCACACCGCAGAGCACTGTGAGCAGCAGAATCGTCTTTGCGCGAAGAAGCAGCTTCTTCGTCTCCGGGAGCCGGAGAGAGCGGCAACTTCGCAAAGGTGATGAAACGAGTTGTACAACACTGCGATTGTGTGCGCAGCTTGGCAACTGAGAGAAAACAGTACCTGACCACTCTCCTGCCTTTTCTATTCACATGAACATTCGATTGCAAGCTGTTTTGGACAACTTTCTTTCTCTTCTTGCAAAACACTCGGCAGACCTCCGTGCAGCCTCTAGAACACGATGGGAGATGTTTTCTGTGCTGGCACAGTTTCTCCTTGCCAGACAGAGTGGAAAAGCTTTTTGCTAAGATGTGGACGAGAAGCGAGGCTAAAGAAGCACGTATGGTACTCTGCAGAGCTAAGCATCGCTCCCGGACCTCTTTCGGCAGAAGGCGCACACCGCAGAGCACTATGAGCGGCAGAATCGTCTTTGCGCGAAGAAGCAGCTTCTTCGTCTCCGGGAGCCGGAGAGAGCGGCAACTTCGCAAAGGTGATGAAACAAGCTGTACAACACTGCGATTGTGTGCGCAGCTTGCCAAGTGAGAGAAAACAGTACCTGACCACTCTCCTGCCTTTTCTATTCACATGAACATTCGATTGCAAGCTGTTTTGGACAACTTTCTTTCTCTTCTTGCAAAACACTCGGCAGACCTCCGTGCAGCCTCTAGAACACGATGGGAGATGTTTTCTGTGCTGGCACAGTTTCTCCTTGCCAGACAGAGTGGAAAAGCTTTTTGCTAAGATGTAGACGAGAAGAGAGGCTAAAGACGAAGGTACGGTGCTCTGCAGAGCTAAGCACCGCTCCTGGACCTCTTTCGGCAGAAGGCGCACACCGCAGAGCACTGTGAGCGGCAGAATCGTCTTTGCGCGAAGAAGCAGCTTCTTCGTCTCCGGCAGCCGGAGAGAGCGACAACTTCGCAAAGGTGATGAAATAAGCTGTACAACACTGCGATTGTGTGCGCAGCTTGCCAAGTGAGAGAAAATAGTACCTGACCACTCTCCTGCCTTTTCTATTCACATGAACATTCGATTGCAAGCTGTTTTGGACAACTTTCCTTCTCTTCTTGCAAAACACTCGGCAGACCTCCGTGCAGCTTCTAGAACACGATGGGAGATGTTTTCTGTGCTGGCACAGTTTCTCCTTGCCAGACAGAGTGGAAAAGCTTTTTGCTAAGATGTAGACGAGAAGAGAGGCTAAAGACGAAGGTACGGTGCTCTGCAGAGCTAAGCACCGCTCCCGGACCTCTTTCGGCAGAAGGCGCACACCGCAGAGCACTGTGAGCGGCAGAATCGTCTTTGCGCGAAGAAGCAGCTTCTTCGTCTCCGGCAGCCGGAGAGAGCGGCAACTTCGCAAAGGTGATGAAATAAGCTGTACAACACTGCGATTGTGTGCGCAGCTTGCCAAGTGAGAGAAAATAGTACCTGACCACTCTCCTGCCTTTTCTATTCACTTGAACATTCGATTGCAAGCTGTTTTGGACAACTTTCTTTCTCTTCTTGCAAAACACTCGGCAGACCTCCGTGCAGCCTCTAGAACACGATGGGAGATGTTTTCTGTGCTGGCAAAGTTTCTCCTTGCCAGACAGAGTGGAAAAGCTTTTTGCTAAGAGGTAGATGAGAAGAGAGGCTAAAGACGAAGGTACGGTGCTCTGCAGAGCTAAGCACAGCTCCCGGACCTCTTTCGGCAGAAGGCGCACACCGCAGAGCACTGTGAGCGGCAGAATCGTCTTTGCGCGAAGAAGCAGCTTCTTCGTCTCCGGGAGCCGGAGAGAGCGGCAACTTCGCAAAGGTGATGAAACAAGCTGTACAACACTGCGATTGTGTCCGCAGCTTGCCAACTGAGAGAAAACAGTACCTGACCACTCTCCTTCCTTTTCTATTCACATGAACATTCGATTGGAAGCTGTTTTGGACAACTTTCTTTCTCTTCTTGCAAAACACTCGGCAGACCTCCGTGAAGCTTCTAGAACACGATGGGAGATGTTTTCTGTGCTGGCACAGTTTCTCCTTGCCAGACAGAGTGGAAAAGCTTTTTGCTAAGATGTAGACGAGAAGAGAGGCTAAAGAAGCACGTATGGTACTCTGCAGAGCTAAGCACCGCTCTCGGACCTCTTTCGGCAGAAGGCGCACACCGCAGAGCACTGTGAGCGGCAGAATCGTCTTTGCGCGAAGAAGCAGCTTCTTCGTCTCCGGCAGCCGGAGAGAGCGGCAACTTCGCAAAGGTGATAAAACAAGCTGTACAACACTGCGATTGTGTGCGCAGCTTGCCAAGTGAGAGAAAACAGTACCTGACCACTCTCCTGCCTTTTCTATTCACATGAACATTCGATTGCAAGCTGTTTTGGACAACTTTCTTTCTCTTCTTGCAAAACACTCGGCAGACCTCCGTGCAGCCTCTAGAACACGATGGGAGATGTTTTCTGTGCTGGCACAGTTTCTCCTTGCCAGACAGAGTGGAAAAGCTTTTTGCTAAGATGTAGACGAGAAGAGAGGCTAAAGACGAAGGTACGGTGCTCTGCAGAGCTAAGCACAGCTCCCGGACCTCTTTCGGCAGAAGGCGCACACCGCAGAGCACTGTGAGCGGCACAATCGTCTTTGCGCGAAGAAGCAGCTTCTTCGTCTCCGGGAGCCGGAGAGAGCGGTAACTTCGCAAAGCTGATAAAACAAGCTGTACAACACTGCGATTGTGTGCGCAGCTTGCCAACGGAGAGAAAACTGTACCTGACCACTCTCCTGCCTTTTCTATTCACATGAACATTCGATTGCAAGCTGTTTTGGACAACTTTCTTTCTCTTCTTGCAAAACACTCGGCAGACCTCCGTGCAGCCTCTAGAACACGATGGGAGATGTTTTCTGTGCTGGCACAGTTTCTCCTTGCCAGACAGAGTGGAAAAGCTTTTTGCTAAGATGTAGACGAGAAGAGAGGCTAAAGACGAAGGTACGGTGCTCTGCAGAGCTAAGCACCGCTCCCGGACCTCTTTCGGCAGAAGGCGCACACTGCAGAGCACTGTGAGCGGCAGAATCGTCTTTGCGCGAAGAAGCAGCTTCTTCGTCTCCGGGAGCCGGAGAGAGCGGCAGCTTCGCAAAGGTGATGAAACAAGCTGTACAACACTGCGATTGTGTGCGCAGCTTGCCAACGGAGAGAAAACAGTACCTGACCACTCTCCAGCCTTTTCTATACACTTGAACATTCGATTGTAAGCTGTTTTGGACAACTTTCTTTCTCTTCTTGCAAAACACTCGGCAGACCTCCGTGCAGCCTCTAGAACACGATGGGAGATGTTTTTTGTGCTGGCACAGTTTCTCCTTGCCAGACACAGTGGAAAAGCTTTTTGCTAAGATGTAGACGAAAAGAGAGGCTAAAGACGAAGGTACGGTGCTCTGCAGAGCTAAGCACCGCTCCCGGACCTCTTTCGGCAGAAGGCGCACACCGCAGAGCACTGTGAGCGGCAGAATCGTCTTTGCGCGAAGAAGCAGCTTCCTCATCTCCGGGAGCCGGAGAGAGCGGCAACTTCGCAAAGGTGATGAAACGAGTTGTACAACACTGCGATTGTGTGCGCAGCTTGCCAACTGAGAGAAAACAGTACCTGACCACTCTCCTGCCTTTTCGATTCACATGAACATTCGATTGCAAGCTGTTTTGGACAACTTTCTTTCTCTTCTTGCAAAACACTCAGCAGACCTCCGTGCAGCCTCTAGAACACGATGGGAGATGTTTTCTGTGCTGGCACAGTTTCTCCTTGCCAGACAGAGTGGAAAAGCTTTTTGCTAAGATGTAGACGAGAAGAGAGGCTAAAGACGAAGGTACGGTGCTCTGCAGAGCTAAGCACCGCTCCCGGACCTCTTTCGGCAGAAGGCGCACACCGCAGAGCACTGTGAGCGGCAGAATCGTCTTTGCGCGAAGAAGCAGCTTCTTCGTCTCCGGGAGCCGGAGAGAGCGGCAACTTCGCAAAGGTGATGAAACAAGCTGTACAACACTGCGATTGTGTGCGCAGCTTGCCAACTGAGAGAAAACAGTACCTGACCACTCTCCTGCCTTTTCTATTCACATGAACATTCGATTGCAAGCTGTTTTGGACAACTTTCCTTCTCTTCTTGCAAAACACTCGGCAGACTTCCGTGCAGCCTCTAGAACACGATGGGAGATGTTTTCTGTGCTGGCACAGTTTCTCCTTGCCAGACAGAGTGGAAAAGCTTTTTGCTAAGATGTAGACGAGAAGAGAGGCTAAAGACGAAGGTACGGTGCTCTGCAGAGCACCGCACAGCTCCCGGGCCTCTTTCGGCAGAAGGCGCACACCGCAGAGCACAGTGAGCGGCAGAATCGTCTTTGCGCGAAGAAGCAGCTTCTTCGTCTCCGGGAGCCGGAGAGAGCGGCAACTTCGCAAAGGTGATGAAATAAGCTGTACAACACTGCGATTGTGTGCGCAGCTTGCCAACTGAGAGAAAACAGTACCTGACCACTCTCCTGCCTTTTCTATTCACATGAACATTCGATTGCAAGCTGTTTTGGACAACTTTCTTTCTCTTCTTGCAAAACACTCGGCAGACCTCCGTGCAGCCTCTAGAACACGATGGGAGATGTTTTCTGTGCTGGCACAGTTTCTCCTTGCCAGACAGAGTGGAAAAGCTTTTTGCTAAGATGTAGACGAGAAGACAGGCTAAAGACGAAGGTACGGTGCTCTGCAGAGCTAAGCACCGCTCCCGGACCTTTTTCGGTAGAAGGCGCACACCGCAGAGCACTGTGAGCGGCACAATTGTCTTTGCGCGAAGAAGCAGCTTCTTCGTCTCCGGGAGGCGGAGAGAGCGGCAACTTCGCAAAGGTGATGAAACAAGCTGTACAACACTGCGATTGTGTGCGCAGCTTGCCAACGGAGAGAAAACTGTACCTGACCACTCTCCTGCCTTTTCTATTCACTTGAACATTCGATTGCAAGCTGTTTTGGACAACTTTCTTTCTCTTCTTGCAAAACACTCGGCAGACCTCCGTGCAGCCTCTAGAACACGATGGGAGATGTTTTCTGTGCTGGCACAGTTTCTCCTTGCCAGACAGAGTGGAAAAGCTTTTTGCTAAGAGGTAGATGAGAAGAGAGGCTAAAGACGAAGGTACGGTGCTCTGCAGAGCTAAGCACAGCTCCCGGACCTCTTTCGGCAGAAGGCGCACACCGCAGAGCACTGTGAGCGGCAGAATCGTCTTTGCGCGAAGAAGCAGCTTCTTCGTCTCCGGGAGCCGGAGAGAGCGGCAACTTCGCAAAGGTGATGAAACAAGCTGTACAACACTGCGATTGTGTGCGCAGCTTGCCAACTGAGAGAAAACAGTACCTGACCACTCTCCTGCCTTTTCTATTCACATGAACATTCGATTGCAAGCTGTTTTGGACAACTTTCTTTCTCTTCTTGCAAAACACTCGGCAGACCTCCGTGAAGCTTCTAGAACACGATGGGAGATGTTTTCTGTGCTGGCACAGTTTCTCCTTGCCAGACAGAGTGGAAAAGCTTTTTGCTAAGATGTAGACGAGAAGAGAGGCTAAAGACGAAGGTACGGTGCTCTGCAGAGCTAAGCATCGCTCCCGGACTTCTTTCGGCAGAAGGCGCACACCGCAGAGCACTGTGAGCGGCAGAATCGTCTTTGCGCGAAGAAGCAGCTTCTTCGTCTCCGGGAGCCGGAGAGAGCGGCAACTTTGCAAAGGTGATGAAACAAGCTGTACAACACTGCGATTGTGTGCGCAGCTTGCCAACGGAGAGAAAACTGTACCTGACCACTCTCCTGCCTTTTCTATTCACATGAACATTCGATTGCAAGCTGTTTTGGACAACTTTCTTTCTCTTCTTGCAAAACACTCGGCAGACCTCCGTGCAGCCTCTAGAACACGATGGGAGATGTTTTCTGTGCTGGCACAGTTTCTCCTTGCCAGACAGAGTGGAAAAGCTTTTTGCTAAGATGTAGACGAGAAGAGAGGCTAAAGACGAAGGTACGGTGCTCTGCAGAGCTAAGCACCGCTCCCGGACCTCTTTCGGCAGAAGGCGCACACTGCAGAGCACTGTGAGCGGCAGAATCGTCTTTGCGCGAAGAAGCAGCTTCTTCGTCTCCGGGAGCCGGAGAGAGTGGCAGCTTCGCAAAGGTGATGAAACAAGCTGTACAACACTGCGATTGTGTGCGCAGCTTGCCAACTGAGAGAAAACAGTACCTGACCACTCTCCAGCCTTTTCTATACACTTGAACATTCGATTGTAAGCTGTTTTGGACAACTTTCTT
Source organism: Melozone crissalis (assembly GCF_028551555.1). Taxonomy (NCBI): domain Eukaryota; kingdom Metazoa; phylum Chordata; class Aves; order Passeriformes; family Passerellidae; genus Melozone; species Melozone crissalis. The sequence goes on from NW_026535823.1 coordinate 161,998, forward strand.
TCTCTTCTTGCAAAACACTCGGCAGACCTCCGTGCAGCCTCTAGAACACGATGGGAGATGTTTTCTGTGCTGGCACAGTTTCTCCTTGCCAGACACAGTGGAAAAGCTTTTTGCTAAGATGTAGACGAGAAGAGAGGCTAAAGACGAAGGTACGGTGCTCTGCAGAGCTAATCACCGCTCCCGGACCTCTTTCGGCAGAAGGCGCACACCGCAGAGCACTGTGAGCGGCAGAATCGTCTTTGCGCGAAGAAGCAGCTTCCTCATCTCCGGGAGCCGGAGAGAGCGGCAACTTCGCAAAGGTGATGAAACGAGTTGTACAACACTGCGATTGTGTGCGCAGCTTGCCAAGTGAGAGAAAACAGTACCTGACCACTCTCCTGCCTTTTCTATTCACATGAACATTCGATTGCAAGCTGTTTTGGACAACTTTCTTTCTCTTCTTGCAAAACACTCGGCAGACCTCCGTGCAGCCTCTAGAACACGATGGGAGATGTTTTCTGTGCTGGCACAGTTTCTCCTTGCCAGACAGAGTGGAAAAGCTTTTTGCTAAGATGTAGACGAGAAGAGAGGCTAAAGACGAAGGTACGGTGCTCTGCAGAGCTAAGCACCGCTCCCGGACCTCTTTCGGTAGAAGGCGCACACCGCAGAGACCTGTGAGCGGCAGAATCGTCTTTGCGCGAAGAAGCAGCTTCTTCGTCTCCGGGAGGCGGAGAGAGCGGCAACTTCGCAAAGGTGATGAAACAAGCTGTACAACACTGCGATTGTGTGCGCAGCTTGCCAACTGAGAGAAAACAGTACCTGACCACTCTCCTGCCTTTTCGATTCACATGAACATTCGATTGCAAGCTGTTTTGGACAACTTTCTTTCTCTTCTTGCAAAACACTCAGCAGACCTCCGTGCAGCCTCTAGAACACGATGGGAGATGTTTTCTGTGCTGGCACAGTTTCTCCTTGCCAGACAGAGTGGAAAAGCTTTTTGCTAAGATGTAGACGAGAAGAGAGGCTAAAGACGAAGGTACGGTGCTCTGCAGAGCTAAGCACCGCTCCTGGACCTCTTTCGGCAGAAGGCGCACACCGCAGAGCACTGTGAGCGGCACAATTGTCTTTGCGCGAAGAAGCAGCTTCTTCGTCTCCGGGAGCCGGAGAGAGCGACAACTTCGCAAAGGTGATGAAACAAGCTGTACAACACTGCGATTGTGTGCGCAGCTTGCCAAGTGAGAGAAAATAGTACCTGACCACTCTCCTGCCTTTTCTATTCACTTGAACATTCGATTGCAAGCTGTTTTGGACAACTTTCCTTCTCTTCTTGCAAAACACTCGGCAGACCTCCGTGCAGCTTCTAGAACACGATGGGAGATGTTTTCTGTGCTGGCACAGTTTCTCCTTGCCAGACAGAGTGGAAAAGCTTTTTGCTAAGATGTAGACGAGAAGAGAGGCTAAAGACGAAGGTACGGTGCTCTGCAGAGCTAAGCACCGCTCCCGGACCTCTTTCGGCAGAAGGCGCACACCGCAGAGCACTGTGAGCGGCAGAATCGTCTTTGCGCGAAGAAGCAGCTTCTTCGTCTCTGGCAGCCGGAGAGAGCGGCAACTTCGCAAAGGTGATGAAATAAGCTGTACAACACTGCGATTGTGTGCGCAGCTTGCCAAGTGAGAGAAAATAGTACCTGACCACTCTCCTGCCTTTTCTATTCACTTGAACATTCGATTGCAAGCTGTTTTGGACAACTTTCTTTCTCTTCTTGCAAAACACTCGGCAGACCTCCGTGCAGCCTCTAGAACACGATGGGAGATGTTTTCTGTGCTGGCACAGTTTCTCCTTCCCAGACAGAGTGGAAAAGCTTTTTGCTAAGAGGTAGATGAGAAGCGAGGCTAAAGACGAAGGTACGGTGCTCTGCAGAGCTAAGCACAGCTCCCGGACCTCTTTCGGCAGAAGGCGCACACCGCAGAGCACTGTGAGCGGCAGAATCGTCTTTGCGCGAAGAAGCAGCTTCTTCGTCTCCGGGAGCCGGAGAGAGCGGCAACTTCGCAAAGGTGATGAAACAAGCTGTACAACACTGCGATTGTGTGCGCAGCTTGCCAACTGAGAGAAAACAGTACCTGACCACTCTCCTGCCTTTTCTATTCACATGAACATTCGATTGCAAGCTGTTTTGGAGAACATTCTTTCTCTTCTTGCAAAACACTCGGCAGACCTCCGTGAAGCTTCTAGAACACGATGGGAGATGTTTTCTGTGCTGGCACAGTTTCTCCTTGCCAGACAGAGTGGAAAAGCTTTTTGCTAAGATGTAGACGAGAAGAGAGGCTAAAGACGAAGGTAAGGTGCTCTGCAGAGCTAAGCACCGCTCCCGGACCTCTTTCGGCAGAAGGCGCACACCGCAGAGCACTGTGAGCGGCAGAATCGTCTTTGCGCGAAGAAGCAGCTTCTTCGTCTCCGGGAGCCGGAGAGAGCGGCAACTTCGCAAAGGTGATGAAACAAGCTGTACAACACTGCGATTGTGTGCGCAGCTTGCCAACTGAGAGAAAACAGTACCTGACCACTCTCCTGCCTTTTCTATTCACATGAACATTCGATTGCAAGCTGTTTTGGACAACTTTCTTTCTCTTCTTGCAAAACACTCGGCAGACCTCCGTGCAGCCTCTAGAACACGATGGGAGATGTTTTTTGTGCAGGCACAGTTTCTCCTTGCCAGACAGAGTGGAAAAGCTTTTTGCTAAGATGTAGACGAGAAGAGAGGCTAAAGACGAAGGTACGGTGCTCTGCAAAGCTAAGCACCGCTCCCGTGCCTCTTTCGGCAGAAGGCGCACACCGCAGAGCACTGTGAGCGGCAGAATCGTCTTTGCGCGAAGAAGCAGCTTCTTCGTCTCCGGGAGCCGGAGAGAGCGGCAGCTTCGCAAAGGTGATGAAACAAGCTGTACAACGCTGCGATTGTGTGCGCAGCTTGCCAACTGAGAGAAAACAGTACCTGACCACTCTCCTGCCTTTTCTATTCACATGAACATTCGATTGCAAGCTGTTTTGGACAACTTTCTTTCTCTTCTTGCAAAACACTCGGCAGACCTCCGTGCAGCCTCTAGAACACGATGGGAGATGTTTTCTGTGCTGGCAAAGTTTCTCCTTGCCAGACAGAGTGGAAAAGCTTTTTGCTAAGATGTAGACGAGAAGAGAGGCTAAAGACGAAGGTACGGTGCTCTGCAGAGCTAAGCACCGCTCCCGTGCCTCTTTCGGCAGAAGGCGCACACCGCAGAGCACAGTGAGCGGCAGAATCGTCTTTGCGCGAAGAAGCAGCTTCTTCGTCTCCGGCAGCCGGAGAGAGCGGCAGCTTCGCAAAGGTGATGAAACAAGCTGTACAACACTGCGATTGTGTGCGCAGCTTGCCAACTGAGAGAAAACAGTACCTGACCACTCTCCTGCCTTTTTTATTCACATGAACATTCGGTTGCAAGCTGTTTTGGACAACTTTCTTTCTCTTCTTGCAAAACACTCGGCAGACCTCCGTGCAGCCTCTAGAACACGATGGGAGATGTTTTCTGTGCTGGCACAGTTTCTCCTTGCCAGACAGAGTGGAAAAGCTTTTTGCTAAGAGGTAGATGAGAAGAGAGGCTAAAGACGAAGGTACGGTGCTCTGCAGAGCTAAGCACAGCTCCCGGACCTCTTTCGGCAGAAGGCGCACACCGCAGAGCACTGTGAGCGGCAGAATCGTCTTTGCGCGAAGAAGCAGCTTCTTCGTCTCCGGGAGCCGGAGAGAGCGGCAACTTCGCAAAGGTGATGAAACAAGCTGTACAACACTGCGATTGTGTGCGCAGCTTGCCAACTGAGAGAAAACAGTACCTGACCACTCTCCTGCCTTTTCTATTCACATGAACATTCGATTGCAAGCTGTTTTGGACAACTTTCTTTCTCTTCTTGCAAAACACTCGGCAGACCTCCGTGAAGCTTCTAGAACACGATGGGAGATGTTTTCTGTGCTGGCACAGTTTCTCCTTGCCAGACAGAGTGGAAAAGCTTTTTGCTAAGATGTAGACGAGAAGAGAGGCTAAAGACGAAGGTACGGTGCTCTGCAGAGCTAAGCATCGCTCCCGGACTTCTTTCGGCAGAAGGCGCACACCGCAGAGCACTGTGAGCGGCAGAATCGTCTTTGCGCGAAGAAGCAGCTTCTTCGTCTCCGGGAGCCGGAGAGAGCGGCAACTTTGCAAAGGTGATGAAACAAGCTGTACAACACTGCGATTGTGTGCGCAGCTTGCCAACGGAGAGAAAACTGTACCTGACCACTCTCCTGCCTTTTCTATTCACATGAACATTCGATTGCAAGCTGTTTTGGACAACTTTCTTTCTCTTCTTGCAAAACACTCGGCAGACCTCCGTGCAGCCTCTAGAACACGATGGGAGATGTTTTCTGTGCTGGCACAGTTTCTCCTTGCCAGACAGAGTGGAAAAGCTTTTTGCTAAGATGTAGACGAGAAGAGAGGCTAAAGACGAAGGTACGGTGCTCTGCAGAGCTAAGCACCGCTCCCGGACCTCTTTCGGCAGAAGGCGCACACTGCAGAGCACTGTGAGCGGCAGAATCGTCTTTGCGCGAAGAAGCAGCTTCTTCGTCTCCGGGAGCCGGAGAGAGTGGCAGCTTCGCAAAGGTGATGAAACAAGCTGTACAACACTGCGATTGTGTGCGCAGCTTGCCAACTGAGAGAAAACAGTACCTGACCACTCTCCAGCCTTTTCTATACACTTGAACATTCGATTGTAAGCTGTTTTGGACAACTTTCTTTCTCTTCTTGCAAAACACTCGGCAGACCTCCGTGCAGCCTCTAGAACACGATGGGAGATGTTTTCTGTGCTGGCACAGTTTCTCCTTGCCAGACACAGTGGAAAAGCTTTTTGCTAAGATGTAGACGAGAAGAGAGGCTAAAGACGAAGGTACGGTGCTCTGCAGAGCTAATCACCGCTCCCGGACCTCTTTCGGCAGAAGGCGCACACCGCAGAGCACTGTGAGCGGCAGAATCGTCTTTGCGCGAAGAAGCAGCTTCCTCATCTCCGGGAGCCGGAGAGAGCGGCAACTTCGCAAAGGTGATGAAACGAGTTGTACAACACTGCGATTGTGTGCGCAGCTTGCCAAGTGAGAGAAAACAGTACCTGACCACTCTCCTGCCTTTTCTATTCACATGAACATTCGATTGCAAGCTGTTTTGGACAACTTTCTTTCTCTTCTTGCAAAACACTCGGCAGACCTCCGTGCAGCCTCTAGAACACGATGGGAGATGTTTTCTGTGCTGGCACAGTTTCTCCTTGCCAGACAGAGTGGAAAAGCTTTTTGCTAAGATGTAGACGAGAAGAGAGGCTAAAGACGAAGGTACGGTGCTCTGCAGAGCTAAGCACCGCTCCCGGACCTCTTTCGGTAGAAGGCGCACACCGCAGAGCACTGTGAGCGGCAGAATCGTCTTTGCGCGAAGAAGCAGCTTCTTCGTCTCCGGGAGGCGGAGAGAGCGGCAACTTCGCAAAGGTGATGAAACAAGCTGTACAACACTGCGATTGTGTGCGCAGCTTGCCAACTGAGAGAAAACAGTACCTGACCACTCTCCTGCCTTTTCGATTCACATGAACATTCGATTGCAAGCTGTTTTGGACAACTTTCTTTCTCTTCTTGCAAAACACTCAGCAGACCTCCGTGCAGCCTCTAGAACACGATGGGAGATGTTTTCTGTGCTGGCACAGTTTCTCCTTGCCAGACAGAGTGGAAAAGCTTTTTGCTAAGATGTAGACGAGAAGAGAGGCTAAAGACGAAGGTACGGTGCTCTGCAGAGCTAAGCACCGCTCCTGGACCTCTTTCGGCAGAAGGCGCACACCGCAGAGCACTGTGAGCGGCACAATTGTCTTTGCGCGAAGAAGCAGCTTCTTCGTCTCCGGGAGCCGGAGAGAGCGACAACTTCGCAAAGGTGATGAAACAAGCTGTACAACACTGCGATTGTGTGCGCAGCTTGCCAAGTGAGAGAAAATAGTACCTGACCACTCTCCTGCCTTTTCTATTCACTTGAACATTCGATTGCAAGCTGTTTTGGACAACTTTCCTTCTCTTCTTGCAAAACACTCGGCAGACCTCCGTGCAGCTTCTAGAACACGATGGGAGATGTTTTCTGTGCTGGCACAGTTTCTCCTTGCCAGACAGAGTGGAAAAGCTTTTTGCTAAGATGTAGACGAGAAGAGAGGCTAAAGACGAAGGTACGGTGCTCTGCAGAGCTAAGCACCGCTCCCGGACCTCTTTCGGCAGAAGGCGCACACCGCAGAGCACTGTGAGCGGCAGAATCGTCTTTGCGCGAAGAAGCAGCTTCTTCGTCTCTGGCAGCCGGAGAGAGCGGCAACTTCGCAAAGGTGATGAAATAAGCTGTACAACACTGCGATTGTGTGCGCAGCTTGCCAAGTGAGAGAAAATAGTACCTGACCACTCTCCTGCCTTTTCTATTCACTTGAACATTCGATTGCAAGCTGTTTTGGACAACTTTCTTTCTCTTCTTGCAAAACACTTGGCAGACCTCCGTGCAGCCTCTAGAACACGATGGGAGATGTTTTCTGTGCTGGCACAGTTTCTCCTTGCCAGACAGAGTGGAAAAGCTTTTTGCTAAGAGGTAGATGAGAAGCGAGGCTAAAGACGAAGGTACGGTGCTCTGCAGAGCTAAGCACAGCTCCCGGACCTCTTTCGGCAGAAGGCGCACACCGCAGAGCACTGTGAGCGGCAGAATCGTCTTTGCGCGAAGAAGCAGCTTCTTCGTCTCCGGGAGCCGGAGAGAGCGGCAACTTCGCAAAGGTGATGAAACAAGCTGTACAACACTGCGATTGTGTGCGCAGCTTGCCAACTGAGAGTAAACAGTACCTGACCACTCTCCTGCCTTTTCTATTCACATGAACATTCGATTGCAAGCTGTTTTGGAGAACATTCTTTCTCTTCTTGCAAAACACTCGGCAGACCTCCGTGAAGCTTCTAGAACACGATGGGAGATGTTTTCTGTGCTGGCACAGTTTCTCCTTGCCAGACAGAGTGGAAAAGCTTTTTGCTAAGATGTAGACGAGAAGAGAGGCTAAAGACGAAGGTAAGGTGCTCTGCAGAGCTAAGCACCGCTCCCGGACCTCTTTCGGCAGAAGGCGCACACCGCAGAGCACTGTGAGCGGCAGAATCGTCTTTGCGCGAAGAAGCAGCTTCTTCGTCTCCGGGAGCCGGAGAGAGCGGCAACTTCGCAAAGGTGATGAAACAAGCTGTACAACACTGCGATTGTGTGCGCAGCTTGCCAACTGAGAGAAAACAGTACCTGACCACTCTCCTGCCTTTTCTATTCACATGAACATTCGATTGCAAGCTGTTTTGGACAACTTTTTTCTCTTCTTGCAAAACACTCGGCAGACCTCCGTGCAGCCTCTAGAACACGATGGGAGATGTTTTTTGTGCAGGCACAGTTTCTCCTTGCCAGACAGAGTGGAAAAGCTTTTTGCTAAGATGTAGACGAGAAGAGAGGCTAAAGACGAAGGTACGGTGCTCTGCAAAGCTAAGCACCGCTCCCGTGCCTCTTTCGGCAGAAGGCGCACACCGCAGAGCACTGTGAGCGGCAGAATCGTCTTTGCGCGAAGAAGCAGCTTCTTCGTCTCCGGGAGCCGGAGAGAGCGGCAGCTTCGCAAAGGTGATGAAACAAGCTGTACAACGCTGCGATTGTGTGCGCAGCTTGCCAACTGAGAGAAAACAGTACCTGACCACTCTCCTGCCTTTTCTATTCACATGAACATTCGATTGCAAGCTGTTTTGGACAACTTTCTTTCTCTTCTTGCAAAACACTCGGCAGACCTCCGTGCAGCCTCTAGAACACGATGGGAGATGTTTTCTGTGCTGGCAAAGTTTCTCCTTGCCAGACAGAGTGGAAAAGCTTTTTGCTAAGATGTAGACGAGAAGAGAGGCTAAAGACGAAGGTACGGTGCTCTGCAGAGCTAAGCACCGCTCCCGTGCCTCTTTCGGCAGAAGGCGCACACCGCAGAGCACAGTGAGCGGCAGAATCGTCTTTGCGCGAAGAAGCAGCTTCTTCGTCTCCGGCAGCCGGAGAGAGCGGCAGCTTCGCAAAGGTGATGAAACAAGCTGTACAACACTGCGATTGTGTGCGCAGCTTGCCAACTGAGAGAAAACAGTACCTGACCACCCTCCTGCCTTTTTTATTCACATGAACATTCGGTTGCAAGCTGTTTTGGACAACTTTCTTTCTCTTCTTGCAAAACACTCGGCAGACCTCCGTGCAGCCTCTAGAACACGATGGGAGATGTTTTCTGTGCTGGCACAGTTTCTCCTTGCCAGACAGAGTGGAAAAGCTTTTTGCTAAGATGTAGACGAGAAGAGAGGCTAAAGACGAAGGTACGGTGCTCTGCAAAGCTAAGCACCGCTCCCGGACCTCTTTCGGCAGAAGGCGCACACCGCAGAGCACTGTGAGCGGCAGAATCGTCTTTAAGCGAACAAGCAGCTTCTTCGTCTCCGGGAGCCGGAGAGAGCGGCAACTTCGCAAAGGTGATGAAACAAGCTGTACAACACTGCGATTGTGTGCGCAGCTTGCCAACTGAGAGAAAACAGTACCAGACCACTCTCCTACCTTTTCTATTCACATGAACATTCGATTGCAAGCTGTTTTGGACAACTTTCTTTCTCTTCTTGCAAAACACTCGGCAGACCTCCGTGCAGCCTCTAGAAGACGATGGGAGATGTTTTCTGTGCTGGCAAAGTTTCTCCTTGCCAGACAGAGTGGAAAAGCTTTTTGCTAAGATGTAGACAAGAAGAGAGGCTAAAGACGAAGGTACGGTGCTCTGCAGAGCTAAGCACCGCTCCCGGACCTCTTTCGGCAGAAGGCGCACACCGCAGAGCACTGTGAGCGGCAGAATCGTCTTTGCGCGAAGAAGCAGCTTCCTCATCTCCGGGAGCCGGAGAGAGCGGCAACTTCGCAAAGGTGATGAAACGAGTTGTACAACACTGCTATTGTGTGCGCAGCTTGCCAAGTGAGAGAAAACAGTACCTGACCACTCTCCTGCCTTTTCTATTCACATGAACATTCGATTGCAAGCTGTTTTGGACAACTTTCCTTCTCTTCTTGCAAAACACTCGGCAGACCTCCGTGCAGCCTCTAGAACACGATGGGAGATGTTTTCTGTGCTGGCACAGTTTCTCCTTGCCAGACAGAGTGGAAAAGCTTTTTGCTAAGATGTAGACGAGAAGAGAGGCTAAAGAAGCAGGTATGGTGCTCTGCAGAGCTAAGTACAGCTCCCGGGCCTCTTTCGGCAGAAGCCGCACACCGAAGAGCACTGTGAGCGGCAGAATCTTCTTTGCGCGAAGAAGCAGCTTCTTCGTCTCCGGGAGCCGGAGAGAGCGGCAACTTCGCAAAGGTGATGAAACAAGCTGTACAACACTGCGATTGTGTGCGCAGCTTGCCAACTGAGAGAAAACAGTACCTGACCACTCTCCTGCCTTTTCTATTCACATGAACATTCGATTGCAAGCTGTTTTGGACAACATTCCTTCTCTTCTTGCAAAATACTCGGCAGACCTCCGTGCAGCCTCTAGAACACGATGGGAGATGTTTTCTGTGCTGGCACAGTTTCTCCTTGCCAGACAGAGTGGAAAAGCTTTTTGCTAAGATGTAGACGAGAAGAGAGGCTAAAGACGAAGGTACGGTGCTCTGCAGAGCACCGCACAGCTCCCGGACCTCTTTCGGCAGAAGGCGCACACCGCAGAGCACTATGAGCGGCAGAATCGTCTTTGCGCGAAGTAGCATCTTCTTCGTGTGCGGGAGCCGGAGAGAGCGGCAACTTCGCAAAGGTGATGAAATAAGCTGTACAACACTGCGATTGTGTGCGCAGCTTGCCAACTGAGAGAAAACAGTACCTGACCACTCTCCTGCCTTTTGTAATCACATGAACATTCGATTGCAAGCTGTTTTGGACAACTTTCTTTCTCTTCTTGCAAAACACTCGGCAGACCTCCGTGCAGCCTCTAGAACACGATGGGAGATGTTTTCTGTGCTGGCACAGTTTCTCCTTGCCAGACAGAGTGGAAAAGCTTTTTGCTAAGATGTAGACGAGAAGAGAGGCTAAAGACGAAGGTACGGTGCTCTGCAGAGCTAAGCACCGCTCCCGGATGTCTTTCGGCAGAAGGCGCACACCGCAGAGCACTGTGAGCGGCAGAATCGTCTTTGCGCGAAGAAGCAGATTCTTCGTCTCCGGGAGCCGGAGAGAGCGGCAACTTTGCAAAGGTGATGAAACAAGCTGTACAACACTGCGATTGTGTGCGCAGCTTGCCAAGTGAGAGAAAACAGTACCTGACCACTCTCCTGCCTTTTCTATTCACATGAACATTCGATTGCAAGCTGTTTTGGACAACTTTCTTTCTATTCTTGCAAAACACTCGGCAGACCTCCGTGCAGCCTCTAGAACACGATGGGAGATGTTTTTTGTGCTGGCACAGTTTCTCCTTGCCAGACAGAGTGGAAAAGCTTTTTGCTAAGATGTAGACGAGAAGAGAGGCTAAAGACGAGGGTACGGTGCTCTGCAGAGCTAAGCACAGCTCCCGGACCTCTTTCGGCAGAAGGCGCACACCGCAGAGCACTGTGAGCGGCAGAATCGTCTTTGCGCGAAGAAGCAGCTTCTTCGTCTTCGGGAGCCGGAGAGAGCGGCAACTTCGCAAAGGTGATGAAACAAGCTGTACAACACTGCGATTGTGTGCGCAGCTTGCCAAGTGAGAGAAAACAGTACCTGACCACTCTCCTGCCTTTTTTATTCACATGAACATTCGATTGCAAGCTGTTTTGGATAACTTTCTTTCTCTTCTTGCAAAACACACGGCAGACCTCCGTGCCGCCTCTAGAAGACCATGGGAGATGTTTTCTGTGCTGGCAAAGTTTCTCCTTGCCAGACAGAGTGGAAAAGCTTTTTGCTAAGATGTAGACGAGAAGAGAGGCTAAAGACGAAGGTACGGTGCTCTGCAGAGCTAAGCACCGCTCCCGGATGTCTTTCGGCAGAAGGCGCACACCGCAGAGCACTGTGAGCGGCAGAATCGTCTTTGCGCGAAGAAGCAGCTTCTTCGTCTCCGGGAGCCGGAGAGAGCGGCAACTTGGCAAAGGTGATGAAACAAGCTGTACAACACTGCGATTGTGTGCGCAGCTTGCCAACTGAGAGAAAACAGTACCTGACCACTCTCCTGCCTTTTCTATTCACATGAACATTCGATTGCAAGCTGTTTTGGACAACTTTCTTTCTCTTCTTGCAAAACACTCGGCAGACCTCCGTGCAGCCTCTAGAACACGATGGGAGATGTTTTTTGTGCTGGCACAGTTTCTCCTTGCCAGACAGAGTGGAAAAGCTTTTTGCTAAGATGTAGACGAGAAGAGAGGCTAAAGACGAAGGTACGGTGCTCTGCAGAGCTAAGCACCGCTCCCGGACCTCTTTCGGCAGAAGGCGCACACCGCAGAGCACTGTGAGCGGCAGAATCGTCTTTGCGCGAAGAAGCAGCTTCTTCGTCTCCGGGAGCCGGAGAGAGCGGCAACTTCGCAAAGGTGATGAAATAAGCTGTACAACACTGCGATTGTGTGCGCAGCTTGCCAACTGAGAGAAAAGAGTACCTGACCACTCTCCTGCCTTTTCTATTCACATGAACATTCGATTGCAAGCTGTTTTGGACAACTTTCTTTCTCTTCTTGCAAAACACTCGGCAGACCTCCGTGCAGCCTCTAGAACACGATGGGAGATGTTTTCTGTGCTGGCACAGTTTCTCCTTGCCAGACAGAGTGGAAAAGCTTTTTGCTAAGATGTAGACGAGAAGAGAGGCTAAAGACGAAGGTACGGTGCTCTGCAGAGCTAAGCACCGCTCCCGGGCCTCTTTCGGCAGAAGGCGCACACCGCAGAGCACTGTGAGCGGCAGAATCGTCTTTGCGCGAAGAAGCAGCTTCTTCGTCTCCGGGAGCCGGAGAGAGCGGCAACTTCGCAAAGGTGATGAAACAAGCTGTACAACACTGCGATTGTGTGCGCAGCTTGCCAACTGAGAGAAAACAGTACCTGACCACTCTCCTGCCTTTTCTATTCACATGAACATTCGATTGCAAGCTGTTTTGGACAACTTTCCTTCTCTTCTTGCAAAACACTCGGCAGACCTCCGTGCAGCCTCTAGAAAACGATGGGAGATGTTTTCTGTGCTGGCACAGTTTCTCCTTGCCAGACAGAGTGGAAAAGCTTTTTGCTAAGATGTGGACGAGAAGCGAGGCTAAAGAAGCACGTATGGTACTCTGCAGAGCTAAGCATCGCTCCCGGACCTCTTTCGGCAGAAGGCGCACACCGCAGAGCACTATGAGCGGCAGAATCGTCTTTGCGCGAAGTAGCAGCTTCTTCGTGTGCGGGAGCCGGAGAGAGCGGCAACTTCGCAAAGGTGATGAAACAAGCTGTACAACACTGCGATTGTGTGCGCAGCTTGCCAACTGAGAGAAAACAGTACCTGACCACTCTCCTGCCTTTTCTATTCACATGAACATTCGATTGCAAGCTGTTTTGGACAACTTTCTTTCTCTTCTTGCAGAACACTCGGCAGACCTCCGTGCAGCCTCTAGAACACGATGGGAGATGTTTTCTGTGCTGGCACAGTTTCTCCTTGCCAGACAGAGTGGAAAAGCTTTTTGCTAAGATGTAGACGAGAAGAGAGGCTAAAGAAGCAGGTACGGTGCTCTGCAGAGCTAAGTACAGCTCCCGGGCCGCTTTCGGCAGTAGGCGCACACCGAAGAGCACTGTGAGCCGCAGAATCTTCTTTGCTCGAAGAAGCAGCTTCTTCGTCTCCGGGAGCCGGAGAGAGCGGCAACTTCGCAAAGGTGATGAAACAAGCTGTACAACACTGCGATTGTGTGCGCAGCTTGCCAACTGAGAGAAAACAGTACCTGACCACTCTCCTGCCTTTTCTATTCACATGAACATTCGATTGCAAGCTGTTTTGGACAACTTTCTTTCTCTTCTTGCAAAACACTCGGCAGACCCCCGTGCAGCCTCTAGAACACGATGGGAGATGTTTTCTGTGCTGGCACAGTTTCTCCTTGCCAGACAGAGTGGAAAAGCTTTTTGCTAAGATGTAGACGAGAAGAGAGGCTAAAGACGAAGGTACGGTGCTCTGCAGAGCTAAGCACCGCTCCCGGACCTCTTTCGGCAGAAGGCGCACACCGCAGAGCACTGTGAGCGGCACAATTGTCTTTGCGCGAAGAAGCAGCTTCTTCGTCTCCGGGAGCCGGAGAGAGCGGCAACTTCGCAAAGGTGATGAAACAAGCTGTACAACACTGCGATTGTGTGCGCAGCTTGCCAACTGAGAGAAAACAGTACCTGACCACTCTCCTGCCTTTTCGATTCACATGAACATTCGATTGCAAGCTGTTTTGGACAACTTTCTTTCTCTTCTTGCAAAACACTCGGCAGACCTCCGTGAAGCTTCTAGAACACGATGGGAGATGTTTTCTGTGCTGGCACAGTTTCTCCTTGCCAGACAGAGTGGAAAAGCTTTTTGCTAAGATGTAGACGAGAAGAGAGGCTAAAGACGAAGGTAAGGTGCTCTGCAGAGCTAAGCATCGCTCCCGGACTTCTTTCGGCAGAAGGCGCACACCGCAGAGCACTGTGAGCGGCAGAATCGTCTTTGCGCGAAGAAGCAGCTTCTTCGTCTCCGGGAGCCGGAGAGAGCGGCAACTTTGCAAAGGTGATGAAACAAGCTGTACAACACTGCGATTGTTTGCGCAGCTTGCCAACGGAGAGAAAACTGTACCTGACCACTCTCCTGCCTTTTCTATTCACATGAACATTCGATTGCAAGCTGTTTTGGACAACTTTCTTTCTCTTCTTGCAAAACACTCGGCAGACCTCCGTGCAGCCTCTAGAACACGATGGGAGATGTTTTCTGTGCTGGCACAGTTTCTCCTTGCCAGACAGAGTGGAAAAGCTTTTTGCTAAGATGTAGACGAGAAGAGAGGCTAAAGACGAAGGTACGGTGCTCTGCAGAGCTAAGCACCGCTCCCGGACCTCTTTCGGCAGAAGGCGCACACTGCAGAGCACTGTGAGCGGCGGAATCGTCTTTGCGCGAAGAAGCAGCTTCTTCGTCTCCGGGAGCCGGAGAGAGCGGCAGCTTCGCAAAGGTGATGAAACAAGCTGTACAACACTGCGAGTGTGTGCGCAGCTTGCCAACTGAGAGAAAACAGTACCTGACCACTCTCCAGCCTTTTCTATACACTTGAACATTCGATTGTAAGCTGTTTTGGACAACTTTCTTTCTCTTCTTGCAAAACACTCGGCAGACCTCCGTGCAGCCTCTAGAACACGATGGGAGATGTTTTCTGTGCTGGCACAGTTTCTCCTTGCCAGACAGAGTGGAAAAGCTTTTTGCTAAGATGTGGACGAGAAGCGAGGCTAAAGAAGCACGTATGGTACTTTGCAGAGCTAAGCATCGCTCCCGGACCTCTTTCGGCAGAAGGCGCACACCGCAGAGCACTATGAGCGGCAGAATCGTCTTTGCGCGAAGAAGCAGCTTCTTCGTCTCCGGGAGCCGGAGAGAGCGGCAACTTCGCAAAGGTGATGAAACAAGCTGTACAACACTGCGATTGTGTGCGCAGCTTGCCAACTGAGAGAAAACAGTACCTGACCACTCTCCTGCCTTTTCTATTCACATGAACATTCGATTGCAAGCTGTTTTGGACAACTTTCCTTCTCTTCTTGCAAAACACTCGGCAGACCGCCGTGCAGCCTCTAGAACACGATGGGAGATGTTTTCTGTGCTGGCACAGTTTCTCCTTGCCAGACAGAGTGGAAAAGCTTTTTGCTAAGATGTAGACGAGAAGAGAGGCTAAAGACGAAGGTACGGTGCTCTGCAGAGCTAAGCACCGCTCCTGGACCTCTTTCGGCAGAAGGCGAACACCGCAGAGCACTGTGAGCGGCAGAATCGTCTTTGCGCGAAGAAGCAGCTTCTTCGTCTCCGGGAGCCGGAGAGAGCGGCAACTTCGCAAAGGTGATGAAACAAGCTGTACAACACTGCGATTGTGTGCGCAGCTTGCCAAGTGAGAGAAAACAGTACCTGACCACTCTCCTGCCTTTTCTATTCACATGAACATTCGATTGCAAGCTGTTTTGGAGAACTTTCTTTCTCTTCTTGCAAAACACTCGGCAGACCTCCGTGAAGCTTCTAGAACACGATGGGAGATGTTTTCTGTGCTGGCACAGTTTCTCCTTGCCAGACAGAGTGGAAAAGCTTTTTGCTAAGATGTAGACGAGAAGAGAGGCTAAAGACGAAGGTAAGGTGCTCTGCAGAGCTAAGCACCGCTCCCGGACCTCTTTCGGCAGAAGGCGCACACCGCAGAGCACTGTGAGCGGCAGAATCGTCTTTGCGCGAAGAAGCAGCTTCTTCGTCTCCGGGAGCCGGAGAGAGCGGCAACTTCGCAAAGGTGATGAAACAAGCTGTACAACACTGCGATTGTGTGCGCAGCTTGCCAACTGAGAGAAAACAGTACCTGACCACTCTCCTGCCTTTTCTATTCACATGAACATTCGATTGCAAGCTGTTTTGGACAACTTTCTTTCTCTTCTTGCAAAACACTCGGCAGACCTCCGTGCAGCCTCTAGAACACGATGGGAGATGTTTTTTGTGCAGGCACAGTTTCTCCTTGCCAGACAGAGTGGAAAAGCTTTTTGCTAAGATGTAGACGAGAAGAGAGGCTAAAGACGAAGGTACGGTGCTCTGCAGAGCTAAGCACCGCTCCCGTGCCTCTTTCGGCAGAAGGCGCACACCGCAGAGCACAGTGAGCGGCAGAATCGTCTTTGCGCGAAGAAGCAGCTTCTTCGTCTCCGGCAGCCGGAGAGAGCGGCAGCTTCGCAAAGGTGATGAAACAAGCTGTACAACACTGCGATTGTGTGCGCAGCTTGCCAACTGAGAGAAAACAGTACCTGACCACTCTCCTGCCTTTTTTATTCACATGAACATTCGGTTGCAAGCTGTTTTGGACAACTTTCTTTCTCTTCTTGCAAAACACTCGGCAGACCTCCGTGCAGCCTCTAGAACACGATGGGAGATGTTTTCTGTGCTGGCACAGTTTCTCCTTGCCAGACAGAGTGGAAAAGCTTTTTGCTAAGATGTAGACGAGAAGAGAGGCTAAAGAAGAATGTACGGTGCTCTGCAAAGCTAAGCACCGCTCCCGGACCTCTTTCGGCAGAAGGCGCACACCGCAGAGCACTGTGAGCGGCAGAATCATCTTTAAGCGAACAAGCAGCTTCTTCGTCTCCGGGAGCCGGAGAGAGCGGCAACTTCGCAAAGGTGATGAAACAAGCTGTACAACACTGCGATTGTGTGCGCAGCTTGCCAACTGAGAGAAAACAGTACCAGACCACTCTCCTACCTTTTCTATTCACATGAACATTCGATTGCAAGCTGTTTTGGACAACTTTCTTTCTCTTCTTGCAAAACACTCGGCAGACCTCCGTGCAGCCTCTAGAAGACGATGGGAGATGTTTTCAGTGCTGGCAAAGTTTCTCCTTGCCAGACAGAGTGGAAAAGCTTTTTGCTAAGATGTAGACAAGAAGAGAGGCTAAAGAAGCTGGTACGGTGCTCTGCAGAGCTAAGCACAGCTCCCGTGCCTCTTTCGGCAGAAGGCGCACACCGAAGAGCACTGTGAGCGGCAGAATCGTCTTTGCGCGAAGAAGCAGCTTCTTAGTCTCCGGGAGCCGGAGAGAGCGGCAACTTCGCAAAGGTGATGAAACAAGCTGTACAACACTGCGATTGTGTGCGCAGCTTGCCAAGTGAGAGAAAACAGTACCTGACCACTCTCCTGCCTTTTCTATTCACATGAACATTCGATTGCAAGCTGTTTTGGACAACTTTCTTTCTCTTCTTGCAAAACACTCGGCAGACCTCCGTGCAGCCTCTAGAACACGATGGGAGATGTTTTCTGTGCTGGCACAGTTTCTCCTTGCCAGACAGAGTGGAAAAGCTTTTTACTAAGATGTAGACGAGAAGCGTGGCTAAAGAAGCACGTATGGTACTCTGAAGAGCTAAGCATCGCTCCCGGACTTCTTTCGGTAGAAGGCGCACACCGCAGAGCACTGTGAGCGGCAGAATCGTCTTTGCGCGAAGAAGCAGCTTCTTCGTCTCCGGGAGCCGGAGAGAGCGGCAACTTTGCAAAGGTGATGAAACAAGCTGTACAACACTGCGATTGTGTGAGCAGCTTGCCAAGTGAGAGAAAACTGTACCTGACCACTCTCCTGCCTTTTCTATTCACATGAACATTCGATTGCAAGCTGTTTTGGACAACTTTCTTTCTCTTCTTGCAAAACACTCGGCAGACCTCCGTGCAGCCTCTAGAACACGATGGGAGATGTTTTCTGTGCTGGCACAGTTTCTCCTTGCCAGACAGAGTGGAAAAGCTTTTTGCTAAGATGTAGACGAGAAGAGAGGCTAAAGACGAAGGTACGGTGCTCTGCAGAGCTAAGCACCGCTCCCGGACCTCTTTCGGCAGAAGGCGCACACCGCAGAGCACTGTGAGCGGCAGAATCGTCTTTGCGCGAAGAAGCAGCTTCCTCATCTCCGGGAGCCGGAGAGAGCGGCAACTTCGCAAAGGTGATGAAACGAGTTGTACAACACTGCGATTGTGTGCGCAGCTTGCCAAGTGAGAGAAAACAGTACCTGACCACTCTCCTGCCTTTTCTATTCACATGAACATTCGATTGCAAGCTGTTTTGGACAACTTTCCTTCTCTTCTTGCAAAACACTCGGCAGACCTCCGTGCAGCCTCTAGAACACGATGGGAGATGTTTTCTGTGCTGGCACAGTTTCTCCTTGCCAGACAGAGTGGAAAAGCTTTTTGCTAAGATGTAGACGAGAAGAGAGGCTAAAGAAGCAGGTATGGTGCTCTGCAGAGCTAAGTACAGCTCCCGGGCCTCTTTCGGCAGAAGCCGCACACCGAAGAGCACTGTGAGCGGCAGAATCTTCTTTGCGCGAAGAAGCAGCTTCTTCGTCTCCGGGAGCCGGAGAGAGCGGCAACTTCGCAAAGGTGATGAAACAAGCTGTACAACACTGCGATTGTGTGCGCAGCTTGCCAACTGAGAGAAAACAGTACCTGACCACTCTCCTGCCTTTTCTATTCACATGAACATTCGATTGCAAGCTGTTTTGGACAACTTTCTTTCTCTTCTTGCAAAACACTCGGCAGACCCCCGTGCAGCCTCTAGAACACGATGGGAGATGTTTTCTGTGCTGGCACAGTTTCTCCTTGCCAGACAGAGTGAAAAAGCTTTTTGCTAAGATGTAGACGAGAAGAGAGGCTAAAGACGAAGGTACGGTGCTCTGCAGAGCTAAGCACCGCTCCCGGACCTCTTTCGGCAGAAGGCGCACACTGCAGACCACTGTGAGCGGCAGAATCGTCTTTGCGCGAAGAAGCAGCTTCTTCGTCTCCGGCAGCGGGAGAGAGCGGCAACTTTGCAAAGGTGATGAAACAAGCTGTACAACACTGCGATTGTGTGCGCAGCTTGCCAACTGAGAGAAAACAGTACCTGACCACTCTCCTGCCTTTTCTATTCACATGAACATTCGATTGCAAGCTGTTTTGGACAACTTTCTTTCTATTCTTGCAAAACACTCGGCAGACCTCCGTGCAGCCTCTAGAACACGATGGGAGATGTTTTTTGTGCTGGCACAGTTTCTCCTTGCCAGACAGAGTGGAAAAGCTTTTTGCTAAGATGTAGACGAGAAGAGAGGCTAAAGACGAAGGTACGGTGCTCTGCAGAGCTAAGCACAGCTCCCGGACCTCTTTCGGCAGAAGGCGCACACCGCAGAGCACTGTGAGCGGCAGAATCGTCTTTGCGCGAAGAAGCAGCTTCTTCGTCTTCGGGAGCCGGAGAGAGCGGCAACTTCGCAAAGGTGATGAAACAAGCTGTACAACACTGCGATTGTGTGCGCAGCTTGCCAAGTGAGAGAAAACAGTACCTGACCACTCTCCTGCCTTTTTTATTCACATGAACATTCGATTGCAAGCTGTTTTGGATAACTTTCTTTCTCTTCTTGCAAAACACACGGCAGACCTCCGTGCCGCCTCTAGAAGACCATGGGAGATGTTTTCTGTGCTGGCAAAGTTTCTCCTTGCCAGACAGAGTGGAAAAGCTTTTTGCTAAGATGTAGACGAGAAGAGAGGCTAAAGACGAAGGTACGGTGCTCTGCAGAGCTAAGCACCGCTCCCGGATGTCTTTCGGCAGAAGGCGCACACCGCAGAGCACTGTGAGCGGCAGAATCGTCTTTGCGCGAAGAAGCAGCTTCTTCGTCTCCGGGAGCCGGAGAGAGCGGCAACTTGGCAAAGGTGATGAAACAAGCTGTACAACACTGCGATTGTGTGCGCAGCTTGCCAACTGAGAGAAAACAGTACCTGACCACTCTCCTGCCTTTTCTATTCACATGAACATTCGATTGCAAGCTGTTTTGGACAACTTTCTTTCTCTTCTTGCAAAACACTCGGCAGACCTCCGTGCAGCCTCTAGAACACGATGGGAGATGTTTTTTGTGCTGGCACAGTTTCTCCTTGCCAGACAGAGTGGAAAAGCTTTTTGCTAAGATGTAGACGAGAAGAGAGGCTAAAGACGAAGGTACGGTGCTCTGCAGAGCTAAGCACCGCTCCCGGACCTCTTTCGGCAGAAGGCGCACACCGCAGAGCACTGTGAGCGGCAGAATCGTCTTTGCGCGAAGAAGCAGCTTCTTCGTCTCCGGGAGCCGGAGAGAGCGGCAACTTCGCAAAGGTGATGAAATAAGCTGTACAACACTGCGATTGCGTGCGCAGCTTGCCAACTGAGAGAAAAGAGTACCTGACCACTCTCCTGCCTTTTCTATTCACTTGAACATTCGATTTGAAGCTGTTTTGGACAACTTTCTTTCTCTTCTTGCAAAACACTCGGCAGACCTCCGTGCAGCCTCTAGAACACGATGGGAGATGTTTTCTGTGCTGGCACAGTTTCTCCTTGCCAGACAGAGTGGAAAAGCTTTTTGCTAAGATGTAGACGAGAAGAGAGGCTAAAGACGAAGGTACGGTGCTCTGCAGAGCTAAGCACCGCTCCCGGGCCTCTTTCGGCAGAAGGCGCACACCGCAGAGCACTGTGAGCGGCAGAATCGTCTTTGCGCGAAGAAGCAGCTTCTTCGTCTCCGGGAGCCGGAGAGAGCGGCAACTTCGCAAAGGTGATGAAACAAGCTGTACAACACTGCGATTGTGTGCGCAGCTTGCCAACTGAGAGAAAACAGTACCTGACCACTCTCCTGCCTTTTCTATTCACATGAACATTCGATTGCAAGCTGTTTTGGACAACTTTCCTTCTCTTCTTGCAAAACACTCGGCAGACCTCCGTGCAGCCTCTAGAACACGATGGGAGATGTTTTCTGTGCTGGCACAGTTTCTCCTTGCCAGACAGAGTGGAAAAGCTTTTTGCTAAGATGTGGACGAGAAGCGAGGATAAAGAAGCACGTATGGTACTCTGCAGAGCTAAGCATCGCTCCCGGACCTCTTTCGGCAGAAGGCGCACACCGCAGAGCACTATGAGCGGCAGAATCGTCTTTGCGCGAAGTAGCAGCTTCTTCGTGTGCGGGAGCCGGAGAGAGCGGCAACTTCGCAAAGGTGATGAAACAAGCTGTACAACACTGCGATTGTGTGCGCAGCTTGCCAACTGAGAGAAAACAGTACCTGACCACTCTCCTGCCTTTTCTATTCACATGAACATTCGATTGCAAGCTGTTTTGGACAACTTTCTTTCTCTTCTTGCAGAACACTCGGCAGACCTCCGTGCAGCCTCTAGAACACGATGGGAGATGTTTTCTGTGCTGGCACAGTTTCTCCTTGCCAGACAGAGTGGAAAAGCTTTTTGCTAAGATGTAGACGAGAAGAGAGGCTAAAGAAGCAGGTATGGTGCTCTGCAGAGCTAAGTACAGCTCCCGGGCCGCTTTCGGCAGTAGGCGCACACCGAAGAGCACTGTGAGCGGCAGAATCGTCTTTGCTCGAAGAAGCAGCTTCTTCGTCTCCGGGAGCCGGAGAGAGCGGCAACTTCGCAAAGGTGATGAAACAAGCTGTACAACACTGCGATTGTGTGCGCAGCTTGCCAACTGAGAGAAAACAGTACCTGACCACTCTCCTGCCTTTTCTATTCACATGAACATTCGATTGCAAGCTGTTTTGGACAACTTTCTTTCTCTTCTTGCAAAACACTCGGCAGACCCCCGTGCAGCCTCTAGAACACGATGGGAGATGTTTTCTGTGCTGGCACAGTTTCTCCTTGCCAGACAGAGTGGAAAAGCTTTTTGCTAAGATGTAGACGAGAAGAGAGGCTAAAGACGAAGGTACGGTGCTCTGCAGAGCTAAGCACCGCTCCCGGACCTCTTTCGGCAGAAGGCGCACACCGCAGAGCACTGTGAGCGGCACAATTGTCTTTGCGCCAAGAAGCAGCTTCTTCGTCTCCGGGAGCCGGAGAGAGCGGCAACTTCGCAAAGGTGATGAAACAAGCTGTACAACACTGCGATTGTGTGCGCAGCTTGCCAACTGAGAGAAAACAGTACCTGACCACTCTCCTGCCTTTTCGATTCACATGAACATTCGATTGCAAGCTGTTTTGGACAACTTTCTTTCTCTTCTTGCAAAACACTCGGCAGACCTCCGTGAAGCTTCTAGAACACGATGGGAGATGTTTTCTGTGCTGGCACAGTTTCTCCTTGCCAGACAGAGTGGAAAAGCTTTTTGCTAAGATGTAGACGAGAAGAGAGGCTAAAGACGAAGGTAAGGTGCTCTGCAGAGCTAAGCATCGCTCCCGGACTTCTTTCGGCAGAAGGCGCACACCGCAGAGCACTGTGAGCGGCAGAATCGTCTTTGCGCGAAGAAGCAGCTTCTTCGTCTCCGGGAGCCGGAGAGAGCGGCAACTTTGCAAAGGTGATGAAACAAGCTGTACAACACTGCGATTGTTTGCGCAGCTTGCCAACGGAGAGAAAACTGTACCTGACCACTCTCCTGCCTTTTCTATTCACATGAACATTCGATTGCAAGCTGTTTTGGACAACTTTCTTTCTCTTCTTGCAAAACACTCGGCAGACCTCCGTGCAGCCTCTAGAACACGATGGGAGATGTTTTCTGTGCTGGCACAGTTTCTCCTTGCCAGACAGAGTGGAAAAGCTTTTTGCTAAGATGTAGACGAGAAGAGAGGCTAAAGACGAAGGTACGGTGCTCTGCAGAGCTAAGCACCGCTCCCGGACCTCTTTCGGCAGAAGGCGCACACTGCAGAGCACTGTGAGCGGCAGAATCGTCTTTGCGCGAAGAAGCAGCTTCTTCGTCTCCGGGAGCCGGAGAGAGCGGCAGCTTCGCAAAGGTGATGAAACAAGCTGTACAACACTGCGATTGTGTGCGCAGCTTGCCAACTGAGAGAAAACAGTACCTGACCACTCTCCAGCCTTTTCTATACACTTGAACATTCGATTGTAAGCTGTTTTGGACAACTTTCTTTCTCTTCTTGCAAAACACTCGGCAGACCTCCGTGCAGCCTCTAGAACACGATGGGAGATGTTTTCTGTGCTGGCACAGTTTCTCCTTGCCAGACAGAGTGGAAAAGCTTTTTGCTAAGATGTGGACGAGAAGCGAGGCTAAAGAAGCACGTATGGTACTCTGCAGAGCTAAGCATCGCTCCCGGACCTCTTTCGGCAGAAGGCGCACACCGCAGAGCACTATGAGCGGCAGAATCGTCTTTGCGCGAAGAAGCAGCTTCTTCGTCTCCGGGAGCCGGAGAGAGCGGCAACTTCGCAAAGGTGATGAAACAAGCTGTACAACACTGCGATTGTGTGCGCAGCTTGCCAACTGAGAGAAAACAGTACCTGACCACTCTCCTGCCTTTTCTATTCACATGAACATTCGATTGCAAGCTGTTTTGGACAACTTTCTTTCTCTTCTTGCAAAACACTCAGCAGACCGCCGTGCAGCCTCTAGAACACGATGGGAGATGTTTTCTGTGCTGGCACAGTTTCTCCTTGCCAGACAGAGTGGAAAAGCTTTTTGCTAAGATGTAGACGAGAAGAGAGGCTAAAGACGAAGGTACGGTGCTCTGCAGAGCTAAGCACCGCTCCTGGACCTCTTTCGGCAGAAGGCGAACACCGCAGAGCACTGTGAGCGGCAGAATCGTCTTTGCGCGAAGAAGCAGCTTCTTCGTCTCCGGCAGCCGGAGAGAGCGACAACTTCGCAAAGGTGATGAAATAAGCTGTACAACACTGCGATTGTGTGCGCAGCTTGCCAAGTGAGAGAAAATAGTACCTGACCACTCTCCTGCCTTTTCTATTCACATGAACATTCGATTGCAAGCTGTTTTGGACAACTTTCCTTCTCTTCTTGCAAAACACTCGGCAGACCTCCGTGCAGCTTCTAGAACACGATGGGAGATGTTTTCTGTGCTGGCACAGTTTCTCCTTGCCAGACAGAGTGGAAAAGCTTTTTGCTAAGATGTAGACGAGAAGAGAGGCTAAAGACGAAGGTACGGTGCTCTGCAGAGCTAAGCACCGCTCCCGGACCTCTTTCGGCAGAAGGCGCACACCGCAGAGCACTGTGAGCGGCAGAATCGTCTTTGCGCGAAGAAGCAGCTTCTTCGTCTCCGGCAGCCGGAGAGAGCGGCAACTTCGCAAAGGTGATGAAATAAGCTGTACAACACTGCGATTGTGTGCGCAGCTTGCCAAGTGAGAGAAAACAGTACCTGACCACTCTCCTGCCTTTTCTATTCACATGAACATTCGATTGCAAGCTGTTTTGGACAACTTTCTTTCTCTTCTTGCAAAACACTCGGCAGACCTCCGTGCAGCCTCTACAACACGATGGGAGATGTTTTTTGTGCTGGCACAGTTTCTCCTTGCCAGACAGAGTGGAAAAGCTTTTTGCTAAGATGTAGACGAGAAGAGAGGCTAAAGACGAAGGTACGGTGCTCTGCAGAGCTAAGCACCGCTCCCGGACCTCTTTCGGCAGAAGGCGCACACCGCAGAGCACTGTGAGCGGCAGAATCGTCTTTGCGCGAAGAAGCAGCTTCTTCGTCTCCGGGAGCCGGAGAGAGCGGCAACTTCGCAAAGGTGATGAAATAAGCTGTACAACACTGCGATTGTGTGCGCAGCTTGCCAACTGAGAGAAAAGAGTACCTGACCACTCTCCTGCCTTTTCTATTCACATGAACATTCGATTTGAAGCTGTTTTGGACAACTTTCTTTCTCTTCTTGCAAAACACTCGGCAGACCTCCGTGCAGCCTCTAGAACACGATGGGAGATGTTTTCTGTGCTGGCACAGTTTCTCCTTGCCAGACAGAGTGGAAAAGCTTTTTGCTAAGATGTAGACGAGAAGAGAGGCTAAAGACGAAGGTACGGTGCTCTGCAGAGCTAAGCACCGCTCCCGGGCCTCTTTCGGCAGAAGGCGCACACCGCAGAGCACTGTGAGCGGCAGAATCGTCTTTGCGCGAAGAAGCAGCTTCTTCGTCTCCGGGAGCCGGAGAGAGCGGCAACTTCGCAAAGGTGATGAAACAAGCTGTACAACACTGCGATTGTGTGCGCAGCTTGCCAACTGAGAGAAAACAGTACCTGACCACTCTCCTGCCTTTTCTATTCACATGAACATTCGATTGCAAGCTGTTTTGGACAACTTTCCTTCTCTTCTTGCAAAACACTCGGCAGACCTCCGTGCAGCCTCTAGAACACGATGGGAGATGTTTTCTGTGCTGGCACAGTTTCTCCTTGCCAGACAGAGTGGAAAAGCTTTTTGCTAAGATGTGGACGAGAAGCGAGGATAAAGAAGCACGTATGGTACTCTGCAGAGCTAAGCATCGCTCCCGGACCTCTTTCGGCAGAAGGCGCACACCGCAGAGCACTATGAGCGGCAGAATCGTCTTTGCGCGAAGTAGCAGCTTCTTCGTGTGCGGGAGCCGGAGAGAGCGGCAACTTCGCAAAGGTGATGAAACAAGCTGTACAACACTGCGATTGTGTGCGCAGCTTGCCAACTGAGAGAAAACAGTACCTGACCACTCTCCTGCCTTTTCTATTCACATGAACATTCGATTGCAAGCTGTTTTGGACAACTTTCTTTCTCTTCTTGCAGAACACTCGGCAGACCTCCGTGCAGCCTCTAGAACACGATGGGAGATGTTTTCTGTGCTGGCACAGTTTCTCCTTGCCAGACAGAGTGGAAAAGCTTTTTGCTAAGATGTAGACGAGAAGAGAGGCTAAAGAAGCAGGTATGGTGCTCTGCAGAGCTAAGTACAGCTCCCGGGCCGCTTTCGGCAGTAGGCGCACACCGAAGAGCACTGTGAGCGGCAGAATCTTCTTTGCTCGAAGAAGCAGCTTCTTCGTCTCCGGGAGCCGGAGAGAGCGGCAACTTCGCAAAGGTGATGAAACAAGCTGTACAACACTGCGATTGTGTGCGCAGCTTGCCAACTGAGAGAAAACAGTACCTGACCACTCTCCTGCCTTTTCTATTCACATGAACATTCGATTGCAAGCTGTTTTGGACAACTTTCTTTCTCTTCTTGCAAAACACTCGGCAGACCCCCGTGCAGCCTCTAGAACACGATGGGAGATGTTTTCTGTGCTGGCACAGTTTCTCCTTGCCAGACAGAGTGGAAAAGCTTTTTGCTAAGATGTAGACGAGAAGAGAGGCTAAAGACGAAGGTACGGTGCTCTGCAGAGCTAAGCACCGCTCCCGGACCTCTTTCGGCAGAAGGCGCACACCGCAGAGCACTGTGAGCGGCACAATTGTCTTTGCGCGAAGAAGCAGCTTCTTCGTCTCCGGGAGCCGGAGAGAGCGGCAACTTCGCAAAGGTGATGAAACAAGCTGTACAACACTGCGATTGTGTGCGCAGCTTGCCAACTGAGAGAAAACAGTACCTGACCACTCTCCTGCCTTTTCGATTCACATGAACATTCGATTGCAAGCTGTTTTGGACAACTTTCTTTCTCTTCTTGCAAAACACTCGGCAGACCTCCGTGAAGCTTCTAGAACACGATGGGAGATGTTTTCTGTGCTGGCACAGTTTCTCCTTGCCAGACAGAGTGGAAAAGCTTTTTGCTAAGATGTAGACGAGAAGAGAGGCTAAAGACGAAGGTAAGGTGCTCTGCAGAGCTAAGCATCGCTCCCGGACTTCTTTCGGCAGAAGGCGCACACCGCAGAGCACTGTGAGCGGCAGAATCGTCTTTGCGCGAAGAAGCAGCTTCTTCGTCTCCGGGAGCCGGAGAGAGCGGCAACTTTGCAAAGGTGATGAAACAAGCTGTACAACACTGCGATTGTTTGCGCAGCTTGCCAACGGAGAGAAAACTGTACCTGACCACTCTCCTGCCTTTTCTATTCACATGAACATTCGATTGCAAGCTGTTTTGGACAACTTTCTTTCTCTTCTTGCAAAACACTCGGCAGACCTCCGTGCAGCCTCTAGAACACGATGGGAGATGTTTTCTGTGCTGGCACAGTTTCTCCTTGCCAGACAGAGTGGAAAAGCTTTTTGCTAAGATGTAGACGAGAAGAGAGGCTAAAGACGAAGGTACGGTGCTCTGCAGAGCTAAGCACCGCTCCCGGACCTCTTTCGGCAGAAGGCGCACACTGCAGAGCACTGTGAGCGGCAGAATCGTCTTTGCGCGAAGAAGCAGCTTCTTCGTCTCCGGGAGCCGGAGAGAGCGGCAGCTTCGCAAAGGTGATGAAACAAGCTGTACAACACTGCGATTGTGTGCGCAGCTTGCCAACTGAGAGAAAACAGTACCTGACCACTCTCCAGCCTTTTCTATACACTTGAACATTCGATTGTAAGCAGTTTTGGACAACTTTCTTTCTCTTCTTGCAAAACACTCGGCAGACCTCCGTGCAGCCTCTAGAACACGATGGGAGATGTTTTCTGTGCTGGCACAGTTTCTCCTTGCCAGACAGAGTGGAAAAGCTTTTTGCTAAGATGTGGACGAGAAGCGAGGCTAAAGAAGCACGTATGGTACTCTGCAGAGCTAAGCATCGCTCCCGGACCTCTTTCGGCAGAAGGCGCACACCGCAGAGCACTATGAGCGGCAGAATCGTCTTTGCGCGAAGAAGCAGCTTCTTCGTCTCCGGGAGCCGGAGAGAGCGGCAACTTCGCAAAGGTGATGAAACAAGCTGTACAACACTGCGATTGTGTGCGCAGCTTGCCAACTGAGAGAAAACAGTACCTGACCACTCTCCTGCCTTTTCTATTCACATGAACATTCGATTGCAAGCTGTTTTGGACAACTTTCCTTCTCTTCTTGCAAAACACTCGGCAGACCGCCGTGCAGCCTCTAGAACACGATGGGAGATGTTTTCTGTGCTGGCACAGTTTCTCCTTGCCAGACAGAGTGGAAAAGCTTTTTGCTAAGATGTAGACGAGAAGAGAGGCTAAAGACGAAGGTACGGTGCTCTGCAGAGCTAAGCACCGCTCCTGGACCTCTTTCGGCAGAAGGCGAACACCGCAGAGCACTGTGAGCGGCAGAATCGTCTTTGCGCGAAGAAGCAGCTTCTTCGTCTCCGGCAGCCGGAGAGAGCGACAACTTCGCAAAGGTGATGAAATAAGCTGTACAACACTGCGATTGTGTGCGCAGCTTGCCAAGTGAGAGAAAATAGTACCTGACCACTCTCCTGCCTTTTCTATTCACATGAACATTCGATTGCAAGCTGTTTTGGACAACTTTCCTTCTCTTCTTGCAAAACACTCGGCAGACCTCCGTGCAGCTTCTAGAACACGATGGGAGATGTTTTCTGTGCTGGCACAGTTTCTCCTTGCCAGACAGAGTGGAAAAGCTTTTTGCTAAGATGTAGACGAGAAGAGAGGCTAAAGACGAAGGTACGGTGCTCTGCAGAGCTAAGCACCGCTCCCGGACCTCTTTCGGCAGAAGGCGCACACCGCAGAGCACTGTGAGCGGCAGAATCGTCTTTGCGCGAAGAAGCAGCTTCTTCGTCTCCGGGAGCCGGAGAGAGCGGCAACTTCGCAAAGGTGATGAAATAAGCTGTACAACACTGCGATTGTGTGCGCAGCTTGCCAAGTGAGAGAAAATAGTACCTGACCACTCTCCTGCCTTTTCTATTCACTTGAACATTCGATTGCAAGCTGTTTTGGACAACTTTCTTTCTCTTCTTGCAAAACACTCGGCAGACCTCCGTGCAGCCTCTAGAACACGATGGGAGATGTTTTCTGTGCTGGCACAGTTTCTCCTTGCCAGACAGAGTGGAAAAGCTTTTTGCTAAGATGTAGACGAGAAGAGAGGCTAAAGACGAAGGTACGGTGCTCTGCAGAGCTAAGCACAGCTCCCGGACCTCTTTCGGCAGAAGGCGCACACCGCACAGCACTGTGAGCGGCAGAATCGTCTTTGCGCGAAGAAGCAGCTTCTTCGTCTCCGGGAGCCGGAGAGAGCGGCAACTTCGCAAAGGTGATGAAACAAGCTGTACAACACTGCGATTGTGTCCGCAGCTTGCCAACTGAGAGAAAACAGTACCTGACCACTCTCCTGCCTTTTCTATTCACATGAACATTCGATTGGAAGCTGTTTTGGACAACTTTCTTTCTCTTCTTGCAAAACACTCGGCAGACCTCCGTGAAGCTTCTAGAACACGATGGGAGATGTTTTCTGTGCTGGCACAGTTTCTCCTTGCCAGACAGAGTGGAAAAGCTTTTTGCTAAGATGTAGACGAGAAGAGAGGCTAAAGAAGCACGTATGGTACTCTGCAGAGCTAAGCACCGCTCCCGGACCTCTTTCGGCAGAAGGCGCACACCGCAGAGCACTGTGAGCGGCAGAATCGTCTTTGCGCGAAGAAGCAGCTTCTTCGTCTCCGGGAGCCGGAGAGAGCGGCAACTTCGCAAAGGTGATAAAACAAGCTGTACAACACTGCGATTGTGTGCGCAGCTTGCCAAGTGAGAGAAAACAGTACCTGACCACTCTCCTGCCTTTTCTATTCACATGAACATTCGATTGCAAGCTGTTTTGGACAACTTTCTTTCTCTTCTTGCAAAACACTCGGCAGACCTCCGTGCAGCCTCTAGAACACGATGGGAGATGTTTTTTGTGCTGGCACAGTTTCTCCTTGCCAGACAGAGTGGAAAAGCTTTTTGCTAAGATGTAGACGAGAAGAGAGGCTAAAGACGAAGGTACGGTGCTCTGCAGAGCTAAGCACAGCTCCCGGACCTCTTTCGGCAGAAGGCGCACACCGCAGAGCACTGTGAGCGGCACAATCGTCTTTGCGCGAAGAAGCAGCTTCTTCGTCTCCGGGAGCCGGAGAGAGCGGTAACTTCGCAAAGCTGATAAAACAAGATGTACAACACTGCGATTGTGTGCGCAGCTTGCCAACTGAGAGAAAACAGTACCAGACCACTCTCCTGCCTTTTCTATTCACATGAACATTCGATTGCAAGCTGTTTTGGACAACTTTCTTTCTCTTCTTGCAAAACACTCGGCAGACCTCCGTGCAGCCTCTAGAACACGATGGGAGATGTTTTCTGTTCTGGCAAAGTTTCTCCTTGCCAGACAGAGTGGAAAAGCTTTTTGCTAAGATGTAGACGAGAAGAGAGGCTAAAGACGAAGGTACGGTGCTCTGCAGAGCTAAGCACCGCTCCCGTGCGTCTTTCGGCAGAAGGCGCACACCGCAGAGCACAGTGAGCGGCAGAATCGTCTTTGCGCGAAGAAGCAGCTTCTTCGTCTCCGGCAGCCGGAGAGAGCGGCAGCTTCGCAAAGGTGATGAAACAAGCTGTACAACACTGCGATTGTGTGCGCAGCTTGCCAACTGAGAGAAAACAGTACCTGACCACTCTCCTGCCTTTTTTATTCACATGAACATTCGGTTGCAAGCTGTTTTGGACAACTTTCTTTCTCTTCTTGCAAAACACTCGGCAGACCTCCGTGCAGCCTCTAGAACACGATGGGAGATGTTTTCTGTGCTGGCACAGTTTCTCCTTGCCAGACAGAGTGGAAAAGCTTTTTGCTAAGATGTAGACGAGAAGAGAGGCTAAAGACGAAGGTACGGTGCTCTGCAAAGCTAAGCACCGCTCCCGGACCTCTTTCGGCAGAAGGCGCACACCGCAGAGCACTGTGAGCGGCAGAATCGTCTTTGCGCGAAGAAGCAGCTTCTTCGTCTCCGGGAGCCGGAGAGAGCGGCAACTTCGCAAAGGTGATGAAATAAGCTGTACAACACTGCGATTGTGTGCGCAGCTTGCCAACTGAGAGAAAACAGTACCAGACCACTCTCCTGCCTTTTCTATTCACATGAACATTCGATTGCAAGCTGTTTTGGACAACTTTCTTTCTCTTCTTGCAAAACACTCGGCAGACCTCCGTGCAGCCTCTAGAAGACGATGGGAGATGTTTTCTGTGCTGGCACAGTTTCTCCTTGCCAGACAGAGTGGAAAAGCTTTTTGCTAAGATGTAGACAAGAAGAGAGGCTAAAGATGCTGGTACGGTGCTCTGCAGAGCTAAGCACAGCTCCCGTGCCTCTTTCGGCAGAAGGCGCACACCGAAGAGCACTGTGAGCAGCAGAATCGTCTTTGCGCGAAGAAGCAGCTTCTTCGTCTCCGGGAGCCGGAGAGAGCGGCAACTTCGCAAAGGTGATGAAACAAGCTGTACAACACTGCGATTGTGTGCGCAGCTTGCCAACTGAGAGAAAACAGTACCTGACCACTCTCCTGCCTTTTCTATTCACATGAACATTCGATTGCAAGCTGTTTTGGACAACTTTCTTTCTCTTCTTGCAAAATACTCGGCAGACCTCCGTGCAGCCTCTAGAACACGATGGGAGATGTTTTCTGTGCTGGCACAGTTTCTCCTTGCCAGACAGAGTGGAAAAGCTTTTTACTAAGATGTAGACGAGAAGCGTGGCTAAAGAAGCACGTATGGTACTCTGCAGAGCTAAGCATCGCTCCCGGACCTCTTTCGGCAGAAGGCGCACACCGCAGAGCACTGTGAGCGGCAGAATCGTCTTTGCGCGAAGAAGCAGCTTCTTCGTCTCCGGGAGCCGGAGAGAGCGGCAACTTCGCAAAGGTGATGAAACAAGCTGTACAACACTGCGATTGTGTGCGCAGCTTGCCAACGGAGAGAAAACTGTACCTGACCACTCTCCTGCCTTTTCTATTCACATGAACATTCGATTGCAAGCTGTTTTGGACAACTTTCTTTCTCTTCTTGCAAAACACTCGGCAGACCTCCGTGCAGCCTCTAGAACACGATGGGAGATGTTTTCTGTGCTGGCACAGTTTCTCCTTGCCAGACAGAGTGGAAAAGCTTTTTGCTAAGATGTAGACGAGAAGAGAGGCTAAAGACGAAGGTACGGTGCTCTGCAGAGCTAAGCACCGCTCCCGGGCCTCTTTCGGCAGAAGGCGCACACCGCAGAGCACAGTGAGCGGCAGAATCGTCTTTGCGCGAAGAAGCAGCTTCTTCGTCTCCGGGAGCCGGAGAGAGCGGCAACTTCGCAAAGGTGATGAAACAAGCTGTACAACACTGCGATTGTGTGCGCAGCTTGCCAACTGAGAGAAAACAGTACCTGACCACTCTCCTGCCTTTTCTATTCACATGAACATTCGATTGCAAGCTGTTTTGGACAACTTTCCTTCTCTTCTTGCAAAACACTCGGCAGACCTCCGTGCAGCCTCTAGAACACGATGGGAGATGTTTTCTGTGCTGGCACAGTTTCTCCTTGCCAGACAGAGTGGAAAAGCTTTTTGCTAAGATGTAGACGAGAAGAGAGGCTAAAGACGAAGGTACGGTGCTCTGCAGAGCTAAGCACCGCTCCCGGATGTCTTTCGGCAGAAGGCGCACACCGCAGAGCACTGTAAGCGGCAGAATCGTCTTTGCGCGAAGAAGCAGCTTCTTCGTCTCCGGGAGCCGGAGAGAGCGGCAACTTCGCAAAGGTGATGAAACAAGCTGTACAACACTGCGATTGTGTGCGCAGCTTGCCAACTGAGAGAAAACAGTACCTGAGCACTCTCCTGCCTTTTCTATTCACATGAACATTCGATTGCAAGCTGTTTTGGACAACTTTCTTTCTCTTCTTGCAAAACACTCGGCAGACCTCCGTGCAGCCTCTAGAACACGATGGGAGATGTTTTCTGTGCTGGCACAGTTTCTCCTTGCCAGACAGAGTGGAAAAGCTTTTTGCTAAGATGTGGACGAGAAGCGAGGCTAAAGAAGCACGTATGGTACTCTGCAGAGCTAAGCATCGCTCCCGGACCTCTTTCAGCAGAAGGCGCACACCGCAGAGCACTATGAGCGGCAGAATCGTCTTTGCGCGAAGTAGCAGCTTCTTCGTGTGCGGGAGCCGGAGAGAGCGGCAACTTCGCAAAGGTGATGAAACAAGCTGTACAACACTGCGATTGTGTGCGCAGCTTGCCAACTGAGAGAAAACAGTACCTGACCACTCTCCTGCCTTTTCTATTCACATGAACATTCGATTGCAAGCTGTTTTGGACAACTTTCTTTCTCTTCTTGCAAAACACTCGGCAGACCTCCGTGCAGCCTCTAGAACACGATGGGAGATGTTTTCTGTGCTGGCACAGTTTCTCCTTGCCAGACAGAGTGGAAAAGCTTTTTGCTAAGATGTAGACGAGAAGAGAGGCTAAAGAAGCAGGTATGGTGCTCTGCAGAGCTAAGTACAGCTCCCGGGCCGCTTTCGGCAGTAGGCGCACACCGAAGAGCACTGTGAGCGGCAGAATCTTCTTTGCTCGAAGAAGCAGCTTCTTCGTCTCCGGGAGCCGGAGAGAGCGGCAACTTCGCAAAGGTGATGAAACAAGCTGTACAACACTGCGATTGTGTGCGCAGCTTGCCAACTGAGAGAAAACAGTACCTGACCACTCTCCTGCCTTTTCTATTCACATGAACATTCGATTGCAAGCTGTTTTGGACAACTTTCTTTCTCTTCTTGCAAAACACTCGGCAGACCCCCGTGCAGCCTCTAGAACACGATGGGAGATGTTTTCTGTGCTGGCACAGTTTCTCCTTGCCAGACAGAGTGGAAAAGCTTTTTGCTAAGATGTAGACGAGAAGAGAGGCTAAAGACGAAGGTACGGTGCTCTGCAGAGCTAAGCACCGCTCCCGGACCTCTTTCGGCAGAAGGCGCACACCGCAGAGCACTGTGAGCGGCACAATTGTCTTTGCGCGAAGAAGCAGCTTCTTTGTCTCCGGGAGCCGGAGAGAGCGGCAACTTCGCAAAGGTGATGAAACAAGCTGTACAACACTGCGATTGTGTGCGCAGCTTGCCAACTGAGAGAAAACAGTACCTGACCACTCTCCTGCCTTTTCGATTCACATGAACATTCGATTGCAAGCTGTTTTGGACAACTTTCTTTCTCTTCTTGCAAAACACTCGGCAGACCTCCGTGAAGCTTCTAGAACACGATGGGAGATGTTTTCTGTGCTGGCACAGTTTCTCCTTGCCAGACAGAGTGGAAAAGCTTTTTGCTAAGATGTAGACGAGAAGAGAGGCTAAAGACGAAGGTAAGGTGCTCTGCAGAGCTAAGCATCGCTCCCGGACTTCTTTCGGCAGAAGGCGCACACCGCAGAGCACTGTGAGCGGCAGAATCGTCTTTGCGCGAAGAAGCAGCTTCTTCGTCTCCGGGAGCCGGAGAGAGCGGCAACTTTGCAAAGGTGATGAAACAAGCTGTACAACACTGCGATTGTTTGCGCAGCTTGCCAACGGAGAGAAAACTGTACCTGACCACTCTCCTGCCTTTTCTATTCACATGAACATTCGATTGCAAGCTGTTTTGGACAACTTTCTTTCTCTTCTTGCAAAACACTCGGCAGACCTCCGTGCAGCCTCTAGAACACGATGGGAGATGTTTTCTGTGCTGGCACAGTTTCTCCTTGCCAGACAGAGTGGAAAAGCTTTTTGCTAAGATGTAGACGAGAAGAGAGGCTAAAGACGAAGGTACGGTGCTCTGCAGAGCTAAGCACCGCTCCCGGACCTCTTTCGGCAGAAGGCGCACACTGCAGAGCACTGTGAGCGGCAGAATCGTCTTTGCGCGAAGAAGCAGCTTCTTCGTCTCCGGGAGCCGGAGAGAGCGGCAGCTTCGCAAAGGTGATGAAACAAGCTGTACAACACTGCGATTGTGTGCGCAGCTTGCCAACTGAGAGAAAACAGTACCTGACCACTCTCCAGCCTTTTCTATACACTTGAACATTCGATTGTAAGCTGTTTTGGACAACTTTCTTTCTCTTCTTGCAAAACACTCGGCAGACCTCCGTGCAGCCTCTAGAACACGATGGGAGATGTTTTCTGTGCTGGCACAGTTTCTCCTTGCCAGACAGAGTGGAAAAGCTTTTTGCTAAGATGTGGACGAGAAGCGAGGCTAAAGAAGCACGAATGGTACTCTGCAGAGCTAAGCATCGCTCCCGGACCTCTTTCGGCAGAAGGCGCACACCGCAGAGCACTATGAGCGGCAGAATCGTCTTTGCGCGAAGAAGCAGCTTCTTCGTCTCCGGGAGCCGGAGAGAGCGGCAACTTCGCAAAGGTGATGAAACAAGCTGTACAACACTGCGATTGTGTGCGCAGCTTGCCAACTGAGAGAAAACAGTACCTGACCACTCTCCTGCCTTTTCTATTCACATGAACATTCGATTGCAAGCTGTTTTGGACAACTTTCTTTCTCTTCTTGCAAAACACTCGGCAGACCTCCGTGCAGCCTCTAGAACACGATGGGAGATGTTTTCTGTGCTGGCACAGTTTCTCCTTGCCAGACAGAGTGGAAAAGCTTTTTGCTCAGATGTAGACGAGAAGAGAGGCTAAAGACGAAGGTACGGTGCTCTGCAGAGCTAAGCACCGCTCCTGGACCTCTTTCGGCAGAAGGCGAACACCGCAGAGCACTGTGAGCGGCAGAATCGTCTTTGCGCGAAGAAGCAGCTTCTTCGTCTCCGGCAGCCGGAGAGAGCGACAACTTCGCAAAGGTGATGAAATAAGCTGTACAACACTGCGATTGTGTGCGCAGCTTGCCAACTGAGAGAAAATAGTACCTGACCACTCTCCTGCCTTTTCTATTCACATGAACATTCGATTGCAAGCTGTTTTGGACAACTTTCCTTCTCTTCTTGCAAAACACTCGGCAGACCTCCGTGCAGCTTCTAGAACACGATGGGAGATGTTTTCTGTGCTGGCACAGTTTCTCCTTGCCAGACAGAGTGGAAAAGCTTTTTGCTAAGATGTAGACGAGAAGAGAGGCTAAAGACGAAGGTACGGTGCTCTGCAGAGCTAAGCACCGCTCCCGGACCTCTTTCGGCAGAAGGCGCACACCGCAGAGCACTGTGAGCGGCAGAATCGTCTTTGCGCGAAGAAGCAGCTTCTTCGTCTCCGGCAGCCGGAGAGAGCGGCAACTTCGCAAAGGTGATGAAATAAGCTGTACAACACTGCGATTGTGTGCGCAGCTTGCCAAGTGAGAGAAAATAGTACCTGACCACTCTCCTGCCTTTTCTATTCACTTGAACATTCGATTGCAAGCTGTTTTGGACAACTTTCTTTCTCTTCTTGCAAAACACTCGGCAGACCTCCGTGCAGCCTCTAGAACACGATGGGAGATGTTTTCTGTGCTGGCACAGTTTCTCCTTGCCAGACAGAGTGGAAAAGCTTTTTGCTAAGAGGTAGATGAGAAGAGAGGCTAAAGACGAAGGTACGGTGCTCTGCAGAGCTAAGCACAGCTCCCGGACCTCTTTCGGCAGAAGGCGCACACCGCAGAGCACTGTGAGCGGCAGAATCGTCTTTGCGCGAAGAAGCAGCTTCTTCGTCTCCGGGAGCCGGAGAGAGCGGCAACTTCGCAAAGGTGATGAAACAAGCTGTACAACACTGCGATTGTGTCCGCAGCTTGCCAACTGAGAGAAAACAGTACCTGACCACTCTCCTGCCTTTTCTATTCACATGAACATTCGATTGCAAGCTGTTTTGGACAACTTTCTTTCTCTTCTTGCAAAACACTCGGCAGACCTCCGTGAAGCTTCTAGAACACGATGGGAGATGTTTTCTGTGCTGGCACAGTTTCTCCTTGCCAGACAGAGTGGAAAAGCTTTTTGCTAAGATGTAGACGAAAAGAGAGGCTAAAGAAGCACGTATGGTACTCTGCAGAGCTAAGCACCGCTCCCGGACCTCTTTCGGCAGAAGGCGCACACCGCAGAGCACTGTGAGCGGCAGAATCGTCTTTGCGCGAAGAAGCAGCTTCTTCGTCTCCGGGAGCCGGAGAGAGCGGCAACTTCGCAAAGGTGATAAAACAAGCTGTACAACACTGCGATTGTGTGCGCAGCTTGCCAAGTGAGAGAAAACAGTACCTGACCACTCTCCGGCCTTTTCTATTCACATGAACATTCGATTGCAAGCTGTTTTGGACAACTTTCTTTCTCTTCTTGCAAAACACTCGGCAGACCTCCGTGCAGCCTCTAGAACACGATGGGAGATGTTTTTTGTGCTGGCACAGTTTCTCCTTGCCAGACAGAGTGGAAAAGCTTTTTGCTAAGATGTAGACGAGAAGAGAGGCTAAAGACGAAGGTACGGTGCTCTGCAGAGCTAAGCACCGCTCCCGGACCTCTTTCGGCAGAAGGCGCACACTGCAGAGCACTGTGAGCGGCAGAATCGTCTTTGCGCGAAGAAGCAGCTTCTTCGTCTCCGGGAGCCGGAGAGAGCGGCAGCTTCGCAAAGGTGATGAAACAAGCTGTACAACACTGCGATTGTGTGCGCAGCTTGCCAACTGAGAGAAAACAGTACCTGACCACTCTCCAGCCTTTTCTATACACTTGAACATTCGATTGTAAGCTGTTTTGGACATCTTTCTTTCTCTTCTTGCAAAACACTCGGCAGACCTCCGTGCAGCCTCTAGAACACGATGGGAGATGTTTTCTGTGCTGGCACAGTTTCTCCTTGCCAGACAGAGTGGAAAAGCTTTTTGCTAAGATGTGGACGAGAAGCGAGGCTAAAGAAGCACGAATGGTACTCTGCAGAGCTAAGCATCGCTCCCGGACCTCTTTCGGCAGAAGGCGCACACCGCAGAGCACTATGAGCGGCAGAATCGTCTTTGCGCGAAGAAGCAGCTTCTTCGTCTCCGGGAGCCGGAGAGAGCGGCAACTTCGCAAAGGTGATGAAACAAGCTGTACAACACTGCGATTGTGTGCGCAGCTTGCCAACTGAGAGAAAACAGTACCTGACCACTCTCCTGCCTTTTCTATTCACATGAACATTCGATTGCAAGCTGTTTTGGACAACTTTCCTTCTCTTCTTGCAAAACACTCGGCAGACCTCCGTGCAGCCTCTAGAACACGATGGGAGATGTTTTCTGTGCTGGCACAGTTTCTCCTTGCCAGACAGAGTGGAAAAGCTTTTTGCTAAGATGTAGACGAGAAGAGAGGCTAAAGACGAAGGTACGGTGCTCTGCAGAGCTAAGCACCGCTCCTGGACCTCTTTCGGCAGAAGGCGAACACCGCAGAGCACTGTGAGCGGCAGAATCGTCTTTGCGCGAAGAAGCAGCTTCTTCGTCTCCGGCAGCCGGAGAGAGCGACAACTTCGCAAAGGTGATGAAATAAGCTGTACAACACTGCGATTGTGTGCGCAGCTTGCCAACTGAGAGAAAATAGTACCTGACCACTCTCCTGCCTTTTCTATTCACATGAACATTCGATTGCAAGCTGTTTTGGACAACTTTCCTTCTCTTCTTGCAAAACACTCGGCAGACCTCCGTGCAGCTTCTAGAACACGATGGGAGATGTTTTCTGTGCTGGCACAGTTTCTCCTTGCCAGACAGAGTGGAAAAGCTTTTTGCTAAGATGTAGACGAGAAGAGAGGCTAAAGACGAAGGTACGGTGCTCTGCAGAGCTAAGCACCGCTCCCGGACCTCTTTCGGCAGAAGGCGCACACCGCAGAGCACTGTGAGCGGCAGAATCGTCTTTGCGCGAAGAAGCAGCTTCTTCGTCTCCGGCAGCCGGAGAGAGCGGCAACTTCGCAAAGGTGATAAAACAAGCTGTACAACACTGCGATTGTGTGCGCAGCTTGCCAAGTGAGAGAAAACAGTACCTGACCACTCTCCGGCCTTTTCTATTCACATGAACATTCGATTGCAAGCTGTTTTGGACAACTTTCTTTCTCTTCTTGCAAAACACTCGGCAGACCTCCGTGCAGCCTCTAGAACACGATGGGAGATGTTTTTTGTGCTGGCACAGTTTCTCCTTGCCAGACAGAGTGGAAAAGCTTTTTGCTAAGATGTAGACGAGAAGAGAGGCTAAAGACGAAGGTACGGTGCTCTGCAGAGCTAAGCACCGCTCCCGGACCTCTTTCGGCAGAAGGCGCACACCGCAGAGCACTGTGAGCGGCACAATCGTCTTTGCGCGAAGAAGCAGCTTCTTCGTCTCCGGGAGCCGGAGAGAGCGGTAACTTCGCAAAGCTGATAAAACAAGCTGTACAACACTGCGATTGTGTGCGCAGCTTGCCAACTGAGAGAAAACAGTACCAGACCACTCTCCTGCCTTTTCTATTCACATGAACATTCGATTGCAAGCTGTTTTGGACAACTTTCTTTCTCTTCTTGCAAAACACTCGGCAGACCTCCGTGCAGCCTCTAGAACACGATGGGAGATGTTTTCTGTTCTGGCAAAGTTTCTCCTTGCCAGACAGAGTGGAAAAGCTTTTTGCTAAGATGTAGACGAGAAGAGAGGCTAAAGACGAAGGTACGGTGCTCTGCAGAGCTAAGCACCGCTCCCGTGCGTCTTTCGGCAGAAGGCGCACACCGCAGAGCACAGTGAGCGGCAGAATCGTCTTTGCGCGAAGAAGCAGCTTCTTCGTCTCCGGCAGCCGGAGAGAGCGGCAGCTTCGCAAAGGTGATGAAACAAGCTGTACAACACTGCGATTGTGTGCGCAGCTTGCCAACTGAGAGAAAACAGTACCTGACCACTCTCCTGCCTTTTTTATTCACATGAACATTCGGTTGCAAGCTGTTTTGGACAACTTTCTTTCTCTTCTTGCAAAACACTCGGCAGACCTCCGTGCAGCCTCTAGAACACGATGGGAGATGTTTTCTGTGCTGGCACAGTTTCTCCTTGCCAGACAGAGTGGAAAAGCTTTTTGCTAAGATGTAGACGAGAAGAGAGGCTAAAGAAGCAGGTACGGTGCTCTGCAGAGCTAAGCACCGCTCCCGGATGTCTTTCGGCAGAAGGCGCACACCGCAGAGCACTGTGAGCGGCAGAATCGTCTTTGCGCGAAGAAGCAGCTTCTTCGTCTCCGGGAGCCGGAGAGAGCGGCAACTTCGCAAAGGTGATGAAACAAGCTGTACAACACTGCGATTGTGTGCGCAGCTTGCCAACTGAGAGAAAACAGTACCAGACCACTCTCCTGCCTTTTCTATTCACATGAACATTCGATTGCAAGCTGTTTTGGACAACTTTCTTTCTCTTCTTGCAAAACACTCGGCAGACCTCCGTGCAGCCTCTAGAAGACGATGGGAGATGTTTTCTGTGCTGGCAAAGTTTCTCCTTGCCAGACAGAGTGGAAAAGCTTTTTGCTAAGATGTAGACAAGAAGAGAGGCTAAAGATGCTGGTACGGTGCTCTGCAGAGCTAAGCACAGCTCCCGTGCCTCTTTCGGCAGAAGGCGCACACCGAAGAGCACTGTGAGCAGCAGAATCGTCTTTGCGCGAAGAAGCAGCTTCTTCGTCTCTGGGAGCCGGAGAGAGCGGCAACTTCGCAAAGGTGATGAAACAAGCTGTACAACACTGCGATTGTGTGTGCAGCTTGCCAACTGAGAGAAAACAGTACCTGACCACTCTCCTGCCTTTTCTATTCACATGAACATTCGATTGCAAGCTGTTTTGGACAACTTTCTTTCTCTTCTTGCAAAACACTCGGCAGACCTCCGTGCAGCCTCTAGAACACGATGGGAGATGTTTTCTGTGCTGGCACAGTTTCTCCTTGCCAGACAGAGTGGAAAAGCTTTTTACTAAGATGTAGACGAGAAGCGTGGCTAATGAAGCACGTATGGTACTCTGCAGAGCTAAGCATCGCTCCCGGACCTCTTTCGGCAGAAGGCGCACACCGCAGAGCACTGTGAGCGGCAGAATCGTCTTTGCGCGAAGAAGCAGCTTCTTCGTCTCCGGGAGCCGGAGAGAGCGGCAACTTTGCAAAGGTGATGAAACAAGCTGTACAACACTGCGATTGTGTGCGCAGCTTGCCAACGGAGAGAAAACTGTACCTGACCACTCTCCTGCCTTTTCTATTCACATGAACATTCGATTGCAAGCTGTTTTGGACAACTTTCTTTCTCTTCTTGCAAAACACTCGGCAGACCTCCGTGCAGCCTCTAGAACACGATGGGAGATGTTTTTTGTGCTGGCACAGTTTCTCCTTGCCAGACAGAGTGGAAAAGCTTTTTGCTAAGATGTAGACGAGAAGAGAGGCTAAAGACGAAGGTACGGTGCTCTGCAGAGCTAAGCACCGCTCCCGGACCTCTTTCGGCAGAAGGCGCACACTGCAGAGCACTGTGAGCGGCAGAATCGTCTTTGCGCGAAGAAGCAGCTTCTTCGTCTCCGGGAGCCGGAGAGAGCGGCAGCTTCGCAAAGGTGATGAAACAAGCTGTACAACACTGCGATTGTGTGCGCAGCTTGCCAACTGAGAGAAAACAGTACCTGACCACTCTCCAGCCTTTTCTATACACTTGAACATTCGATTGTAAGCTGTTTTGGACAACTTTCTTTCTCTTCTTGCAAAACACTCGGCAGACCTCCGTGCAGCCTCTAGAACACGATGGGAGATGTTTTTTGTGCTGGCACAGTTTCTCCTTGCCAGACACAGTGGAAAAGCTTTTTGCTAAGATGTAGACGAGAAGAGAGGCTAAAGACGAAGGTACGGTGCTCTGCAGAGCTAAGCACCGCTCCCGGACCTCTTTCGGCAGAAGGCGCACACCGCAGAGCACTGTGAGGAGCAGAATCGTCTTTGCGCGAAGAAGCAGCTTCCTCATCTCCGGGAGCCGGAGAGAGCGGCAACTTCGCAAAGGTGATGAAACGAGTTGTACAACACTGCGATTGTGTGCGCAGCTTGCCAACATAGAGAAAACAGTACCTGACCACTCTCCTGCCTTTTCGATTCACATGAACATTCGATTGCAAGCTGTTTTGGACAACTTTCTTTCTCTTCTTGCAAAACACTCAGCAGACCTCCGTGCAGCCTCTAGAACACGATGGGAGATGTTTTCTGTGCTGGCACAGTTTCTCCTTGCCAGACAGAGTGGAAAAGCTTTTTGCTAAGATGTAGACGAGAAGAGAGGCTAAAGACGAAGGTACGGTGCTCTGCAGAGCTAAGCACCGCTCCTGGACCTCTTTCGGCAGAAGGCGCACACCGCAGAGCACTGTGAGCGGCAGAATCGTCTTTGCGCGAAGAAGCAGCTTCTTCGTCTCCGGGAGCCGGAGAGAGCGGCAACTTCGCAAAGGTGATGAAACAAGCTGTACAACACTGCGATTGTGTGCGCAGCTTGCCAACTGAGAGAAAACAGTACCTGACCACTCTCCTGCCTTTTCTATTCACATGAACATTCGATTGCAAGCTGTTTTGGAAAACTTTCCTTCTCTTCTTGCAAAACACTCGGCAGACCTCCGTGCAGCCTCTAGAACACGATGGGAGATGTTTTCTGTGCTGGCACAGTTTCTCCTTGCCAGACAGAGTGGAAAAGCTTTTTGCTAAGATGTAGACGAGAAGAGAGGCTAAAGACGAAGGTACGGTGCTCTGCAGAGCACCGCACAGCTCCCGGGCTTCTTTCGGCAGAAGGCGCACACCGCAGAGCACTGTGAGCGGCAGAATCGTCTTTGCGCGAAGAAGCAGCTTCTTCGTCTCCGGGAGCCGGAGAGAGCGGCAACTTCGCAAAGGTGATGAAATAAGCTCTACAACACTGCGATTGTGTGCGCAGCTTGCCAACTGAGAGA
The DNA here is from genome assembly GCF_028551555.1 of Melozone crissalis. NCBI lineage: Eukaryota > Metazoa > Chordata > Aves > Passeriformes > Passerellidae > Melozone > Melozone crissalis. Next base: position 203,921 of record NW_026535823.1, read on the forward strand.
AAAGAGTACCTGACCACTCTCCTGCCTTTTCTATTCACATGAACATTCGATTGCAAGCTGTTTTGGACAACTTTCTTTCTCTTATTGCAAAACACTCGGCAGACCTCCGTGCAGCCTCTAGAACACGATGGGAGATGTTTTTTGTGCTGGCACAGTTTCTCCTTGCCAGACACAGTGGAAAAGCTTTTTGCTAAGATGTAGACGAGAAGAGAGGCTAAAGACGAAGGTACGGTGCTCTGCAGAGCTAAGCACCGCTCCCGGACCTCTTTCGGCAGAAGGCGCACACCGCAGAGCACTGTGAGCAGCAGAATCGTCTTTGCGCGAAGAAGCAGCTTCCTCATCTCCGGGAGCCGGAGAGAGCGGCAACTTCGCAAAGGTGATGAAACGAGTTGTACAACACTGCGATTGTGTGCGCAGCTTGCCAACATAGAGAAAACAGTACCTGACCACTCTCCTGCGTTTTCGATTCACATGAACATTCGATTGCAAGCTGTTTTGGACAACTTTCTTTCTCTTCTTGCAAAACACTCAGCAGACCTCCGTGCAGCCTCTAGAACACGATGGGAGATGTTTTCTGTGCTGGCACAGTTTCTCCTTGCCAGACAGAGTGGAAAAGCTTTTTGCTAAGATGTAGACGAGAAGAGAGGCTAAAGACGAAGGTACGGTGCTCTGCAGAGCTAAGCACCGCTCCTGGACCTCTTTCGGCAGAAGGCGCACACCGCAGAGCACTGTGAGCGGCAGAATCGTCTTTGCGCGAAGAAGCAGCTTCTTCGTCTCCGGGAGCCGGAGAGAGCGGCAACTTCGCAAAGGTGATGAAACAAGCTGTACAACACTGCGATTGTGTGCGCAGCTTGCCAACTGAGAGAAAACAGTACCTGACCACTCTCCTGCCTTTTCTATTCACATGAACATTCGATTGCAAGCTGTTTTGGACAACTTTCCTTCTCTTCTTGCAAAACACTCGGCAGACCTCCGTGCAGCCTCTAGAACACGATGGGAGATGTTTTCTGTGCTGGCACAGTTTCTCCTTGCCAGACAGAGTGGAAAAGCTTTTTGCTAAGATGTAGACGAGAAGAGAGGCTAAAGACGAAGGTACGGTGCTCTGCAGAGCACCGCACAGCTCCCGGGCGTCTTTCGGCAGAAGGCGCACACCGCAGAGCACTGTGAGCGGCAGAATCGTCTTTGCGCGAAGAAGCAGCTTCTTCGTCTCCGGGAGCCGGAGAGAGCGGCAACTTCGCAAAGGTGATGAAATAAGCTGTACAACACTGCGATTGTGTGCGCAGCTTGCCAACTGAGAGAAAACAGTACCTGACCACTCTCCTGCCTTTTCTATTCACATGAACATTCGATTGCAAGCTGTTTTGGACAACTTTCTTTCTCTTCTTGCAAAACACTCGGCAGACCTCCGTGCAGCCTCTAGAACACGATGGGAGATGTTTTCTGTGCTGGCACAGTTTCTCCTTGCCAGACAGAGTGGAAAAGCTTTTTGCTAAGATGTAGACGAGAAGACAGGCTAAAGACGAAGGTACGGTGCTCTGCAGAGCTAAGCACCGCTCCCGGACCTCTTTCGGTAGAAGGCGCACACCGCAGAGCACTGTGAGCGGCAGAATCGTCTTTGCGCGAAGAAGCAGCTTCTTCGTCTCCGGGAGCCGGAGAGAGCGGCAACTTCGCAAAGGTGATGAAACAAGCTGTACAACACTGCGATTGTGTGCGCAGCTTGCCAACGGAGAGAAAACTGTACCTGACCACTCTCCTGCCTTTTCTATTCACATGAACATTCGATTGCAAGCTGTTTTGGACAACTTTCCTTCTCTTCTTGCAAAACACTCGGCAGACCTCCGTGCAGCCTCTAGAACACGATGGGAGATGTTTTCTGTGCTGGCACAGTTTCTCCTTGCCAGACAGAGTGGAAAAGCTTTTTGCTAAGATGTAGACGAGAAGACAGGCTAAAGACGAAGGTACTGTGCTCTGCAGAGCACCGCAGAGCTCCCGGGCCTCTTTCGGCAGAAGGCGCACACCGCAGAGCACAGTGAGCGGCAGAATCGTCTTTGCGCGAAGAAGCAGCTTCTTCGTCTCCGGCAGCCGGAGAGAGCGGCAACTTCGCAAAGGTGATGAAATAAGCTGTACAACACTGCGATTGTGTGCGCAGCTTGCCAACTGAGAGAAAAGAGTACCTGACCACTCTCCTGCCTTTTCTATTCACATGAACATTCGATTGCAAGCTGTTTTGGACAACTTTCTTTCTCTTATTGCAAAACACTCGGCAGACCTCCGTGCAGCCTCTAGAACACGATGGGAGATGTTTTCTGTGCTGGCACAGTTTCTCCTTGCCAGACAGAGTGGAAAAGCTTTTTGCTAAGATGTAGACGAGAAGAGAGGCTAAAGACGAAGGTACGGTGCTCTGCAGAGCTAAGCACCGCTCCCGTGCGTCTTTCGGCAGAAGGCGCACACCGCAGAGCACTGTGAGCGGCAGAATCGTCTTTGCGCGAAGAAGCAGCTTCTTCGTCTCCGGGAGCCGGAGAGAGCGGCAACTTCGCAAAGGTGATGAAATAAGCTGTACAACACTGCGATTGTGTGCGCAGCTTGCCAAGTGAGAGAAAATAGTACCTGACCACTCTCCTGCCTTTTCTATTCACTTGAACATTCGATTGCAAGCTGTTTTGGACAACTTTCTTTCTCTTCTTGCAAAACACTCGGCAGAACTCCGTGCAGCCTCTAGAACACGATGGGAGATGTTTTCTGTGCTGGCACAGTTTCTCCTTGCCAGACAGAGTGGAAAAGCTTTTTGCTAAGAGGTAGATGAGAAGAGAGGCTAAAGACGAAGGTACGGTGCTCTGCAGAGCTAAGCACAGCTCCCGGACCTCTTTCGGCAGAAGGCGCACACCGCAGAGCACTGTGAGCGGCAGAATCGTCTTTAAGCGAACAAGCAGCTTCTTCGTCTCCGGGAGCCGGAGAGAGCGGCAACTTCGCAAAGGTGATGAAACAAGCTGTACAACACTGCGATTGTGTGCGCAGCTTGCCAACTGAGAGAAAACAGTACCAGACCACTCTCCTGCCTTTTCTATTCACATGAACATTCGATTGCAAGCTGTTTTGGACAACTTTCTTTCTCTTCTTGCAAAACACTCGGCAGACCTCCGTGCAGCCTCTAGAAGACGATGGGAGATGTTTTCTGTGCTGGCAAAGTTTCTCCTTGCCAGACAGAGTGGAAAAGCTTTTTGCTAAGATGTAGACAAGAAGAGAGGCTAAAGAAGCTGGTACGGTGCTCTGCAGAGCTAAGCACAGCTCCCGTGCCTCTTTCGGCAGAAGGCGCACACCGAAGAGCACTGTGAGCGGCAGAATCGTCTTTGCGCGAAGAAGCAGCTTCTTCGTCTCCGGGAGCCGGAGAGAGCGGCAACTTCGCAAAGGTGATGAAACAAGCTGTACAACACTGCGATTGTGTGCGCAGCTTGCCAACTGAGAGAAAACAGTACCTGACCACTCTCCTGCCTTTTCTATTCACATGAACATTCGATTGCAAGCTGTTTTGGACAACTTTCTTTCTCTTCTTGCAAAACACTCGGCAGACCTCCGTGCAGCCTCTAGAACACGATGGGAGATGTTTTCTGTGCTGGCACAGTTTCTCCTTGCCAGACAGAGTGGAAAAGCTTTTTACTAAGATGTAGACGAGAAGCGTGGCTAAAGAAGCACGTATGGTACTCTGAAGAGCTAAGCATCGCTCCCGGACTTCTTTCGGCAGAAGGCGCACACCGCAGAGCACAGTGAGCGGCAGAATCGTCTTTGCGCGAAGAAGCAGCTTCTTCGTCTCCGGGAGCCGGAGAGAGCGGCAACTTCGCAAAGGTGATGAAATAAGCTGTACAACACTGCGATTGTGTGCGCAGCTTGCCAACTGAGAGAAAAGAGTACCTGACCACTCTCCTGCCTTTTCTATTCACATGAACATTCGATTGCAAGCTGTTTTGGACAACTTTCTTTCTCTTATTGCAAAACACTCGGCAGACCTCCGTGCAGCCTCTAGAACACGATGGGAGATGTTTTCTGTGCTGGCACAGTTTCTCCTTGCCAGACAGAGTGGAAAAGCTTTTTGCTAAGATGTAGACGAGAAGAGAGGCTAAAGACGAAGGTACGGTGCTCTGCAGAGCTAAGCACCGCTCCCGGATGTCTTTCGGCAGAAGGCGCACACCGCAGAGCACTGTGAGCGGCAGAATCGTCTTTGCGCGAAGAAGCAGCTTCTTCGTCTCCGGGAGCCGGAGAGAGCGGCAACTTCGCAAAGGTGATGAAATAAGCTGTACAACACTGCGATTGTGTGCGCAGCTTGCCAAGTGAGAGAAAATAGTACCTGACCACTCTCCTGCCTTTTCTATTCACTTGAACATTCGATTGCAAGCTGTTTTGGACAACTTTCTTTCTCTTCTTGCAAAACACTCGGCAGACCTCCGTGCAGCCTCTAGAACACGATGGGAGATGTTTTCTGTGCTGGCACAGTTTCTCCTTGCCAGACAGAGTGGAAAAGCTTTTTGCTAAGAGGTAGATGAGAAGAGAGGCTAAAGACGAAGGTACGGTGCTCTGCAGAGCTAAGCACAGCTCCCGGACCTCTTTCGGCAGAAGGCGCACACCGCAGAGCACTGTGAGCGGCAGAATCGTCTTTGCGCGAAGAAGCAGCTTCTTCGTCTCCGGGAGCCGGAGAGAGCGGCAACTTTGCAAAGGTGATGAAACAAGCTGTACAACACTGCGATTGTGTGCGCAGCTTGCCAACTGAGAGAAAACAGTACCTGACCACTCTCCTGCCTTTTCTATTCACATGAACATTCGATTGCAAGCTGTTTTGGACAACTTTCTTTCTCTTCTTGCAAAACACTCGGCAGACCTCCGTGAAGCTTCTAGAACACGATGGGAGATGTTTTCTGTGCTGGCACAGTTTCTCCTTGCCAGACAGAGTGGAAAAGCTTTTTGCTAAGATGTAGACGAGAAGAGAGGCTAAAGACGAAGGTAAGGTGCTCTGCAGAGCTAAGCATCGCTCCCGGACTTCTTTCGGCAGAAGGCGCACACCGCAGAGCACTGTGAGCGGCAGAATCGTCTTTGCGCGAAGAAGCAGCTTCTTCGTCTCCGGGAGCCGGAGAGAGCGGCAACTTTGCAAAGGTGATGAAACAAGCTGTACAACACTGCGATTGTGTGCGCAGCTTGCCAACGGAGAGAAAACTGTACCTGACCACTCTCCTGCCTTTTCTATTCACATGAACATTCGATTGGAAGCTGTTTTGGACAACTTTCTTTCTCTTCTTGCAAAACACTCGGCAGACCTCCGTGCAGCCTCTAGAACACGATGGGAGATGTTTTCTGTTCTGGCAAAGTTTCTCCTTGCCAGACAGAGTGGAAAAGCTTTTTGCTAAGATGTAGACGAGAAGAGAGGCTAAAGACGAAGGTACGGTGCTCTGCAGAGCTAAGCACCGCTCCCGGACCTCTTTCGGTAGAAGGCGCACACCGCAGAGACCTGTGAGCGGCAGAATCGTCTTTGCGCGAAGAAGCAGCTTATTCGTCTCCGGGAGCCGGAGAGAGCGGCAGCTTCGCAAAGGTGATGAAACAAGCTGTACAACACTGCGATTGTGTGCGCAGCTTGCCAAGTGAGAGAAAATAGTACCTGACCACTCTCCTGCCTATTCTATTCACTTGAACATTCGATTGCAAGCTGTTTTGGACAACTTTCTTTCTCTTCTTGCAAAACACTCGGCAGACCTCCGTGCAGCCTCTAGAACACGATGGGAGATGTTTTCTGTGCTGGCACAGTTTCTCCTTGCCAGACAGAGTGGAAAAGCTTTTTACTAAGATGTAGACGAGAAGCGTGGCTAAAGAAGCACGTATGGTACTCTGAAGAGCTAAGCATCGCTCCCGGACTTCTTTCGGCAGAAGGCGCACACCGCAGAGCACTGTGAGCGGCAGAATCGTCTTTGCGCGAAGAAGCAGCTTCTTCGTCTCCGGGAGCCGGAGAGAGCGGCAACTTGGCAAAGGTGATGGAACAAGCTGTACAACACTGCGATTGTGTGAGCAGCTTGCCAAGTGAGAGAAAACTGTACCTGACCACTCTCCTGCCTTTTCTATTCACATGAACATTCGATTGCAAGCTGTTTTGGACAACTTTCTTTCTCTTCTTGCAAAACACTCGGCAGACCTCCGTGCAGCCTCTAGAACACGATGGGAGATGTTTTGTGTGCTGGCACAGTTTCTCCTTGCCAGACAGAGTGGAAAAGCTTTTTGCTAAGATGTAGACGAGAAGAGAGGCTAAAGACGAAGGTACGGTGCTCTGCAGAGCTAAGCACCGCTCCCGGACCTCTTTCGGCAGAAGGCGCACACTGCAGAGCACTGTGAGCGGCAGAATCGTCTTTGCGCGAAGAAGCAGCTTCTTCGTCTCCGGGAGCCGGAGAGAGCGGCAGCTTCGCAAAGGTGATGAAACAAGCTGTACAACACTGCGATTGTGTGCGCAGCTTGCCAACTGAGAGAAAACAGTACCTGACCACTCTCCAGCCTTTTCTATACACTTGAACATTCGATTGTAAGCTGTTTTGGACAACTTTCTTTCTCTTCTTGCAAAACACTCGGCAGACCTCCGTGCAGCCTCTAGAACACGATGGGAGATGTTTTTTGTGCTGGCACAGTTTCTCCTTGCCAGACACAGTGGAAAAGCTTTTTGCTAAGATGTAGACGAGAAGAGAGGCTAAAGACGACGGTACGGTGCTCTGCAGAGCTAAGCACCGCTCCCGGACCTCTTTCGGCAGAAGGCGCACACTGCAGACCACTGTGAGCGGCAGAATCGTCTTTGCGCGAAGAAGCAGCTTCTTCGTCTCCGGGAGCCGGAGAGAGCGGCAGCTTCGCAAAGGTGATGAAACAAGCTGTACAACACTGCGATTGTGTGCGCAGCTTGCCAACTGAGAGAAAACAGTACCTGACCACTCTCCAGCCTTTTCTATACACTTGAACATTCGATTGTAAGCTGTTTTGGACAACTTTCTTTCTCTTCTTGCAAAACACTCGGCAGACCTCCGTGCAGCCTCTAGAACACGATGGGAGATGTTTTTTGTGCTGGCACAGTTTCTCCTTGCCAGACAGAGTGGAAAAGCTTTTTGCTAAGATGTAGACGAGAAGAGAGGCTAAAGACGAAGGTACGGTGCTCTGCAGAGCTAAGCACCGCTCCCGGACCTCTTTCGGCAGAAGGCGCACACCGCAGAGCACTGTGAGCGGCAGAATCGTCTTTGCGCGAAGAAGCAGCTTCCTCATCTCCGGGAGCCGGAGAGAGCGGCAACTTCGCAAAGGTGATGAAACGAGTTGTACAACACTGCGATTGTGTGCGCAGCTTGCCAACTGAGAGAAAACAGTACCTGACCACTCTCCTGCCTTTTCTATTCACATGAACATTCGATTGGAAGCTGTTTTGGACAACTTTCCTTCTCTTCTTGCAAAACACTCGGCAGACCTCCGTGCAGCCTCTAGAACACGATGGGAGATGTTTTCTGTGCTGGCACAGTTTCTCCTTGCCAGACAGAGTGGAAAAGCTTTTTGCTAAGATGTAGACGAGAAGAGAGGCTAAAGAAGCAGGTATGGTGCTCTGCAGAGCTAAGTACAGCTCCCGGGCCTCTTTCGGCAGAAGCCGCACACCGAAGAGCACTGTGAGCGGCAGAATCTTCTTTGCGCGAAGAAGCAGCTTCTTCGTCTCCGGGAGCCGGAGAGAGCGGCAACTTGGCAAAGGTGATGAAACAAGCTGTACAACACTGCGATTGTGTGCGCAGCTTGCCAAGTGAGAGAAAACAGTACCTGACCACTCTCCTGCCTTTTCTATTCACATGAACATTCGATTGCAAGCTGTTTTGGACAACTTTCTTTCTCTTCTTGCAAAACACTCGGCAGACCCCCGTGCAGCCTCTAGAACACGATGGGAGATGTTTTCTGTGCTGGCACAGTTTCTCCTTGCCAGACAGAGTGAAAAAGCTTTTTGCTAAGATGTAGACGAGAAGAGAGGCTAAAGACGAAGGTACGGTGCTCTGCAGAGCTAAGCACCGCTCCCGGACCTCTTTCGGCAGAAGGCGCACACTGCAGACCACTGTGAGCGGCAGAATCGTCTTTGCGCGAAGAAGCAGCTTCTTCGTCTCCGGCAGCGGGAGAGAGCGGCAACTTCGCAAAGGTGATGAAACAAGCTGTACAACACTGCGATTGTGTGCGCAGCTTGCCAAGTGAGAGAAAACAGTACCTGACCACTCTCCTGCCTTTTCTATTCACATGAACATTCGATTGCAAGCTGTTTTGGACAACTTTCCTTCTCTTCTTGCAAAACACTCGGCAGACCTCCGTGCAGCCTCTAGAAGACGATGGGAGATGTTTTCTGTGCTGGCACAGTTTCTCCTTGCCAGACAGAGTGGAAAAGCTTTTTGCTAAGATGTAGACGAGAAGAGAGGCTAAAGACGAAGGTACGGTGCTCTGCAGAGCTAAGTACAGCTCCCGGGCCTCTTTCGGCAGAAGGCGCACACCGCAGAGCACTGTGAGCGGCAGAATCGTCTTTGCGCGAAGAAGCAGCTTCTTCGTCTCCGGGAGCCGGAGAGAGCGGCAACTTCGCAAAGGTGATGAAACAAGCTGTACAACACTGCGATTGTGTGCGCAGCTTGCCAACTGAGAGAAAACAGTACCTGACCACTCTCCTGCTTTTTCTATTCACATGAACATTCGATTGCAAGCTGTTTTGGACAACTTTCTTTCTATTCTTGCAAAACACTCGGCAGACCTCCGTGCAGCCTCTAGAACACGATGGGAGATGTTTTCTGTGCTGGCACAGTTTCTCCTTGCCAGACAGAGTGGAAAAGCTTTTTGCTAAGAGGTAGATGAGAAGAGAGGCTAAAGACGAAGGTACGGTGCTCTGCAGAGCTAAGCACAGCTCCCGGACCTCTTTCGGCAGAAGGCGCACACCGCAGAGCACTGTGAGCGGCAGAATCGTCTTTGCGCGAAGAAGCAGCTTCTTCGTCTCCGGGAGCCGGAGAGAGCGGCAACTTTGCAAAGGTGATGAAACAAGCTGTACAACACTGCGATTGTGTGCGCAGCTTGCCAACTGAGAGAAAACAGTACCTGACCACTCTCCTGCCTTTTCTATTCACATGAACATTCGATTGCAAGCTGTTTTGGACAACTTTCTTTCTCTTCTTGCAAAACACTCGGCAGACCTCCGTGAAGCTTCTAGAACACGATGGGAGATGTTTTCTGTGCTGGCACAGTTTCTCCTTGCCAGACAGAGTGGAAAAGCTTTTTGCTAAGATGTAGACGAGAAGAGAGGCTAAAGACGAAGGTAAGGTGCTCTGCAGAGCTAAGCATCGCTCCCGGACTTCTTTCGGCAGAAGGCGCACACCGCAGAGCACTGTGAGCGGCAGAATCGTCTTTGCGCGAAGAAGCAGCTTCTTCGTCTCCGGGAGCCGGAGAGAGCGGCAACTTTGCAAAGGTGATGAAACAAGCTGTACAACACTGCGATTGTGTGCGCAGCTTGCCAACGGAGAGAAAACTGTACCTGACCACTCTCCTGCCTTTTCTATTCACATGAACATTCGATTGGAAGCTGTTTTGGACAACTTTCTTTCTCTTCTTGCAAAACACTCGGCAGACCTCCGTGCAGCCTCTAGAACACGATGGGAGATGTTTTCTGTTCTGGCAAAGTTTCTCCTTGCCAGACAGAGTGGAAAAGCTTTTTGCTAAGATGTAGACGAGAAGAGAGGCTAAAGACGAAGGTACGGTGCTCTGCAGAGCTAAGCACCGCTCCCGGACCTCTTTCGGTAGAAGGCGCACACCGCAGAGACCTGTGAGCGGCAGAATCGTCTTTGCGCGAAGAAGCAGCTTATTCGTCTCCGGGAGCCGGAGAGAGCGGCAGCTTCGCAAAGGTGATGAAACAAGCTGTACAACACTGCGATTGTGTGCGCAGCTTGCCAAGTGAGAGAAAATAGTACCTGACCACTCTCCTGCCTATTCTATTCACTTGAACATTCGATTGCAAGCTGTTTTGGACAACTTTCTTTCTCTTCTTGCAAAACACTCGGCAGACCTCCGTGCAGCCTCTAGAACACGATGGGAGATGTTTTCTGTGCTGGCACAGTTTCTCCTTGCCAGACAGAGTGGAAAAGCTTTTTACTAAGATGTAGACGAGAAGCGTGGCTAAAGAAGCACGTATGGTACTCTGAAGAGCTAAGCATCGCTCCCGGACTTCTTTCGGCAGAAGGCGCACACCGCAGAGCACTGTGAGCGGCAGAATCGTCTTTGCGCGAAGAAGCAGCTTCTTCGTCTCCGGGAGCCGGAGAGAGCGGCAACTTGGCAAAGGTGATGGAACAAGCTGTACAACACTGCGATTGTGTGAGCAGCTTGCCAAGTGAGAGAAAACTGTACCTGACCACTCTCCTGCCTTTTCTATTCACATGAACATTCGATTGCAAGCTGTTTTGGACAACTTTCTTTCTCTTCTTGCAAAACACTCGGCAGACCTCCGTGCAGCCTCTAGAACACGATGGGAGATGTTTTCTGTGCTGGCACAGTTTCTCCTTGCCAGACAGAGTGGAAAAGCTTTTTGCTAAGATGTAGACGAGAAGAGAGGCTAAAGACGAAGGTACGGTGCTCTGCAGAGCTAAGCACCGCTCCCGGACCTCTTTCGGCAGAAGGCGCACACTGCAGAGCACTGTGAGCGGCAGAATCGTCTTTGCGCGAAGAAGCAGCTTCTTCGTCTCCGGGAGCCGGAGAGAGCGGCAGCTTCGCAAAGGTGATGAAACAAGCTGTACAACACTGCGATTGTGTGCGCAGCTTGCCAACTGAGAGAAAACAGTACCTGACCACTCTCCAGCCTTTTCTATACACTTGAACATTCGATTGTAAGCTGTTTTGGACAACTTTCTTTCTCTTCTTGCAAAACACTCGGCAGACCTCCGTGCAGCCTCTAGAACACGATGGGAGATGTTTTTTGTGCTGGCACAGTTTCTCCTTGCCAGACACAGTGGAAAAGCTTTTTGCTAAGATGTAGACGAGAAGAGAGGCTAAAGACGAAGGTACGGTGCTCTGCAGAGCTAAGCACCGCTCCCGGACCTCTTTCGGCAGAAGGCGCACACTGCAGACCACTGTGAGCGGCAGAATCGTCTTTGCGCGAAGAAGCAGCTTCTTCGTCTCCGGGAGCCGGAGAGAGCGGCAGCTTCGCAAAGGTGATGAAACAAGCTGTACAACACTGCGATTGTGTGCGCAGCTTGCCAACTGAGAGAAAACAGTACCTGACCACTCTCCAGCCTTTTCTATACACTTGAACATTCGATTGTAAGCTGTTTTGGACAACTTTCTTTCTCTTCTTGCAAAACACTCGGCAGACCTCCGTGCAGCCTCTAGAACACGATGGGAGATGTTTTTTGTGCTGGCACAGTTTCTCCTTGCCAGACAGAGTGGAAAAGCTTTTTGCTAAGATGTAGACGAGAAGAGAGGCTAAAGACGAAGGTACGGTGCTCTGCAGAGCTAAGCACCGCTCCCGGACCTCTTTCGGCAGAAGGCGCACACCGCAGAGCACTGTGAGCGGCAGAATCGTCTTTGCGCGAAGAAGCAGCTTCCTCATCTCCGGGAGCCGGAGAGAGCGGCAACTTCGCAAAGGTGATGAAACGAGTTGTACAACACTGCGATTGTGTGCGCAGCTTGCCAACTGAGAGAAAACAGTACCTGACCACTCTCCTGCCTTTTCTATTCACATGAAAATTCGATTGGAAGCTGTTTTGGACAACTTTCCTTCTCTTCTTGCAAAACACTCGGCAGACCTCCGTGCAGCCTCTAGAACACGATGGGAGATGTTTTCTGTGCTGGCACAGTTTCTCCTTGCCAGACAGAGTGGAAAAGCTTTTTGCTAAGATGTAGACGAGAAGAGAGGCTAAAGAAGCAGGTATGGTGCTCTGCAGAGCTAAGTACAGATCCCGGGCCTCTTTCGGCAGAAGCCGCACACCGAAGAGCACTGTGAGCGGCAGAATCTTCTTTGCGCGAAGAAGCAGCTTCTTCGTCTCCGGGAGCCGGAGAGAGCGGCAACTTGGCAAAGGTGATGAAACAAGCTGTACAACACTGCGATTGTGTGCGCAGCTTGCCAAGTGAGAGAAAACAGTACCTGACCACTCTCCTGCCTTTTCTATTCACATGAACATTCGATTGCAAGCTGTTTTGGACAACTTTCTTTCTCTTCTTGCAAAACACTCGGCAGACCCCCGTGCAGCCTCTAGAACACGATGGGAGATGTTTTCTGTGCTGGCACAGTTTCTCCTTGCCAGACAGAGTGAAAAAGCTTTTTGCTAAGATGTAGACGAGAAGAGAGGCTAAAGACGAAGGTACGGTGCTCTGCAGAGCTAAGCACCGCTCCCGGACCTCTTTCGGCAGAAGGCGCACACTGCAGACCACTGTGAGCGGCAGAATCGTCTTTGCGCGAAGAAGCAGCTTCTTCGTCTCCGGCAGCGGGAGAGAGCGGCAACTTCGCAAAGGTGATGAAACAAGCTGTACAACACTGCGATTGTGTGCGCAGCTTGCCAAGTGAGAGAAAACAGTACCTGACCACTCTCCTGCCTTTTCTATTCACATGAACATTCGATTGCAAGCTGTTTTGGACAACTTTCCTTCTCTTCTTGCAAAACACTCGGCAGACCTCCGTGCAGCCTCTAGAAGACGATGGGAGATGTTTTCTGTGCTGGCACAGTTTCTCCTTGCCAGACAGAGTGGAAAAGCTTTTTGCTAAGATGTAGACGAGAAGAGAGGCTAAAGACGAAGGTACGGTGCTCTGCAGAGCTAAGTACAGCTCCCGGGCCTCTTTCGGCAGAAGGCGCACACCGCAGAGCACTGTGAGCGGCAGAATCGTCTTTGCGCGAAGAAGCAGCTTCTTCGTCTCCGGGAGCCGGAGAGAGCGGCAACTTCGCAAAGGTGATGAAACAAGCTGTACAACACTGCGATTGTGTGCGCAGCTTGCCAACTGAGAGAAAACAGTACCTGACCACTCTCCTGCTTTTTCTATTCACATGAACATTCGATTGCAAGCTGTTTTGGACAACTTTCTTTCTATTCTTGCAAAACACTCGGCAGACCTCCGTGCAGCCTCTAGAACACGATAGGAGATGTTTTTTGTGCTGGCACAGTTTCTCCTTGCCAGACACAGTGGAAAAGCTTTTTGCTAAGATGTAGACGAGAAGAGAGGCTAAAGACGAGGGTACGGTGCTCTGCAGAGCTAAGCACAGCTCCCGGACCTCTTTCGGCAGAAGGCGCACACCGCAGAGCACTGTGAGCGGCAGAATCGTCTTTGCGCGAAGAAGCAGCTTCTTCGTCTTCGGGAGCCGGAGAGAGCGGCAACTTCGCAAAGGTGATGAAACAAGCTGTACAACACTGCGATTGTGTGCGCAGCTTGCCAAGTGAGAGAAAACAGTACCTGACCACTCTCCTGCCTTTTTTATTCACATGAACATTCGATTGCAAGCTGTTTTGGATAACTTTCTTTCTCTTCTTGCAAAACACACGGCAGACCTCCGTGCAGCCTCTAGAAGACCATGGGAGATGTTTTCTGTGCTGGCAAAGTTTCTCCTTGCCAGACAGAGTGGAAAAGCTTTTTGCTAAGATGTAGACGAGAAGAGAGGCTAAAGACGAAGGTACGGTGCTCTGCAGAGCTAAGCACCGCTCCCGGACCTCTTTCGGCAGAAGGCGCACACCGCAGAGCACTGTGAGCGGCAGAATCGTCTTTGCGCGAAGAAGCAGCTTCTTCGTCTCCGGGAGCCGGAGAGAGCGGCAACTTGGCAAAGGTAATGAAACAAGCTGTACAACACTGCGATTGTGTGCGCAGCTTGCCAACTGAGAGAAAACAGTACCTGACCACTCTCCTGCCTTTTCTATTCACATGAACATTCGATTGCAAGCTGTTTTGGACAACTTTCTTTCTCTTCTTGCAAAACACTCGGCAGACCTCCGTGCAGCCTCTAGAACACGATGGGAGATGTTTTCTGTGCTGGCACAGTTTCTCCTTGCCAGACAGAGTGGAAAAGCTTTTTGCTAAGATGTAGACGAGAAGAGAGCCTAAAGACGAAGGTACGGTGCTCTGCAGAGCAAAGCACCGCTCCCGGACCTCTTTCGGCAGAAGGCGCACACCGCAGAGCACTGTGAGCGGCAGAATCGTCTTTGCGCGAAGAAGCAGCTTCTTCGTCTCCGGGAGCCGGAGAGAGCGGCAACTTCGCAAAGGTGATGAAATAAGCTGTACAACACTGCGATTGTGTGCGCAGCTTGCCAAGTGAGAGAAAAGAGTACCTGACCACTCTCCTGCCTTTTCAATTCACATGAACATTCGATTGGAAGCTGTTTTGGACAACTTTCTTTCTCTTCTTGCAAAACACTCGGCAGACCTCCGTGCAGCCTCTAGAACACGATGGGAGATGTTTTCTGTGCTGGCACAGTTTCTCCTTGCCAGACAGAGTGGAAAAGCTTTTTGCTAAGATGTAGACGAGAAGAGAGGCTAAAGACGAAGGTACGGTGCTCTGCAGAGCTAAGCACCGCTCCCGGGCCTCTTTCGGCAGAAGGCGCACACCGCAGAGCACTGTGAGCGGCAGAATCGTCTTTGCGCGAAGAAGCAGCTTCTTCGTCTCCGGGAGCCGGAGAGAGCGGCAACTTCGCAAAGGTGATGAAACAAGCTGTACAACACTGCGATTGTGTGCGCAGCTTGCCAAGTGAGAGAAAACAGTACCTGACCACTCTCCTGCCTTTTCTATTCACATGAACATTCGATTGCAAGCTGTTTTGGACAACTTTCTTTCTCTTCTTGCAAAAGACTCGGCAGACCTCCGTGCAGCCTCTAGAACACGATGGGAGATGTTTTCTGTGCTGGCACAGTTTCTCCTTGCCAGACAGAGTGGAAAAGCTTTTTGCTAAGATGTGGACGAGAAGCGAGGCTAAAGAAGCACGTATGGTACTCTGCAGAGCTAAGCATCGCTCCCGGACCTCTTTCGGCAGAAGGCGCACACCGCAGAGCACTATGAGCGGCAGAATCGTCTTTGCGCGAAGTAGCAGCTTCTTCGTGTGCGGGAGCCGGAGAGAGCGGCAACTTGGCAAAGGTGATGAAACAAGCTGTACAACACTGCGATTGTGTGCGCAGCTTGCCAACTGAGAGAAAACAGTACCTGACCACTCTCCTGCCTTTTCTATTCACATGAACATTCGATTGCAAGCTGTTTTGGACAACTTTCTTTCTCTTCTTGCAAAACACTCGGCAGACCTCCGTGCAGCCTCTAGAACACGATGGGAGATGTTTTCTGTGCTGGCACAGTTTCTCCTTGCCAGACAGAGTGGAAAAGCTTTTTGCTAAGATGTAGACGAGAAGAGAGGCTAAAGAAGCAGGTATGGTGCTCTGCAGAGCTAAGTACAGCTCCCGGGCCTCTTTCGGCAGTAGGCGCACACGGAAGAGCACTGTGAGCGGCAGAATCTTCTTTGCTCGAAGAAGCAGCTTCTTCGTCTCCGGGAGCCGGAGAGAGCGGCAACTTCGCAAAGGTGATGAAACAAGCTGTACAACACTGCGATTGTGTGCGCAGCTTGCCAACTGAGAGAAAACAGTACCTGACCACTCTCCTGCCTTTTCTATTCACATGAACATTCGATTGCAAGCTGTTTTGGACAACTTTCTTTCTCTTCTTGCAAAACACTCGGCAGACCCCCGTGCAGCCTCTAGAACACGATGGGAGATGTTTTCTGTGCTGGCACAGTTTCTCCTTGCCAGACAGAGTGGAAAAGCTTTTTGCTAAGATGTAGACGAGAAGAGAGGCTAAAGACGAAGGTACGGTGCTCTGCAGAGCTAAGCACCGCTCCCGGACCTCTTTCGGCAGAAGGCGCACAACGCAGAGCACTGTGAGCGGCACAATTGTCTTTGCGCGAAGAAGCAGCTTCTTCGTCTCCGGGAGCCGGAGAGAGCGGCAACTTCGCAAAGGTGATGAAACAAGCTGTACAACACTGCGATTGTGTGCGCAGCTTGCCAAGTGAGAGAAAACAGTACCTGACCACTCTCCTGCCTTTTCTATTCACATGAACATTCGATTGCAAGCTGTTTTGGACAACTTTCTTTCTCTTCTTGCAAAACACTCGGCAGACCTCCGTGCAGCCTCTAGAACACGATGGGAGATGTTTTCTGTGCTGGCACAGTTTCTCCTTGCCAGACAGAGTGGAAAAGCTTTTTGCTAAGATGTAGACGAGAAGAGAGGCTAAAGACGAAGGTACGGTGCTCTGCAGAGCTAAGCACCGCTCCCGTGCGTCTTTCGGCAGATGGCGCACACCGCAGAGCACTGTGAGCGGCAGAATCGTCTTTGCGCGAAGAAGCAGCTTCTTCGTCTCCGGGAGCCGGAGAGAGCGGCAACTTTGCAAAGGTGATGAAACAAGCTGTACAACACTGCGATTGTGTGAGCAGCTTGCCAAGTGAGAGAAAACAGTACCTGACCACTCTCCTGCCTTTTCTATTCACATGAACATTCGATTGCAAGCTGTTTTGGACAACTTTCCTTCTCTTCTTGCAAAACACTTGGCAGACCTCCGTGCAGCCTCTAGAACACGATGGGAGATGTTTTCTGTGCTGGCACAGTTTCTCCTTGCCAGACAGAGTGGAAAAGCTTTTTGCTAAGATGTAGACGAGAAGAGAGGCTAAAGAAGCCGTTATGGTGCTCTGCAGAGCTAAGCACAGCTCCCGGACGTCTTTCGGCAGAAGGCGCACACCGCAGAGCACTGTGAGCGGCAGAATCGTCTTTGCGCGAAGAAGCAGCTTCTTCGTCTCCGGGAGCCGGAGAGAGCGGCAACTTTGCAAAGGTGATGAAACAAGCTGTACAACACTGCGATTGTGTGCGCAGCTTGCCAACTGAGAGAAAACAGTACCTGACCACTCTCCTGCCTTTTCTATTCACATGAACATTCGATTGCAAGCTGTTTTGGACAACTTTCTTTCTCTTCTTGCAAAACACTCGGCAGACCTCCGTGCAGCCTCTAGAACACGATGGGAGATGTTTTGTGTGCTGGCAAAGTTTCTCCTTGCCAGACAGAGTGGAAAAGCTTTTTGCTAAGATGTAGACGAGAAGAGAGGCTAAAGACGAAGGTACGGTGCTCTGCAGATCTAAGCACCGCTCCCGGACCTCTTTCAGCAAAAGGGGCACACCGCAGAGCACTGTGAGCGGCAGAATCGTCTTTGCGCGAAGAAGCAGCTTCTTCGTCTCCGGGAGCCGGAGAGAGCGGCAACTTCGCAAAGGTGATGAAACAAGCTGTACAAAACTGCGATTGTGTGCGCAGCTTGCCAACTGAGAGAAAACAGTACCTGACCACTCTCCTGCCTTTTCTATTCATATGAACATTCGATTGCAAGCTGTTTTGGACAACTTTCTTTCTCTTCTTGCAAAACACTCGGCAGACCTCCGTGCAGCCTCTAGAACACGATGGGAGATGTTTTGTGTGCTGGCACAGTTTCTCCTTGCCAGACAGAGTGGAAAAGCTTTTTGCTAAGATGTAGACGAGAAGCGTGGCTAAAGAAGCACGTATGGTACTCTGCACAGCTAAGAATCGCTCCCGGACTTCTTTCTGCAGAAGGCGCACACCGCAGAGCACAGTGAGCGGCAGAATCGTCTTTGCGCGAAGAAGCAGCTTCTTCGTCTCCGGGAGCCGGAGAGAGCGGCAACTTCGCAAAGGTGATGAAACAAGCTGTACAACACTGCGATTGTGTGCGCAGCTTGCCAACTGAGAGAAAACAGTACCTGACCACTCTCCTGCCTTTTCCATTCACATGAACATTCGATTGCAAGCTGTTTTGGACAACTTTCTTTCTCTTCTTGCAAAACACTCGGCAGACCTCCGTGCAGCTTCTAGAACACGATGGGAGATGTTTTCTGTGCTGGCACAGTTTCTCCTTGCCAGACAGAGTGGAAAAGCTTTTTGCTAAGATGTAGACGAGAAGAGAGGCTAAAGACGAAGGTACGGTGCTCTGCAGAGCACCGCACAGCTCCCGGGCCTCTTTCGGCAGAAGGCGCACACCGCAGAGAACTGTGAGCGGCAGAATCGTCTTTGCGCGAAGAAGCAGCTTCTTCGTCTCCGGCAGCCGGAGAGAGCGACAATTTCGCAAAGGTGATGAAATAAGCTGTACAACACTGCGATTGTGTGCGCAGCTTGCCAAGTGAGAGAAAATAGTACCTGACCACTCTCCTGCCTTTTCTATTCACATGAACATTCGATTGCAAGCTGTTTTGGACAACTTTCCTTCTCTTCTTGCAAAACACTCGGCAGACCTCCGTGCAGCTTCTAGAACACGATGGGAGATGTTTTCTGTGCTGGCACAGTTTCTCCTTGCCAGACAGAGTGGAAAAGCTTTTTGCTAAGATGTAGACGAGAAGAGAGGCTAAAGACGAAGGTACGGTGCTCTGCAGAGCTAAGCACAGCTCCCGGACCTCTTTCGGCAGAAGGCGCACACCGCAGAGCACTGTGAGCGGCAGAATCGTCTTTGCGCGAAGAAGCAGCTTCTTCGTCTCCGGGAGCCGGAGAGAGCGACAACTTCGCAAAGGTGATGAAATAAGCTGTACAACACTGCGATTGTGTGCGCAGCTTGCCAACTGAGAGAAAATAGTACCTGACCACTCTCCTGCCTTTTCTATTCACTTGAACATTCGATTGCAAGCTGTTTTGGACAACTTTCTTTCTCTTCTTGCAAAACACTCGGCAGACCTCCGTGCAGCCTCTAGAACACGATGGGAGATGTTTTCTGTGCTGGCACAGTTTCTCCTTGCCAGACAGAGTGGAAAAGCTTTTTGCTAAGATGTAGACGAGAAGAGAGGCTAAAGACGAAGGTAAGGTGCTCTGCAGAGCTAAGCACCGCTCCCGGACCTCTTTCGGCAGAAGGCGCACACCGCAGAGCACTGTGAGCGGCAGAATCGTCTTTGCGCGAAGAAGCAGCTTCTTCGTCTCCGGGAGCCGGAGAGAGCGGCAACTTCGCAAAGGTGATGAAACAAGCTGTACAACACTGCGATTGTGTGCGCAGCTTGCCAACTGAGAGAAAACAGTACCTGACCACTCTCCTGCCTTTTCTATTCACATGAACATTCGATTGCAAGCTGTTTTGGACAACTTTCTTTCTCTTCTTGCAAAACACTCGGCAGACCTCCGTGCAGCCTCTAGAACACGATGGGAGATGTTTTTTGTGCAGGCACAGTTTCTCCTTGCCAGACAGAGTGGAAAAGCTTTTTGCTAAGATGTAGACGAGAAGAGAGGCTAAAGACGAAGGTACTGTGCTCTGCAAAGCTAAGCACCGCTCCCGGATGTCTTTCGGCAGAAGGCGCACACCGCAGAGCACTGTGAGCGGCAGAATCGTCTTTGCGCGAAGAAGCAGCTTCTTCGTCTCCGGGAGCCGGAGAGAGCGGCAACCTCGCAAAGGTGATGAAACAAGCTGTTCAAAACTGCGATTGTGTGCGCAGCTTGCCAACTGAGAGAAAACAGTACCTGACCACTCTCCTGCCTTTTCTATTCACATGAACATTCGATTGCAAGCTGTTTTGGACAACTTTCTTTCTCTTCTTGCAAAACACTCGGCAGACCTCCGTGCAGCCTCTAGAACACGATGGGAGATGTTTTCTGTGCTGGCACAGTTTCTCCTTGCCAGACAGAGTGGAAAAGCTTTTTGCTAAGATGTAGATGAGAAAAGAGTCTAAAGACGAAGGTACGGTGCTCTGCAGAGCTAAGCATCGCTCCCGGACTTCTTTCGGCAGAAGGCGCACACCGCAGAGCACAGTGAGCGGCAGAATCGTCTTTGCGCGAAGAAGCAGCTTCTTCGTCTCCGGGAGCCGGAGAGAGCGGCAACTTCGCAAAGGTGATGAAACAAGCTGTACAACACTGCGATTGTGTGCGCAGCTTGCCAACTGAGAGAAAACAGTACCTGACCACTCTCCTGCCTTTTCCATTCACATGAACATTCGATTGCAAGCTGTTTTGGACAACTTTCTTTCTCTTCTTGCAAAACACTCGGCAGACCTCCGTGCAGCCTCTAGAAGACGATGGGAGATGTTTTCTGTGCTGGCACAGTTTCTCCTTGCCAGACAGAGTGGAAAAGCTTTTTGCTAAGATGTAGACGAGAAGAGAGGCTAAAGACGAAGGTACGCTGCTCTGCAGAGCTAAGCACCGCTCCCGCGCCTCTTTCGGCAGAAGGCGCACACCGCAGAGCACTGTGAGCGGCAGAATCGTCTTTGCGCGAAGAAGCAGCTTCTTCGTCTCCGGGAGCCGGAGAGAGCGGCAACTTTGCAAAGGTGATGAAACAAGCTGTACAACACTGCGATTGTGTGAGCAGCTTGCCAAGTGAGAGAAAACAGTACCTGACCACTCTCCTGCCTTTTCTATTCACATGAACATTCGATTGCAAGCTGTTTTGGACAACTTTCCTTCTCTTCTTGCAAAACACTCGGCAGACCTCCGTGCAGCTTCTAGAACACGATGGGAGATGTTTTCTGTGCTGGCACAGTTTCTCCTTGCCAGACAGAGTGGAAAAGCTTTTTGCTAAGATGTAGACGAGAAGAGAGGCTAAAGAAGCCGGTATGGTGCTCTGCAGAGCTAAGCACAGCTCCCGGACGTCTTTCGGCAGAAGGCGCACACCGCAGAGCACTGTGAGCGGCAGAATCGTCTTTGCGCGAAGAAGCAGCTTCTTCGTCTCCGGGAGCCGGAGAGAGCGGCAACTTTGCAAAGGTGATGAAACAAGCTGTACAACACTGCGATTGTGTGCGCAGCTTGCCAACTGAGAGAAAACAGTACCTGACCACTCTCCTGCCTTTTCTATTCACATGAACATTCGATTGCAAGCTGTTTTGGACAACTTTCTTTCTCTTCTTGCAAAACACTCGGCAGACCTCCGTGCAGCCTCTAGAACACGATGGGAGATGTTTTGTGTGGTGGCAAAGTTTCTCCTTGCCAGACAGAGTGGAAAAGCTTTTTGCTAAGATGTAGACGAGAAGAGAGGCTAAAGACGAAGTTACGGTGCTCTGCAGATCTAAGCACCGCTCCCGGACCTCTTTCAGCAAAAGGGGCACACCGCAGAGCACTGTGAGCGGCAGAATCGTCTTTGCGCGAAGAAGCAGCTTCTTCGGCTCCGGGAGCCGGAGAGAGCGGCAACTTCGCAAAGGTGATGAAACAAGCTGTACAAAACTGCGATTGTGTGCGCAGCTTGCCAACTGAGAGAAAACAGTACCTGACCACTCTCCTGCCTTTTCTATTCACATGAACATTCGATTGCAAGCTGTTTTGGACAACTTTCTTTCTCTTCTTGCAAAACACTCGGCAGACCTCCGTGCAGCCTCTAGAACACGATGGGAGATGTTTTGTGTGCTGGCACAGTTTCTCCTTGCCAGACAGAGTGGAAAAGCTTTTTGCTAAGATGTACACGAGAAGCGAGGCTAAAGAAGCACGTATGGTACTCTGCAGAGCTAAGCATCGCTCCCGGACCTCTTTCGGCAGAAGGCGCACACCGCAGAGCACTGTGAGCGGCAGAATGGTCTTTGCGCGAAGAAGCAGCTTGTTCGTCTCCGGGAGCCGGAGAGAGCGGCAACTTCGCAAAGGTGATGAAATAAGCTGTACAACACTGCGATTGTGTGCGCAGCTTGCCAAGTGAGAGACAATAGTACCTGACCACTCTCCTGCCTTTTCTATTCACTTGAACATTCGATTGCAAGCTGTTTTGGACAACTTTCTTTCTCTTCTTGCAAAACACTCGGCAGACCTCCGTGCAGCCTCTAGAAGACGATGGGAGATGTTTTCTGTGCTGGCACAGTTTCTCCTTGCCAGACAGAGTGGAAAAGCTTTTTGCTAAGATGTAGACGAGAAGCGTGGCTAAAGAAGCACGTATGGTACTCTGCACAGCTAAGCATCGCTCCCGGACTTCTTTCTGCAGAAGGCGCACACCGCAGAGCACAGTGAGCGGCAGAATCGTCTTTGCGCGAAGAAGCAGCTTCTTCGTCTCCGGGAGCCGGAGAGAGCGGCAACTTCGCAAAGGTGATGAAACAAGCTGTACAACACTGCGATTGTGTGCGCAGCTTGCCAACTGAGAGAAAACAGTACCTGACCACTCTCCTGCCTTTTCCATTCACATGAACATTCGATTGCAAGCTGTTTTGGACAACTTTCTTTCTCTTCTTGCAAAACACTCGGCAGACCTCCGTGCAGCTTCTAGAACACGATGGGAGATGTTTTCTGTGCTGGCACAGTTTCTCCTTGCCAGACAGAGTGGAAAAGCTTTTTGCTAAGATGTAGACGAGAAGAGAGGCTAAAGACGAAGGTACGGTGCTCTGCAGAGCACCGCACAGCTCCCGGGCCCCTTTCGGCAGAAGGCGCACACCGCAGAGCACTGTGAGCGGCAGAATCGTCTTTGCGCGAAGAAGCAGCTTCTTCGTCTCCGGGAGCCGGAGAGAGCGGCAGCTTCGCAAAGGTGATGAAACAAGCTGTACAACACTGCGATTGTGTGCGCAGCTTGCCAACTGAGAGAAAAGAGTACCTGACCACTCTCCTGCCTTTTCTATTCACATGAACATTCGATTGCAAGCTGTTTTGGACAACTTTCCTTCTCTTCTTGCAAAACACTCGGCAGTCCTCCGTTCAGCCTCTAGAAGACGATGGGAGGTGTTTTCTGTGCTGGCACAGTTTCTCCTTGCCAGACAGAGTGGAAAAGTTTTAGCTAAGATGTAGACGAGAAGCGAGGCTAAAGAAGCACGTATGGTACTCTGCAGAGCTAAGCACCGCTCCCGGACGTCTTTCGGCAGAAGGCGCACACCGCAGATCACTGTGAGCGGCAGAATCGTCTTTGCGCGAAGAAGCAGCTTCTTCGTCTCCGGGAGCCGGAGAGAGCGGCAACTTCGCAAAGGTGATAAAACAAGCTGTACAACACTGCGATTGTGTGCGCAGCTTGCCAACTGAGAGAAAACAGTACCTGACCACTCTCCTGCCTTTTCTATTCACATGAACATTCGATTGCAAGCTGTTTTGGACAACTTTCTTTCTCTTCTTGCAAAACACTCGGCAGACCTCCGTGCAGCCTCTAGAACACGATGGGAGATGTTTTTTGTGCTGGCACAGTTTCTCCTTGCCAGACAGAGTGGAAAAGCTTTTTGCTAAGATGTAGACGAGAAGAGAGGCTAAAGACGAAGGTACGGTGCTCTGCAGAGCTAAGCACAGCTCCCGGACCTCTTTCGGCAGAAGGCGCACACCGCAGAGCACTGTGAGCGGCACAATCGTCTTTGCGCGAAGAAGCAGCTTCTTCGTCTCCGGGAGCCGGAGAGAGCGGTAACTTCGCAAAGCTGATAAAACAAGCTGTACAACACTGCGATTGTGTGCGCAGCTTGCCAACTGAGAGAAAACAGTACCAGACCACTCTCCTGCCTTTTCTATTCACATGAACATTCGATTGCAAGCTGTTTTGGACAACTTTCTTTCTCTTCTTGCAAAACACTCGGCAGACCTCCGTGCAGCCTCTAGAACACGATGGGAGATGTTTTCTGTGCTGGCAAAGTTTCTCCTTGCCAGACAGAGTGGAAAAGCTTTTTGCTAAGATGTAGACGAGAAGAGAGGCTAAAGACGAAGGTACGGTGCTCTGCAGAGCTAAGCACCGCTCCCGTGCCTCTTTCGGCAGAAGGCGCACACCGCAGAGCACTGTGAGCGGCAGAATCGTCTTTGCGCGAAGAAGCAGCTTCTTCGTCTCCGGCAGCCGGAGAGAGCGGCAGCTTCGCAAAGGTGATGAAACAAGCTGTACAACACTGCGATTGTGTGCGCAGCTTGCCAACTGAGAGAAAACAGTACCTGACCACTCTCCTGCCTTTTTTATTCACATGAACATTCGGTTGCAAGCTGTTTTGGACAACTTTCTTTCTCTTCTTGCAAAACACTCGGCAGACCTCCGTGCAGCCTCTAGAACACGATGGGAGATGTTTTCTGTGCTGGCACAGTTTCTCCTTGCCAGACAGAGTGGAAAAGCTTTTTGCTAAGATGTAGACGAGAAGAGAGGCTAAAGACGAAGGTACGGTGCTCTGCAAAGCTAAGCACAGCTCCCGGACCTCTTTCGGCAGAAGACGCACACCGCAGAGCACTGTGAGCGGCAGAATCGTCTTTAAGCGAACAAGCAGCTTCTTCGTCTCCGGGAGCCGGAGAGAGCGGCAACTTGGCAAAGGTGATGAAACAAGCTGTACAACACTGCGATTGTGTGCGCAGCTTGCCAACTGAGAGAAAACAGTACCAGACCACTCTCCTGCCTTTTCTATTCACATGAACATTCGATTGCAAGCTGTTTTGGACAACTTTCTTTCTCTTCTTGCAAAACACTCGGCAGACCTCCGTGCAGCCTCTAGAACACGATGGGAGATGTTTTCTGTGCTGGCGAAGTTTCTCCTTGCCAGACAGAGTGGAAAAGCTTTTTGCTAAGATGTAGACAAGAAGAGAGGCTAAAGATGCTGGTACGGTGCTCTGCAGAGCTAAGTACAGCTCCCGTGCCTCTTTCGGCAGAAGGCGCACACCGAAGAGCACTGTGAGCGGCAGAATCGTCTTTGCGCGAAGAAGCAGCTTCTTCGTCTCCGGGAGCCGGAGAGAGCGGCAACTTCGCAAAGGTGATGAAACAAGCTGTACAACACTGCGATTGTGTGCGCAGCTTGCCAACTGAGAGAAAACAGTACCTGACCACTCTCCTGCCTTTTCTATTCACATGAACATTCGATTGCAAGCTGTTTTGGACAACTTTCTTTCTCTTCTTGCAAAATACTCGGCAGACCTCCGTGCAGCCTCTAGAACACGATGGGAGATGTTTTCTGTGCTGGCACAGTTTCTCCTTGCCAGACAGAGTGGAAAAGCTTTTTACTAAGATGTAGACGAGAAGCGTGGCTAAAGAAGCACGTATGGTACTCTGCAGAGCTAAGCATCGCTCCCGGACTTCTTTCGGCAGAAGGCGCACACCGCAGAGCACTGTGAGCGGCAGAATCGTCTTTGCGCGAAGAAGCAGCTTCTTCGTCTCCGGGAGCCGGAGAGAGCGGCAACTTTGCAAAGGTGATGAAACAAGCTGTACAACACTGCGATTGTGTGCGCAGCTTGCCAACGGAGAGAAAACTGTACCTGACCACTCTCCTGCCTTTTCTATTCACATGAACATTCGATTGCAAGCTGTTTTGGACAACTTTCTTTCTCTTCTTGCAAAACACTCGGCAGACCTCCGTGCAGCCTCTAGAACACGATGGGAGATGTTTTCTGTGCTGGCACAGTTTCTCCTTGCCAGACAGAGTGGAAAAGCTTTTTGCTAAGATGTAGACGAGAAGAGAGGCTAAAGACGAAGGTACGGTGCCCTGCAGAGCTAAGCACCGCTCCCGGACCTCTTTCGGCAGAAGGCGCACACTGCAGAGCACTGTGAGCGGCAGAATCGTCTTTGCGCGAAGAAGCAGCTTCTTCGTCTCCGGGAGCCGGAGAGAGCGGCAGCTTCGCAAAGGTGATGAAACAAGCTGTACAACACTGCGATTGTGTGCGCAGCTTGCCAACTGAGAGAAAACAGTACCTGACCACTCTCCAGCCTTTTCTATACACTTGAACATTCGGTTGCAAGCTGTTTTGGACAACTTTCTTTCTCTTCTTGCAAAACACTCGGCAGACCTCCGTGCAGCCTCTAGAACACGATGGGAGATGTTTTCTGTGCTGGCACAGTTTCTCCTTGCCAGACAGAGTGGAAAAGCTTTTTGCTAAGATGTGGACGAGAAGCGAGGCTAAAGAAGCACGTATGGTACTCTGCAGAGCTAAGCATCGCTCCCGGACCTCTTTCGGCAGAAGGCGCACACCGCAGAGCACAGTGAGCGGCAGAATCGTCTTTGCGCGAAGAAGCAGCTTCTTCGTCTCCGGGAGCCGGAGAGAGCGGCAACTTCGCAAAGGTGATGAAATAAGCTGTACAACACTGCGATTGTGTGCGCAGCTTGCCAACTGAGAGAAAAGAGTACCTGACCACTCTCCTGCCTTTTCTATTCACATGAACATTCGATTGCAAGCTGTTTTGGACAACTTTCTTTCTCTTATTGCAAAACACTCGGCAGACCTCCGTGCAGCCTCTAGAACACGATGGGAGATGTTTTCTGTGCTGGCACAGTTTCTCCTTGCCAGACAGAGTGGAAAAGCTTTTTGCTAAGATGTAGACGAGAAGAGAGGCTAAAGACGAAGGTACGGTGCTCTGCAGAGCTAAGCACCGCTCCCGGACCTCTTTCGGTAGAAGGCGCACAGCGCAGAGCACTGTGAGCGGCAGAATCGTCTTTGCGCGAAGAAGCAGCTTCTTCGTCTCCGGGAGGCGGAGAGAGCGGCAACTTCGCAAAGGTGATGAAACAAGCTGTACAACACTGCGATTGTGTGCGCAGCTTGCCAACTGAGAGAAAACAGTACCTGACCACTCTCCTGCCTTTTCTATTCACATGAACATTCGATTGGAAGCTGTTTTGGACAACTTTCTTTCTCTTCTTGCAAAACACTCGGCAGACCTCCGTGAAGCTTCTAGAACACGATGGGAGATGTTTTCTGTGCTGGCACAGTTTCTCCTTGCCAGACAGAGTGGAAAAGCTTTTTGCTAAGATGTAGACGAGAAGAGAGGCTAAAGACGAAGGTAAGGTGCTCTGCAGAGCTAAGCACCGCTCCCGTGCCTCTTTCGGCAGAAGGCGCACACCGCAGAGCACTGTGAGTGGCAGAATCGTCTTTGCGCGAAGAAGCAGCTTCTTCGTCTCCGGGAGCCGGAGAGAGCGGCAACTTGGCAAAGGTGATGAAACAAGCTGTACAACACTGCGATTGTGTGCGCAGCTTGCCAACTGAGAGAAAACAGTACCTGACCACTCTCCTGCCTTTTCTATTCACATGAACATTCGATTGCAAGCTGTTTTGGACAACTTTCTTTCTCTTCTTGCAAAACACTCGGCAGACCTCCGTGCAGCCTCTAGAACACGATGGGAGATGTTTTCTGTGCTGGCACAGTTTCTCCTTGCCAGACAGAGTGGAAAAGCTTTTTGCTAAGATGTAGACGAGAAGAGAGGCTAAAGACGAAGGTACGGTGCTCTGCAGAGCTAAGCACCGCTCCCGGACCTCTTTCGGTAGAAGGCGCACACCGCAGAGACCTGTGAGCGGCAGAATCGTCTTTGCGCGAAGAAGCAGCTTATTCGTCTCCGGGAGCCGGAGAGAGCGGCAGCTTCGCAAAGGTGATGAAACAAGCTGTACAACACTGCGATTGTGTGCGCAGCTTGCCAAGTGAGAGAAAACAGTACCTGACCACTCTCCTGCCTTTTCTATTCACTTGAACATTCGATTGCAAGCTGTTTTGGACAACTTTCTTTCTCTTCTTGCAAAACACTCGGCAGTCCTCCGTTCAGCCTCTAGAAGACGATGGGAGGTGTTTTCTGTGCTGGCACAGTTTCTCCTTGCCAGACAGAGTGGAAAAGCTTTTTGCTGAGATGTAGACGAGAAGAGAGGCTAAAGACGAAGGTACGGTGCTCTGCAGAGCTAAGCACCGCTCCCGGACGTCTTTCGGCAGAAGGCGCACACCGCAGAGCACTGTGAGCGGCAGAATCGTCTTTGCGCGAAGAAGCAGCTTCTTCGTCTCCGGGAGCCGGAGAGAGCGGCAACTTCGCAAAGGTGATAAAACAAGCTGTACAACACTGCGATTGTGTGCGCAGCTTGCCAACTGAGAGAAAACAGTACCTGACCACTCTCCTGCCTTTTCTATTCACATGAATATTCGATTGCAAGCTGTTTTGGACAACTTTCTTCTCTTCTTGCAAAACACTCGGCAGACCTCCGTGCAGCTTCTAGAACACGATGGGAGATGTTTTCTGTGCTGGCACAGTTTCTCCTTGCCAGACAGAGTGGAAAAGCTTTTTGCTAAGATGTAGACGAGAAGAGAGGCTAAAGACGAAGGTACGGTGCTCTGCAGAGCTAAGCACCGCTCCCGGACGTCTTTCGGCAGAAGGCGCACACCGCAGAGCACTGTGAGCGGCAGAATCGTCTTTGCGCGAAGAAGCAGCTTCTTCGTCTCCGGGAGCCGGAGAGAGCGGCAGCTTCGCAAAGGTGATGAAACAAGCTGTACAACACTGCGATTGTGTGCGCAGCTTGCCAACTGAGAGAAAAGAGTACCTGACCACTCTCCTGCCTTTTCTATTCACTTGAACATTCGATTGCAAGCTGTTTTGGACAACTTTCTTTCTCTTCTTGCAAAACACTCGGCAGTCCTCCGTTCAGCCTCTAGAAGACGATGGGAGGTGTTTTCTGTGCTGGCACAGTTTCTCCTTGCCAGACAGAGTGGAAAAGCTTTTAGCTAAGATGTAGACGAGAAGCGAGGCTAAAGAAGCACGTATGGTACTCTGCAGAGCTAAGCACCGCTCCCGGACGTCTTTCGGCAGAAGGCGCACACCGCAGATCACTGTGAGCGGCAGAATCGTCTTTGCGCGAAGAAGCAGCTTCTTCGTCTCCGGGAGCCGGAGAGAGCGGCAACTTCGCAAAGGTGATAAAACAAGCTGTACAACACTGCGATTGTGTGCGCAGCTTGCCAACTGAGAGAAAACAGTACCTGACCACTCTCCTGCCTTTTCTATTCACATGAACATTCGATTGCAAGCTGTTTTGGACAACTTTCTTTCTCTTCTTGCAAAACACTCGGCAGACCTCCGTGCAGCCTCTAGAACACGATGGGAGATGTTTTTTGTGCTGGCACAGTTTCTCCTTGCCAGACAGAGTGGAAAAGCTTTTTGCTAAGATGTAGACGAGAAGAGAGGCTAAAGACGAAGGTACGGTGCTCTGCAGAGCTAAGCACAGCTCCCGGACCTCTTTCGGCAGAAGGCGCACACCGCAGAGCACTGTGAGCGGCACAATCGTCTTTGCGCGAAGAAGCAGCTTCTTCGTCTCCGGGAGCCGGAGAGAGCGGTAACTTCGCAAAGCTGATAAAACAAGCTGTACAACACTGCGATTGTGTGCGCAGCTTGCCAACTGAGAGAAAACAGTACCAGACCACTCTCCTGCCTTTTCTATTCACATGAACATTCGATTGCAAGCTGTTTTGGACAACTTTCTTTCTCTTCTTGCAAAACACTCGGCAGACCTCCGTGCAGCCTCTAGAACACGATGGGAGATGTTTTCTGTGCTGGCAAAGTTTCTCCTTGCCAGACAGAGTGGAAAAGCTTTTTGCTAAGATGTAGACGAGAAGAGAGGCTAAAGACGAAGGTACGGTGCTCTGCAGAGCTAAGCACCGCTCCCGTGCCTCTTTCGGCAGAAGGCGCACACCGCAGAGCACTGTGAGCGGCAGAATCGTCTTTGCGCGAAGAAGCAGCTTCTTCGTCTCCGGCAGCCGGAGAGAGCGGCAGCTTCGCAAAGGTGATGAAACAAGCTGTACAACACTGCGATTGTGTGCGCAGCTTGCCAACTGAGAGAAAACAGTACCTGACCACTCTCCTGCCTTTTTTATTCACATGAACATTCGGTTGCAAGCTGTTTTGGACAACTTTCTTTCTCTTCTTGCAAAACACTCGGCAGACCTCCGTGCAGCCTCTAGAACACGATGGGAGATGTTTTCTGTGCTGGCACAGTTTCTCCTTGCCAGACAGAGTGGAAAAGCTTTTTGCTAAGATGTAGACGAGAAGAGAGGCTAAAGACGAAGGTACGGTGCTCTGCAAAGCTAAGCACCGCTCCCGGACCTCTTTCGGCAGAAGACGCACACCGCAGAGCACTGTGAGCGGCAGAATCGTCTTTAAGCGAACAAGCAGCTTCTTCGTCTCCGGGAGCCGGAGAGAGCGGCAACTTCGCAAAGGTGATGAAACAAGCTGTACAACACTGCGATTGTGTGCGCAGCTTGCCAACTGAGAGAAAACAGTACCAGACCACTCTCCTGCCTTTTCTATTCACATGAACATTCGATTGCAAGCTGTTTTGGACAACTTTCTTTCTCTTCTTGCAAAACACTCGGCAGACCTCCGTGCAGCCTCTAGAACACGATGGGAGATGTTTTCTGTGCTGGCACAGTTTCTCCTTGCCAGACAGAGTGGAAAAGCTTTTTGCTAAGATGTAGACGAGAAGAGAGGCTAAAGACGAAGGTACGGTGCCCTGCAGAGCTAAGCACCGCTCCCGGACCTCTTTCGGCAGAAGGCGCACACTGCAGAGCACTGTGAGCGGCAGAATCGTCTTTGCGCGAAGAAGCAGCTTCTTCGTCTCCGGGAGCCGGAGAGAGCGGCAGCTTCGCAAAGGTGATGAAACAAGCTGTACAACACTGCGATTGTGTGCGCAGCTTGCCAACTGAGAGAAAACAGTACCTGACCACTCTCCAGCCTTTTCTATACACTTGAACATTCGGTTGCAAGCTGTTTTGGACAACTTTCTTTCTCTTCTTGCAAAACACTCGGCAGACCTCCGTGCAGCCTCTAGAACACGATGGGAGATGTTTTTTGTGCTGGCACAGTTTCTCCTTGCCAGACACAGTGGAAAAGCTTTTTGCAAAGATGTAGACGAGAAGAGAGGCTAAAGATGAAGGTACGGTGCTCTGCAGAGCTAAGCACCGCTCCCGGACCTCTTTCGGCAGAAGGCGCACACCGCAGAGCACTGTGAGCGGCAGAATCGTCTTTGCGCGAAGAAGCAGCTTCCTCATCTCCGGGAGCCGGAGAGAGCGGCAACTTCGCAAAGGTGATGAAACAAGCTGTACAACACTGCGATTGTGTGCGCAGCTTGCCAACTGAGAGAAAACAGTACCTGACCACTCTCCTGCCTTTTCTATTCACATGAACATTCGATTGCAAGCTGTTTTGGACAACTTTCTTTCTCTTCTTGCAAAACACTCGGCAGACCTCCGTGCAGCCTCTAGAACACGATGGGAGATGTTTTCTGTGCTGGCACAGTTTCTCCTTGCCAGACAGAGTGGAAAAGCTTTTTGCTAAGATGTGGACGAGAAGCGAGGCTAAAGAAGCACGTATGGTACTCTGCAGAGCTAAGCATCGCTCCCGGACCTCTTTCGGCAGAAGGCGCACACCGCAGAGCACTATGAGCGGCAGAATCGTCTTTGCGCGAAGAAGCAGCTTCTTCGTCTCCGGGAGCCGGAGAGAGCGGCAACTTCGCAAAGGTGATGAAACAAGCTGTACAACACTGCGATTGTGTGCGCCGCTTGCCAACTGAGAGAAAACAGTACCTGACCACTCTCCTGCCTTTTCTATTCACATGAACATTCGATTGCAAGCTGTTTTGGACAACTTTCCTTCTCTTCTTGCAAAACACTCGGCAGACCTCCGTGCAGCCTCTAGAACACGATGGGAGATGTTTTCTGTGCTGGCACAGTTTCTCCTTGCCAGACAGAGTGGAAAAGCTTTTTGCTAAGATGTAGACGAGAAGAGAGGCTAAAGACGAAGGTACGGTGCTCTGCAGAGCACCGCACAGATCCCGGGCCTCTTTCGGCAGAAGGCGCACACCGCAGAGCACAGTGAGCGGCAGAATCGTCTTTGCGCGAAGAAGCAGCTTCTTCGTCTCCGGGAGCCGGAGAGAGCGGCAACTTCGCAAAGGTGATGAAATAAGCTGTACAACACTGCGATTGTGTGCGCAGCTTGCCAACTGAGAGAAAAGAGTACCGGACCACTCTCCTGCCTTTTCTATTCACATGAACATTCGATTGCAAGCTGTTTTGGACAACTTTCTTTCTCTTCTTGCAAAACACTCGGCAGACCTCCGTGCAGCCTCTAGAACACGATGGGAGATGTTTTCTGTGCTGGCACAGTTTCTCCTTGCCAGACAGAGTGGAAAAGCTTTTTGCTAAGATGTAGACGAGAAGAGAGGCTAAAGACGAAGGTACGGTGCTCTGCAGAGCTAAGCACCGCTCCCGGACCTCTTTCGGTAGAAGGCGCACAGCGCAGAGCACTGTGAGCGGCAGAATCGTCTTTGCGCGAAGAAGCAGCTTCTTCGTCTCCGGGAGGCGGAGAGAGCGGCAACTTCGCAAAGGTGATGAAACAAGCTGTACAACACTGCGATTGTGTGCGCAGCTTGCCAACTGAGAGAAAACAGTACCTGACCACTCTCCTGCCTTTTCGATTCACATGAACATTCGATTGCAAGCTGTTTTGGACAACTTTCTTTCTCTTCTTGCAAAACACTCAGCAGACCTCTGTGCAGCCTCTAGAACACGATGGGAGATGTTTTCTGTGCTGGCACAGTTTCTCCTTGCCAGACAGAGTGGAAAAGCTTTTTGCTAAGATGTAGACGAGAAGAGAGGCTAAAGACGAAGGTACGGTGCTCTGCAAAGCTAAGCACCGCTCCCGTGCCTCTTTCGGCAGAAGGCGCACACCGCAGAGCACAGTGAGCGGCAGAATCGTCTTTGCGCGAAGAAGCAGCTTCTTCGTCTCCGGGAGCCGGAGAGAGCGGCAGCTTCGCAAAGGTGATGAAACAAGCTGTACAACGCTGCGATTGTGTGCGCAGCTTGCCAACTGAGAGAAAACAGTACGTGACCACTCTCCTGCCTTTTCTATTCACATGAATATTCGATTGCAAGCTGTTTTGGAAAATTTTCTTTCTCTTCTTGCAGAACACTCGGCAGACCTCCGTGCAGCTTCTAGAACACGATGGGAGATGTTTTCTGTTCTGGCAAAGTTTCTCCTTGCCAGACAGAGTGGAAAAGCTTTTTGCTAAGATGTAGACGAGAAGAGAGGCTAAAGACGAAGGTACGGTGCTCTGCAGAGCTAAGCACCGCTCCCGGACCTCTTTCGGTAGAAGGCGCACACCGCAGAGCACTGTGAGCGGCAGAATCGTCTTTGCGCGAAGAAGCAGCTTATTCGTCTCCGGGAGCCGGAGAGAGCGGCAGCTTCGCAAAGGTGATGAAACAAGCTGTACAACACTGCGATTGTGTGCGCAGCTTGCCAAGTGAGAGAAAACAGTACCTGACCACTCTCCTGCCTTTTCTATTCACATGAACATTCGATTGCAAGCTGTTTTGGACAACTTTCTTTCTCTTCTTGCAAAACACTCGGCAGTCCTCCGTTCAGCCTCTAGAAGACGATGGGAGGTGTTTTCTGTGCTGGCACAGTTTCTCCTTGCCAGACAGAGTGGAAAAGCTTTTTGCTGAGATGTAGACGAGAAGAGAGGCTAAAGACGAAGATACGGTGCTCTGCAGAGCTAAGCACCGCTCCCGGACGTCTTTCGGCAGAAGGCGCACACCGCAGAGCACTGTGAGCGGCAGAATCGTCTTTGCGCGAAGAAGCAGCTTCTTCGTCTCCGGGAGCCGGAGAGAGCGGCAACTTCGCAAAGGTGATGAAACAAGCTGTACAACACTGCGATTGTGTGCGCAGCTTGCCAACTGAGAGAAAACAGTACCTGACCACTCTCCTGCCTTTTCTATTCACATGAATATTCGATTGCAAGCTGTTTTGGACAACTTTCTTTCTCTTCTTGCAAAACACTCGGCAGACCTCCGTGCAGCTTCTAGAACACGATGGGAGATGTTTTCTGTGCTGGCACAGTTTCTCCTTGCCAGACAGAGTGGAAAAGCTTTTTGCTAAGATGTAGACGAGAAGAGAGGCTAAAGACGAAGGTACGGTGCTCTGCAGAGCTAAGCACCGCTCCCGGACGTCTTTCGGCAGAAGGCGCACACCGCAGAGCACTGTGAGCGGCAGAATCGTCTTTGCGCGAAGAAGCAGCTTCTTCGTCTCCGGGAGCCGGAGAGAGCGGCAGCTTCGCAAAGGTGATGAAACAAGCTGTACAACACTGCGATTGTGTGCGCAGCTTGCCAACTGAGAGAAAACAGTACCTGACCACTCTCCTGCCTTTTCTATTCACTTGAACATTCGATTGCAAGCTGTTTTGGACAACTTTCTTTCTCTTCTTGCAAAACACTCGGCAGTCCTCCGTTCAGCCTCTAGAAGACGATGGGAGGTGTTTTCTGTGCTGGCACAGTTTCTCCTTGCCAGACAGAGTGGAAAAGCTTTTTGCTAAGATGTAGACGAGAAGAGAGGCTAAAGACGAAGGTACGGTGCTCTGCAGAGCTAAGCACCGCTCCCGTGCCTCTTTCGGCAGAAGGCGCACACCGAAGAGCACAGTGAGCGGCAGAATCGTCTTTGCGCGAAGAAGCAGCTTCTTCGTCTCCGGCAGCCGGAGAGAGCGGCAGCTTCGCAAAGGTGATGAAACAAGCTGTACAACACTGCGATTGTGTGCGCAGCTTGCCAACTGAGAGAAAACAGTACCTGACCACTCTCCTGCCTTTTTTATTCACATGAACATTCGGTTGCAAGCTGTTTTGGACAACTTTCTTTCTCTTCTTGCAAAACACTCGGCAGACCTCCGTGCAGCCTCTAGAACACGATGGGAGATGTTTTCTGTGCTGGCACAGTTTCTCCTTGCCAGACAGAGTGGAAAAGCTTTTTGCTAAGATGTAGACGAGAAGAGAGGCTAAAGACGAAGGTACGGTGCTCTGCAGAGCTAAGCACCGCTCCCGGACCTCTTTCGGCAGAAGGCGCACAGCGCAGAGCACTGTGAGCGGCAGAATCGTCTTTAAGCGAACAAGCAGCTTCTTCGTCTCCGGGAGCCGGAGAGAGCGGCAACTTCGCAAAGGTGATGAAACAAGCTGTACAACACTGCGATTGTGTGCGCAGCTTGCCAACTGAGAGAAAACAGTACCTGACCACTCTCCTGCCTTTTCTATTCACATGAACATTCGATTGCAAGCTGTTTTGGACAACTTTCTTTCTCTTCTTGCAAAACACTCGGCAGACCTCCGTGCAGCCTCTAGAACACGATGGGAGATGTTTTCTGTGCTGGCAAAGTTTCTCCTTGCCAGACAGAGTGGAAAAGCTTTTTGCTAAGATGTAGACAAGAAGAGAGGCTAAAGAAGCTGGTACGGTGCTCTGCAGAGCTAAGCACAGCTCCCGTGCCTCTTTCGGCAGAAGGCGCACACCGAAGAGCACTGTGAGCGGCAGAATCGTCTTTGCGCGAAGAAGCAGCTTCTTCGTCTCCGGGAGCCGGAGAGAGCGGCAACTTCGCAAAGGTGATGAAACAAGCTGTACAACACTGCGATTGTGTGCGCAGCTTGCCAAGTGAGAGAAAACAGTACCTGACCACTCTCCTGCCTTTTCTATTCACATGAATATTCGATTGCAAGCTGTTTTGGACAACTTTCTTTCTCTTCTTGCAAAACACTCGGCAGACCTCCGTGCAGCTTCTAGAACACGATGGGAGATGTTTTCTGTGCTGGCACAGTTTCTCCTTGCCAGACAGAGTGGAAAAGCTTTTTGCTAAGATGTAGACGAGAAGAGAGGCTAAAGACGAAGGTACGGTGCTCTGCAGAGCTAAGCACCGCTCCCGGACGTCTTTCGGCAGAAGGCGCACACCGCAGAGCACTGTGAGCGGCAGAATCGTCTTTGCGCGAAGAAGCAGCTTCTTCGTCTCCGGGAGCCGGAGAGAGCAGCAGCTTCGCAAAGGTGATGAAACAAGCTGTACAACACTGCGATTGTGTGCGCAGCTTGCCAACTGAGAGAAAACAGTACCTGACCACTCTCCTGCCTTTTCTATTCACTTGAACATTCGATTGCAAGCTGTTTTGGACAACTTTCTTTCTCTTCTTGCAAAACACTCGGCAGTCCTCCGTTCAGCCTCTAGAAGACGATGGGAGATGTTTTCTGTGCTGGCAAAGTTTCTCCTTGCCAGACAGAGTGGAAAAGCTTTTTGCTAAGATGTAGACGAGAAGCGAGGCTAAAGAAGCACGTATGGTACTCTGCAGAGCTAAGCATCGCTCCCGGACGTCTTTCGGCAGAAGGCGCACACCGCAGATCACTGTGAGCGGCAGAATCGTCTTTGCGCGAAGAATCAGCTTCTTCGTCTCCGGGAGCCGGAGAGAGCGGCAACTTCGCAAAGGTGATAAAACAAGCTGTACAACACTGCGATTGTGTGCGCAGCTTGCCAAGTGAGAGAAAACAGTACCTGACCACTCTCCTGCCTTTTCTATTCACATGAACATTCGATTGCAAGCTGTTTTGGACAACTTTCTTTCTCTTCTTGCAAAACACTCGGCAGACCTCCGTGCAGCCTCTAGAACACGATGGGAGATGTTTTCTGTGCTGGCACAGTTTCTCCTTGCCAGACAGAGTGGAAAAGCTTTTTGCTAAGATGTAGACGAGAAGAGAGGCTAAAGACGAAGGTACGGTGCTCTGCAGAGCAAAGCATCGCTCCCGGACCTCTTTCGGCAGAAGGCGCACACCGCAGAGCACTGTGAGCGGCAGAATCGTCTTTGCGCGAAGAAGCAGCTTCTTCGTCTCCGGGAGCCGGAGAGAGCGGTAACTTCGCAAAGCTGATAAAACAAGCTGTACAACACTGCGATTGTGTGCGCAGCTTGCCAACTGAGAGAAAACAGTACCAGACCACTCTCCTGCCTTTTCTATTCACATGAACATTCGATTGCAAGCTGTTTTGGACAACTTTCTTTCTCTTCTTGCAAAACACTCGGCAGACCTCCGTGCAGCCTCTAGAACACGATGGGAGATGTTTTCTGTGCTGGCACAGTTTCTCCTTGCCAGACAGAGTGGAAAAGCTTTTTGCTAAGATGTAGACGAGAAGAGAGGCTAAAGAAGCAGGTATGGTGCTCTGCAGAGCTAAGTACAGCTCCCGGGCCTCTTTCGGCAGAAGGCGCACACCGCAGATCACTGTGAGCGGCAGAATCTTCTTTGCGCGAAGAAGCAGCTTCTTCGTCTCCGGGAGCCGGAGAGAGCGGCAACTTCGCAAAGGTGATGAAACAAGCTGTACAACACTGCGATTGTGTGCGCAGCTTGCCAACTGAGAGAAAACAGTACCTGACCACTCTCCTGCCTTTTCTATTCACATGAACATTCGATTGCAAGCTGTTTTGGACAACTTTCTTTCTCTTCTTGCAAAACACTCGGCAGACCCCCGTGCAGCCTCTAGAACACGATGGGAGATGTTTTCTGTGCTGGCACAGTTTCTCCTTGCCAGACAGAGTGAAAAAGCTTTTTGCTAAGATGAAGACGAGAAGAGAGGCTAAAGACGAAGGTACGGTGCTCTGCAGAGCTAAGCACCGCTCCCGGACCTCTTTCGGCAGAAGGCGCACACTGCAGACCACTGTGAGCGGCAGAATCGTCTTTGCGCGAAGAAGCAGCTTCTTCGTCTCCGGCAGCGGGAGATAGCGGCAACTTCGCAAAGGTGATGAAACAAGCTGTACAACACTGCGATTGTGTGCGCAGCTTGCCAATTGAGAGAAAACAGTACCTGACCACTCTCCTGCCTTTTCTATTCACATGAACATTCGATTGCAAGCTGTTTTGGACAACTTTCTTTCTCTTCTTGCAAAACACTCGGCAGACCTCCGTGCAGCCTCTAGAACACGATGGGAGATGTTTTCTGTGCTGGCACAGTTTCTCCTTGCCAGACAGAGTGGAAAAGCTTTTTGCTAAGATGTAGACGAGAAGAGAGGCTAAAGACGAAGGTACGGTGCTCTGCAGAGCTAAGCACCGCTCCCGGGCCTCTTTCGGCAGAAGGCGCACACCGCAGAGCACAGTGAGCGGCAGAATCGTCTTTGCGCGAAGAAGCAGCTTCTTCGTCTCCGGGAGCCGGAGAGAGCGGCAGCTTCGCAAAGGTGATGAAATAAGCTGTACAACACTGCGATTGTGTGCGCAGCTTGCCAACTGAGAGAAAAGAGTACCTGACCACTCTCCTGCCTTTTCTATTCACATGAACATTCGATTGCAAGCTGTTTTGGAAAACTTTCCTTCTCTTCTTGCAAAACACTCGGCAGACCTCCGTGCAGCCTCTAGAACACGATGGGAGATGTTTTCTGTGCTGGCACAGTTTCTCCTTGCCAGACAGAGTGGAAAAGCTTTTTGCTAAGATGTAGACGAGAAGAGAGGCTAAAGACGAAGGTACGGTGCTCTGCAGAGCTAAGCACCGCTCCCGGACCTCTTTCGGTAGAAGGCGCACACCGCAGAGCACTGTGAGCGGCACAATTGTCTTTGCGCGAAGAAGCAGCTTCTTCGTCTCCGGGAGGCGGAGAGAGCGGCAACTTCGCAAAGGTGATGAAACAAGCTGTACAACACTGCGATTGTGTGCGCAGCTTGCCAACTGAGAGAAAACAGTACATGACCACTCTCCTGCCTTTTCTATTCACATGAACATTCGATTGCAAGCTGTTTTGGACAACTTTCTTTCTCTTCTTGCAAAACACTCGGCAGACCTCCGTGCAGCCTCTAGAACACGATGGGAGATGTTTTCTGTGCTGGCACAGTTTCTCCTTGCCAGACAGAGTGAAAAAGCTTTTTGCTATGTAGACGAGAAGAGAGGCTAAAGATGAAGGTACGGTGCTCTGCAGAGCTAAGCAGCGCTCCCGGACCTCTTTCGGCAGAAGGCGCACACTGCAGACCACTGTGAGCGGCAGAATCGTCTTTGCGCGAAGAAGCAGCTTCTTCGTCTCCGGCAGCGGGAGAGAGCGGCAACTTCGCAAAGGTGATGAAACAAGCTGTACAACACTGCGATTGTGTGCGCAGCTTGCCAATTGAGAGAAAACAGTACCTGACCACTCTCCTGCCTTTTCTATTCACATGAACATTCGATTGCAAGCTGTTTTGGACAACTTTCTTTCTCTTCTTGCAAAACACTCGGCAGACCTCCGTGCAGCCTCTAGAACACGATGGGAGATGTTTTCTGTGCTGGCACAGTTTCTCCTTGCCAGACAGAGTGGAAAAGCTTTTTGCTAAGATGTAGACGAGAAGAGAGGCTAAAGACGAAGGTACGGTGCTCTGCAGAGCTAAGCACCGCTCCCGGGCCTCTTTCGGCAGAAGGCGCACACCGCAGAGCACAGTGAGCGGCAGAATCGTCTTTGCGCGAAGAAGCAGCTTCTTCGTCTCCGGGAGCCGGAGAGAGCGGCAACTTCGCAAAGGTGATGAAATAAGCTGTACAACACTGCGATTGTGTGCGCTGCTTGCCAACTGAGAGAAAAGAGTACCTGACCACTCTCCTGCCTTTTCTATTCACATGAACATTCGATTGCAAGCTGTTTTGGACAACTTTCTTTCTCTTCTTGCAAAACACTCGGCAGACCTCCGTGCAGCCTCTAGAACACGATGGGAGATGTTTTCTGTGCTGGCACAGTTTCTCCTTGCCAGACAGAGTGGAAAAGCTTTTTGCTAAGATGTAGACGAGAAGAGAGGCTAAAGACGAAGGTACGGTGCTCTGCAGAGCTAAGCACCGCTCCCGGACCTCTTTCGGTAGAAGGCGCACACCGCAGAGCACTGTGAGCGGCACAATCGTCTTTGCGCGAAGAAGCAGCTTCTTCGTCTCCGGGAGGCGGAGAGAGCGGCAACTTCGCAAAGGTGATGAAACAAGCTGTACAACACTGCGATTGTGTGCGCAGCTTGCCAACTGAGAGAAAACAGTACATGACCACTCTCCTGCCTTTTCTATTCACATGAACATTCGATTGCAAGCTGTTTTGGACAACTTTCTTTCTCTTCTTGCAAAACACTCGGCAGACCTCCGTGCAGCCTCTAGAACACGATGGGAGATGTTTTCTGTGCTGGCACAGTTTCTCCTTGCCAGACAGAGTGGAAAAGCTTTTTGCTAAGATGTAGACGAGAAGAGAGGCTAAAGACGAAGGTACGGTGCTCTGCAGAGCTAAGCACCGCTCCCGGATGTCTTTCGGCAGAAGGCGCACACCGCAGATCACTGTGAGCGGCAGAATCGTCTTTGCGCGAAGAAGCAGCTTCTTCGTCTCCGGGAGCCGGAGAGAGCGGCAACTTCGCAAAGGTGATGAAACAAGCTGTACAACACTGCGATTGTGTGCGCAGCTTGCCAACTGAGAGAAAATAGTACCTGACCACTCTCCTGCCTTTTCTATTCACATGAACATTCGATTGCAAGCTGTTTTGGACAAC
Source organism: Melozone crissalis (assembly GCF_028551555.1). Classification (NCBI taxonomy): domain Eukaryota; kingdom Metazoa; phylum Chordata; class Aves; order Passeriformes; family Passerellidae; genus Melozone; species Melozone crissalis. The sequence goes on from NW_026535823.1 coordinate 243,823, forward strand.
TTTCTTTCTATTCTTGCAAAACACTCGGCAGACCTCCGTGCAGCCTCTAGAACACGATGGGAGATGTTTTTTGTGCTGGCACAGTTTCTCCTTGCCAGACAGAGTGGAAAAGCTTTTTGCTAAGATGTAGACGAGAAGAGAGGCTAAAGACGAGGGTACGCTGCTCTGCAGAGCTAAGCACAGCTCCCGGACCTCTTTCGGCAGAAGGCGCACACCGCAGAGCACTGTGAGCGGCAGAATCGTCTTTGCGCGAAGAAGCAGCTTCTTTGTCTTCGGGAGCCGGAGAGAGCGGCAACTTCGCAAAGGTGATGAAACAAGCTGTACAACACTGCGATTGTGTGCGCAGCTTGCCAAGTGAGAGAAAACAGTACCTGACCTCTCTCCTGCCTTTTTTATTCACATGAACATTCGATTGCAAGCTGTTTTTGATAACTTTCTTTCTCTTCTTGCAAAACACACGGCAGACCTCCGTGCAGCCTCTAGAAGACCATGGGAGATGTTTTTTGTGCTGGCAAAGTTTCTCCTTGCCAGACAGAGTGGAAAAGCTTTTTGCTAAGATGTAGACGAGAAGAGAGGCTAAAGACGAAGGTACGGTGCTCTGCAGAGCTAAGCACCGCTCCCGGATGTCTTTCGGCAGAAGGCGCACACCGCAGAGCACTGTGAGCGGCAGAATCCTCTTTGCGCGAAGAAGCAGCTTCTTCGTCTCCGGGAGCCGGAGAGAGCGGCAACTTGGCAAAGGTGATGAAACAAGCTGTACAACACTGCGATTGTGTGCGCAGCTTGCCAAGTGAGAGAAAACAGTACCTGACCACTCTCCTGCCTTTTCTATTCACATGAACATTCGATTGCAAGCTGTTTTGGACAACTTTCTTTCTCTTCTTGCAAAACACTCGGCAGACCTCCGTGCAGCCTCTAGAACACGATGGGAAATGTTTTTTGTGCTGGCACAGTTTCTCCTTGCCAGACAGAGTGGAAAAGCTTTTTGCTAAGATGTAGACGAGAAGAGAGGCTAAAGACGAAGGTACGGTGCTCTGCAGAGCTAAGCACCGCTCCCGGACCTCTTTCGGCAGAAGGCGCACACCGCAGAGCACTGTGAGCGGCAGAATCGTCTTTGCGCGAAGAAGCAGCTTCTTCGTCTCCGGGAGCCGGAGAGAGCGGCAACTTCGCAAAGGTGATGAAATAAGCTGTACAACACTGCGATTGTGTGCGCAGCTTGCCAAGTGAGAGAAAAGAGTACCTGACCACTCTCCTGCCTTTTCTATTCACATGAACATTCGATTGGAAGCTGTTTTGGACAACTTTCTTTCTCTTCTTGCAAAACACTCGGCAGACCTCCGTGCAGCCTCTAGAACACGATGGGAGATGTTTTCTGTGCTGGCACAGTTTCTCCTTGCCAGACAGAGTGGAAAAGCTTTTTGCTAAGATGTAGACGAGAAGAGAGGCTAAAGACGAAGGTACGGTGCTCTGCAGAGCTAAGCACCGCTCCCGTGCCTCTTTCGGCAGAAGGCGCACACCGCAGAGCACTGTGAGCGGCAGAATCGTCTTTGCGCGAAGAAGCAGCTTCTTCGTCTCCGGGAGCCGGAGAGAGCGGCAACTTCGCAAAGGTGATGAAACAAGCTGTACAACACTGCGATTGTGTGCGCAGCTTGCCAACTGAGAGAAAACAGTACCTGACCACTCTCCTGCCTTTTCTATTCACATGAACATTCGATTGCAAGCTGTTTTGGACAACTTTCCTTCTCTTCTTGCAAAACACTCGGCAGACATCCGTGCAGCCTCTAGAACACGATGGGAGATGTTTTCTGTGCTGGCACAGTTTCTCCTTGCCAGACAGAGTGGAAAAGCTTTTTGCTAAGATGTAGACGAGAAGAGAGGCTAAAGACGAAGGTACGGTGCTCTGCAGAGCTAAGCACCGCTCCCGGATGTCTTTCGGCAGAAGGCGCACACCGCAGAGCACTGTGAGCGGCAGAATCGTCTTTGCGCGAAGAAGCAGCTTCTTCGTCTCCGGGAGCCGGAGAGAGCGGCAACTTCGCAAAGGTGATGAAACAAGCTGTACAACACTGCGATTGTGTGCGCAGCTTGCCAAGTGAGAGAAAACAGTACCTGACCACTCTCCTGCCTTTTCTATTCACATGAACATTCGATTGCAAGCTGTTTTGGACAACTTTCTTTCTCTTCTTGCAAAAGACTCGGCAGACCTCCGTGCAGCCTCTAGAACACGATGGGAGATGTTTTCTGTGCTGGCACAGTTTCTCCTTGCCAGACAGAGTGGAAAAGCTTTTTGCTAAGATGTGGACGAGAAGCGAGGCTAAAGAAGCACGTATGGTACTCTGCAGAGCTAAGCATCGCTCCCGGACCTCTTTCGGCAGAAGGCGCACACCGCAGAGCACTATGAGCGGCAGAATCGTCTTTGCGCGAAGTAGCAGCTTCTTCGTGTGCGGGAGCCGGAGAGAGCGGCAACTTCGCAAAGGTGATGAAACAAGCTGTACAACACTGCGATTGTGTGCGCAGCTTGCCAACTGAGAGAAAACAGTACCTGACCACTCTCCTGCCTTTTCTATTCACATGAACATTCGATTGCAAGCTGTTTTGGACAACTTTCTTTCTCTTCTTGCAAAACACTCGGCAGACCTCCGTGCAGCCTCTAGAACACGATGGGAGATGTTTTCTGTGCTGGCACAGTTTCTCCTTGCCAGACAGAGTGGAAAAGCTTTTTGCTAAGATGTAGACGAGAAGAGAGGCTAAAGAAGCAGGTATGGTGCTCTGCAGAGCTAAGTACAGCTCCCGGGCCGCTTTCGGCAGTAGGCGCACACCGAAGAGCACTGTGAGCGGCAGAATCTTCTTTGCTCGAAGAAGCAGCTTCTTCGTCTCCGGGAGCCGGAGAGAGCGGCAACTTCGCAAAGGTGATGAAACAAGCTGTACAACACTGCGATTGTGTGCGCAGCTTGCCAACTGAGAGAAAACAGTACCTGACCACTCTCCTGCCTTTTCTATTCACATGAACATTCGATTGCAAGCTGTTTTGGACAACTTTCTTTCTCTTCTTGCAAAACACTCGGCAGACCCCCGTGCAGCCTCTAGAACACGATGGGAGATGTTTTGTGTGCTGGCACAGTTTCTCCTTGCCAGACAGAGTGGAAAAGCTTTTTGCTAAGATGTAGACGAGAAGAGAGGCTAAAGACGAAGGTACGGTGCTCTGCAGAGCTAAGCACCGCTCCCGGACCTCTTTCGGCAGAAGGCGCACACCGCAGAGCACTGTGAGCGGCACAATTGTCTTTGCGCGAAGAAGCAGCTTCTTCGTCTCCGGGAGGCGGAGAGAGCGGCAACTTCGCAAAGGTGATGAAACAAGCTGTACAACACTGCGATTGTGTGCGCAGCTTGCCAAGTGAGAGAAAACAGTACCTGACCACTCTCCTGCCTTTTCGATTCACATGAACATTCGATTGCAAGCTGTTTTGGACAACTTTCTTTCTCTTCTTGCAAAACACTCGGCAGACCTCCGTGCAGCCTCTAGAACACGATGGGAGATGTTTTCTGTGCTGGCACAGTTTCTCCTTGCCAGACAGAGTGGAAAAGCTTTTTGCTAAGATGTAGACGAGAAGAGAGGCTAAAGACGAAGGTACGGTGCTCTGCAGAGCTAAGCACCGCTCCCGGATGTCTTTCGGCAGAAGGCGCACACCGCAGAGCACTGTGAGCGGCAGAATCGTCTTTGCGCGAAGAAGCAGCTTCTTCGTCTCCGGCAGCCGGAGAGAGCGGCAACTTCGCAAAGGTGATGAAACAAGCTGTACAACACTGCGATTGTGTGAGCAGCTTGCCAACTGAGAGAAAACAGTACCTGACCACTCTCCTGCCTTTTCTATTCACATGAACATTCGATTGCAAGCTGTTTTGGACAACTTTCTTTCTCTTCTTGCAAAACACTCGGCAGACCTCCGTGCAGCCTCTAGAACACGATGGGAGATGTTTTTTGTGCTGGCACAGTTTCTCCTTGCCAGACAGAGTGGAAAAGCTTTTTGCTAACATGTAGACGAGAAGAGAGGCTAAAGAAGCAGGTATGGTGCTCTGCAGAGCTAAGCACAGCTCCCAGACCTCTTTCGGCACAAGGCGCACACCGCAGTGCACAGTGATCGGCAGAATCGTCTTTGCGCGAAGAAGCAGCTTCTTCGTCTCCGGGAGCCGGAGAGAGCGGCAACTTCGCAAAGGTGATGAAACAAGCTGTACAACACTGCGATTGTGTGCGCAGCTTGCCAACTGAGAGAAAATAGTACCTGACCACTCTCCTGCCTTTTCTATTCACATGAACATTCGATTGCAAGCTGTTTTGGACACCTTTCTTTCTCTTCTTGCAAAACACTCGGCAGACCTCCGTGCAGCCTCTAGAACACGATGGGAGATGTTTTTTGTGCTGGCACAGTTTCTCCTTGCCAGACAGAGTGGAAAAGCTTTTTGCTAAGATGTAGACGAGAAGAGAGGCTAAAGACGAGGGTACGGTGCTCTGCAGAGCTAAGCACAGCTCCCGGACCTCTTTCGGCAGAAGGCGCACACCGCAGAGCACTGTGAGCGGCAGAATCGTCTTTGCGCGAAGAAGCAGCTTCTTCGTCTTCGGGAGCCGGAGAGAGCGGCAACTTCGCAAAGGTGATGAAACAAGCTGTACAACACTGCGATTGTGTGCGCATCTTGCCAAGTGAGAGAAAACAGTACCTGACCACTCTCCTGCCTTTTTTATTCACATGAACATTCGATTGCAAGCTGTTTTGGATAACTTTCTTTCTCCTCATGCAAAACACACGGCAGACCTCCGTGCAACCTCTAGAAGACCATGGGAGATGTTTTTTGTGCTGGCAAAGTTTCTCCTTGCCAGACAGAGTGGAAAAGCTTTTTGCTAAGATGTAGACGAGAAGAGAGGCTAAAGACGAAGGTACGGTGCTCTGCAGAGCTAAGCACCGCTCCCGTGCCTCTTTCGGCAGAAGGCGCACACCGCAGAGCACTGTGAGCGGCAGAATCGTCTTTGCGCGAAGAAGCAGCTTCTTCGTCTCCGGGAGCCGGAGAGAGCGGCAACTTGGCAAAGGTGATGAAACAAGCTGTACAACACTGCGATTGTGTGCGCAGCTTGCCAACTGAGAGAAAACAGTACCTGACCACTCTCCTGCCTTTTCTATTCACATGAACATTCGATTGCAAGCTGTTTTGGACAACTTTCTTTCTCTTCTTGCAAAACACTCGGCAGACCTCCGTGCAGCCTCTAGAACACGATGGGAGATGTTTTTTGTGCTGGCACAGTTTCTCCTTGCCAGACAGAGTGGAAAAGCTTTTTGCTAAGATGTGGACGAGAAGCGAGGCTAAAGAAGCACGTATGGTACTCTGCAGAGCTAAGCATCGCTCCCGGACCTCTTTCGGCAGAAGGCGCACACCGCAGAGCACTGTGAGCGGCAGAATCGTCTTTGCGCGAAGAAGCAGCTTCTTCGTCTCCGGGAGCCGGAGAGAGCGGCAACTTCGCAAAGGTGATGAAACAAGCTGTACAAAACTGCGATTTTGTGCGCAGCTTGCCAAGTGAGAGAAAACAGTACCTGACCACTCTCCTGCCTTTTCGATTCACATGAACATTCGATTGCAAGCTGTTTTGGACAACTTTCTTTCTCTTCTTGCAAAACACTCGGCAGACCTCCGTGCAGCCTCTAGAACACGATGGGAGATGTTTTTTGTGCTGGCACAGTTTCTCCTTGCCAGACAGAGTGGAAACGCTTTTTGCTAAGATGTAGACGAGAAGAGAGGCTAAACACGAGGGTACGGTGCTCTGCAGAGTTAAGCACAGCTCCCGGACCTCTTTCGGCAGAAGGCGCACACCGCAGAGCACTGTGAGCGGCAGAATCGTCTTTGCGCGAAAAAGCAGCTTCTTCGTCTTCGGGAGCCGGAGAGAGCGGCAACTTCGCAAAGGTGATGAAACAAGCTGTACAAAACTGCGATTGTGTGCGCAGCTTGGCAACTGAGAGAAAACAGTACCTGACCACTCTCCTGCCTTTTTTATTCACATGAACATTCGATTGCAAGCTGTTTTGGATAACTTTCTTTCTCTTCTTGCAAAAGACTCGGCAGACCTCCGTGCAGCCCCTAGAAGACCATGGGAGATGTTTTTTGTGCTGGCAATGTTTCTCCTTGCCAGACAGAGTGGAAAAGCTTTTTGCTGAGATGTAGACGAGAAGAGAGGCTAAAGACGAAGGTACGGTGCTCTGCAGAGCTAAGCACCGCTCCCGTGCCTCTTTCGGCAGAAGGCGCACACCGCAGAGCACTGTGAGCGGCAGAATCGTCTTTGCGCGAAGAAGCAGCTTCTTCGTCTCCGGGAGCCGGAGAGATCGGCAACTTGGCAAAGGTGATGAAACAAGCTGTACAACACTGCGATTGTGTGCGCAGCTTGCCAACTGAGAGAAAACAGTACCTGACCACTCTCCTGCCTTTTCTATTCACATGAACATTCGATTGCAAGCTGTTTTGGACAACTTTCTTTCTCTTCTTGCAAAACACTCGGCAGACCTCCGTGCAGCCTCTAGAACACGATGGGAGATGTTTTTTGTGCTGGCACAGTTTCTCCTTGCCAGACAGAGTGGAAAAGCTTTTTGCTAAGATGTAGACGAGAAGAGAGGCTAAAGACGAAGGTACGGTGCTCTGCAGAGCTAAGCACCGCTGCCGGACCTCTTTCGGCAGAAGGCGCACACCGCAGAGCACTGTGAGCGGCAGAATCGTCTTTGCGCGAAGAAGCAGCTTCTTCGTCTCCGGGAGCCGGAGAGAGCGGCAACTTCGCAAAGGTGATGAAACAAGCTGTACAACACTGCGATTGTGTGCGCAGCTTGCCAACTGAGAGAAAACAGTACCTGACCACTCTCCTGCCTTTTCTATTCACATGAACATTCGATTGCAAGCTGTTTTGGACAACTTTCCTTCTCTTCTTGCAAAACACTCGGCAGACCTCCGTGCAGCCTCTAGAACACGATGGGAGATGTTTTCTGTGCTGGCACAGTTTCTCCTTGCCAGACAGAGTGGAAAAGCTTTTTGCTAAGATGTAGACGAGAAGAGAGGCTAAAGACGAAGGTACGGTGCTCTGCAGAGCTAAGCACCGCGCCCGGATGTCTTTCGGCAGAAGGCGCACACCGCAGAGCACTGTGAGCGGCAGAATCGTCTTTGCGCGAAGAAGCAGCTTCTTCGTCTCCGGGAGCCGGAGAGAGCGGCAACTTCGCAAAGGTGATGAAACAAGCTGTACAACACTGCGATTGTGTGCGCAGCTTGCCAAGTGAGAGAAAACAGTACCTGACCACTCTCCTGCCTTTTCTATTCACATGAACATTCGATTGCAAGCTGTTTTGGACAACTTTCTTTCTCTTCTTGCAAAAGACTCGGCAGACCTCCGTGCAGCCTCTAGAACACGATGGGAGATGTTTTCTGTGCTGGCACAGTTTCTCCTTGCCAGACAGAGTGGAAAAGCTTTTTGCTAAGATGTGGACGAGAAGCGAGGCTAAAGAAGCACGTATGGTACTCTGCAGAGCTAAGCATCGCTCCCGGACCTCTTTCGGCAGAAGGCGCACACCGCAGAGCACTGTGAGCGGCAGAATCGTCTTTGCGCGAAGAAGCAGCTTCTTCGTCTCCGGGAGCCGGAGAGAGCGGCAACTTCGCAAAGGTGATGAAACAAGCTGTACAAAACTGCGATTTTGTGCGCAGCTTGCCAAGTGAGAGAAAACAGTACCTGACCACTCTCCTGCCTTTTCGATTCACATGAACATTCGATTGCAAGCTGTTTTGGACAACTTTCTTTCTCTTCTTGCAAAACACTCGGCAGACCTCCGTGCAGCCTCTAGAACACGATGGGAGATGTTTTTTGTGCTGGCACAGTTTCTCCTTGCCAGACAGAGTGGAAAAGCTTTTTGCTAAGATGTAGACGAGAAGAGAGGCTAAAGACGAGGGTACGGTGCTCTGCAGAGCTAAGCACAGCTCCCGGACCTCTTTCGGCAGAAGGCGCACACCGCAGAGCACTGTGAGCGGCAGAATCGTCTTTGCGCGAAGAAGCAGCTTCTTCGTCTTCGGGAGCCGGAGAGAGCGGCAACTTCGCAAAGGTGATGAAACAAGCTGTACAAAACTGCGATTGTGTGCGCAGCTTGGCAACTGAGAGAAAACAGTACCTGACCACTCTCCTGCCTTTTTTTTTCACATGAACATTCGATTGCAAGCTGTTTTGGATAACTTTCTTTCTCTTCTTGCAAAACACACGGCAGACCTCCGTGCAGCCTCTAGAAGACCATGGGAGATTTTTTTTGTGCTGGCAATGTTTCTCCTTGCCAGACAGAGTGGAAAAGCTTTTTGCTAAGATGTAGACGAGAAGAGAGGCTAAAGACGAAGGTACGGTGCTCTGCAGAGCTAAGCACCGCTCCCGTGCCTCTTTCGGCAGAAGGCGCACACCGCAGAGCACTGTGAGCGGCAGAATCGTCTTTGCGCGAAGAAGCAGCTTCTTCGTCTACGGGAGCCGGAGAGATCGGCAACTTGGCAAAGGTGATGAAACAAGCTGTACAACACTGCGATTGTGTGCGCAGCTTGCCAACTGAGAGAAAACAGTACCTGACCACTCTCCTGCCTTTTCTATTCACATGAACATTCGATTGCAAGCTGTTTTGGACAACTTTCTTTCTCTTCTTGCAAAACACTCGGCAGACCTCCGTGCAGCCTCTAGAACACGATGGGAGATGTTTTTTGTGCTGGCACAGTTTCTCCTTGCCAGACAGAGTGGAAAAGCTTTTTGCTAAGATGTAGACGAGAAGAGAGGCTAAAGACGAAGGTACGGTGCTCTGCAGAGCTAAGCACCGCTGCCGGAACTCTTTCGGCAGAAGGCGCACACCGCAGAGCACTGTGAGCGGCAGAATCGTCTTTGCGCGAAGAAGCAGCTTCTTCGTCTCCGGGAGCCGGAGAGAGCGGCAACTTCGCAAAGGTGATGAAACAAGCTGTACAACACTGCGATTGTGTGCGCAGCTTGCCAACTGAGAGAAAACAGTACCTGACCACTCTCCTGCCTTTTCTATTCACATGAACATTCGATTGCAAGCTGTTTTGGACAACTTTCTTTCTCTTCTTGCAAAACACTCGGCAGACCTCCGTGAGGCCTCTAGAACACGATGGGAGATGTTTTGTGTGCTGGCAAAGTTTGTCCTTGCCAGACAGAGTGGAAAAGCTTTTAGCTAAGATGTAGACGAGAAGCGAGGCTAAAGAAGCACGTATGGTACTCTGCAGAGCTAAGCACCGCTCCCGGACCTCTTTCGGTAGAAGGCGCACACCGCAGATCACTGTGAGCGGCAGAATCGTCTTTGCGCGAAGAAGCAGCTTCTTCGTCTCCGGGAGCCGGAGAGAGCGGCAACTTCGCAAAGGTGATGAAACAAGCTGTACAACACTGCGATTGTGTGCGCAGCTTGCCAAGTGAGAGAAAACAGTACCTGACCACTCTCCTGCCTTTTCTATTCACATGAACATTCGATTGCAAGCTGTTTTGGACAACTTTCCTTCTCTTCTTGCAAAACACTCGGCAGACCTCCGTGCAGCCTCTAGAACACGATGGGAGATGTTTTCTGTGCTGGCACAGTTTCTCCTTGCCAGACAGAGTGGAAAAGCTTTTTGCTAAGATGTAGACGAGAAGAGAGGCTAAAGACGAGGGTACGGTGCTCTGCAGAGCTAAGCACCGCTCCCGGATGTCTTTCGGCAGAAGGCGCACACCGCAGAGCACAGTGAGCGGCAGAATCGTCTTTGCGCGAAGAAGCAGCTTCTTCGTCTCCGGGAGCCGGAGAGAGCGGCAGCTTCGCAAAGGTGATGAAACAAGCTGTACAACGCTGCGATTGTGTGCGCAGCTTGCCAACTGAGAGAAAACAGTACCTGACCACTCTCCTGCCTCTTCTATTCACATGAACATTCGATTGCAAGCTGTTTTGGAAAATTTTCTTTCTCTTCTTGCAGAACACTCGGCAGACCTCCGTGCAGCTTCTAGAACACGATGGGAGATGTTTTCTGTTCTGGCAAAGTTTCTCCTTGCCAGACAGAGTGTAAAAGCTTTTTGCTAAGATGTAGACGAGAAGAGAGGCTAAAGACGAAGGTACGGTGCTCTGCAGAGCTAAGCACCGCTCCCGGACCTCTTTCGGTAGAAGGCGCACACCGCAGAGACCTGTGAGCGGCAGAATCGTCTTTGCGCGAAGAAGCAGCTTATTCGTCTCCGGGAGCCGGAGAGAGCGGCAGCTTCGCAAAGGTGATGAAACAAGCTGTACAACACTGCGATTGTGTGCGCAGCTTGCCAACTGAGAGAAAACAGTACCTGACCACTCTCCTGCCTTTTCTATTCACTTGAAGATTCGATTGCAAGCTGTTTTGGACAACTTTCTTTCTCTTCTTGCAAAACACTCGGCAGTCCTCCGTTCAGCCTCTAGAAGACGATGGGAGATGTTTTCTGTGCTGGCACAGTTTCTCCTTGCCAGACAGAGTGGAAAAGCTTTTTGCTAAGATGTAGACGAGAAGAGAGGCTAAAGACGAAGGTACGGTGCTCTGCAGAGCTAAGCACCGCTCCCGGACGTCTTTCGGCAGAAGGCGCACACCGCAGAGCACTGTGAGCGGCAGAATCGTCTTTGCGCGAAGAAGCAGCTTCTTCGTCTCCGGGAGCCGGAGAGAGCGGCAACTTCGCAAAGGTGATGAAACAAGCTGTACAACACTGCGATTGTGTGCGCAGCTTGCCAACTGAGAGAAAACAGTACCTGACCACTCTCCTGCCTTTTCTATTCACATGAACATTCGATTGCAAGCTGTTTTGGACAACTTTCTTTCTCTTCTTGCAAAACACTCGGCAGACCTCCGTGCAGCTTCTAGAACACGATGGGAGATGTTTTCTGTGCTGGCACAGTTTCTCCTTGCCAGACAGAGTGGAAAAGCTTTTTGCTAAGATGTAGACGAGAAGAGAGGCTAAAGACGAAGGTACGGTGCTCTGCAGAGCTAAGCACCGCTCCCGGACGTCTTTCGGCAGAAGGCGCAAACCGCAGAGCACTGTGAGCGGCAGAATCGTCTTTGCGCGAAGAAGCAGCTTATTCGTCTCCGGGAGCCGGAGAGAGCGGCAGCTTCGCAAAGGTGATGAAACAAGCTGTACAACACTGCGATTGTGTGCGCAGCTTGCCAACTGAGAGAAAACAGTACCTGACCACTCTCCTGCCTTTCCTATTCACTTGAACATTCGATTGCAAGCTGTTTTGGACAACTTTCTTTCTCTTCTTGCAAAACACTCGGCAGTCCTCCGTTCAGCCTCTAGAAGACGATGGGAGATGTTTTCTGTGCTGGCACAGTTTCTCCTTGCCAGACAGAGTGGAAAAGATTTTTGCTAAGATGTAGACGAGAAGCGAGGCTAAAGAAGCACGTATGGTACTCTGCAGAGCTAAGCATCGCTCCCGGACGTCTTTCGGCAGAAGGCGCACACCGCAGATCACTGTGAGCGGCAGAATCGTCTTTGCGCGAAGAAGCAGCTTCTTCGTCTCCGGGAGCCGGAGAGAGCGGCAACTTCGCAAAGGTGATAAAACAAGCTGTACAACACTGCGATTGTGTGCGCAGCTTGCCAAGTGAGAGAAAACAGTACCTGACCACTCTCCTGCCTTTTCTATTCACATGAACATTCGATTGCAAGCTGTTTTGGACAACTTTCTTTCTCTTCTTGCAAAACACTCGGCAGACCTCCGTGCAGCCTCTAGAACACGATGGGAGATGTTTTCTGTGCTGGCACAGTTTCTCCTTGCCAGACAGAGTGGAAAAGCTTTTTGCTAAGATGTAGACGAGAAGAGAGGCTAAAGACGAAGGTACGGTGCTCTGCAGAGCTAAGCATCGCTCCCGGACCTCTTTCGGCAGAAGGCGCACACCGCAGAGCACTGTGAGCGGCAGAATCGTCTTTGCGCGAAGATGCAGCTTCTTCGTCTCCGGGAGCCGGAGGAGAGCGGTAACTTCGCAAAGCTGATAAAACAAGCTGTACAACACTGCGATTGTGTGCGCAGCTTGCCAACTGAGAGAAAACAGTACCAGACCACTCTCCTGCCTTTTCTATTCACATGAACATTCGATTGGAAGCTGTTTTGGACAACTTTCTTTCTCTTCTTGCAAAACACTCGGCAGACCTCCGTGCAGCCTCTAGAACACGATGGGAGATGTTTTCTGTGCTGGCAAAGTTTCTCCTTGCCAGACAGAGTGGAAAAGCTTTTTGCTAAGATGTAGACGAGAAGAGAGGCTAAAGACGAAGGTACGGTGCTCTGCAGAGCTAAGCACCGCTCCCGTGCCTCTTTCGGCAGAAGGCGCACACCGCAGAGCACAGTGAGCGGCAGAATCGTCTTTGCGCGAAGAAGCAGCTTCTTCGTCTCCGGCAGCCGGAGAGAACGGCAGCTTCGCAAAGGTGATGAAACAAGCTGTACAACACTGCGATTGTGTGCGCAGCTTGCCAACTGAGAGAAAACAGTACCTGACCACTCTCCTGCCTTTTTTATTCACATGAACATTCGGTTGCAAGCTGTTTTGGACAACTTTCTTTCTCTTCTTGCAAAACACTCGGCAGACCTCCGTGCAGCCTCTAGAACACGATGGGAGATGTTTTCTGTGCTGGCACAGTTTCTCCTTGCCAGACAGAGTGGAAAAGCTTTTTGCTAAGATGTAGACGAGAAGAGAGGCTAAAGACGAAGGTACGGTGCTCTGCAGAGCTAAGCACCGCTCCCGTGCCTCTTTCGGCAGAAGGCGCACACCGCAGAGCACTGTGAGCGGCAGAATCGTCTTTAAGCGAACAAGCAGCTTCTTCGTCTCCGGGAGCCGGAGAGAGCGGCAACTTCGCAAAGGTGATGAAACAAGCTGTACAACACTGCGATTGTGTGCGCAGCTTGCCAACTGAGAGAAAACAGTACCAGACCACTCTCCTGCCTTTTCTATTCACATGAACATTCGATTGCAAGCTGTTTTGGACAACTTTCTTTCTCTTCTTGCAAAACACTCGGCAGACCTCCGTGCAGCCTCTAGAACACGATGGGAGATGTTTTCTGTGCTGGCAAAGTTTCTCCTTGCCAGACAGAGTGGAAAAGCTTTTTGCTAAGATGTAGACGATAAGAGAGGCTAAAGAAGCAGGTATGGTGCTCTGCAGAGCTAAGCATCGCTCCCGGGCCTCTTTCGGCAGAAGGCGCACACCGAAGAGCCATGTGAGCGGCAGAATCTTCTTGCGCGAAGAAGCAGCTTCTTCGTCTCCGGGAGCCGGAGAGAGCGGCAACTTCGCAAAGGTGATGAAACAAGCTGTACAACACTGCGATTGTGTGCGCAGCTTGCCAACTGAGAGAAAACAGTACCTGACCACTCTCCTGCCTTTTCTATTCACATGAACATTCGATTGCAAGCTGTTTTGGACAACTTTCTTTCTCTTCTTGCAAAACACTCGGCAGACCTCCGTGCAGCCTCTAGAACACGATGGGAGATGTTTTCTGTGCTGGCACAGTTTCTCCTTGCCAGACAGAGTGAAAAAGCTTTTTGCTAAGATGTAGACGAGAAGAGAGGCTAAAGACGAAGGTAGTACGGTGCTCTGCAGAGCTAAGCACCGCTCCGGACCTCTTTCGGCAGAAGGCACACTGCAGACCACTGTGAGCGGCAGAATCGTCTTTGCGCGAAGAAGCAGCTTCTTCGTCTCCGGCAGCGGGAGAGAGCGGCAACTTCGCAAAGGTGATGAAACAAGCTGTACAACACTGCGATTGTGTGCGCAGCTTGCCAATTGAGAGAAAACAGTACCTGACCACTCTCCTGCCTTTTCTATTCACATGAACATTCGATTGGAAGCTGTTTTGGACAACTTTCTTTCTCTTCTTGCAAAACACTCGGCAGACCTCCGTGCAGCCTTTAGAACACGATGGGAGATGTTTTCTGTGCTGGCACAGTTTCTCCTTGCCAGACAGAGTGGAAAAGCTTTTTGCTAAGATGTAGACGAGAAGAGAGGCTAAAGACGAAGGTACGGTGCTCTGCAGAGCTAAGCACCGCTCCCGGGCCTCTTTCGGCAGAAGGCGCACACCGCAGAGCACAGTGAGCGGCAGAATCGTCTTTGCGCGAAGAAGCAGCTTCTTCGTCTCCGGAGCCGGAGAGCGGCAACTTCGCAAAGGTGATGAAATAAGCTGTACAACACTGCGATTGTGTGCGCAGCTTGCCAACTGAGAGAAAAGAGTACCTGACCACTCTCCTGCCTTTTCTATTCACATGAACATTCGATTGCAAGCTGTTTTGGACAACTTTCTTTCTCTTCTTGCAAAACACTCGGCAGACCTCCGTGCAGCCTCTAGAACACGATGGGAGATGTTTTCTGTGCTGGCACAGTTTCTCCTTGCCAGACAGAGTGGAAAAGCTTTTTGCTAAGATGTAGACGAGAAGAGAGGCTAAAGACGAAGGTACGGTGCTCTGCAGAGCTAAGCACCGCTCCCGGACCTCTTTCGGTAGAAGGCGCACACCGCAGAGCACTGTGAGCGGCACAATTGTCTTTGCGCGAAGAAGCAGCTTCTTCGTCTCCGGGAGGCGGAGAGAGCGGCAACTTCGCAAAGGTGATGAAACAAGCTGTACAACACTGCGATTGTGTGCGCAGCTTGCCAACTGAGAGAAAACGGTACCTGACCACTCTCCTGCCTTTTCTATTCACATGAACATTCGATTGCAAGCTGTTTTGGACAACTTTCTTTCTCTTCTTGCAAAACACTCGGCAGACCTCCGTGCAGCCTCTAGAACACGATGGGAGATGTTTTCTGTGCTGGCACAGTTTCTCCTTGCCAGACAGAGTGGAAAAGCTTTTTGCTAAGATGTAGACGAGAAGAGAGGCTAAAGACGAAGGTACGGTGCTCTGCAGAGCTAAGCACCGCTCCCGGATGTCTTTCGGCAGAAGGCGCACACCGCAGAGCACTGTGAGCGGCAGAATCGTCTTTGCGCGAAGAAGCAGCTTCTTCGTCTCCGGGAGCCGGAGAGAGCGGCAACTTCGCAAAGGTGATGAAACAAGCTGTACAACACTGCGATTGTGTGCGCAGCTTGCCAACTGAGAGAAAATAGTACCTGACCACTCTCCTGCCTTTTCTATTCACATGAACATTCGATTGCAAGCTGTTTTGGACAACTTTCTTTCTATTCTTGAAAAACACTCGGCAGACCTCCGTGCAGCCTCTAGAACACGATGGGAGATGTTTTTTGTGCTGGCACAGTTTCTCCTTGCCAGACAGAGTGGAAAAGCTTTTTGCTAAGATGTAGACGAGAGAGAGGCTAAAGACGAGGGTACGCTGCTCTGCAGAGCTAAGCACAGCTCCCGGACCTCTTTCGGCAGAAGGCGCACCGCAGAGCACTGTGAGCGGCAGAATCGTCTTTGCGCGAAGAAGCAGCTTCTTTGTCTTCGGGAGCCGAGAGAGCGGCAACTTCGCAAAGGTGATGAAACAAGCTGTACAACACTGCGATTGTGTGCGCAGCTTGCCAAGTGAGAGAAAACAGTACCTGACCTCTCTCCTTACTTTTTTATTCACATGAACATTCGATTGCAAGCTGTTTTGGATAACTTTCTTTCTCTTCTTGCAAAACACACGGCAGACCTCCGTGCAGCCTCTAGAAGACCATGGGAGATGTTTTTTGTGCTGGCAAAGTTTCTCCTTGCCAGACAGAGTGGAAAAGCTTTTTGCTAAGATGTAGACGAGAAGAGAGGCTAAAGACGAAGGTACGGTGCTCTGCAGAGCTAAGCACCGCTCCCGGATGTCTTTCGGCAGAAGGCGCACACCGCAGAGCACTGTGAGCGGCAGAATCGTCTTTGCGCGAAGAAGCAGCTTCTTCGTCTCCGGGAGCCGGAGAGAGCGGCAACTTGGCAAAGGTGATGAAACAAGCTGTACAACACTGCGATTGTGTGCGCAGCTTGCCAACTAAGAGAAAACAGTACCTGACCACTCTCCTGCCTTTTCTATTCACATGAACATTCGATTGCAAGCTGTTTTGGACAACTTTCTTTCTCTTCTTGCAAAACACTCGGCAGACCTCCGTGCAGCCTCTAGAACACGATGGGAAATGTTTTTTGTGCTGGCACAGTTTCTCCTTGCCAGACAGAGTGGAAAAGCTTTTTGCTAAGATGTAGACGAGAAGAGAGGCTAAAGACGAAGGTACGGTGCTCTGCAGAGCTAAGCACCGCTCCCGGACCTCTTTCGGCAGAAGGCGCACACCGCAGAGCACTGTGAGCGGCAGAATCGTCTTTGCGCGAAGAAGCAGCTTCTTCGTCTCCGGGAGCCGGAGAGAGCGGCAACTTGGCAAAGGTGATGAAACAAGCTGTACAACACTGCGATTGTGTGCGCAGCTTGCCAAGTGAGAGAAAAGAGTACCTGACCACTCTCCTGCCTTTTCTATTCACATGAACATTCGATTGGAAGCTGTTTTGGACAACTTTCTTTCTCTTCTTGCAAAACACTCGGCAGACCTCCGTGCAGCCTCTAGAACACGATGGGAGATGTTTTCTGTGCTGGCACAGTTTCTCCTTGCCAGACAGAGTGGAAAAGCTTTTTGCTAAGATGTAGACGAGAAGAGAGGCTAAAGACGAAGGTACGGTGCTCTGCAGAGCTAAGCACCGCTCCCGGATGTCTTTCGGCAGAAGGCGCACACCGCAGAGCACTGTGAGCGGCAGAATCGTCTTTGCGCGAAGAAGCAGCTTCTTCGTCTCCGGGAGCCGGAGAGAGCGGCAACTTCGCAAAGGTGATGAAACAAGCTGTACAACACTGCGATTGTGTGCGCAGCTTGCCAAGTGAGAGAAAACAGTACCTGACCACTCTCCTGCCTTTTCTATTCACATGAACATTCGATTGCAAGCTGTTTTGGACAACTTTCTTTCTCTTCTTGCAAAAGACTCGGCAGACCTCCGTGCAGCCTCTAGAACACGATGGGAGATGTTTTCTGTGCTGGCACAGTTTCTCCTTGCCAGACAGAGTGGAAAAGCTTTTTGCTAAGATGTGGACGAGAAGCGAGGCTAAAGAAGCACGTATGGTACTCTGCAGAGCTAAGCATCGCTCCGGACCTCTTTCGGCAGAAGGCGCACACCGCAGAGCACTATGAGCGGCAGAATCGTCTTTGCGCGAAGTAGCAGCTTCTTCGTCTCCGGGAGCCGGAGAGAGCGGCAACTTCGCAAAGGTGATGAAACAAGCTGTACAACACTGCGATTGTGTGCGCAGCTTGCCAAGTGAGAGAAAACAGTACCTGACCACTCTCCTGCCTTTTCTATTCACATGAACATTCGATTGCAAGCTGTTTTGGACAACTTTCTTTCTTCTTGCAAAACACTCGGCAGACCTCCGTGCAGCCTCTAGAACACGATGGGAGATGTTTTCTGTGCTGGCACAGTTTCTCCTTGCCAGACAGAGTGGAAAAGCTTTTTGCTAAGATGTAGACGAGAAGAGAGGCTAAAGAAGCTGGTAAGGTGCTCTGCAGAGCTAAGTACAGATCCCGGGCCGCTTTCGGCAGTAGGCGCACACCGAAGAGCACTGTGAGCGGCAGAATCTTCTTTGCTCGAAGAAGCAGCTTCTTCGTCTCCGGGAGCCGGAGAGAGCGGCAACTTCGCAAAGGTGATGAAACAAGCTGTACAACACTGCGATTGTGTGCGCAGCTTGCCAACTGAGAGAAAACAGTACCTGACCACTCTCCTGCCTTTTCTATTCACATGAACATTCGATTGCAAGCTGTTTTGGACAACTTTCTTTCTCTTCTTGCAAAACACTCGGCAGACCCCGTGCAGCCTCTAGAACACGATGGGAGATGTTTTCTGTGCTGGCACAGTTTCTCCTTGCCAGACAGAGTGGAAAAGCTTTTTGCTAAGATGTAGACGAGAAGAGAGGCTAAAGACGAAGGTACGGTGCTCTGCAGAGCTAAGCACCGCTCCCGGACCTCTTTCGGCAGAAGGCGCACACCGCAGAGCACTGTGAGCGGCACAATTGTCTTTGCGCGAAGAAGCAGCTTCTTCGTCTCCGGGAGGCGGAGAGAGCGGCAACTTCGCAAAGGTGATGAAACAAGCTGTACAACACTGCGATTGTGTGCGCAGCTTGCCAACTGAGAGAAAACAGTACCTGACCACTCTCCTGCCTTTTCGATACACATGAACATTCGATTGCAAGCTGTTTTGGACAACTTTCTTTCTCTTCTTGCAAAACACTCGGCAGACCTCCGTGCAGCCTCTAGAACACGATGGGAGATGTTTTCTGTGCTGGCACAGTTTCTCCTTGCCAGACAGAGTGGAAAAGCTTTTTGCTAAGATGTAGACGAGAAGAGAGGCTAAAGACGAAGGTACGGTGCTCTGCAGAGCTAAGCACCGCTCCCGGATGTCTTTCGGCAGAAGGCGCACACCGCAGAGCACTGTGAGCGGCAGAATCGTCTTTGCGCGAAGAAGCAGCTTCTTCGTCTCCGGCAGCCGGAGAGAGCGGCAACTTCGCAAAGGTGATGAAACAAGCTGTACAACACTGCGATTGTGTGAGCAGCTTGCCAACTGAGAGAAAACAGTACCTGACCACTCTCCTGCCTTTTCTATTCACATGAACATTCGATTGGAAGCTGTTTTGGACAACTTTCTTTCTCTTCTTGCAAAACATTCGGCAGACCTCCGTGCAGCCTCTAGAACACGATGGGAGATGTTTTTTGTGCTGGCACAGTTTCTCCTTGCCAGACAGAGTGGAAAAGCTTTTTGCTAACATGTAGACGAGAAGAGAGGCTAAAGAAGCAGGTATGGTGCTCTGCAGAGCTAAGCACAGCTCCCAGACCTCTTTCGGCACAAGGCGCACACCGCAGAGCACAGTGATCGGCAGAATCGTCTTTGCGCGAAGAAGCAGCTTCTTCGTCTCCGGGAGCCGGAGAGAGCGGCAACTTCGCAAAGGTGATGAAACAAGCTGTACAACACTGCGATTGTGTGCGCAGCTTGCCAACTGAGAGAAAATAGTACCTGACCACTCTCCTGCCTTTTCTGTTCACATGAACATTCGATTGCAAGCTGTTTTGGACAACTTTCTTTCTCTTCTTGCAAAACACTCGGCAGACCTCCGTGCAGCCTCTAGAACACGATGGGAGATGTTTTTTGTGCTGGCACAGTTTCTCCTTGCCAGACAGAGTGGAAAAGCTTTTTGCTAAGATGTAGACGAGAAGAGAGGCTAAAGACGAGGGTACGGTGCTCTGCAGAGCTAAGCACAGCTCCCGGACCTCTTTCGGCAGAAGGCGCACACCGCAGAGCACTGTGAGCGGCAGAATCGTCTTTGCGCGAAGAAGCAGCTTCTTCGTCTTCGGGAGCCGGAGAGAGCGGCAACTTCGCAAAGGTGATGAAACAAGCTGTACAACACTGCGATTGTGTGCGCAGCTTGCCAAGTGAGAGAAAACAGTACCTGACCACTCTCCTGCCTTTTTTATTCACATGAACATTCGATTGCAAGCTGTTTTGGATAACTTTCTTTCTCCTCATGCAAAACACACGGCAGACCTCCGTGCAACCTCTAGAAGACCATGGGAGATGTTTTTTGTGCTGGCAAAGTTTCTCCTTGCCAGACAGAGTGGAAAAGCTTTTTGCTAAGATGTAGACGAGAAGAGAGGCTAAAGACGAAGGTACGGTGCTCTGCAGAGCTAAGCACCGCTCCCGGGCGTCTTTCGGCAGAAGGCGCACACTGCAGAGCACTGTGAGCGGCAGAATCGTCTTTGCGCGAAGAAGCAGCTTCTTCGTCTCCGGGAGCCGGAGAGAGCGGCAACTTGGCAAAGGTGATGAAACAAGCTGTACAACACTGCGATTGTGTGCGCAGCTTGCCAACTGAGAGAAAACAGTACCTGACCACTCTCCTGCCTTTTCTATTCACATGAACATTCGATTGCAAGCTGTTTTGGACAACTTTCTTTCTCTTCTTGCAAAACACTCGGCAGACCTCCGTGCAGCCTCTAGAACACGATGGGAGATGTTTTTTGTGCTGGCACAGTTTCTCCTTGCCAGACAGAGTGGAAAAGCTTTTTGCTAAGATGTAGACGAGAAGAGAGGCTAAAGACGAAGGTACGGTGCTCTGCAGAGCTAAGCACCGCTCCCGGACTTCTTTCGGCAGAAGGCGCACACCGCAGAGCACTGTGAGCGGCAGAATCGTCTTTGCGCGAAGAAGCAGCTTCTTCGTCTCCGGGAGCCGGAGAGAGCGGCAACTTCGCAAAGGTGATGAAATAAGCTGTACAACACTGCGATTGTGTGCGCAGCTTGCCAAGTGAGAGAAAAGAGTACCTGACCACTCTCCTGCCTTTTCTATTCACATGAACATTCGATTGGAAGCTGTTTTGGACAACTTTCTTTCTCTTCTTGCAAAACACTCGGCAGACCTCCGTGCAGCCTCTAGAACACGATGGGAGATGTTTTTTGTGCTGGCACAGTTTCTCCTTGCGAGACAGAGTGGAAAAGCTTTTTGCTAAGATGTAGACGAGAAGAGAGGCTAAACACGAGGGTACGGTGCTCTGCAGAGCTAAGCACAGCTCCCGGACCTCTTTCGGCAGCAGGCGCACACCGCAGAGCACTGTGAGCGGCAGAATCGTCTTTGCGCGAAGAAGCAGCTTCTTCGTCTTCGGGAGCCGGAGAGAGCGGCAACTTCGCAAAGGTGATGAAACAAGCTGTACAAAACTGCGATTGTGTGCGCAGCTTGCCAACTGAGAGAAAACAGTACCTGACCACTCTCCTGCCCTTTTTATTCACATGAACATTCGATTGCAAGCTGTTTTGGATAACTTTCTTTCTCTTCTTGCAAAAGACTCGGCAGACCTCCGTGCAGCCTCTAGAAGACCATGGGAGATGTTTTTTGTGCTGGCAATGTTTCTCCTTGCCAGACAGAGTGGAAAAGCTTTTTGCTAAGATGTAGACGAGAAGAGAGGCTAAAGACGAAGGTACGGTGCTCTGCAGAGCTAAGCACCGCTCCCGTGCCTCTTTCGGCAGAAGGCGCACACCGCAGAGCACTGTGAGCGGCAGAATCGTCTTTGCGCGAAGAAGCATCTTCTTCGTCTCCGGGAGCCGGAGAGATCGGCAACTTGGCAAAGGTGATGAAACAAGCTGTGCAACACTGCGATTGTGTACGCAGCTTGCCAACTGAGAGAAAACAGTACCTGACCACTCTCCTGCCTTTTCTATTCACATGAACATTCGATTGCAAGCTGTTTTGGACAACTTTCTTTTTCTTCTTGCAAAACACTCGGCAGACCTCCGTGCAGCCTCTAGAACACGATGGGAGATGTTTTTTGTGCTGGCACAGTTTCTCCTTGCCAGACAGAGTGGAAAAGCTTTTTGCTAAGATGTAGACGAGAAGAGAGGCTAAAGACGAAGGTACGGTGCTCTGCAGAGCTAAGCACCGCTCCCGGATGTCTTTCGGCAGAAGGCGCACACCGCAGAGCACTGTGAGCGGCAGAATCGTCTTTGCGCGAAGAAGCAGCTTCTTCGTCTCCGGGAGCCGGAGAGAGCGGCAACTTCGCAAAGGTGATGAAACAAGCTGTACAACACTGCGATTGTGTGCGCAGCTTGCCAACTGAGAGAAAACAGTACCTGACCACTCTCCTGCCTTTTCTATTCACATGAACATTCGATTGCAAGCTGTTTTGGACAACTTTCTTTCTCTTCTTGCAAAAGACTCGGCAGACCTCCGTGCAGCCTCTAGAACACGATGGGAGATGTTTTCTGTGCTGGCACAGTTTCTCCTTGCCAGACAGAGTGGAAAAGCTTTTTGCTAAGATGTGGACGAGAAGCGAGGCTAAAGAAGCACGTATGGTACTCTGCAGAGCTAAGCATCGCTCCCGGACCTCTTTCGGCAGAAGGCGCACACCGCAGAGCACTGTGAGCGGCAGAATCGTCTTTGCGCGAAGAAGCAGCTTCTTCGTCTCCGGGAGCCGGAGAGAGCGGCAACTTCGCAAAGGTGATGAAACAAGCTGTACAAAACTGCGATTTTGTGCGCAGCTTGCCAAGTGAGAGAAAACAGTACCTGACCACTCTCCTGCCTTTTCGATTCACATGAACATTCGATTGCAAGCTGTTTTGGACAACTTTCTTTCTCTTCTTGCAAAACACTCGGCAGACCTCCGTGCAGCCTCTAGAACACGATGGGAGATGTTTTTTGTGCTGGCACAGTTTCTCCTTGCCAGACAGAGTGGAAAAGCTTTTTGCTAAGATGTAGACGAGAAGAGAGGATAAAGACGAGGGTACGGTGCTCTGCAGAGCTAAGCACAGCTCCCGGACCTCTTTCGGCAGAAGGCGCACACCGCAGAGCACTGTGAGCGGCAGAATCGTCTTTGCGCGAAGAAGCAGCTTCTTCGTCTTCGGGAGCCGGAGAGAGCGGCAACTTCGCAAAGGTGATGAAACAAGCTGTACAAAACTGCGATTGTGTGCGCAGCTTGGCAACTGAGAGAAAACAGTACCTGACCACTCTCCTGCCTTTTTTTTTCACATGAACATTCGATTGCAAGCTGTTTTGGATAACTTTCTTTCTCTTCTTGCAAAACACACGGCAGACCTCCGTGCAGCCTCTAGAAGACCATGGGAGATGTTTTTTGTGCTGGCACAGTTTCTCCTTGCCAGACACAGTGGAAAAGCTTTTTGCTAAGATGTAGACGAGAAGAGAGGCTAAAGACGAAGGTACGGTGCTCGTCAGAGCTAAGCACCGCTCCCGTGCCTCTTTCGGCAGAAGGCGCACACCGCAGAGCACTGTGAGCGGCAGAATCGTCTTTGCGCGAAGAAGCAGCTTCTTCGTCTCCGGGAGCCGGAGAGATCGGCAACTTGGCAAAGGTGATGAAACAAGCTGTACAACACTGCGATTGTGTGCGCAGCTTGCCAACTGAGAGAAAACAGTACCTGACCACTCTCCTGCCTTTTCTATTCACATGAACATTCGATTGCAAGCTGTTTTGGACAACTTTCTTTCTCTTCTTGCAAAACACTCGGCAGACCTCCGTGCAGCCTCTAGAACACGATGGGAGATGTTTTCTGTGCTGGCACAGTTTCTCCTTGCCAGACAGAGTGGAAAAGCTTTTTGCTAAGATGTAGACGAGAAGAGAGGCTAAAGACGAGGGTACGGTGCTCTGCAGAGCTAAGCACCGCTCCCGGATGTCTTTCGGCTGAAGGCGCACACCGCAGAGCACTGTGAGCGGCAGAATCGTCTTTGCGCGAAGAAGCAGCTTCTTCGTCTCCGGGAGCCGGAGAGAGCGACAACTTCGCAAAGGTGATGAAACAAGCTGTACAACACTGCGATTGTGTGCGCAGCTTGCCAACTGAGAGAAAACAGTACCTGACCACTCTCCTGCCTTTTCGATTCACATGAACATTCGATTGGAAGCTGTTTTGGACAACTTTCTTTCTCTTCTTGCAAAACACTCGGCAGACCTCCGTGCAGCCTCTAGAACACGATGGGAGATGTTTTCTGTGCTGGCACAGTTTCTCCTTGCCAGACAGAGTGGAAAAGCTTTTTGCTAAGATGTAGACGAGAAGAGAGGCTAAAGAAGCACGTATGGTACTCTGCAGAGCTAAGCATCGCTCCCGGACCTCTTTCGGCAGAAGGCGTACACCGCAGAGCACAGTGAGCGGCAGAATCGTCTTTGCGCGAAGAAGCAGCTTCTCGTCTCAAGCAGCCGGAGAGAGCGGCAGCTTCGCAAAGGTGATGAAACAAGCTGTACAACACTGCGATTGTGTGCGCAGCTTGCCAACTGGGAGAAAACAGTACCTGACCACTCTCCTGCCTTTTCTATTCACATGAACATTCGATTGCAAGCTGTTTTGGACAACTTTCTTTCTCTTCTTGCAGAACACTCGGCAGACCTCCGTGCAGCTTCTAGAACACGATGGGAGATGTTTTCTGTTCTGGCAAAGTTTCTCCTTGCCAGACAGAGTGGAAAAGATTTTTCCTAAGATGTAGACGAGAAGAGAAGGCTAAAGACGAAGGTACGGTGCTCTGCAGAGCTAAGCACAGCTCCCGGACCTCTTTCGGCAGAAGGCGCACACCGCAGAGCACTGTGAGCGGCAGAATCGTCTTTGCGCGAAGAAGCAGCTTCTTCGTCTCCGGGAGCCGGAGAGAGCGGCAACTTCGCAAAGGTGATGAAACAAGCTGTACAACACTGCGATTGTGTGCGCAGCTTGCCAACTGAGAGAAAACAGTACCTGACCACTCTCCTGCCTTTTCTATTCACATGAACATTCGATTGCAAGCTGTTTTGGACAACTTTCTTTCTCTTCTTGCAAAACACTCGGCAGACCTCCGTGCAGCCTCTAGAACACGATGGAGATGTTTTCTGTGCTGGCACAGAGTTTCTCCTTGCCAGACAGAGTGGAAAAGCTTTTTGCTAAGATGTAGACGAGAAGAGAGGCTAAAGACGAGGGTACGGTGCTCTGCAGAGCTAAGCACCGCTCCCGGATGTCTTTCGGCAGAAGGCGCACACCGCAGAGCACTGTGAGCGGCAGAATCGTCTTTGCGCGAAGAAGCAGCTTCTTCGTCTCCGGGAGCCGGAGAGAGCGGCAACTTCGCAAAGGTGATGAAACAAGCTGTACAACACTGCGATTGTGTGCGCAGCTTGCCAACTGAGAGAAAACAGTACCTGACCACTCTCCTGCCTTTTCGATTCACATGAACATTCGATTGCAAGCTGTTTTGGACAACTTTCTTTCTCTTCTTGCAAAACACTCGGCAGACCTCCGTGCAGCCTCTAGAACACGATGGGAGATGTTTTCTGTGCTGGCACAGTTTCTCCTTGCCAGACAGAGTGGAAAAGCTTTTTGCTAAGATGTAGACGAGAAGAGAGGCTAAACACGAGGGTACGGTGCTCTGCAGAGCTAAGCACCGCTCCCGGATGTCTTTCGGCAGAAGGCGCACACCGCAGAGCACTGTGAGCGGCAGAATCGTCTTTGCGCGAAGAAGCAGCTTCTTCGTCTCCGGGAGCCGGAGAGAGCGGCAACTTCGCAAAGGTGATGAAACAAGCTGTACAACACTGCGATTGTGTGCGCAGCTTGCCAACTGAGAGAAAACAGTACCTGACCACTCTCCTGCCTTTTCGATTCACATGAACATTCGATTGGAAGCTGTTTTGGACAACTTTCTTTCTCTTC
Organism: Melozone crissalis; assembly: GCF_028551555.1. Taxonomy (NCBI): domain Eukaryota; kingdom Metazoa; phylum Chordata; class Aves; order Passeriformes; family Passerellidae; genus Melozone; species Melozone crissalis. The sequence continues at coordinate 268,940 of NW_026535823.1, forward strand.
TTGCAAAACACTCGGCAGACCTCCGTGCAGCCTCTAGAACACGATGGGAGATGTTTTCTGTGCTGGCACAGTTTCTCCTTGCCAGACAGAGTGGAAAAGCTTTTGCTAAGATGTAGACGAGAAGAGAGGCTAAAGAAGCACGTATGGTACTCTGCAGAGCTAAGCATCGCTCCCGGACCTCTTTCGGCAGAAGGCGTACGCCGCAGAGCACAGTGAGCGGCAGAATCGTCTTTGCGCGAAGAAGCAGCTTCTCGTCTCAAGCAGCCGGAGAGAGCGGCAGCTTCGCAAAGGTGATGAAACAAGCTGTACAACACTGCGATTGTGTGCGCAGCTTGCCAACTGGAGAAAACAGTACCTGACCACTCTCCTGCCTTTTCTATTCACATGAACATTCGATTGCAAGCTGTTTTGGACAACTTTCTTTCTCTTCTTGCAGAACACTCGGCAGACCTCCGTGCAGCTTCTAGAACACGATGGGAGATGTTTTCTGTTCTGGCAAAGTTTCTCCTTGCCAGACAGAGTGGAAAAGCTTTTTCCTAAGATGTAGACGAGAAGAGAGGCTAAAGACGAAGGTACGGTGCTCTGCAGAGCTAAGCACAGCTCCCGGACCTCTTTCGGCAGAAGGCGCACACCGCAGAGCACTGTGAGCGGCAGAATCGTCTTTGCGCGAAGAAGCAGCTTCTTCGTCTCCGGGAGCCGGAGAGAGCGGCAACTTCGCAAAGGTGATGAAACAAGCTGTACAACACTGCGATTGTGTGCGCAGCTTGCCAACTGAGAGAAAACAGTACCTGACCACTCTCCTGCCTTTTCTATTCACATGAACATTCGATTGCAAGCTGTTTTGGACAACTTTCTTTCTCTTCTTGCAAAACACTCGGCAGACCTCCGTGCAGCCTCTAGAACACGATGGGAGATGTTTTCTGTGCTGGCACAGTTTCTCCTTGCCAGACAGAGTGGAAAAGCTTTTTGCTAAGATGTAGACGAGAAGAGAGGCTAAAGACGAGGGTACGGTGCTCTGCAGAGCTAAGCACCGCTCCCGGATGTCTTTCGGCAGAAGGCGCACACCGCAGAGCACTGTGAGCGGCAGAATCGTCTTTGCGCGAAGAAGCAGCTTCTTCGTCTCCGGCAGCCGGAGAGAGCGGCAACTTCGCAAAGGTGATGAAACAAGCTGTACAACACTGCGATTGTGTGCGCAGCTTGCCAACTGAGAGAAAACAGTACCTGACCACTCTCCTGCCTTTTCGATTCACATGAACATTCGATTGGAAGCTGTTTTGGACAACTTTCTTTCTCTTCTTGCAAAACACTCGGCAGACCTCCGTGCAGCCTCTAGAACACGATGGGAGATGTTTTCTGTTCTGGCAAAGTTTCTCCTTGCCAGACAGAGTGGAAAAGCTTTTTGCTAAGATGTAGACGAGAAGAGAGGCTAAAGACGAAGGTACGGTGCTCTGCAGAGCTAAGCACAGCTCCCGGACCTCTTTCGGCAGAAGGCGCACACCGCAGAGCACTGTGAGCGGCAGAATCGTCTTTGCGCGAAGAAGCAGCTTCTTCGTCTCCGGGAGCCGGAGAGAGCGGCAACTTCGCAAAGGTGATGAAACAAGCTGTACAACACTGCGATTGTGTGCGCAGCTTGCCAACTGAGAGAAAACAGTACCTGACCACTCTCCTGCCTTTTCTATTCACATGAACATTCGATTGCAAGCTGTTTTGGACAACTTTCTTTCTCTTCTTGCAAAACACTCGGCAGACCTCCGTGCAGCTTCTAGAACACGATGGGAGATGTTTTTTGTGCTGGCACAGTTTCTCCTTGCCAGACAGAGTGGAAAAGCTTTTTGCTAAGATGTAGACGAGAAGAGAGGCTAAAGACGAAGGTACGGTGCTCTGCAGAGCTAAGCACCGCTCCCGGACGTCTTTCGGCAGAAGGCGCACACCGCAGAGCACTGTGAGCGGCAGAATCGTCTTTGCGCGAAGAAGCAGCTTATTCGTCTCCGGGAGCCGGAGAGAGCGGCAACTTCGCAAAGGTGATGAAACAAGCTGTACAACACTGCGATTGTGTGCGCAGCTTGCCAACTGAGAGAAAACAGTACCTGACCACTCTCCTGCCTTTTCTATTCACATGAACATTCGATTGCAAGCTGTTTTGGACAACTTTCTTTCTCTTCTTGCAAAACACTCGGCAGTCCTCCGTTCAGCCTCTAGAAGACGATGGGAGGTGTTTTCTGTGCTGGCACAGTTTCTCCTTGCCAGACAGAGTGGAAAAGCTTTTTGCTAAGATGTAGACGAGAAGCGAGGCTAAAGAAGCACGTATGGTACTCTGCAGAGCTAAGCATCGCTCCCGGACTTCTTTCGGCAGAAGGCGCACACCGCAGAGCACTGTGAGTGGCAGAATCGTCTTTGCGCGAAGAAGCAGCTTCTTCGTCTCCGGGAGCCGGAGAGAGCGGCAACTTCGCAAAGGTGATGAAACAATCTGTACAACACTGCGATTGTGTGCGCAGCTTGCCAACTGATAGAAAACAGTACCTGACCACTCTCCTGCCTTTTCTCTTCACATGAACATTCGATTGCAAGCTGTTTTGGACAACTTTCTTTCTCTTCTTGCAAGACACTCGGCAGACCTCCGTGCAGCCTCTAGAACACGATGGGAGATGTTTTTTGTGCTGGCACAGTTTCTCCTTGCCAGACAGAGTGGAAAAGCTTTTTGCTAAGATGTAGACGAGAAGAGAGGCTAAAGACGAAGGTACGGTGCTCTGCAGAGCTAAGCACCGCTCCCGGGCCTCTTTCGGCAGAAGGCGCACACCGCAGAACACAGTGAGCGGCAGAATCGTCTTTGCGCGAAGAAGCAGCTTCTTCGTCTCCGGAAGCCGGAGAGAGCGGCAACTTCGCAAAGGTGATAAAACAAGCTGTACAACACTGCGATTGTGTGAGCAGCTTGCCAACTGAGAGAAAACAGTACCTGACCACTCTCCTGCCTTTTCTATTCACATGAACATTCGATTGCAAGCTGTTTTGGACAACTTTCTTTCTCTTCTTGCAAAACACTCGGCAGACCTCCGTGCAGCCTCTAGAACACGATGGGAGATGTTTTCTGTTCTGGCAAAGTTTCTCCTTACCAGACAGAGTGGAAAAGCTTTTTGCTAAGATGTAGACGAGAAGAGAGGCTAAAGACGAAGGTACGGTGCTCTGCAGAGCTAAGCACCGCTCCCGGACCTCTTTCAGCAGAAGGCGCACACCGCAGAGCACTGTGAGCGGCAGAATCGTCTTTGCGCGAAGAAGCAGCTTCTTCGTCTCCGGGAGCCGGAGAGAGCGGCAACTTCGCAAAGGTGATGAAACAAGCTGTACAACACTGCGATTGTGTGCGCAGCTTGCCAACTGAGAGAAAACAGTACCTGACCACGCTCCTGCCTTTTCCATTCACATGAACATTCGATTGCAAGCTGTTTTGGACAACTTTCTTTCTCTTCTTGCAAAAGACTCGGCAGACCTCCGTGCAGCCTCTAGAACACGATGGGAGATGTTTTTTGTGCTGGCACAGTTTCTCCTTGCCAGACAGAGTGGAAAAGCTTTTTGCTAAGATGTAGACGAGAAGAGAGGCTAAAGACGAAGGTACGGTGCTCTGCAGAGCTAAGCACCGCTCCCGGACTTCTTTCGGCAGAAGGCGCACACCGCAGAGCACTGTGAGCGGCAGAATCGTCTTTGCGCGAAGAAGCAGCTTCTTCGTCTCCGGGAGCCGGAGAGAGCGGCAACTTCGCAAAGGTGATGAAACAAGCTGTACAACACTGCGATTGTGTGCGCAGCTTGCCAACTGAGAGAAAACAGTACCTGACCACTCTCCTGCCTTTTCGATTCACATGAACATTCGATTGGAAGCTGTTTTGGACAACTTTCTTTCTCTTCTTGCAAAACACTCGGCAGACCTCCGTGCAGCCTCTAGAACACGATGGGAGATGTTTTCTGTACTGGCACAGTTTCTCCTTGCCAGACAGAGTGGAAAAGCTTTTTGCTAAGATGTAGACGAGAAGAGAGGCTAAAGAAGCACGTATGGTACTCTGCAGAGCTAAGCATCGCTCCCGGACCTCTTTCGGCAGAAGGCGTACACCGCAGAGCACAGTGAGCGGCAGAATCGTCTTTGCGCGAAGAAGCAGCTTCTCGTCTCAAGCAGCCGGAGAGAGCGGCAGCTTCGCAAAGGTGATGAAACAAGCTGTACAACACTGCGATTGTGTGCGCAGCTTGCCAACTGAGAGAAAACAGTACCTGACCACTCTCCTGCCTTTTCTATTCACATGAACATTCGATTGCAAGCTGTTTTGGACAACTTTCTTTCTCTTCTTGCAAAACACTCGGCAGACCTCCGTGCAGCCTCTAGAACACGATGGGAGATGTTTTTTGTGCTGGCACAGTTTCTCCTTGCCAGACAGAGTGGAAAAGCTTTTTGCTAAGATGTAGACGAGAAGAGAGGATAAAGACGAGGGTACGGTGCTCTGCAGAGCTAAGCACAGCTCCCGGACCTCTTTCGGCAGAAGGCGCACACCGCAGAGCACTGTGAGCGGCAGAATCGTCTTTGCGCGAAGAAGCAGCTTCTTCGTCTTCGGGAGCCGGAGAGAGCGGCAACTTCGCAAAGGTGATGAAACAAGCTGTACAAAACTGCGATTGTGTGCGCAGCTTGGCAACTGAGAGAAAACAGTACCTGACCACTCTCCTGCCTTTTTTTTTCACATGAACATTCGATTGCAAGCTGTTTTGGATAACTTTCTTTCTCTTCTTGCAAAACACACGGCAGAACTCCGTGCAGCCTCTAGAAGACGATGGGAGATGTTTTTTGTGCTGGCACAGTTTCTCCTTGCCAGACACAGTGGAAAAGCTTTTTGCTAAGATGTAGACGAGAAGAGAGGCTAAAGACGAAGGTACGGTGCTCGTCAGAGCTAAGCACCGCTCCCGTGCCTCTTTCGGCAGAAGGCGCACACCGCAGAGCACTGTGAGCGGCAGAATCGTCTTTGCGCGAAGAAGCAGCTTCTTCGTCTCCGGGAGCCGGAGAGATCGGCAACTTGGCAAAGGTGATGAAACAAGCTGTACAACACTGCGATTGTGTGCGCAGCTTGCCAACTGAGAGAAAACAGTACCTGACCACTCTCCTGCCTTTTCTATTCACATGAACATTCGATTGCAAGCTGTTTTGGACAACTTTCTTTCTCTTCTTGCAAAACACTCGGCAGACCTCCGTGCAGCCTCTAGAACACGATGGGAGATGTTTTCTGTGCTGGCACAGTTTCTCCTTGCCAGACAGAGTGGAAAAGCTTTTTGCTAAGATGTAGACGAGAAGAGAGGCTAAAGACGAGGGTACGGTGCTCTGCAGAGCTAAGCACCGCTCCCGGATGTCTTTCGGCAGAAGGCGCACACCGCAGAGCACTGTGAGCGGCAGAATCGTCTTTGCGCGAAGAAGCAGCTTCTTCGTCTCCGGGAGCCGGAGAGAGCGACAACTTCGCAAAGGTGATGAAACAAGCTGTACAACACTGCGATTGTGTGCGCAGCTTGCCAACTGAGAGAAAAAAGTACCTGACCACTCTCCTGCCTTTTCGATTCACATGAACATTCGATTGGAAGCTGTTTTGGACAACTTTCTTTCTCTTCTTGCAAAACACTCGGCAGACCTCCGTGCAGCCTCTAGAACACGATGGGAGATGTTTTCTGTGCTGGCACAGTTTCTCCTTGCCAGACAGAGTGGAAAAGCTTTTTGCTAAGATGTAGACGAGAAGAGAGGCTAAAGAAGCACGTATGGTACTCTGCAGAGCTAAGCATCGCTCCCGGACCTCTTTCGGCAGAAGGCGTACACCGCAGAGCACAGTGAGCGGCAGAATCGTCTTTGCGCGAAGAAGCAGCTTCTCGTCTCAAGCAGCCGGAGAGAGCGGCAACTTCGCAAAGGTGATGAAACAAGCTGTACAACACTGCGATTGTGTGCGCAGCTTGCCAACTGGGAGAAAACAGTACCTGACCACTCTCCTGCCTTTTCTATTCACATGAACATTCGATTGCAAGCTGTTTTGGACAACTTTCTTTCTCTTCTTGCAGAACACTCGGCAGACCTCCGTGCAGCTTCTAGAACACGATGGGAGATGTTTTCTGTTCTGGCAAAGTTTCTCCTTGCCAGACAGAGTGGAAAAGATTTTTCCTAAGATGTAGACGAGAAGAGAGGCTAAAGACGAAGGTACGGTGCTCTGCAGAGCTAAGCACAGCTCCCGGACCTCTTTCGGCAGAAGGCGCACACCGCAGAGCACTGTGAGCGGCAGAATCGTCTTTGCGCGAAGAAGCAGCTTCTTCGTCTCCGGGAGCCGGAGAGAGCGGCAACTTCGCAAAGGTGATGAAACAAGCTGTACAACACTGCGATTGTGTGCGCAGCTTGCCAACTGAGAGAAAACAGTACCTGACCACTCTCCTGCCTTTTCTATTCACATGAACATTCGATTGCAAGCTGTTTTGGACAACTTTCTTTCTCTTCTTGCAAAACACTCGGCAGACCTCCGTGCAGCCTCTAGAACACGATGGGAGATGTTTTCTGTGCTGGCACAGTTTCTCCTTGCCAGACAGAGTGGAAAAGCTTTTTGCTAAGATGTAGACGAGAAGAGAGGCTAAAGACGAGGGTACGGTGCTCTGCAGAGCTAAGCACCGCTCCCGGATGTCTTTCGGCAGAAGGCGCACACCGCAGAGCACTGTGAGCGGCAGAATCGTCTTTGCGCGAAGAAGCAGCTTCTTCGTCTCCGGGAGCCGGAGAGAGCGGCAACTTCGCAAAGGTGATGAAACAAGCTGTACAACACTGCGATTGTGTGCGCAGCTTGCCAACTGAGAGAAAACAGTACCTGACCACTCTCCTGCCTTTTCGATTCACATGAACATTCGATTGCAAGCTGTTTTGGACAACTTTCTTTCTCTTCTTGCAAAACACTCGGCAGACCTCCGTGCAGCCTCTAGAACACGATGGGAGATGTTTTCTGTGCTGGCACAGTTTCTCCTTGCCAGACAGAGTGGAAAAGCTTTTTGCTAAGATGTAGACGAGAAGAGAGGCTAAACACGAGGGTACGGTGCTCTGCAGAGCTAAGCACCGCTCCCGGATGTCTTTCGGCAGAAGGCGCACACCGCAGAGCACTGTGAGCGGCAGAATCGTCTTTGCGCGAAGAAGCAGCTTCTTCGTCTCCGGGAGCCGGAGAGAGCGGCAACTTCGCAAAGGTGATGAAACAAGCTGTACAACACTGCGATTGTGTGCGCAGCTTGCCAACTGAGAGAAAACAGTACCTGACCACTCTCCTGCCTTTTCGATTCACATGAACATTCGATTGGAAGCTGTTTTGGACAACTTTCTTTCTCTTCTTGCAAAACACTCGGCAGACCTCCGTGCAGCCTCTAGAACACGATGGGAGATGTTTTCTGTGCTGGCACAGTTTCTCCTTGCCAGACAGAGTGGAAAAGCTTTTTGCTAAGATGTAGACGAGAAGAGAGGCTAAAGAAGCACGTATGGTACTCTGCAGAGCTAAGCATCGCTCCCGGACCTCTTTCGGCAGAAGGCGTACGCCGCAGAGCACAGTGAGCGGCAGAATCGTCTTTGCGCGAAGAAGCAGCTTCTCGTCTCAAGCAGCCGGAGAGAGCGGCAGCTTCGCAAAGGTGATGAAACAAGCTGTACAACACTGCGATTGTGTGCGCAGCTTGCCAACTGGGAGAAAACAGTACCTGACCACTCTCCTGCCTTTTCTATTCACATGAACATTCGATTGCAAGCTGTTTTGGACAACTTTCTTTCTCTTCTTGCAGAACACTCGGCAGACCTCCGTGCAGCTTCTAGAACACGATGGGAGATGTTTTCTGTTCTGGCAAAGTTTCTCCTTGCCAGACAGAGTGGAAAAGCTTTTTCCTAAGATGTAGACGAGAAGAGAGGCTAAAGACGAAGGTACGGTGCTCTGCAGAGCTAAGCACAGCTCCCGGACCTCTTTCGGCAGAAGGCGCACACCGCAGAGCACTGTGAGCGGCAGAATCGTCTTTGCGCGAAGAAGCAGCTTCTTCGTCTCCGGGAGCCGGAGAGAGCGGCAACTTCGCAAAGGTGATGAAACAAGCTGTACAACACTGCGATTGTGTGCGCAGCTTGCCAACTGAGAGAAAACAGTACCTGACCACTCTCCTGCCTTTTCTATTCACATGAACATTCGATTGCAAGCTGTTTTGGACAACTTTCTTTCTCTTCTTGCAAAACACTCGGCAGACCTCCGTGCAGCCTCTAGAACACGATGGGAGATGTTTTCTGTGCTGGCACAGTTTCTCCTTGCCAGACAGAGTGGAAAAGCTTTTTGCTAAGATGTAGACGAGAAGAGAGGCTAAAGACGAGGGTACGGTGCTCTGCAGAGCTAAGCACCGCTCCCGGATGTCTTTCGGCAGAAGGCGCACACCGCAGAGCACTGTGAGCGGCAGAATCGTCTTTGCGCGAAGAAGCAGCTTCTTCGTCTCCGGCAGCCGGAGAGAGCGGCAACTTTGCAAAGGTGATGAAACAAGCTGTACAACACTGCGATTGTGTGCGCAGCTTGCCAACTGAGAGAAAACAGTACCTGACCACTCTCCTGCCTTTTCGATTCACATGAACATTCGATTGGAAGCTGTTTTGGACAACTTTCTTTCTCTTCTTGCAAAACACTCGGCAGACCTCCGTGCAGCCTCTAGAACACGATGGGAGATGTTTTCTGTTCTGGCAAAGTTTCTCCTTGCCAGACAGAGTGGAAAAGCTTTTTGCTAAGATGTAGACGAGAAGAGAGGCTAAAGACGAAGGTACGGTGCTCTGCAGAGCTAAGCACAGCTCCCGGACCTCTTTCGGCAGAAGGCGCACACCGCAGAGCACTGTGAGCGGCAGAATCGTCTTTGCGCGAAGAAGCAGCTTCTTCGTCTCCGGGAGCCGGAGAGAGCGGCAACTTCGCAAAGGTGATGAAACAAGCTGTACAACACTGCGATTGTGTGCGCAGCTTGCCAACTGAGAGAAAACAGTACCTGACCACTCTCCTGCCTTTTCTATTCACATGAACATTCGATTGCAAGCTGTTTTGGACAACTTTCTTTCTCTTCTTGCAAAACACTCGGCAGACCTCCGTGCAGCTTCTAGAACACGATGGGAGATGTTTTTTGTGCTGGCACAGTTTCTCCTTGCCAGACAGAGTGGAAAAGCTTTTTGCTAAGATGTAGACGAGAAGAGAGGCTAAAGACGAAGGTACGGTGCTCTGCAGAGCTAAGCACCGCTCCCGGACGTCTTTCGGCAGAAGGCGCACACCGCAGAGCACTGTGAGCGGCAGAATCGTCTTTGCGCGAAGAAGCAGCTTATTCGTCTCCGGGAGCCGGAGAGAGCGGCAACTTCGCAAAGGTGATGAAACAAGCTGTACAACACTGCGATTGTGTGCGCAGCTTGCCAACTGAGAGAAAACAGTACCTGACCACTCTCCTGCCTTTTCTATTCACATGAACATTCGATTGCAAGCTGTTTTGGACAACTTTCTTTCTCTTCTTGCAAAACACTCGGCAGTCCTCCGTTCAGCCTCTAGAAGACGATGGGAGGTGTTTTCTGTGCTGGCACAGTTTCTCCTTGCCAGACAGAGTGGAAAAGCTTTTTGCTAAGATGTAGACGAGAAGCGAGGCTAAAGAAGCACGTATGGTACTCTGCAGAGCTAAGCATCGCTCCCGGACTTCTTTCGGCAGAAGGCGCACACCGCAGAGCACTGTGAGTGGCAGAATCGTCTTTGCGCGAAGAAGCAGCTTCTTCGTCTCCGGGAGCCGGAGAGAGCGGCAACTTCGCAAAGGTGATGAAACAATCTGTACAACACTGCGATTGTGTGCGCAGCTTGCCAACTGATAGAAAACAGTACCTGACCACTCTCCTGCCTTTTCTCTTCACATGAACATTCGATTGCAAGCTGTTTTGGACAACTTTCTTTCTCTTCTTGCAAGACACTCGGCAGACCTCCGTGCAGCCTCTAGAACACGATGGGAGATATTTTTTGTGCTGGCACAGTTTCTCCTTGCCAGACAGAGTGGAAAAGCTTTTTGCTAAGATGTAGACGAGAAGAGAGGCTAAAGACGAAGGTACGGTGCTCTGCAGAGCTAAGCACCGCTCCCGGGCCTCTTTCGTCAGAAGGCGCACACCGCAGAACACAGTGAGCGGCAGAATCGTCTTTGCGCGAAGAAGCAGCTTCTTCGTCTCCGGAAGCCGGAGAGAGCGGCAACTTCGCAAAGGTGATAAAACAAGCTGTACAACACTGCGATTGTGTGAGCAGCTTGCCAACTGAGAGAAAACAGTACCTGACCACTCTCCTGCCTTTTCTATTCACATGAACATTCGATTGCAAGCTGTTTTGGACAACTTTCTTTCTCTTCTTGCAAAACACTCGGCAGACCTCCGTGCAGCCTCTAGAACACGATGGGAGATGTTTTCTGTACTGGCACAGTTTCTCCTTGCCAGACAGAGTGGAAAAGCTTTTTGCTAAGATGTAGACGAGAAGAGAGGCTAAAGAAGCACGTATGGTACTCTGCAGAGCTAAGCATCGCTCCCGGACCTCTTTCGGCAGAAGGCGTACACCGCAGAGCACAGTGAGCGGCAGAATCGTCTTTGCGCGAAGAAGCAGCTTCTCGTCTCAAGCAGCCGGAGAGAGCGGCAGCTTCGCAAAGGTGATGAAACAAGCTGTACAACACTGCGATTGTGTGCGCAGCTTGCCAACTGAGAGAAAACAGTACCTGACCACTCTCCTGCCTTTTCTCTTCACATGAACATTCGATTGCAAGCTGTTTTGGACAACTTTCTTTCTCTTCTTGCAAAACACTCGGCAGACCTCCGTGCAGCCTCTAGAACACGATGGGAGATGTTTTTTGTGCTGGCACAGTTTCTCCTTGCCAGACAGAGTGGAAAAGCTTTTTGCTAAGATGTAGACGAGAAGAGAGGCTAAAGACGAAGGTACGGTGCTCTGCAGAGCTAAGCACCGCTCCCGGGCCTCTTTCGGCAGAAGGCGCACACCGCAGAGCACAGTGAGCGGCAGAATCGTCTTTGCGCGAAGAAGCAGCTTCTTCGTCTCCGGGAGCCGGAGAGAGCGGCAACTTCGCAAAGGTGAAAAAACAAGCTGTACAACACTGCGATTGTGTGCGCAGCTTGCCAACTGAGAGAAAACAGTACCTGACCACTCTCCTGCCTTTTCTATTCACATGAACATTCGATTGCAAGCTGTTTTGGACAACTTTCTTTCTCTTCTTGCAAAACACTCGGCAGACCTCCGTGCAGCCTCTAGAACACGATGGGAGAAGTTTTCTGTGCTGGCAAAATTTCTCCTTGCCAGACAGAGTGGAAAAGCTTTTTGCTAAGATGTAGACGAGAAGAGAGGCTAAAGACGAAGGTACGGTGCTCTGCAGAGCTAAGCACCGCTCCCGGGCCTCTTTCGGCAGAAGGCGCACACCGCAGAGCACTGTGAGCGGCAGAATCGTCTTTGCGCGAAGAAGCAGCTTCTTCGTCTCCGGGAGCCGGAGAGAGCGGCAACTTCGCAAAGGTGATGAAACAAGCTGTACAACACTGCGATTGTGTGCGCAGCTTGCCAACTGAGAGAAAACAGTACCTGACCACTCTCCTGCCTTTTCTATTCACATGAACATTCGATTGCAAGCTGTTTTGGACAACTTTCTTTCTCTTCTTGCAAAACACTCGGCAGACCTCCGTGCAGCCTCTAGAACACGATGGGAGATGTTTTCTGTGCTGGCACAGTTTCTCCTTGCCAGACAGAGTGGAAAAGCTTTTTGCTCAGATGTAGACGAGAAGCGTGGCTAAAGAAGCACGTATGGTACTCTGGAGAGCTAAGCATCGCTCCCGGACTTCTTTCGGCAGAAGGCGCACACCGCAGAGCACTGTGAGCGGCAGAATCGTCTTTGCGCGAAGAAGCAGCTTCTTCGTCTCCGGGAGCTGGGGAGAGCGGCAACTTTGCAAAGGTGATGAAACAAGCTGTACAACACTGCGATTGTGTGAGCAGCTTGCCAAGTGAGAGAAAACAGTACCTGACCACTCTCCTGCCTTTTCTATTCACATGAACATTCGATTGCAAGCTGTTTTGGACAACTTTCTTTCTCTTCTTGCAAAAGACTCGGCAGACCTCCGTGCAGCCTCTAGAACACGATGGGAGATGTTTTCTGTGCTGGCACAGTTTCTCCTTGCCAGACAGAGTGGAAAAGCTTTTTGCTAAGATGTAGACGAGAAGAGAGGCTAAAGAAGCAGGTATGGTGCTCTGCAGAGCTAAGCACCGCTCCCGGACGTCTTTCGGCAGAAGGCGCACACCGCAGAGCACTGTGAGCAGCAGAATCGTCTTTGCGCGAAGAAGCAGCTTATTCGTCTCCGGGAGCCGGAGAGAGCGGCAGCTTCGCAAAGGTGATGAAACAAGCTGTACAACACTGCGATTGTGTGCGCAGATTGCCAACTGAGAGAAAACAGTACCTGACCACTCTCCTGCCTTTTCTATTCACTTGAACATTCGATTGGAAGCTGTTTTGGACAACTTTCTTTCTCTTCTTGCAAAACACTCGGCAGTCCTCCGTTCAGCCTCTAGAAGACGATGGGAGGTGTTTTCTGTGCTGGCACAGTTTCTCCTTGCCAGACAGAGTGGAAAAGCTTTTTGCTAAGATGTAGACGAGAAGAGAGGCTAAAGAAGCACGTATGGTACTCTGCAGAGCTAAGCATCGCTCCCGGACTTCTTTCGGCAGAAGGCGCACACCGCAGAGCACTGTGAGCGGCAGAATCGTCTTTGCGCGAAGAAGCAGCTTCTTCGTCTCCGGGAGCCGAAGAGAGCGGCAACTTCGCAAAGGTGATGAAACAAGCTGTACAACACTGCGATTGTGTGCGCAGCTTGCCAACTGAGAGAAAACAGTACCTGACCACTCTCCTGCCTTTTCTATTCACATGAACATTCGATTGGAAGCTGTTTTGGACAACTTTCTTTCTCTTCTTGCAAAACACTCGGCAGACCTCCGTGCAGCCTCTAGAACACGATGGGAGATGTTTTTTGTGCTGGCACAGTTTCTCCTTGCCAGACAGAGTGGAAAAGCTTTTTGCTAAGATGTAGACGAGAAGAGAGGCTAAAGACGAAGGTACGGTGCTCTGCAGAGCTAAGCATCGCTCCCGGACCTCTTTCGGCAGAAGGCGCACACCGCAGAGCACTGTGAGCGGCAGAATCGTCTTTGCGCGAAGAAGCAGCTTCTTCGTCTCCGGGAGCCGGAGAGAGCGGCAACTTCGCAAAGGTGATGAAACAATCTGTACAACACTGCGATTGTGTGCGCAGCTTGCCAACTGAGAGAAAACAGTACCTGACCACTCTCCTGCCTTTTCTATTCACATGAACATTCGATTGGAAGCTGTTTTGGACAACTTTCTTTCTCTTCTTGCAAAACACTCGGCAGACCTCCGTGCAGCCTCTAGAACACGATGGGAGATGTTTTTTGTGCTGGCACAGTTTCTCCTTGCCAGACAGAGTGGAAAAGCTTTTTGCTAAGATGTAGACGAGAAGAGAGGCTAAAGACGAAGGTACGGTGCTCTGCAGAGCTAAGCACAGCTCCCGGACCTATTTCGGCAGAAGGCGTACACCGCAGAGCACTGTGAGCGGCAGAATCGTCTTTGCGCGAAGAAGCAGCTTCTTCGTCTCCGGGAGCCGGAGAGAGCGGTAACTTCGCAAAGGTGATGAAACAAGCTGTACAACACTGCGATTGTGTGCGCAGCTTGCCAACTGAGAGAAAACAGTACCAGACCACTCTCCTGCCTTTTCTATTCACATGAACATTCGATTGCAAGCTGTTTTGGACAACTTTCTTTCTCTTCTTGCAAAACACTCGGCAGACCTCCGTGCAGCCTCTAGAACACGATGGGAGATGTTTTCTGTGCTGGCAAAGTTTCTCCTTGCCAGACAGAGTGGAAAAGCTTTTTGCTAAGATGTAGACGAGAAGAGAGGCTAAAGACGAAGGTACGGTGCTCTGCAGAGCTAAGCATCGCTCCCGGACTTCTTTCGGCAGAAGGCGCACACCGCAGAGCACTGTGAGCGGCAGAATCGTCTTTGCACGAAGAAGCAGCTTCTTCGTCTCCGGGAGCCGGAGAGAGCGGCAACTTCGCAAAGGTGATGAAACAATCTGTACCACACTGCGATTGTGTGCGCAGCTTGCCAAATGAGAGAAAACAGTACCTGACCACTCTCCTGCCTTTTCTATTCACATGAACATTCGATTGCAAGCTGTTTTGGACAACTTTCCTTCTCTTCTTGCAAAACACTCGGCAGACCTCCGTGCAGCCTCTAGAACACGATGGGAGATGTTTTTTGTGCTGGCACAGTTTCTCCTTGCCAGACAGAGTGGAAAAGCTTTTTGCTAAGATGTAGACGAGAAGAGAGGCTAAAGACGAAGGTACGGTGCTCTGCAGAGCTAAGCACCGCTCCCGGACCTCTTCGGCAGAAGACGCACACCGCAGAGCACTGTGAGCGGCACAATCGTCTTTGCGCGAAGAAGCAGCTTCTTGGTCTCCGGGAGCCGGAGAGAGCGGCAACTTCGCAAAGGTGATAAAACAAGCTGTACAACACTGCGATTGTGTGCGCAGCTTGCCAACTGAGAGAAAACAGTACCAGACCACTCTCCTGCCTTTTCTATTCACATGAACATTCGATTGCAAGCTGTTTTGGACAACTTTCTTTCTCTTCTTGCAAAACACTCGGCAGACCTCCGTGCAGCCTCTAGAAGACGATGGGAGATGTTTTCTGTGCTGGCACAGTTTCTCCTTGCCAGACAGAGTGGAAAAGCTTTTTGCTAAGATGTAGACGAGAAGAGAGGCTAAAGAAGCAGGTATGGTGCTCTGCAGAGCTAAGCACCGCTCCCGGACCTCTTTGGGCAGAAGGCGCACACCGCAGAGCACTGTGAGCGGCAGAATCGTCTTTGCGCGAAGAAGCAGCTTCTTCGTCTCCGGCAGCCGGAGAGAGCGGCAACTTCGCAAAGGTGATGAAACAAGCTGTACAACACTGCGATTGTGTGCGCAGCTTGCCAACTGAGAGAAAACAGTACCTGACCACTCTCCTGCCTTTTCTATTCACATGAACATTCGATTGCAAGCTGTTTTGGACAACTTTCTTTCTCTTCTTGCAAAACACTCGGCAGACCTCCGTGAGGCCTCTAGAACACGATGGGAGATGTTTTGTGTGCTGGCAAAGTTTGTCCTTGCCAGACAGAGTGGAAAAGCTTTTAGCTAAGATGTAGACGAGAAGCGAGGCTAAAGAAGCACGTATGGTACTCTGCAGAGCTAAGCACCGCTCCCGGACCTCTTTCGGTAGAAGGCGCACACCGCAGAGCACTGTGAGCGGCACAATCGTCTTTGCGCGAAGAAGCAGCTTCTTCGTCTCCGGGAGCCGGAGAGAGCGGCAACTTCGCAAAGGTGATGAAACAAGCTGTACAACACTGCGATTGTGTGCGCAGCTTGCCAAGTGAGAGAAAACAGTACCTGACCACTCTCCTGCCTTTTCTATTCACATGAACATTCGATTGCAAGCTGTTTTGGACAACTTTCTTTCTCTTCTTGCAAAACACTCGGCAGACCTCCGTGCAGCCTCTAGAACACGATGGGAGATGTTTTCTGTGCTGGCACAGTTTCTCCTTGCCAGACAGAGTGGAAAAGCTTTTTGCTAAGATGTAGACGAGAAGAGAGGCTAAAGACGAGGGTACGGTGCTCTGCAGAGCTAAGCACCGCTCCCGGATGTCTTTCGGCAGAAGGCGCACACCGCAGAGCACAGTGAGCGGCAGAATCGTCTTTGCGCGAAGAAGCAGCTTCTTCGTCTCCGGGAGCCGGAGAGAGCGGCAACTTCGCAAAGGTGATGAAACAAGCTGTACAACACTGCGATTGTGTGCGCAGCTGGCCAACTGAGAGAAAACAGTACCTGACCACTCTCCTGCCTTTTCTATTCACATGAACATTCGATTGCAAGCTGTTTTGGACAACTTTCTTTCTCTTCTTGCAAAACACTCGGCAGACCTCCGTGCAGCCTCTAGAACACGATGGGAGATGTTTTCTGTTCTGGCAAAGTTTCTCCTTACCAGACAGAGTGGAAAAGCTTTTTGCTAAGATGTAGACGAGAAGAGAGGCTAAAGAAGCAGGTATGGTGCTCTGCAGAGCTAAGCACCGCTCCCGGACGTCTTTCGGCAGAAGGCGCACACCGCAGAGCACTGTGAGCGGCAGAATCGTCTTTGCGCGAAGAAGCAGCTTCTTGGTCTCCGGGAGCCGGAGAGAGCGGCAACTTCGCAAAGGTGATGAAACAAGCTGTACAACACTGCGATTGTGTGCGCAGCTTGCCAAGTGAGAGAAAACAGTACCTGACCACTCTCCTGCCTTTTCCATTCACATGAACATTCGATTGCAAGCTGTTTTGGACAACTTTCTTTCTCTTCTTGCAAAACACTCGGCAGACCTCCGTGCAGCCTCTAGAACACGATGGGAGATGTTTTTTGTGCTGGCACAGTTTCTCCTTGCCAGACAGAGTGGAAAAGCTTTTTGCTAAGATGTAGACGAGAAGAGAGGCTAAAGACGAAGGTACGGTGCTCTGCAGAGCTAAGCACCGCTCCCGTGCGTCTTTCGGCAGATGGCGCACACCGCAGAGCACTGTGAGCGGCAGAATCGTCTTTGCGCGAAGAAGCAGCTTCTTCGTCTCCGGGAGCCGGAGAGAGCGGCAACTTTGCAAAGGTGATGAAACAAGCTGTACAACACTGCGATTGTGTGAGCAGCTTGCCAAGTGAGAGAAAACAGTACCTGACCACTCTCCTGCCTTTTCTATTCACATGAACATTCGATTGCAAGCTGTTTTGGACAACTTTCCTTCTCTTCTTGCAAAACACTCGGCAGACCTCCGTGCAGCCTCTAGAACACGATGGGAGATGTTTTCTGTGCTGGCACAGTTTCTCCTTGCCAGACAGAGTGGAAAAGCTTTTTGCTAAGATGTAGACGAGAAGAGAGGCTAAAGACGAAGGTACGGTGCTCTGCAGAGCTAAGCACCGCTCCCGGACTTCTTTCGGCAGAAGGCGCACACCGCAGAGCACTGTGAGTGGCAGAATCGTCTTTGCGCGAAGAAGCAGCTTCTTCGTCTCCGGGAGCCGGAGAGAGCGGCAACTTCGCAAAGGTGATGAAACAAGCTGTACAACACTGCGATTGTGTGCGCAGCTTGCCAACTGAGAGAAAACAGTACCTGACCACTCTCCTGCCTTTTCGATTCACATGAACATTCGATTGGAAGCTGTTTTGGACAACTTTCTTTCTCTTCTTGCAAAACACTCGGCAGACCTCCGTGCAGCCTCTAGAACACGATGGGAGATGTTTTCTGTGCTGGCACAGTTTCTCCTTGCCAGACAGAGTGGAAAAGCTTTTTGCTAAGATGTAGACGAGAAGAGAGGCTAAAGAAGCACGTATGGTACTCTGCAGAGCTAAGCATCGCTCCCGGACCTCTTTCGGCAGAAGGCGTACACCGCAGAGCACAGTGAGCGGCAGAATCGTCTTTGCGCGAAGAAGCAGCTTCTCGTCTCAAGCAGCCGGAGAGAGCGGCAGCTTCGCAAAGGTGATGAAACAAGCTGTACAACACTGCGATTGTGTGCGCAGCTTGCCAACTGAGAGAAAACAGTACCTGACCACTCTCCTGCCTTTTCTATTCACATGAACATTCGATTGCAAGCTGTTTTGGACAACTTTCTTTCTCTTCTTGCAGAACACTCGGCAGACCTCCGTGCAGCTTCTAGAACACGATGGGGGATGTTTTCTGTTCTGGCAAAGTTTCTCCTTGCCAGACAGAGTGGAAAAGCTTTTTCCTAAGATGTAGAAGAGAAGAGAGGCTAAAGACGAAGGTACGGTGCTCTGCAGAGCTAAGCACAGCTCCCGGACCTCTTTCGGCAGAAGGCGCACACCGCAGAGCACTGTGAGCGGCAGAATCGTCTTTGCGTGAAGAAGCAGCTTCTTCGTCTCCGGGAGCCGGAGAGAGCGGCAACTTCGCAAAGGTGATGAAACAAGCTGTACAACACTGCGATTGTGTGCGCAGCTTGCCAACTGAGAGAAAACAGTACCTGACCACTCTCCTGCCTTTTCTATTCACATGAACATTCGATTGGAAGCTGTTTTGGACAACTTTCTTTCTCTTCTTGCAAAACACTCGGCAGACCTCCGTGCAGCTTCTAGAACACGATGGGAGATGTTTTTTGTGCTGGCACAGTTTCTCCTTGCCAGACAGAGTGGAAAAGCTTTTTGCTAAGATGTAGACGAGAAGAGAGGCTAAAGACGAAGGTACGGTGCTCTGCAGAGCTAAGCACCGCTCCCGGACGTCTTTCGGCAGAAGGCGCACACCGCAGAGCACTGTGAGCGGCAGAATCGTCTTTGCGCGAAGAAGCAGCTTATTCGTCTCCGGGAGCCGGAGAGAGCGGCAGCTTCGCAAAGGTGATGAAACAAGCTGTACAACACTGCGATTGTGTGCGCAGCTTGCCAACTGAGAGAAAACAGTACCTGACCACTCTCCTGCCTTTTCTATTCACATGAACATTCGATTGCAAGCTGTTTTGGACAACTTTCTTTCTCTTCTTGCAAAACACTCGGCAGTCCTCCGTTCAGCCTCTAGAAGACGATGAGAGGTGTTTTCTGTGCTGGCACAGTTTCTCCTTGCCAGACAGAGTGGAAAAGCTTTTTGCTAAGATGTAGACGAGAAGCGAGGCTAAAGAAGCACGTATGGTACTCTGCAGAGCTAAGCATCGCTCCCGGACTTCTTTCGGCAGAAGGCGCACACCGCAGAGCACTGTGAGTGGCAGAATCGTCTTTGCGCGAAGAAGCAGCTTCTTCGTCTCCGGGAGCCGGAGAGAGCGGCAACTTCGCAAAGGTGAAAAAACAAGCTGTACAACACTGCGATTGTGTGCGCAGCTTGCCAACTGATAGAAAACAGTACCTGACCACTCTCCTGCCTTTTCTCTTCACATGAACATTCGATTGCAAGCTGTTTTGGACAACTTTCTTTCTCTTCTTGCAAGACACTCGGCAGACCTGCGTGCAGCCTCTAGAACACGATGGGAGATGTTTTTTGTGCTGGCACAGTTTCTCCTTGCCAGACAGAGTGGAAAAGCTTTTTGCTAAGATGTAGACGAGAAGAGAGGCTAAAGACGAAGGTACGGTGCTCTGCAGAGCTAAGCACCGCTCCCGGGCCTCTTTCGGCAGAAGGCGCACACCGCAGAACACAGTGAGCGGCAGAATCGTCTTTGCGCGAAGAAGCAGCTTCTTCGTCTCCGGGAGCCGGAGAGAGCGGCAACTTCGCAAAGGTGATAAAACAAGCCGTACAACACTGCGATTGTGTGAGCAGCTTGCCAACTGAGAGAAAAGAGTACCTGACCACTCTCCTGCCTTTTCTATTCACATGAACATTCGATTGCAAGCTGTTTTGGACAACTTTCTTTCTCTTCTTGCAAAACACTCGGCAGACCTCCGTGCAGCCTCTAGAAGACGATGGGAGATGTTTTCTGTTCTGGCAAAGTTTCTCCTTACCAGACAGAGTGGAAAAGCTTTTTGCTAAGATGTAGACGAGAAGAGAGGCTAAAGACGAAGGTACGGTGCTCTGCAGTGCTAAGCACCGCTCCCGGACCTCTTTCAGCAGAAGGCGCACACCGCAGAGCACTGTGAGCGGCAGAATCGTCTTTGCGCGAAGAATCAGCTTCTTGGTCTCCGGGAGCCGGAGAGAGCGGCAACTTCGCAAAGGTGATGAAACAAGCTGTACAACACTGCGATTGTGTGCGCAGCTTGCCAACTGAGAGAAAACAGTACCTGACCACTCTCCTGCCTTTTCTATTCACATGAACATTCGATTGCAAGCTGTTTTGGACAACTTTCCTTCTCTTCTTGCAAAACACTCGGCAGACCTCCGTGCAGCCTCTAGAACACGATGGGAGATGTTTTTTGTGCTGGCACAGTTTCTCCTTGCCAGACAGAGTGGAAAAGCTTTTTGCTAAGATGTAGACGAGAAGAGAGGCTAAAGACGAAGGTACGGTGCTCTGCAGAGCTAAGCACCGCTCCCGGACCTCTTCGGCAGAAGACGCACACCGCAGAGCACTGTGAGCGGCACAATCGTCTTTGCGCGAAGAAGCAGCTTCTTGGTCTCCGGGAGCCGGAGAGAGCGGCAACTTCGCAAAGGTGATAAAACAAGCTGTACAACACTGCGATTGTGTGCGCAGCTTGCCAACTGAGAGAAAACAGTACCAGACCACTCTCCTGCCTTTTCTATTCACATGAACATTCGATTGGAAGCTGTTTTGGACAACTTTCTTTCTCTTCTTGCAAAACACTCGGCAGACCTCCGTGCAGCCTCTAGAAGACGATGGGAGATGTTTTCTGTGCTGGCACAGTTTCTCCTTGCCAGACAGAGTGGAAAAGCTTTTTGCTAAGATGTAGACGAGAAGAGAGGCTAAAGAAGCAGGTATGGTGCTCTGCAGAGCTAAGCATCGCTCCCGGACCTCTTTGGGCAGAAGGCGCACACCGCAGAGCACTGTGAGCGGCAGAATCGTCTTTGCGCGAAGAAGCAGCTTCTTCGTCTCCGGCAGCCGGAGAGAGCGGCAACTTCGCAAAGGTGATGAAACAAGCTGTACAACACTGCGATTGTGTGCGCAGCTTGCCAACTGAGAGAAAACAGTACCTGACCACTCTCCTGCCTTTTCTATTCACATGAACATTCGATTGCAAGCTGTTTTGGACAACTTTCTTTCTCTTCTTGCAAAACACTCGGCAGACCTCCGTGAGGCCTCTAGAACACGATGGGAGATGTTTTGTGTGCTGGCAAAGTTTGTCCTTGCCAGACAGAGTGGAAAAGCTTTTAGCTAAGATGTAGACGAGAAGCGAGGCTAAAGAAGCACGTATGGTACTCTGCAGAGCTAAGCACCGCTCCCGGACCTCTTTCGGTAGAAGGCGCACACCGCAGAGCACTGTGAGCGGCACAATCGTCTTTGCGCGAAGAAGCAGCTTCTTCGTCTCCGGGAGCCGGAGAGAGCGGCAACTTCGCAAAGGTGATGAAACAAGCTGTACAACACTGCGATTGTGTGCGCAGCTTGCCAAGTGAGAGAAAACAGTACCTGACCACTCTCCTGCCTTTTCTATTCACATGAACATTCGATTGCAAGCTGTTTTGGACAACTTTCTTTCTCTTCTTGCAAAACACTCGGCAGACCTCCGTGCAGCCTCTAGAACACGATGGGAGATGTTTTCTGTGCTGGCACAGTTTCTCCTTGCCAGACAGAGTGGAAAAGCTTTTTGCTAAGATGTAGACGAGAAGAGAGGCTAAAGACGAGGGTACGGTGCTCTGCAGAGCTAAGCACCGCTCCCGGATGTCTTTCGGCAGAAGGCGCACACCGCAGAGCACAGTGAGCGGCAGAATCGTCTTTGCGCGAAGAAGCAGCTTCTTCGTCTCCGGGAGCCGGAGAGAGCGGCAACTTCGCAAAGGTGATGAAACAAGCTGTACAACACTGCGATTGTGTGCGCAGCTGGCCAACTGAGAGAAAACAGTACCTGACCACTCTCCTGCCTTTTCTATTCACATGAACATTCGATTGCAAGCTGTTTTGGACAACTTTCTTTCTCTTCTTGCAAAACACTCGGCAGACCTCCGTGCAGCCTCTAGAACACGATGGGAGATGTTTTCTGTTCTGGCAAAGTTTCTCCTTACCAGACAGAGTGGAAAAGCTTTTTGCTAAGATGTAGACGAGAAGAGAGGCTAAAGAAGCAGGTATGGTGCTCTGCAGAGCTAAGCACCGCTCCAGGACGTCTTTCGGCAGAAGGCGCACACCGCAGAGCACTGTGAGCGGCAGAATCGTCTTTGCGCGAAGAAGCAGCTTCTTGGTCTCCGGGAGCCGGAGAGAGCGGCAACTTCGCAAAGGTGATGAAACAAGCTGTACAACACTGCGATTGTGTGCGCAGCTTGCCAAGTGAGAGAAAACAGTACCTGACCACTCTCCTGCCTTTTCCATTCACATGAACATTCGATTGCAAGCTGTTTTGGACAACTTTCTTTCTCTTCTTGCAAAACACTCGGCAGACCTCCGTGCAGCCTCTAGAACACGATGGGAGATGTTTTTTGTGCTGGCACAGTTTCTCCTTGCCAGACAGAGTGGAAAAGCTTTTTGCTAAGATGTAGACGAGAAGAGAGGCTAAAGACGAAGGTACGGTGCTCTGCAGAGCTAAGCACCGCTCCCGTGCGTCTTTCGGCAGATGGCGCACACCGCAGAGCACTGTGAGCGGCAGAATCGTCTTTGCGCGAAGAAGCAGCTTCTTCATCTCCGGGAGCCGGAGAGAGCGGCAACTTTGCAAAGGTGATGAAACAAGCTGTACAACACTGCGATTGTGTGAGCAGCTTGCCAAGTGAGAGAAAACAGTACCTGACCACTCTCCTGCCTTTTCTATTCACATGAACTTTCGATTGCAAGCTGTTTTGGAAAACTTTCCTTCTCTTCTTGCAAAACACTCGGCAGACCTCCGTGCAGCCTCTAGAACACGATGGGAGATGTTTTCTGTGCTGGCACAGTTTCTCCTTGCCAGACAGAGTGGAAAAGCTTTTTGCTAAGATGTAGACGAGAAGAGAGGCTAAAGACGAAGGTACGGTGCTCTGCAGAGCTAAGCACCGCTCCCGGACTTCTTTCGGCAGAAGGCGCACACCGAAGAGCACTGTGAGTGGCAGAATCGTCTTTGCGCGAAGAAGCAGCTTCTTCGTCTCCGGGAGCCGGAGAGAGCGGCAACTTCGCAAAGGTGATGAAACAAGCTGTACAACACTGCGATTGTGTGCGCAGCTTGCCAACTGAGAGAAAACAGTACCTGACCACTCTCCTGCCTTTTCGATTCACATGAACATTCGATTGGAAGCTGTTTTGGACAACTTTCTTTCTCTTCTTGCAAAACACTCGGCAGACCTCCGTGCAGCCTCTAGAACACGATGGGAGATGTTTTCTGTGCTGGCACAGTTTCTCCTTGCCAGACAGAGTGGAAAAGCTTTTTGCTAAGATGTAGACGAGAAGAGAGGCTAAAGAAGCACGTATGGTACTCTGCAGAGCTAAGCATCGCTCCCGGACCTCTTTCGGCAGAAGGCGTACACCGCAGAGCACAGTGAGCGGCAGAATCGTCTTTGCGCGAAGAAGCAGCTTCTCGTCTCAAGCAGCCGGAGAGAGCGGCAGCTTCGCAAAGGTGATGAAACAAGCTGTACAACACTGCGATTGTGTGCGCAGCTTGCCAACTGAGAGAAAACAGTACCTGACCACTCTCCTGCCTTTTCTATTCACATGAACATTCGATTGCAAGCTGTTTTGGACAACTTTCTTTCTCTTCTTGCAAAACACTCGGCAGTCCTCCGTTCAGCCTCTAGAAGACAATGAGAGGTGTTTTCTGTGCTGGCACAGTTTCTCCTTGCCAGACAGAGTGGAAAAGCTTTTTGCTAAGATGTAGACGAGAAGCGAGGCTAAAGAAGCACGTATGGTACTCTGCAGAGCTAAGCATCGCTCCCGGACTTCTTTCGGCAGAAGGCGCACACCGCAGAGCACTGTGAGTGGCAGAATCGTCTTTGCGCGAAGAAGCAGCTTCTTCGTCTCCGGGAGCCGGAGAGAGCGGCAACTTCGCAAAGGTGAAAAAACAAGCTGTACAACACTGCGATTGTGTGCGCAGCTTGCCAACTGATAGAAAACAGTACCTGACCACTCTCCTGCCTTTTCTCTTCACATGAACATTCGATTGCAAGCTGTTTTGGACAACTTTCTTTCTCTTCTTGCAAGACACTCGGCAGACCTGCGTGCAGCCTCTAGAACACGATGGGAGATGTTTTTTGTGCTGGCACAGTTTCTCCTTGCCAGACAGAGTGGAAAAGCTTTTTGCTAAGATGTAGACGAGAAGAGAGGCTAAAGACGAAGGTACGGTGCTCTGCAGAGCTAAGCACCGCTCCCGGGCCTCTTTCGGCAGAAGGCGCACACCGCAGAACACAGTGAGCGGCAGAATCGTCTTTGCGCGAAGAAGCAGCTTCTTCGTCTCCGGGAGCCGGAGAGAGCGGCAACTTCGCAAAGGTGATAAAACAAGCTGTACAACACTGCGATTGTGTGAGCAGCTTGCCAACTGAGAGAAAACAGTACCTGACCACTCTCCTGCCTTTTCTATTCACATGAACATTCGATTGCAAGCTGTTTTGGACAACTTTCTTTCTCTTCTTGCAAAACACTCGGCAGACCTCCGTGCAGCCTCTAGAAGACGATGGGAGATGTTTTCTGTTCTGGCAAAGTTTCTCCTTACCAGACAGAGTGGAAAAGCTTTTTGCTAAGATGTAGACGAGAAGAGAGGCTAAAGACGAAGGTACGGTGCTCTGCAGAGCTAAGCACCGCTCCCGGACCTCTTTCAGCAGAAGGCGCACACCGCAGAGCACTGTGAGCGGCAGAATCGTCTTTGCGCGAAGAATCAGCTTCTTGGTCTCCGGGAGCCGGAGAGAGCGGCAACTTCGCAAAGGTGATGAAACAAGCTGTACAACACTGCGATTGTGTGCGCAGCTTGCCAACTGAGAGAAAACAGTACCTGACCACTCTCCTGCCTTTTCGATTCACATGAACATTCGATTGGAAGCTGTTTTGGACAACTTTCTTTCTCTTCTTGCAAAACACTCGGCAGACCTCTGTGCAGCCTCTAGAACACGATGGGAGATGTTTTCTGTACTGGCACAGTTTCTCCTTGCCAGACAGAGTGGAAAAGCTTTTTGCTAAGATGTAGACGAGAAGAGAGGCTAAAGAAGCACGTATGGTACTCTGCAGAGCTAAGCATCGCTCCCGGTCCTCTTTCGGCAGAAGGCGTACACCGCAGAGCACAGTGAGCGGCAGAATCGTCTTTGCGCGAAGAAGCAGCTTCTCGTCTCAAGGAGCCGGAGAGAGCGGCAGCTTCGCAAAGGTGATGAAACAAGCCGTACAACACTGCGATTGTGTGCGCAGCTTGCCAAGTGAGAGAAAACAGTACCTGACCACTCTCCTGCCTTTTCTATTCACATGAACATTCGATTGCAAGCTGTTTTGGACAACTTTCTTTCTCTTCTTGCAAAACACTCGGCAGACCTCCGTGCAGCCTCTAGAACACGATGGGAGATGTTTTCTGTGCTGGCACAGTTTCTCCTTGCCAGACAGAGTGGAAAAGCTTTTTGCTAAGATGTAGACGAGAACAGAGGCTAAAGACGAGGGTACGGTGCTCTGCAGAGCTAAGCACCGCTCCCGGATGTCTTTCGGCAGAAGGCGCACACCGCAGAGCACAGTGAGCGGCAGAATCGTCTTTGCGCGAAGAAGCAGCTTCTTGGTCTCCGGGAGCCGGAGAGAGCGGCAACTTCGCAAAGGTGATGAAACAAGCTGTACAACACTGCGATTGTGTGCGCAGCTTGCCAACTGAGAGAAAACAGTACCTGACCACTCTCCTGCCTTTTCTATTCACATGAACATTCGATTGCAAGCTGTTTTGGACAACTTTCTTTCTCTTCTTGCAAAACACTCGGCAGACCTCCGTGCAGCCTCTAGAACACGATGGGAGATGTTTTCTGTTCTGGCAAAGTTTCTCCTTACCAGACAGAGTGGAAAAGCTTTTTGCTAAGATGTAGACGAGAAGAGAGGCTAAAGACGAAGGTACGGTGCTCTGCAGAGCTAAGCACCGCTCCCGGACCTCTTTCAGCAGAAGGCGCACACCGCAGAGCACTGTGAGCGGCAGAATCGTCTTTGCGCGAAGAAGCAGCTTCTTGGTCTCCGGGAGCCGGAGAGAGCGGCAACTTCGCAAAGGTGATGAAATAAGCTGTACAACACTGCGATTGTGTGCGCAGCTTGCCAACTGAGAGAAAACAGTACCTGACCACTCTCCTGCCTTTTCTATTCACATGAACATTCGATTGCAAGCTGTTTTGGACAACTTTCTTTCTCTTCTTGCAAAACACTCGGCAGACCTCCGTGCAGCCTCTAGAACACGATGGGAGATGTTTTTTGTGCTGGCACAGTTTCTCCTTGCCAGACAGAGTGGAAAAGCTTTTTGCTAAGATGTAGACGAGAAGAGAGGCTAAAGACGAAGGTACGGTGCTCTGCAGAGCTAAGCACCGCTGCCGGACCTCTTTCGGCAGAAGGCGCACACCGCAGAGCACTGTGAGCGGCAGAATCGTCTTTGCGCGAAGAAGCAGCTTCTTCGTCTCCGGGAGCCGGAGAGAGCGGCAACTTCGCAAAGGTGATGAAACAAGCTGTACAACACTGCGATTGTGTGCGCAGCTTGCCAAGTGAGAGAAAACAGTACCTGACCACTCTCCTGCCTTTTCGATTCACATGAACATTCGATTGCAAGCTGTTTTGGACAACTTTCCTTCTCTTCTTGCAAAACACTCGGCAGACCTCCGTGCAGCCTCTAGAACACGATGGGAGATGTTTTCTGTGCTGGCACAGTTTCTCCTTGCCAGACAGAGTGGAAAAGCTTTTTGCTAAGATGTAGACGAGAAGAGAGGCTAAAGACGAAGGTACGGTGCTCTGCAGAGCTAAGCATCGCTCCCGGACCTCTTTCGGCAGAAGGCGCACACCGCAGAGCACTGTGAGCGGCAGAATCGTCTTTGCGCGAAGAAGCAGCTTCTTCGTCTCCGGGAGCCGGAGAGAGCGGCAACTTCGCAAAGGTGATGAAACAAGCTGTACAAAACTGCGATTTTGTGCGCAGCTTGCCAAGTGAGAGAAAACAGTACCTGACCACTCTCCTGCCTTTTCGATTCACATGAACATTCGATTGCAAGCTGTTTTGGACAACTTTCTTTCTCTTCTTGCAAAACACTCGGCAGACCTCCGTGCAGCCTCTAGAACACGATGGGAGATGTTTTTTGTGCTGGCACAGTTTCTCCTTGCCAGACAGAGTGGAAAAGCTTTTTGCTAAGATGTAGACGAGAAGAGAGGCTAAAGACGAGGGTACGGTGCTCTGCAGAGCTAAGCACAGCTCCCGGACCTCTTTCGGCAGAAGGCGCACACCGCAGAGCACTGTGAGCGGCAGAATCGTCTTTGCGCGAAGAAGCAGCTTCTTCGTCTTCGGGAGCCGGAGAGAGCGGCAACTTCGCAAAGGTGATGAAACAAGCTGTACAAAACTGCGATTGTGTGCGCAGCTTGGCAACTGAGAGAAAACAGTACCTGACCACTCTCCTGCCTTTTTTATTCACATGAACATTCGATTGCAAGCTGTTTTGGATAACTTTCTTTCTCTTCTTGCAAAACACACGGCAGACCTCCGTGCAGCCTCTAGAAGACCATGGGAGATGTTTTTTGTGCTGGCAATGTTTCTCCTTGCCAGACAGAGTGGAAAAGCTTTTTGCTAAGATGTAGACGAGAAGAGAGGCTAAAGACGAAGGTACGGTGCTCTGCAGAGCTAAGCACCGCTCCCGTGCCTCTTTCGGCAGAAGGCGCACACCGCAGAGCACTGTGAGCGGCAGAATCGTCTTTGCGCGAAGAAGCAGCTTCTTCGTCTCCGGGAGCCGGAGAGATCGGCAACTTGGCAAAGGTGATGAAACAAGCTGTACAACACTGCGATTGTGTGCGCAGCTTGCCAACTGAGAGAAAACAGTACCTGACCACTCTCCTGCCTTTTCTATTCACATGAACATTCGATTGCAAGCTGTTTTGGACAACTTTCTTTCTCTTCTTGCAAAACACTCGGCAGACCTCCGTGCAGCCTCTAGAACACGATGGGAGATGTTTTTTGTGCTGGCACAGTTTCTCCTTGCCAGACAGAGTGGAAAAGCTTTTTGCTAAGATGTAGACGAGAAGAGAGGCTAAAGACGAAGGTACGGTGCTCTGCAGAGCTAAGCATCGCTGCCGGACCTCTTTCGGCAGAAGGCGCACACCGCAGAGCACTGTGAGCGGCAGAATCGTCTTTGCGAGAAGAAGCAGCTTCTTCGTCTCCGGGAGCCGGAGAGAGCGGCAACTTCGCAAATGTGATGAAACAAGCTGTACAACACTGCGATTGTGTGCGCAGCTTGCCAACTGAGAGAAAACAGTACCTGACCACTCTCCTGCCTTTTCTATTCACATGAACATTCGATTGCAAGCTGTTTTGGACAACTTTCTTTCTCTTCTTGCAAAACACTCGGCAGACCTCCGTGAGGCCTCTAGAACACGATGGGAGATGGTTTGTGTGCTGGCAAAGTTTGTCCTTGCCAGACAGAGTGGAAAAGCTTTTAGCTAAGATGTAGACGAGAAGCGAGGCTAAAGAAGCACGTATGGTACTCTGCAGAGCTAAGCACCGCTCCCGGACCTCTTTCGGTAGAAGGCGCACACCGCAGAGCACTGTGAGCGGCAGAATCGTCTTTGCGCGAAGAAGCAGCTTCTTCGTCTCCGGGAGCCGGAGAGAGCGGCAACTTCGCAAAGGTGATGAAACAAGCTGTACAACACTGCGATTGTGTGCGCAGCTTGCCAAGTGAGAGAAAACAGTACCTGACCACTCTCCTGCCTTTTCTATTCACATGAACATTCGATTGCAAGCTGTTTTGGACAACTTTCTTTCTCTTCTTGCAAAACACTCGGCAGACCTCCGTGCAGCCTCTAGAACACGATGGGAGATGTTTTCTGTGCTGGCACAGTTTCTCCTTGCCAGACAGAGTGGAAAAGCTTTTTGCTAAGATGTAGACGAGAAGAGAGGCTAAAGACGAGGGTACGGTGCTCTGCAGAGCTAAGCACCGCTCCCGGACGTCTTTCGGCAGAAGGCGCACACCGCAGAGCACAGTGAGCGGCAGAATCGTCTTTGCGCGAAGAAGCAGCTTCTTCGTCTCCGGGAGCCGGAGAGAGCGGCAACTTCGCAAAGGTGATGAAACAAGCTGTACAACACTGCGATTGTGTGCGCAGCTTGCCAAGTGAGAGAAAACAGTACCTGACCACTCTCCTGCCTTTTCTATTCACATGAACATTCGATTGCAAGCTGTTTTGGACAACTTTCTTTCTCTTCTTGCAAAACACTCGGCAGACCTCCGTGCAGCCTCTAGAACACGATGGGAGATGTTTTCTGTTCTGGCAAAGTTTCTCCTTACCAGACAGAGTGGAAAAGCTTTTTGCTAAGATGTAGACGAGAAGAGAGGCTAAAGACGAAGGTACGGTGCTCTGCAGAGCTAAGCACCGCTCCCGGACCTCTTTCAGCAGAAGGCGCACACCGCAGAGCACTGTGAGCGGCAGAATCGTCTTTGCGCGAAGAAGCAGCTTCTTGGTCTCCGGGAGCCGGAGAGAGCGGCAACTTCGCAAAGGTGATGAAATAAGCTGTACAACACTGCGATTGTGTGCGCAGCTTGCCAAGTGAGAGAAAACAGTACCTGACCACTCTCCTGCCTTTTCCATTCACATGAACATTCGATTGCAAGCTGTTTTGGACAACTTTCTTTCTCTTCTTGCAAAACACTCGGCAGACCTCCGTGCAGCCTCTAGAACACGATGGGAGATGTTTTTTGTGCTGGCACAGTTTCTCCTTGCCAGACAGAGTGGAAAAGCTTTTTGCTAAGATGTAGACGAGAAGAGAGGCTAAAGACGAAGGTACGGTGCTCTGCAGAGCTAAGCACCGCTCCCGTGCGTCTTTCGGCAGATGGCGCACACCGCAGAGCACTGTGAGCGGCAGAATCGTCTTTGCGCGAAGAAGCAGCTTCTTCGTCTCCGGGGGCCGGAGAGAGCGGCAACTTTGCAAAGGTGATGAAACAAGCTGTACAACACTGCGATTGTGTGAGCAGCTTGCCAAGTGAGAGAAAACAGTACCTGACCACTCTCCTGCCTTTTCTATTCACATGAACTTTCGATTGCAAGCTGTTTTGGAAAACTTTCCTTCTCTTCTTGCAAAACACTCGGCAGACCTCCGTGCAGCCTCTAGAACACGATGGGAGATGTTTTCTGTGCTGGCACAGTTTCTCCTTGCCAGACAGAGTGGAAAAGCTTTTTGCTAAGATGTAGACGAGAAGAGAGGCTAAAGACGAAGGTACGGTGCTCTGCAGAGCTAAGCACCCCTCCCGGACTTCTTTCGGCAGAAGGCGCACACCGCAGAGCACTGTGAGCGGCAGAATCGTCTTTGCGCGAAGAAGCAGCTTCTTCGTCTCCGGGAGCCGGAGAGAGCGGCAACTTCGCAAAGGTGATGAAACAAGCTGTACAACGCTGCGATTGTGTGCGCAGCTTGCCAACTGAGAGAAAACAGTACCTGACCACTCTCCTGCCTTTTCGATTCACATGAACATTCGATTGGAAGCTGTTTTGGACAACTTTCTTTCTCTTCTTGCAAAACACTCGGCAGACCTCCGTGCAGCCTCTAGAACACGATGGGAGATGTTTTCTGTGCTGGCACAGTTTCTCCTTGCCAGACAGAGTGGAAAAGCTTTTTGCTAAGATGTAGACGAGAAGAGAGGCTAAAGAAGCACGTATGGTACTCTGCAGAGCTAAGCATCGCTCCCGGACCTCTTTCGGCAGAAGGCGTACACCGCAGAGCACAGTGAGCGGCAGAATCGTCTTTGCGCGAAGAAGCAGCTTCTTGTCTCAAGCAGCCGGAGAGAGCGGCAGCTTCGCAAAGGTGATGAAACAAGCTGTACAACACTGCGATTGTGTGCGCAGCTTGCCAACTGGGAGAAAACAGTACCTGACCACTCTCCTGCCTTTTCTATTCACATGAACATTCGATTGCAAGCTGTTTTGGACAACTTTCTTTCTCTTCTTGCAGAACACTCGGCAGACCTCCGTGCAGCTTCTAGAACACGATGGGAGATGTTTTCTGTTCTGGCAAAGTTTCTCCTTGCCAGACAGAGTGGAAAAGCTTTTTGCTAAGATGTAGACGAGAAGAGAGGCTAAAGACGAAGGTACGGTGCTCTGCAGAGCTAAGCACAGCTCCCGGACCTCTTTCGGCAGAAGGCGCACACCGCAGAGCACTGTGAGCGGCAGAATCGTCTTTGCGCGAAGAAGCAGCTTCTTCGTCTCCGGGAGCCGGAGAGAGCGGCAACTTCGCAAAGGTGATGAAACAAGCTGTACAACACTGCGATTGTGTGCGCAGCTTGCCAACTGAGAGAAAACAGTACCTGACCACTCTCCTGCCTTTTCTATTCACATGAACATTCGATTGCAAGCTGTTTTGGACAACTTTCTTTCTCTTCTTGCAAAACACTCGGCAGACCTCCGTGCAGCTTCTAGAACACGATGGGAGATGTTTTTTGTACTGGCACAGTTTCTCCTTGCCAGACAGAGTGGAAAAGCTTTTTGCTAAGATGTAGACGAGAAGAGAGGCTAAAGACGAAGGTACGGTGCTCTGCAGAGCTAAGCACCGCTCCCGGACGTCTTTCGGCAGAAGGCGCACACCGCAGAGCACTGTGAGCGGCAAAATCGTCTTTGCGCGAAGAAGCAGCTTCTTCGTCTCCGGGAGCCGGAGAGAGCGGCAGCTTCGCAAAGGTGATGAAACAAGCTGTACAACACTGCGATTGTGTGCGCAGCTTGCCAACTGAGAGAAAACAGTACCTGACCACTCTCCTGCCTTTTCTATTCACATGAACATTCGATTGCAAGCTGTTTTGGACAACTTTCTTTCTCTTCTTGCAAAACACTCGGCAGTCCTCCGTTCAGCCTCTAGAAGACGATGGGAGGTGTTTTCTGTGCTGGCACAGTTTCTCCTTGCCAGACAGAGTGGAAAAGCTTTTTGCTAAGATGTAGACGAGAAGCGAGGCTAAAGAAGCACGTATGGTACTCTGCAGAGCTAAGCATCGCTCCCGGACTTCTTTCGGCAGAAGGCGCACACCGCAGAGCACTGTGAGTGGCAGAATCGTCTTTGGGCGAAGAAGCAGCTTCTTCGTCTCCGGGAGCCGGAGAGAGCGGCAACTTCGCAAAGGTGATGAAACAATCTGTACAACACTGCGATTGTGTGCGCAGCTTGCCAACTGATAGAAAACAGTACCTGACCACTCTCCTGCCTTTTCTCTTCACATGAACATTCGATTGCAAGCTGTTTTGGACAACTTTCTTTCTCTTCTTGCAAGACACTCGGCAGATCTCCGTGCAGCCTCTAGAACACGATGGGAGATGTTTTTTGTGCTGGCACAGTTTCTCCTTGCCAGACAGAGTGGAAAAGCTTTTTGCTAAGATGTAGACGAGAAGAGAGGCTAAAGACGAAGGTACGGTGCTCTGCAGAGCTAAGCACCGCTCCCGGGCCTCTTTCGGCAGAAGGCGCACACCGCAGAACACAGTGAGCGGCAGAATCGTCTTTGCGCGAAGAAGCAGCTTCTTCGTCTCCGGGAGCCGGAGAGAGCGGCAACATGGCAAAGGTGATAAAACAAGCTGTACAACACTGCGATTGTGTGAGCAGCTTGCCAACTGAGAGAAAACAGTACCTGACCACTCTCCTGCCTTTTCTATTCACATGAACATTCGATTGCAAGCTGTTTTGGACAACTTTCTTTCTCTTCTTGCAAAACACTCGGCAGACCTCCGTGCAGCCTCTAGAACACGATGGGAGATGTTTTCTGTTCTGGCAAAGTTTCTCCTTACCAGACAGAGTGGAAAAGCTTTTTGCTAAGATGTAGACGAGAAGAGAGGCTAAAGACGAAGGTACGGTGCTCTGCAGAGCTAAGCACCGCTCCCGGACCTCTTTCAGCAGAAGGCGCACACCGCAGAGCACTGTGAGCGGCAGAATCGTCTTTGCGCGAAGAAGCAGCTTCTTGGTCTCCGGGAGCCGGAGAGAGCGGCAACTTCGCAAAGGTGATGAAACAAGCTGTACAACACTGCGATTGTGTGCGCAGCTTGCCAACTGAGAGAAAACAGTACCTGACCACGCTCCTGCCTTTTCCATTCACATGAACATTCGATTGCAAGCTGTTTTGGACAACTTTCTTTCTCTTCTTGCAAAACACTCGGCAGACCTCCGTGCAGCCTCTAGAACACGATGGGAGATGTTATTTGTGCTGGCACAGTTTCTCCTTGCCAGACAGAGTGGAAAAGCTTTTTGCTAAGATGTAGACGAGAAGAGAGGCTAAAGACGAAGGTACGGTGCTCTGCAGAGCTAAGCACCGCTCCCGGACTTCTTTCGGCAGAAGGCGCACACCGCAGAGCACTGTGAGCGGCAGAATCGTCTTTGCGCGAAGAAGCAGCTTCTTGGTCTCCGGGAGCCGGAGAGAGCGGCAACTTCGCAAAGGTGATGAAACAAGCTGTACAACACTGCGATTGTGTGCGCAGCTTGCCAACTGAGAGAAAACAGTACCTGACCACTCTCCTGCCTTTTCGATTCACATGAACATTCGATTGGAAGCTGTTTTGGACAACTTTCTTTCTCTTCTTGCAAAACACTCGGCAGACCTCCGTGCAGCCTCTAGAACACGATGGGAGATGTTTTCTGTACTGGCACAGTTTCTCCTTGCCAGACAGAGTGGAAAAGCTTTTTGCTAAGATGTAGACGAGAAGAGAGGCTAAAGAAGCACGTATGGTACTCTGCAGAGCTAAGCATCGCTCCCGGACCTCTTTCGGCAGAAGGCGTACACCGCAGAGCACAGTGAGCGGCAGAATCGTCTTTGCGCGAAGAAGCAGCTTCTCGTCTCAAGCAGCCGGAGAGAGCGGCAGCTTCGCAAAGGTGATGAAACAAGCTGTACAACACTGCGATTGTGTGCGCAGCTTGCCAACTGAGAGAAAACAGTACCTGACCACTCTCCTGCCTTTTCTATTCACATGAACATTCGATTGCAAGCTGTTTTGGACAACTTTCTTTCTCTTCTTGCAAGACACTCGGCAGACCTCCGTGCAGCCTCTAGAACACGATGGGAGATGTTTTTTGTGCTGGCACAGTTTCTCCTTGCCAGACAGAGTGGAAAAGCTTTTTGCTAAGATGTAGACGAGAAGAGAGGCTAAAGACGAAGGTACGGTGCTCTGCAGAGCTAAGCACCGCTCCCGGGCCTCTTTCGGCAGAAGGCGCACACCGCAGAGCACAGTGAGCGGCAGAATCGTCTTTGCGCGAAGAAGCAGCTTCTTCGTCTCCGGGAGCCGGAGAGAGCGGCAACTTCGCAAAGGTGAAAAAATACGCTGTACAACACTGCGATTGTGTGCGCAGCTTGCCAACTGAGAGAAAACAGTACCTGACCACTCTCCTGCCTTTTCTATTCACATGAACATTCGATTGCAAGCTGTTTTGGACAACTTTCTTTCTCTTCTTGCAAAACACTCGGCAGACCTCCGTGCAGCCTCTAGAACACGATGGGAGAAGTTTTCTGTGCTGGCAAAATTTCTCCTTGCCAGACAGAGTGGAAAAGCTTTTTGCTAAGATGTAGACGAGAAGAGAGGCTAAAGACGAAGGTACGGTGCTCTGCAGAGCTAAGCACCGCTCCCGGGCCTCTTTCGGCAGAAGGCGCACACCGCAGAGCACTGTGAGCGGCAGAATCATCTTTGCGCGAAGAAGCAGCTTCTTCGTCTCCGGGAGCCGGAGAGAGCGGCAACTTCGCAAAGGTGATGAAACAAGCTGTACAACACTGCGATTGTGTGCGCAGCTTGCCAACTGAGAGAAAACAGTACCTGACCACTCTCCTGCCTTTTCTATTCACATGAACATTCGATTTCAAGCTGTTTTGGACAACTTTCTTTCTCTTCTTGCAAAACACTCGGCAGACCTCCGTGCAGCCTCTAGAACACGATGGGAGATGTTTTCTGTGCTGGCACAGTTTCTCCTTGCCAGACAGAGTGGAAAAGCTTTTTGCTAAGATGTAGACGAGAAGCGTGGCTAAAGAAGCACGTATGGTACTCTGCAGAGCTAAGCATCGCTCCCGGACTTCTTTCGGCAGAAGGCGCACACCGCAGAGCACTGTGAGCGGCAGAATCGTCTTTGCGCGAAGAAGCAGCTTCTTCGTCTCCGGGAGCTGGGGAGAGCGGCAACTTTGCAAAGGTGATGAAACAAGCTGTACAACACTGCGATTGTGTGAGCAGCTTGCCAACTGAGAGAAAACAGTACCTGACCACTCTCCTGCCTTTTCTATTCACTTGAACATTCGATTGCAAGCTGTTTTGGACAACTTTCTTTCTCTTCTTGCAAAACACTCGGCAGACCTCCGTGCAGCCTCTAGAACACGATGGGAGATGTTTTCTGTGCTGGCACAGTTTCTCCTTGCCAGACAGAGTGGAAAAGCTTTTTGCTAAGATGTAGACGAGAAGAGAGGCTTTAGAAGCAGGTATGGTGCTCTGCAGAGCTAAGCACCGCTCCCGGACGTCTTTCGGCAGAAGGCGCACACCGCAGAGCACTGTGAGCGGCAGAATCGTCTTTGCGCGAAGAAGCAGCTTATTCGTCTCCGGGAGCCGGAGAGAGCGGCAGCTTCGCAAAGGTGATGAAACAAGCTGTACAACACTGCGATTGTGTGCGCAGATTGCCAACTGAGAGAAAACAGTACCTGACCACTCTCCTGCCTTTTCTATTCACTTGAACATTCGATTGGAAGCTGTTTTGGACAACTTTCTTTCTCTTCTTGCAAAACACTCGGCAGTCCTCCGTTCAGCCTCTAGAAGACGATGGGAGGTGTTTTCTGTGCTGGCACAGTTTCTCCTTGCCAGACAGAGTGGAAAAGCTTTTTGCTAAGATGTAGACGAGAAGCGAGGCTAAAGAAGCACGTATGGTACTCTGCAGAGCTAAGCATCGCTCCCGGACTTCTTTCGGCAGAAGGCGCACACCGCAGAGCACTGTGAGCGGCAGAATCGTCTTTGCGCGAAGAAGCAGCTTCTTCGTCTCCGGGAGCCGAAGAGAGCGGCAACTTCGCAAAGGTGATGAAACAAGCTGTACAACACTGCGATTGTGTGCGCAGCTTGCCAACTGAGAGAAAACAGTACCTGACCACTCTCCTGCCTTTTCTATTCACATGAACATTCGATTGGAAGCTGTTTTGGACAACTTTCTTTCTCTTCTTGCAAAACACTCGGCAGACCTCCGTGCAGCCTCTAGAACACGATGGGAGATGTTTTTTGTGCTGGCACAGTTTCTCCTTGCCAGACAGAGTGGAAAAGCTTTTTGCTAAGATGTAGACGAGAAGAGAGGCTAAAGACGAAGGTACGGTGCTCTGCAGAGCTAAGCATCGCTCCCGGACCTCTTTCGGCAGAAGGCGCACACCGCAGAGCACTGTGAGCGGCAGAATCGTCTTTGCGCGAAGAAGCAGCTTCTTCGTCTCCGGGAGCCGGAGAGAGCGGCAACTTCGCAAAGGTGATGAAACAATCTGTACAACACTGCGATTGTGTGCGCAGCTTGCCAACTGAGAGAAAACAGTACCTGACCACTCTCCTGCCTTTTCTATTCACATGAACATTCGATTGGAAGCTGTTTTGGACAACTTTCTTTCTCTTCTTGCAAAACACTCGGCAGACCTCCGTGCAGCCTCTAGAACACGATGGGAGATGTTTTTTGTGCTGGCACAGTTTCTCCTTGCCAGACAGAGTGGAAAAGCTTTTTGCTAAGATGTAGACGAGAAGAGAGGCTAAAGACGAAGGTACGGTGCTCTGCAGAGCTAAGCATCGCTCCCGGACCTCTTTCGGCAGAAGGCGCACACCGCAGAGCACTGTGAGCGGCAGAATCGTCTTTGCGCGAAGAAGCAGCTTCTTCGTCTCCGGGAGCCGGAGAGAGCGGCAACTTCGCAAAGGTGATGAAACAATCTGTACAACACTGAGATTGTGTGCGCAGCTTGCCAACTGAGAGAAAACAGTACCTGACCACTCTCCTGCCTTTTCGATTCACATGAACATTCGATTGGAAGCTGTTTTGGACAACTTTCTTTCTCTTCTTGCAAAACACTCGGCAGACCTCCGTGCAGCCTCTAGAACACGATGGGAGATGTTTTTTGTGCTGGCACAGTTTCTCCTTGCCAGACAGAGTGGAAAAGCTTTTTGCTAAGATGTAGACGAGAAGAGAGGCTAAAGACGAAGGTACGGTGCTCTGCAGAGCTAAGCACAGCTCCCGGACCTCTTTCGGCAGAAGGCGCACACCGCAGAGCACTGTGAGCGGCAGAATCGTCTTTGCGCGAAGAAGCAGCTTCTTCGTCTCCGGGAGCCGGAGAGAGCGGTAACTTCGCAAAGGTGATGAAACAAGCTGTACAACACTGCGATTGTGTGCGCAGCTTGCCAACTGAGAGAAAACAGTACCAGACCACTCTCCTGCCTTTTCTATTCACATGAACATTCGATTGCAAGCTGTTTTGGACAACTTTCTTTCTCTTCTTGCAAAACACTCGGCAGACCTCCGTGCAGCCTCTAGAACACGATGGGAGATGTTTTCTGTGCTGGCAAAGTTTCTCCTTGCCAGACAGAGTGGAAAAGCTTTTTGCTAAGATGTAGACGAGAAGAGAGGCTAAAGACGAAGGTACGGTGCTCTGCAGAGCTAAGCATCGCTCCCGGACTTCTTTCGGCAGAAGGCGCACACCGCAGAGCACTGTGAGCGGCAGAATCGTCTTTGCACGAAGAAGCAGCTTCTTCGTCTCCGGGAGCCGGAGAGAGCGGCAACTTCGCAAAGGTGATTAAACAATCTGTACCACACTGCGATTGTGTGCGCAGCTTGCCAAGTGAGAGAAAACAGTACCTGACCACTCTCCTGCCTTTTCTATTCACATGAACATTCGATTGCAAGCTGTTTTGGACAACTTTCCTTCTCTTCTTGCAAAACACTCGGCAGACCTCCGTGCAGCCTCTAGAACACGATGGGAGATGTTTTTTGTGCTGGCACAGTTTCTCCTTGCCAGACAGAGTGGAAAAGCTTTTTGCTAAGATGTAGACGAGAAGAGAGGCTAAAGACGAAGGTACGGTGCTCTGCAGAGCTAAGCACCGCTCCCGGACCTCTTCGGCAGAAGACGCACACCGCAGAGCACTGTGAGCGGCACAATCGTCTTTGCGCGAAGAAGCAGCTTCTTGGTCTCCGGGAGCCGGAGAGAGCGGCAACTTCGCAAAGGTGATGAAACAAGCTGTACAACACTGCGATTGTGTGCGCAGCTTGCCAACTGAGAGAAAACAGTACCAGACCACTCTCCTGCCTTTTCTATTCACATGAACATTCGATTGGAAGCTGTTTTGGACAACTTTCTTTCTCTTCTTGCAAAACACTCGGCAGACCTCCGTGCAGCCTCTAGAAGACGATGGGAGATGTTTTCTGTGCTGGCACAGTTTCTCCTTGCCAGACAGAGTGGAAAAGCTTTTTGCTAAGATGTAGACGAGAAGAGAGGCTAAAGAAGCAGGTATGGTGCTCTGCAGAGCTAAGCACCGCTCCCGGACCTCTTTGGGCAGAAGGCGCACACCGCAGAGCACTGTGAGCGGCAGAATCGTCTTTGCGCGAAGAAGCAGCTTCTTCGTCTCCGGCAGCCGGAGAGAGCGGCAACTTCGCAAAGGTGATGAAACAAGCTGTACAACACTGCGATTGTGTGCGCAGCTTGCCAACTGAGAGAAAACAGTACCTGACCACTCTCCTGCCTTTTCTATTCACATGAACATTCGATTGCAAGCTGTTTTGGACAACTTTCTTTCTCTTCTTGCAAAACACTCGGCAGACCTCCGTGAGGCCTCTAGAACACGATGGGAGATGTTTTGTGTGCTGGCAAAGTTTGTCCTTGCCAGACAGAGTGGAAAAGCTTTTAGCTAAGATGTAGACGAGAAGCGAGGCTAAAGAAGCACGTATGGTACTCTGCAGAGCTAAGCACCGCTCCCGGACCTCTTTCGGTAGAAGGCGCACACCGCAGAGCACTGTGAGCGGCACAATCGTCTTTGCGCGAAGAAGCAGCTTCTTCGTCTCCGGGAGCCGGAGAGAGCGGCAACTTCGCAAAGGTGATGAAACAAGCTGTACAACACTGCGATTGTGTGCGCAGCTTGCCAAGTGAGAGAAAACAGTACCTGACCACTCTCCTGCCTTTTCTATTCACATGAACATTCGATTGCAAGCTGTTTTGGACAACTTTCTTTCTCTTCTTGCAAAACACTCGGCAGACCTCCGTGCAGCCTCTAGAAGACGATGGGAGATGTTTTCTGTGCTGGCACAGTTTCTCCTTGCCAGACAGAGTGGAAAAGCTTTTTGCTAAGATGTAGACGAGAAGAGAGGCTAAAGACGAGGGTACGGTGCTCTGCAGAGCTAAGCACCGCTCCCGGATGTCTTTCGGCAGAAGGCGCACACCGCAGAGCACAGTGAGCGGCAGAATCGTCTTTGCGCGAAGAAGCAGCTTCTTCGTCTCCGGGAGCCGGAGAGAGCGGCAACTTCGCAAAGGTGATGAAACAAGCTGTACAACACTGCGATTGTGTGCGCAGCTGGCCAACTGAGAGAAAACAGTACCTGACCACTCTCCTGCCTTTTCTATTCACATGAACATTCGATTGCAAGCTGTTTTGGACAACTTTCTTTCTCTTCTTGCAAAACACTCGGCAGACCTCCGTGCAGCCTCTAGAACACGATGGGAGATGTTTTCTGTGCTGGCAAAGTTTCTCCTTACCAGACAGAGTGGAAAAGCTTTTTGCTAAGATGTAGACGAGAAGAGAGGCTAAAGAAGCAGGTATGGTGCTCTGCAGAGCTAAGCACCGCTCCCGGACGTCTTTCGGCAGAAGGCGCACACCGCAGAGCACTGTGAGCGGCAGAATCGTCTTTGCGCGAAGAAGCAGCTTCTTGGTCTCCGGGAGCCGGAGAGAGCGGCAACTTCGCAAAGGTGATGAAATAAGCTGTACAACACTGCGATTGTGTGCGCAGCTTGCCAAGTGAGAGAAAACAGTACCTGACCACTCTCCTGCCTTTTCCATTCACATGAACATTCGATTGCAAGCTGTTTTGGACAACTTTCTTTCTCTTCTTGCAAAACACTCGGCAGACCTCCGTGCAGCCTCTAGAACACGATGGGAGATGTTTTTTGTGCTGGCAAAGTTTCTCCTTGCCAGACAGAGTGGAAAAGCTTTTTGCTAAGATGTAGACGAGAAGAGAGGCTAAAGACGAAGGTACGGTGCTCTGCAGAGCTAAGCACCGCTCCCGTGCGTCTTTCGGCAGATGGCGCACACCGCAGAGCACTGTGAGCGGCAGAATCGTCTTTGCGCGAAGAAGCAGCTTCTTCGTCTCCGGGAGCCGGAGAGAGCGGAAACTTTGCAAAGGTGATGAAACAAGCTGTACAACACTGCGATTGTGTGAGCAGCTTGCCAAGTGAGAGAAAACAGTACCTGACCACTCTCCTGCCTTTTCTATTCACATGAACTTTCGATTGCAAGCTGTTTTGGAAAACTTTCCTTCTCTTCTTGCAAAACACTCGGCAGACCTCCGTGCAGCCTCTAGAACACGATGGGAGATGTTTTCTGTGCTGGCACAGTTTCTCCTTGCCAGACAGAGTGGAAAAGCTTTTTGCTAAGATGTAGACGAGAAGAGAGGCTAAAGACGAAGGTACGGTGCTCTGCAGAGCTAAGCACCGCTCCCGGACTTCTTTCGGCAGAAGGCGCACACCGCAGAGCACTGTGAGCGGCAGAATCGTCTTTGCGCGAAGAAGCAGCTTCTTCGTCTCCGGGAGCCGGAGAGAGCGGCAACTTTGCAAAGGTGATGAAACAAGCTGTACAACACTGCGATTGTGTGCGCAGCTTGCCAACTGAGAGAAAACAGTACCTGACCACTCTCCTGCCTTTTCGATTCACATGAACATTCGATTGCAAGCTGTTTTGGACAACTTTCTTTCTCTTCTTGCAAAACACTCGGCAGACCTCCGTGCAGCCTCTAGAACACGATGGGAGATGTTTTCTGTGCTGGCACAGTTTCTCCTTGCCAGACAGAGTGGAAAAGCTTTTTGCTAAGATGTAGACGAGAAGAGAGGCTAAAGAAGCACGTATGGTACTCTGCAGAGCTAAGCATCGCTCCCGGACCTCTTTCGGCAGAAGGCGTACACCGCAGAGCACAGTGAGCGGCAGAATCGTCTTTGCGCGAAGAAGCAGCTTCTCGTCTCAAGCAGCCGGAGAGAGCGGCAGCTTCGCAAAGGTGATGAAACAAGCTGTACAACACTGCGATTGTGTGCGCAGCTTGCCAACTGAGAGAAAACAGTACCTGACCACTCTCCTGCCTTTTCTATTCACATGAACATTCGATTGCAAGCTGTTTTGGACAACTTTCTTTCTCTTCTTGCAGAACACTCGGCAGACCTCCGTGCAGCTTCTAGAACACGATGGGAGATGTTTTCTGTTCTGGCAAAGTTTCTCCTTGCCAGACAGAGTGGAAAAGCTTTTTGCTAAGATGTAGACGAGAAGAGAGGCTAAAGACGAAGGTACGGTGCTCTGCAGAGCTAAGCACAGCTCCCGGACCTCTTTCGGCAGAAGGCGCACACCGCAGAGCACTGTGAGCGGCAGAATCGTCTTTGCGCGAAGAAGCAGCTTCTTCGTCTCCGGGAGCCGGAGAGAGCGGCAACTTCGCAAAGGTGATGAAACAAGCTGTACAACACTGCGATTGTGTGCGCAGCTTGCCAACTGAGAGAAAACAGTACCTGACCACTCTCCTGCCTTTTCTATTCACATGAACATTCGATTGCAAGCTGTTTTGGACAACTTTCTTTCTCTTCTTGCAAAACACTCGGCAGACCTCCGTGCAGCTTCTAGAACACGATGGGAGATGTTTTTTGTGCTGGCACAGTTTCTCCTTGCCAGACAGAGTGGAAAAGCTTTTTGCTAAGATGTAGACGAGAAGAGAGGCTAAAGACGAAGGTACGGTGCTCTGCAGAGCTAAGCACCGCTCCCGGACGTCTTTCGGCAGAAGGCGCACACCGCAGAGCACTGTGAGCGGCAGAATCGTCTTTGCGCGAAGAAGCAGCTTATTCGTCTCCGGGAGCCGGAGAGAGCGGCAGCTTCGCAAAGGTGATGAAACAAGCTGTACAACACTGCGATTGTGTGCGCAGCTTGCCAACTGAGAGAAAACAGTACCTGACCACTCTCCTGCCTTTTCTATTCACATGAACATTCGATTGCAAGCTGTTTTGGACAACTTTCTTTCTCTTCTTGCAAAACACTCGGCAGTCCTCCGTTCAGCCTCTAGAAGACGATGAGAGGTGTTTTCTGTGCTGGCACAGTTTCTCCTTGCCAGACAGAGTGGAAAAGCTTTTTGCTAAGATGTAGACGAGAAGCGAGGCTAAAGAAGCACGTATGGTACTCTGCAGAGCTAAGCATCGCTCCCGGACTTCTTTCGGCAGAAGGCGCACACCGCAGAGCACTGTGAGTGGCAGAATCGTCTTTGCGCGAAGAAGCAGCTTCTTCGTCTCCGGGAGCCGGAGAGAGCGGCAACTTCGCAAAGGTGAAAAAACAAGCAGTACAACACTGCGATTGTGTGCGCAGCTTGCCAACTGATAGAAAACAGTACCTGACCACTCTCCTGCCTTTTCTCTTCACATGAACATTCGATTGCAAGCTGTTTTGGACAACTTTCTTTCTCTTCTTGCAAGACACTCGGCAGACCTCCGTGCAGCCTCTAGAACACGATGGGAGATGTTTTTTGTGCTGGCACAGTTTCTCCTTGCCAGACAGAGTGGAAAAGCTTTTTGCTAAGATGTAGACGAGAAGAGAGGCTAAAGACGAAGGTACGGTGCTCTGCAGAGCTAAGCACCGCTCCCGGGCCTCTTTCGGCAGAAGGCGCACACCGCAGAACACAGTGAGCGGCAGAATCGTCTTTGCGCGAAGAAGCAGCTTCTTCGTCTCCGGGAGCCGGAGAGAGCGGCAACTTCGCAAAGGTGATAAAACAAGCTGTACAACACTGCGATTGTGTGAGCAGCTTGCCAACTGAGAGAAAACAGTACCTGACCACTCTCCTGCCTTTTCTATTCACATGAACATTCGATTGCAAGCTGTTTTGGACAACTTTCTTTCTCTTCTTGCAAAACACTCGGCAGACCTCCGTGCAGCCTCTAGAAGACGATGGGAGATGTTTTCTGTTCTGGCAAAGTTTCTCCTTACCAGACAGAGTGGAAAAGCTTTTTGCTAAGATGTAGACGAGAAGAGAGGCTAAAGACGAAGGTACGGTGCTCTGCAGAGCTAAGCACCGCTCCCGGACCTCTTTCAGCAGAAGGCGCACACCGCAGAGCACTGTGAGCGGCAGAATCGTCTTTGCGCGAAGAAGCAGCTTCTTGGTCTCCGGGAGCCGGAGAGAGCGGCAACTTCGCAAAGGTGATGAAACAAGCTGTACAACACTGCGATTGTGTGCGCAGCTTGCCAACTGAGAGAAAACAGTACCTGACCACTCTCCTGCCTTTTCGATTCACATGAACATTCGATTGGAAGCTGTTTTGGACAACTTTCTTTCTCTTCTTGCAAAACACTCGGCAGACCTCCGTGCAGCCTCTAGAACACGATGGGAGATGTTTTCTGTGCTGGCACAGTTTCTCCTTGCCAGACAGAGTGGAAAAGATTTTGCTAAGATGTAGACGAGAAGAGAGGCTTTAGAAGCACGTATGGTACTCTGCAGAGCTAAGCATCGCTCCCGGTCCTCTTTCGGCAGAAGGCGCACACCGCAGAGCACAGTGAGCGGCAGAATCGTCTTTGCGCGAAGAAGCAGCTTCTCGTCTCAAGCAGCCGGAGAGAGCGGCAGCTTCGCAAAGGTGATGAAACAAGCTGTACAACACTGCGATTGTGTGCGCAGCTTGCCAACTGAGAGAAAACAGTACCTGACCACTCTCCTGCCTTTTCTATTCACATGAACATTCGATTGCAAGCTGTTTTGGACAACTTTCTTTCTCTTCTTGCAAAACACTCGGCAGACCTCCGTGCAGCCTCTAGAACACGATGGGAGATGTTTTCTGTGCTGGCACAGTTTCTCCTTGCCAGACAGAGTGGAAAAGCTTTTTGCTAAGATGTAGACGAGAAGAGAGGCTAAAGACGAGGGTACGGTGCTCTGCAGAGCTAAGCACCGCTCCCGGATGTCTTTTGGCAGAAGGCGCACACCGCAGAGCACAGTGAGCGGCAGAATCGTCTTTGCGCGAAGAAGCAGCTTCTTCGTCTCCGGGAGCCGGAGAGAGCGGCAACTTCGCAAAGGTGATGAAACAAGCTGTACAACACTGCGATTGTGTGCGCAGCTTGCCAACTGAGAGAAAACAGTACCTGACCACTCTCCTGCCTTTTCTATTCACATGAACATTCGATTGCAAGCTGTTTTGGACAACTTTCTTTCTCTTCTTGCAAAACACTCGGCAGACCTCCGTGCAGCCTCTAGAACACGATGGGAGATGTTTTCTGTTCTGGCAAAGTTTCTCCTTACCAGACAGAGTGGAAAAGCTTTTTGCTAAGATGTAGACGAGAAGAGAGGCTAAAGACGAAGGTACGGTGCTCTGCAGAGCTAAGCACCGCTCCCGGACCTCTTTCAGCAGAAGGCGCACACCGCAGAGCACTGTGAGCGGCAGAATCGTCTTTGCGCGAAGAAGCAGCTTCTTGGTCTCCGGGAGCCGGAGAGAGCGGCAACTTCGCAAAGGTGATGAAATAAGCTGTACAACACTGCGATTGTGTGCGCAGCTTGCCAACTGAGAGAAAACAGTACCTGACCACTCTCCTGCCTTTTCTATTCACATGAACATTCGATTGCAAGCTGTTTTGGACAACTTTCTTTCTCTTCTTGCAAAACACTCGGCAGACCTCCGTGCAGCCTCTAGAACACGATGGGAGATGTTTTTTG
This sequence comes from Melozone crissalis, assembly GCF_028551555.1. Lineage (NCBI taxonomy): Eukaryota > Metazoa > Chordata > Aves > Passeriformes > Passerellidae > Melozone > Melozone crissalis. The sequence goes on from NW_026535823.1 coordinate 313,581, forward strand.
TGCTGGCACAGTTTCTCCTTGCCAGACAGAGTGGAAAAGCTTTTTGCTAAGATGTAGACGAGAAGAGAGGCTAAAGACGAAGGTACGGTGCTCTGCAGAGCTAAGCACCGCTGCCGGACCTCTTTCGGCAGAAGGCGCACACCGCAGAGCACTGTGAGCGGCAGAATCGTCTTTGCGCGAAGAAGCAGCTTCTTCGTCTCCGGGAGCCGGAGAGAGCGGCAACTTCGCAAAGGTGATGAAACAAGCTGTACAACACTGCGATTGTGTGCGCAGCTTGCCAAGTGAGAGAAAACAGTACCTGACCACTCTCCTGCCTTTTCTATTCACATGAACATTCGATTGCAAGCTGTTTTGGACAACTTTCTTTCTCTTCTTGCAAAACACTCGGCAGACCTCCGTGCAGCTTCTAGAACACGATGGGAGATGTTTTTTGTGCTGGCACAGTTTCTCCTTGCCAGACAGAGTGGAAAAGCTTTTTGCTAAGATGTAGACGAGAAGAGAGGCTAAAGACGAAGGTACGGTGCTCTGCAGAGCTAAGCACCGCTCCCGGACGTCTTTCGGCAGAAGGCGCACACCGCAGAGCACTGTGAGCGGCAGAATCGTCTTTGCGCGAAGAAGCAGCTTATTCGTCTCCGGGAGCCGGAGAGAGCGGCAGCTTCGCAAAGGTGATGAAACAAGCTGTACAACACTGCGATTGTGTGCGCAGCTTGCCAACTGAGAGAAAACAGTACCTGACCACTCTCCTGCCTTTTCTCTTCACATGAACATTCGATTGCAAGCTGTTTTGGACAACTTTCTTTCTCTTCTTGCAAAACACTCGGCAGTCCTCCGTTCAGCCTCTAGAAGACGATGAGAGGTGTTTTCTGTGCTGGCACAGTTTCTCCTTGCCAGACAGAGTGGAAAAGCTTTTTGCTAAGATGTAGACGAGAAGCGAGGCTAAAGAAGCACGTATGGTACTCTGCAGAGCTAAGCATCGCTCCCGGACTTCTTTCGGCAGAAGGCGCACACCGCAGAGCACAGTGAGCGGCAGAATCGTCTTTGCGCGAAGAAGCAGCTTCTTCGTCTCCGGGAGCCGGAGAGAGCGGCAACTTCGCAAAGGTGATGAAACAATCTGTACAACACTGCGATTGTGTGCGCAGCTTGCCAACTGATAGAAAACAGTACCTGACCACTCTCCTGCCTTTTCTCTTCACATGAACATTCGATTGCAAGCTGTTTTGGACAACTTTCTTTCTCTTCTTGCAAGACACTCGGCAGACCTCCGTGCAGCCTCTAGAACACGATGGGAGATGTTTTTTGTGCTGGCACAGTTTCTCCTTGCCAGACAGAGTGGAAAAGCTTTTTGCTAAGATGTAGACGAGAAGAGAGGCTAAAGACGAAGGTACGGTGCTCTGCAGAGCTAAGCACCGCTCCCGGGCCTCTTTCGGCAGAAGGCGCACACCGCAGAACACAGTGAGCGGCAGAATCGTCTTTGCGCGAAGAAGCAGCTTCTTCGTCTCCGGGAGCCGGAGAGAGCGGCAACTTCGCAAAGGTGATAAAACAAGCTGTACAACACTGCGATTGTGTGAGCAGCTTGCCAACTGAGAGAAAACAGTACCTGACCACTCTCCTGCCTTTTCTATTCACATGAACATTCGATTGCAAGCTGTTTTGGACAACTTTCTTTCTCTTCTTGCAAAACACTCGGCAGACCTCCGTGCAGCCTCTAGAAGACGATGGGAGATGTTTTCTGTTCTGGCAAAGTTTCTCCTTACCAGACAGAGTGGAAAAGCTTTTTGCTAAGATGTAGACGAGAAGAGAGGCTAAAGACGAAGGTACGGTGCTCTGCAGAGCTAAGCACCGCTCCCGGACCTCTTTCAGCAGAAGGCGCACACCGCAGAGCACTGTGAGCGGCAGAATCGTCTTTGCGCGAAGAAGCAGCTTCTTGGTCTCCGGGAGCCGGAGAGAGCGGCAACTTCGCAAAGGTGATGAAACAAGCTGTACAACACTGAGATTGTGTGCGCAGCTTGCCAAGTGAGAGAAAACAGTACCTGACCACTCTCCTGCCTTTTCGATTCACATGAACATTCGATTGCAAGCTGTTTTGGACAACTTTCTTTCTCTTCTTGCAAAACACTCGGCAGACCTCCGTGCAGCCTCTAGAACACGATGGGAGATGTTTTCTGTACTGGCACAGTTTCTCCTTGCCAGACAGAGTGGAAAAGCTTTTTGCTAAGATGTAGACGAGAAGAGAGGCTAAAGAAGCACGTATGGTACTCTGCAGAGCTAAGCATCGCTCCCGGTCCTCTTTCGGCAGAAGGCGCACACCGCAGAGCACAGTGAGCGGCAGAATCGTCTTTGCGCGAAGAAGCAGCTTCTCGTCTCAAGCAGCCGGAGAGAGCGGCAGCTTCGCAAAGGTGATGAAACAAGCTGTACAACACTGCGATTGTGTGCGCAGCTTGCCAAGTGAGAGAAAACAGTACCTGACCACTCTCCTGCCTTTTCTATTCACATGAACATTCGATTGCAAGCTGTTTTGGACAACTTTCTTTCTCTTCTTGCAAAACACTCGGCAGACCTCCGTGCAGCCTCTAGAACACGATGGGAGATGTTTTCTGTGCTGGCACAGTTTCTCCTTGCCAGACAGAGTGGAAAAGCTTTTTGCTAAGATGTAGACGAGAAGAGAGGCTAAAGACGAGGGTACGGTGCTCTGCAGAGCTAAGCACCGCTCCCGGATGTCTTTCGGCAGAAGGCGCACACCGCAGAGCACAGTGAGCGGCAGAATCGTCTTTGCGCGAAGAAGCAGCTTCTTCGTCTCCGGGAGCCGGAGAGAGCGGCAACTTCGCAAAGGTGATGAAACAAGCTGTACAACACTGCGATTGTGTGCGCAGCTTGCCAACTGAGAGAAAACAGTACCTGACCACTCTCCTGCCTTTTCTATTCACATGAACATTCGATTGCAAGCTGTTTTGGACAACTTTCTTTCTCTTCTTGCAAAACACTCGGCAGACCTCCGTGCAGCCTCTAGAACACGATGGGAGATGTTTTCTGTTCTGGCAAAGTTTCTCCTTACCAGACAGAGTGGAAAAGCTTTTTGCTAAGATGTAGACGAGAAGAGAGGCTAAAGACGAAGGTACGGTGCTCTGCAGAGCTAAGCACCGCTCCCGGACCTCTTTCAGCAGAAGGCGCACACCGCAGAGCACTGTGAGCGGCAGAATCGTCTTTGCGCGAAGAAGCAGCTTCTTGGTCTCCGGGAGCCGGAGAGAGCGGCAACTTCGCAAAGGTGATGAAATAAGCTGTACAACACTGCGATTGTGTGCGCAGCTTGCCAACTGAGAGAAAACAGTACCTGACCACTCTCCTGCCTTTTCTATTCACATGAACATTCGATTGCAAGCTGTTTTGGACAACTTTCTTTCTCTTCTTGCAAAACACTCGGCAGACCTCCGTGCAGCCTCTAGAACACGATGGGAGATGTTTTTTGTGCTGGCACAGTTTCTCCTTGCCAGACAGAGTGGAAAAGCTTTTTGCTAAGATGTAGACGAGAAGAGAGGCTAAAGACGAAGGTACGGTGCTCTGCAGAGCTAAGCACCGCTGCCGGACCTCTTTCGGCAGAAGGCGCACACCGCAGAGCACTGTGAGCGGCAGAATCGTCTTTGCGCGAAGAAGCAGCTTCTTCGTCTCCGGGAGCCGGAGAGAGCGGCAACTTCGCAAAGGTGATGAAACAAGCTGTACAACACTGCGATTGTGTGCGCAGCTTGCCAACTGAGAGAAAACAGTACCTGACCACTCTCCTGCCTTTTCTATTCACATGAACATTCGATTGCAAGCTGTTTTGGACAACTTTCCTTCTCTTCTTGCAAAACACTCGGCAGACCTCCGTGCAGCCTCTAGAACACGATGGGAGATGTTTTCTGTGCTGGCACAGTTTCTCCTTGCCAGACAGAGTGGAAAAGCTTTTTGCTAAGATGTAGACGAGAAGAGAGGCTAAAGACGAAGGTACGGTGCTCTGCAGAGCTAAGCACCGCTCCCGGATGTCTTTCGGCAGAAGGCGCACACCGCAGAGCACTGTGAGCGGCAGAATCGTCTTTGCGCGAAGAAGCAGCTTCTTCGTCTCCGGGAGCCGGAGAGAGCGGCAACTTCGCAAAGGTGATGAAACAAGCTGTACAACACTGCGATTGTGTGCGCAGCTTGCCAAGTGAGAGAAAACAGTACCTGACCACTCTCCTGCCTTTTCTATTCACATGAACATTCGATTGCAAGCTGTTTTGGACAACTTTCTTTCTCTTCTTGCAAAAGACTCGGCAGACCTCCGTGCAGCCTCTAGAACACGATGGGAGATGTTTTCTGTGCTGGCACAGTTTCTCCTTGCCAGACAGAGTGAAAAAGCTTTTTGCTAAGATGTGGACGAGAAGCGAGGCTAAAGAAGCACGTATGGTACTCTGCAGAGCTAAGCATCGCTCCCGGACCTCTTTCGGCAGAAGGCGCACACCGCAGAGCACTGTGAGCGGCAGAATCGTCTTTGCGCGAAGAAGCAGCTTCTTCGTCTCCGGGAGCCGGAGAGAGCGGCAACTTCGCAAAGGTGATGAAACAAGCTGTACAAAACTGCGATTTTGTGCGCAGCTTGCCAAGTGAGAGAAAACAGTACCTGACCACTCTCCTGCCTTTTCGATTCACATGAACATTCGATTGCAAGCTGTTTTGGACAACTTTCTTTCTCTTCTTGCAAAACACTCGGCAGACCTCCGTGCAGCCTCTAGAACACGATGGGAGATGTTTTTTGTGCTGGCACAGTTTCTCCTTGCCAGACAGAGTGGAAAAGCTTTTTGCTAAGATGTAGACGAGAAGAGAGGCTAAAGACGAGGGTACGGTGCTCTGCAGAGCTAAGCACAGCTCCCGGACCTCTTTCGGCAGAAGGCGCACACCGCAGAGCACTGTGAGCGGCAGAATCGTCTTTGCGCGAAGAAGCAGCTTCTTCGTCTTCGGGAGCCGGAAAGAGCGGCAACTTCGCAAAGGTGATGAAACAAGCTGTACAAAACTGCGATTGTGTGCGCAGCTTGGCAACTGAGAGAAAACAGTACCTGACCACTCTCCTGCCTTTTTTATTCACATGAACATTCGATTGCAAGCTGTTTTGGATAACTTTCTTTCTCTTCTTGCAAAACACACGGCAGACCACCGTGCAGCCTCTAGAAGACCATGGGAGATGTTTTTTGTGCTGGCAATGTTTCTCCTTGCCAGACAGAGTGGAAAAGCTTTTTGCTAAGATGTAGACGAGAAGAGAGGCTAAAGACGAAGGTACGGTGCTCTGCAGAGCTAAGCACCGCTCCCGTGCCTCTTTCGGCAGAAGGCGCACACCGCAGAGCACTGTGAGCGGCAGAATCGTCTTTGCGCGAAGAAGCAGTTTCTTCGTCTCCGGGAGCCGGAGAGATCGGCAACTTGGCAAAGGTGATGAAACAAGCTGTACAACACTGCGATTGTGTGCGCAGCTTGCCAACTGAGAGAAAACAGTACCTGACCACTCTCCTGCCTTTTCTATTCACATGAACATTCGATTGCAAGCTGTTTTGGACAACTTTCTTTCTCTTCTTGCAAAACACTCGGCAGACCTCCGTGCAGCCTCTAGAACACGATGGGAGATGTTTTTTGTGCTGGCACAGTTTCTCCTTGCCAGACAGAGTGGAAAAGCTTTTTGCTAAGATGTAGACGAGAAGAGAGGCTAAAGACGAAGGTACGGTGCTCTGCAGAGCTAAGCACCGCTGCCGGACCTCTTTCGGCAGAAGGCGCACACCGCAGAGCACTGTGAGCGGCAGAATCGTCTTTGCGCGAAGAAGCAGCTTCTTCGTCTCCGGGAGCCGGAGAGAGCGGCAACTTCGCAAATGTGATGAAACAAGCTGTACAACACTGCGATTGTGTGCGCAGCTTGCCAACTGAGAGAAAACAGTACCTGACCACTCTCCTGCCTTTTCTATTCACATGAACATTCGATTGCAAGCTGTTTTGGACAACTTTCTTTCTCTTCTTGCAAAACACTCGGCAGACCTCCGTGCAGCCTCTAGAACACGATGGGAGATGTTTTCTGTGCTGGCACAGTTTCTCCTTGCCAGACAGAGTGGAAAAGCTTTTAGCTAAGATGTAGACGAGAAGCGAGGCTAAAGAAGCACGTATGGTACTCTGCAGAGCTAAGCACCGCTCCCGGACCTCTTTCGGTAGAAGGCGCACACCGCAGAGCACTGTGAGCGGCACAATCGTCTTTGCGCGAAGAAGCAGCTTCTTCGTCTCCGGGAGCCGGAGAGAGCGGCAACTTCGCAAAGGTGATGAAACAAGCTGTACAACACTGCGATTGTGTGCGCAGCTTGCCAACTGAGAGAAAACAGTACCTGACCACTCTCCTGCCTTTTCTATTCACATGAACATTCGATTGCAAGCTGTTTTGGACAACTTTCTTTCTCTTCTTGCAAAACACTCGGCAGACCTCCGTGCAGCCTCTAGAACACGATGGGAGATGTTTTCTGTGCTGGCACAGTTTCTCCTTGCCAGACAGAGTGGAAAAGCTTTTTGCTAAGATGTAGACGAGAAGAGAGGCTAAAGACGAGGGTACGGTGCTCTGCAGAGCTAAGCACCGCTCCCGGACGTCTTTCGGCAGAAGGCGCACACCGCAGAGCACAGTGAGCGGCAGAATCGTCTTTGCGCGAAGAAGCAGCTTCTTCGTCTCCGGGAGCCGGAGAGAGCGGCAACTTCGCAAAGGTGATGAAACAAGCTGTACAACACTGCGATTGTGTGCGCAGCTTGCCAAGTGAGAGAAAACAGTACCTGACCACTCTCCTGCCTTTTCTATTCACATGAACATTCGATTGCAAGCTGTTTTGGACAACTTTCTTTCTCTTCTTGCAAAACACTCGGCAGACCTCCGTGCAGCCTCTAGAACACGATGGGAGATGTTTTCTGTTCTGGCAAAGTTTCTCCTTACCAGACAGAGTGGAAAAGCTTTTTGCTAAGATGTAGACGAGAAGAGAGGCTAAAGACGAAGGTACGGTGCTCTGCAGAGCTAAGCACCGCTCCCGGACCTCTTTCAGCAGAAGGCGCACACCGCAGAGCACTGTGAGCGGCAGAATCGTCTTTGCGCGAAGAAGCAGCTTCTTGGTCTCCGGGAGCCGGAGAGAGCGGCAACTTCGCAAAGGTGATGAAATAAGCTGTACAACACTGCGATTGTGTGCGCAGCTTGCCAACTGAGAGAAAACAGTACCTGACCACTCTCCTGCCTTTTCCATTCACATGAACATTCGATTGCAAGCTGTTTTGGAAAACTTTCTTTCTCTTCTTGCAAAACACTCGGCAGACCTCCGTGCAGCCTCTAGAACACGATGGGAGATGTTTTTTGTGCTGGCACAGTTTCTCCTTGCCAGACAGAGTGGAAAAGCTTTTTGCTAAGATGTAGACGAGAAGAGAGGCTAAAGACGAAGGTACGGTGCTCTGCAGAGCTAAGCACCGCTCCCGTGCGTCTTTCGGCAGATGGCGCACACCGCAGAGCACTGTGAGCGGCAGAATCGTCTTTGCGCGAAGAAGCAGCTTCTTCGTCTCCGGGAGCCGGAGAGAGCGGCAACTTTGCAAAGGTGATGAAACAAGCTGTACAACACTGCGATTGTGTGAGCAGCTTGCCAAGTGAGAGAAAACAGTACCTGACCACTCTCCTGCCTTTTCTATTCACATGAACTTTCGATTGCAAGCTGTTTTGGAAAACTTTCCTTCTCTTCTTGCAAAACACTCGGCAGACCTCCGTGCAGCCTCTAGAACACGATGGGAGATGTTTTCTGTGCTGGCACAGTTTCTCCTTGCCAGACAGAGTGGAAAAGCTTTTTGCTAAGATGTAGACGAGAAGAGAGGCTAAAGACGAAGGTACGGTGCTCTGCAGAGCTAAGCACCGCTCCCGGACTTCTTTCGGCAGAAGGCGCACACCGCAGAGCACTGTGAGCGGCAGAATCGTCTTTGCGCGAAGAAGCAGCTTCTTCATCTCCGGGAGCCGGAGAGAGCGGCAACTTCGCAAAGGTGATGAAACAAGCTGTACAACACTGCGATTGTGTGCGCAGCTTGCCAACTGAGAGAAAACAGTACCTGACCACTCTCCTGCCTTTTCGATTCACATGAACATTCGATTGGAAGCTGTTTTGGACAACTTTCTTTCTCTTCTTGCAAAACACTCGGCAGACCTCCGTGCAGCCTCTAGAACACGATGGGAGATGTTTTTTGTGCTGGCACAGTTTCTCCTTGTCAGACAGAGTGGAAAAGCATTTTGCTAAGATGTAGACGAGAAGAGAGGCTAAAGAAGCACGTATGGTACTCTGCAGAGCTAAGCATCGCTCCCGGACCTCTTGCGGCAGAAGGCGTACACCGCAGAGCACAGTGAGCGGCAGAATCGTCTTTGCGCGAAGAAGCAGCTTCTCGTCTCAAGCAGCCGGAGAGAGCGGCAGCTTCGCAAAGGTGATGAAACAAGCTGTACAACACTGCGATTGTGTGCGCAGCTTGCCAACTGGGAGAAAACAGTACCTGACCACTCTCCTGCCTTTTCTATTCACATGAACATTCGATTGCAAGCTGTTTTGGACAACTTTCTTTCTCTTCTTGCAGAACACTCGGCAGACGTCCGTGCAGCTTCTAGAACACGATGGGAGATGTTTTCTGTTCTGGCAAAGTTTCTCCTTGCCAGACAGAGTGGAAAAGCTTTTTCCTAAGATGTAGACGAGAAGAGAGGCTAAAGACGAAGGTACGGTGCTCTGCAGAGCTAAGCACAGCTCCCGGACCTCTTTCGGCAGAAGGCGCACACCGCAGAGCACTGTGAGCGGCAGAATCGTCTTTGCGCGAAGAAGCAGCTTCTTCGTCTCCGGGAGCCGGAGAGAGCGGCAACTTCGCAAAGGTGATGAAACAAGCTGTACAACACTGCGATTGTGTGCGCAGCTTGCCAACTGAGAGAAAACAGTACCTGACCACTCTCCTGCCTTTTCTATTCACATGAACATTCGATTGCAAGCTGTTTTGGAAAACTTTCTTTCTCTTCTTGCAAAACACTCGGCAGACCTCCGTGCAGCTTCTAGAACACGATGGGAGATGTTTTTTGTGCTGGCACAGTTTCTCCTTGCCAGACAGAGTGGAAAAGCTTTTTGCTAAGATGTAGACGAGAAGAGAGGCTAAAGACGAAGGTACGGTGCTCTGCAGAGCTAAGCACCGCTCCCGGACGTCTTTCGGCAGAAGGCGCACACCGCAGAGCACTGTGAGCGGCAGAATCGTCTTTGCGCGAAGAAGCAGCTTATTCGTCTCCGGGAGCCGGAGAGAGCGGCAGCTTCGCAAAGGTGATGAAACAAGCTGTACAACACTGCGATTGTGTGCGCAGCTTGCCAACTGAGAGAAAACAGTACCTGACCACTCTCCTGCCTTTTCTATTCACATGAACATTCGATTGCAAGCTGTTTTGGACAACTTTCTTTCTCTTCTTGCAAAACACTCGGCAGTCCTCCGTTCAGCCTCTAGAAGACGATGGGAGGTGTTTTCTGTGCTGGCACAGTTTCTCCTTGCCAGACAGAGTGGAAAAGCTTTTTGCTAAGATGTAGACGAGAAGCGAGGCTAAAGAAGCACGTATGGTACTCTGCAGAGCTAAGCATCGCTCCCGGACTTCTTTCGGCAGAAGGCGCACACCGCAGAGCACTGTGAGTGGCAGAATCGTCTTTGCGCGAAGAAGCAGCTTCTTCGTCTCCGGGAGCCGGAGAGAGCGGCAACTTCGCAAAGGTGATGAAACAATCTGTACAACACTGCGATTGTGTGCGCAGCTTGCCAACTGATAGAAAACAGTACCTGACCACTCTCCTGCCTTTTCTCTTCACATGAACATTCGATTGCAAGCTGTTTTGGACAACTTTCTTTCTCTTCTTGCAAGACACTCGGCAGACCTCCGTGCAGCCTCTAGAACACGATGGGAGATGTTTTTTGTGCTGGCACAGTTTCTCCTTGCCAGACAGAGTGGAAAAGCTTTTTGCTAAGATGTAGACGAGAAGAGAGGCTAAAGACGAAGGTACGGTGCTCTGCAGAGCTAAGCACCGCTCCCGGGCCTCTTTCGGCAGAAGGCGCACACCGCAGAACACAGTGAGCGGCAGAATCGTCTTTGCGCGAAGAAGCAGCTTCTTCGTCTCCGGGAGCCGGAGAGAGCGGCAACTTGGCAAAGGTGATAAAACAAGCTGTACAACACTGCGATTGTGTGAGCAGCTTGCCAACTGAGAGAAAACAGTACCTGACCACTCTCCTGCCTTTTCTATTCACATGAACATTCGATTGCAAGCTGTTTTGGACAACTTTCTTTCTCTTCTTGCAAAACACTCGGCAGACCTCCGTGCAGCCTCTAGAACACGATGGGAGATGTTTTCTGTTCTGGCAAAGTTTCTCCTTACCAGACAGAGTGGAAAAGCTTTTTGCTAAGATGTAGACGAGAAGAGAGGCTAAAGACGAAGGTACGGTGCTCTGCAGAGCTAAGCACCGCTCCCGGACCTCTTTCAGCAGAAGGCGCACACCGCAGAGCACTGTGAGCGGCAGAATCGTCTTTGCGCGAAGAAGCAGCTTCTTGGTCTCCGGGAGCCGGAGAGAGCGGCAACTTCGCAAAGGTGATGAAACAAGCTGTACAACACTGCGATTGTGTGCGCAGCTTGCCAACTGAGAGAAAACAGTACCTGACCACGCTCCTGCCTTTTCCATTCACATGAACATTCGATTGCAAGCTGTTTTGGACAACTTTCTTTCTCTTCTTGCAAAACACTCGGCAGACCTCCGTGCAGCCTCTAGAACACGATGGGAGATGTTTTTTGTGCTGGCACAGTTTCTCCTTGCCAGACAGAGTGGAAAAGCTTTTTCCTAAGATGTAGACGAGAAGAGAGGCTAAAGACGAAGGTACGGTGCTCTGCAGAGCTAAGCACCGCTCCCGGATTTCTTTCGGCAGAAGGCGCACACCGCAGAGCACTGTGAGCGGCAGAATCGTCTTTGCGCGAAGAAGCAGCTTCTTCGTCTCCGGGAGCCGGAGAGAGCGGCAACTTCGCAAAGGTGATGAAACAAGCTGTACAACACTGCGATTGTGTGCGCAGCTTGCCAACTGAGAGAAAACAGTACCTGACCACTCTCCTGCCTTTTCGATTCACATGAACATTCGATTGGAAGCTGTTTTGGACAACTTTCTTTCTCTTCTTGCAAAACACTCGGCAGACCTCCGTGCAGCCTCTAGAACACGATGGGAGATGTTTTCTGTACTGGCACAGTTTCTCCTTGCCAGACAGAGTGGAAAAGCTTTTTGCTAAGATGTAGACGAGAAGAGAGGCTAAAGAAGCACGTATGGTACTCTGCAGAGCTAAGCATCGCTCCCGGACCTCTTTCGGCAGAAGGCGTACACCGCAGAGCACAGTGAGCGGCAGAATCGTCTTTGCGCGAAGAAGCAGCTTCTCGTCTCAAGCAGCCGGAGAGAGCGGCAGCTTCGCAAAGGTGATGAAACAAGCTGTACAACACTGCGATTGTGTGCGCAGCTTGCAAACTGAGAGAAAACAGTACCTGACCACTCTCCTGCCTTTTCTCTTCACATGAACATTCGATTGCAAGCTGTTTTGGACAACTTTCTTTCTCTTCTTGCAAGACACTCGGCAGACATCCGTGCAGCCTCTAGAACACGATGGGAGATGTTTTTTGTGCTGGCACAGTTTCTCCTTGCCAGACAGAGTGGAAAAGCTTTTTGCTAAGATGTAGACGAGAAGAGAGGCTAAAGACGAAGGTACGGTGCTCTGCAGAGCTAAGCACCGCTCCCGGGCCTCTTTCGGCAGAAGGCGCACACCGCAGAGCACAGTGAGCGGCAGAATCGTCTTTGCGCGAAGAAGCAGCTTCTTCGTCTCCGGGAGCCGGAGAGAGCGGCAACTTCGCAAAGGTGAAAAAATAAGCTGTACAACACTGCGATTGTGTGCGCAGCTTGCCAACTGAGAGAAAACAGTACCTGACCACTCTCCTGCCTTTTCTATTCACATGAACATTCGATTGCAAGCTGTTTTGGACAACTTTCTTTCTCTTCTTGCAAAACACTCGGCAGACCTCCGTGCAGCCTCTAGAACACGATGGGAGAAGTTTTCTGTGCTGGCAAAATTTCTCCTTGCCAGACAGAGTGGAAAAGCTTTTTGCTAAGATGTAGACGAGAAGAGAGGCTAAAGACGAAGGTACGGTGCTCTGCAGAGCTAAGCACCGCTCCCGGGCCTCTTTCGGCAGAAGGCGCACACCGCAGAACACAGTGAGCGGCAGAATCGTCTTTGCGCGAAGAAGCAGCTTCTTCGTCTCCGGAAGCCGGAGAGAGCGGCAAATTCGCAAAGGTGATAAAACAAGCTGTACAACACTGCGATTGTGTGAGCAGCTTGCCAACTGAGAGAAAACAGTACCTGACCACTCTCCTGCCTTTTCTATTCACATGAACATTCGATTGCAAGCTGTTTTGGACAACTTTCTTTCTCTTCTTGCAAAAGACTCGGCAGACCTCCGTGCAGCCTCTAGAACACGATGGGAGATGTTTTCTGTGCTGGCACAGTTTCTCCTTGCCAGACAGAGTGGAAAAGCTTTTTGCTAAGATGTAGACGAGAAGAGAGGCTAAAGAAGCAGGTATGGTGCTCTGCAGAGCTAAGCACCGCTCCCGGACGTCTTTCGGCAGAAGGCGCACACCGCAGAGCACTGTGAGCGGCAGAATCGTCTTTGAGCGAAGAAGCAGCTTCTTCGTCTCCGGGAGCCGGAGAGAGCGGGCACTTGGCAAAGGTGATGAAACAAGCTGTACAACACTGCGATTGTGTGCGCAGCTTGCCAACTGAGAGAAAACAGTACCTGACCACTCTCCTGCCTTTTCTATTCACATGAACATTCGATTGGAAGCTGTTTTGGACAACTTTCTTTCTCTTCTTGCAAAACACTCGGCAGACCTCCGTGCAGCCTCTAGAACACGATGGGAGATGTTTTTTGTGCTGGCACAGTTTCTCCTTGCCAGACAGAGTGGAAAAGCTTTTTCCTAAGATGTAGACGAGAAGAGAGGCTAAAGACGAAGGTACGGTGCTCTGCAGAGCTAAGCACAGCTCCCGGACCTCTTTCGGCAGAAGGCGCACACCGCAGAGCACTGTGAGCGGCAGAATCGTCTTTGCGCGAAGAAGCAGCTTCTTCGTCTCCGGGAGCCGGAGAGAGCGGTAACTTCGCAAAGGTGATGAAACAAGCTGTACAACACTGCGATTGTGTGCGCAGCTTGCCAACTGAGAGAAAACAGTACCAGACCACTCTCCTGCCTTTTCTATTCACATGAACATTCGATTGCAAGCTGTTTTGGACAACTTTCTTTCTCTTCTTGCAAAACACTCGGCAGACCTCCGTGCAGCCTCTAGAACACGATGGGAGATGTTTTCTGTGCTGGCAAAGTTTCTCCTTGCCAGACAGAGTGGAAAAGCTTTTTGCTAAGATGTAGACGAGAAGAGAGGCTAAAGACGAAGGTACGGTGCTCTGCAGAGCTAAGCATCGCTCCCGGACTTCTTTCGGCAGAAGGCGCACACCGCAGAGCACTGTGAGCGGCAGAATCGTCTTTGCACGAAGAAGCAGCTTCTTCGTCTCCGGGAGCCGGAGAGAGCGGCAACTTCGCAAAGGTGATGAAACAATCTGTACCACACTGCGATTGTGTGCGCAGCTTGCCAAGTGAGAGAAAACAGTACCTGACCACTCTCCTGCCTTTTCTATTCACATGAACATTCGATTGCAAGCTGTTTTGGACAACTTTCTTTCTCTTCTTGCAAAACACTCGGCAGACCTCCGTGCAGCCTCTAGAACACGATGGGAGATGTTTTTTCTGCTGGCACAGTTTCTCCTTGCCAGACAGAGTGGAAAAGCTTTTTGCTAAGATGTAGACGAGAAGAGAGGCTAAAGACGAAGGTACGGTGCTCTGCAGAGCTAAGCACCGCTCCCGGACCTCTTCGGCAGAAGACGCACACCGCAGAGCACTGTGAGCGGCACAATCGTCTTTGCGCGAAGAAGCAGCTTCTTCGTCTCCGGGAGCCGGAGAGAGCGGCAACTTCGCAAAGGTGATGAAACAAGCTGTACAACACTGCGATTGTGTGCGCAGCTTGCCAACTGAGAGAAAACAGTACCTGACCACTCTCCTGCCTTTTCTATTCACATGAACATTCGATTGCAAGCTGTTTTGGACAACTTTCTTTCTCTTCTTGCAAAACACTCGGCAGACCTCCGTGAGGCCTCTAGAACACGATGGGAGATGTTTTGTGTGCTGGCAAAGTTTGTCCTTGCCAGACAGAGTGGAAAAGCTTTTAGCTAAGATGTAGACGAGAAGCGAGGCTAAAGAAGCACGTATGGTACTCTGCAGAGCTAAGCACCGCTCCCGGACCTCTTTCGGTAGAAGGCGCACACCGCAGAGCACTGTGAGCGGCAGAATCGTCTTTGCGCGAAGAAGCAGCTTCTTCGTCTCCGGGAGGCGGAGAGAGCGGCAACTTCGCAAAGGTGATGAAACAAGCTGTACAACACTGCGATTGTGTGCGCAGCTTGCCAAGTGAGAGAAAACAGTACCTGACCACTCTCCTGCCTTTTCTATTCACATGAACATTCGATTGCAAGCTGTTTTGGACAACTTTCTTTCTCTTCTTGCAAAACACTCGGCAGACCTCCGTGCAGCCTCTAGAACACGATGGGAGATGTTTTCTGTGCTGGCACAGTTTCTCCTTGCCAGACAGAGTGGAAAAGCTTTTTGCTAAGATGTAGACGAGAAGAGAGGCTAAAGACGAGGGTACGGTGCTCTGCAGAGCTAAGCACCGCTCCCGGATGTCTTTCGGCAGAAGGCGCACACCGCAGAGCACAGTGAGCGGCAGAATCGTCTTTGCGCGAAGAAGCAGCTTCTTCGTCTCCGGGAGCCGGAGAGAGCGGCAACTTCGCAAAGGTGATGAAACAAGCTGTACAACACTGCGATTGTGTGCGCAGCTTGCCAAGTGAGAGAAAACAGTACCTGACCACTCTCCTGCCTTTTCTATTCACATGAACATTCGATTGCAAGCTGTTTTGGACAACTTTCTTTCTCTTCTTGCAAAACACTCGGCAGACCTCCGTGCAGCCTCTAGAACACGATGGGAGATGTTTTTTGTGCTGGCACAGTTTCTCCTTGCCAGACAGAGTGGAAAAGCTTTTTGCTAAGATGTAGACGAGAAGAGAGGCTAAAGACGAAGGTACGGTGCTCTGCAGAGCTAAGCACCGCTCCCGTGCGTCTTTCGGCAGATGGCGCACACCGCAGAGCACTGTGAGCGGCAGAATCGTCTTTGCGCGAAGAAGCAGCTTCTTCGTCTCCGGGAGCCGGAGAGAGCGGCAACTTTGCAAAGGTGATGAAACAAGCTGTACAACACTGCGATTGTGTGAGCAGCTTGCCAAGTGAGAGAAAACAGTACCTGACCACTCTCCTGCCTTTTCTATTCACATGAACTTTCGATTGCAAGCTGTTTTGGAAAACTTTCCTTCTCTTCTTGCAAAACACTCGGCAGACCTCCGTGCAGCCTCTAGAACACGATGGGAGATGTTTTCTGTGCTGGCACAGTTTCTCCTTGCCAGACAGAGTGGAAAAGCTTTTTGCTAAGATGTAGACGAGAAGAGAGGCTAAAGACGAAGGTACGGTGCTCTGCAGAGCTAAGCACCGCTCCCGGACTTCTTTCGGCAGAAGGCGCACACCGCAGAGCACTGTGAGCGGCAGAATCGTCTTTGCGCGAAGAAGCAGCTTCTTCGTCTCCGGGAGCCGGAGAGAGCGGCAACTTCGCAAAGGTGATGAAACAAGCTGTACAACACTGCGATTGTGTGCGCAGCTTGCCAACTGAGAGAAAACAGTACCTGACCACTCTCCTGCCTTTTCGATTCACATGAACATTCGATTGGAAGCTGTTTTGGACAACTTCCTTTCTCTTCTTGCAAAACACTCGGCAGACCTCCGTGCAGCCTCTAGAACACGATGGGAGATGTTTTCTGTGCTGGCACAGTTTCTCCTTGCCAGACAGAGTGGAAAAGCTTTTTGCTAAGATGTAGACGAGAAGCGAGGCTAAAGAAGCACGTATGGTACTCTGCAGAGCTAAGCATCGCTCCCGGACTTCTTTCGGCAGAAGGCGCACACCGCAGAGCACTGTGAGTGGCAGAATCGTCTTTGCGCGAAGAAGCAGCTTCTTCGTCTCCGGGAGCCGGAGAGAGCGGCAACTTCGCAAAGGTGATGAAACAATCTGTACAACACTGCGATTGTGTGCGCAGCTTGCCAACTGATAGAAAACAGTACCTGACCACTCTCCTGCCTTTTCTCTTCACATGAACATTCGATTGCAAGCTGTTTTGGACAACTTTCTTTCTCTTCTTGCAAGACACTCGGCAGACCTCCGTGCAGCCTCTAGAACACGATGGGAGATGTTTTTTGTGCTGGCACAGTTTCTCCTTGCCAGACAGAGTGGAAAAGCTTTTTGCTAAGATGTAGACGAGAAGAGAGGCTAAAGACGAAGGTACGGTGCTCTGCAGAGCTAAGCACCGCTCCCGGGCCTCTTTCGGCAGAAGGCGCACACCGCAGAACACAGTGAGCGGCAGAATCGTCTTTGCGCGAAGAAGCAGCTTCTTCGTCTCCGGGAGCCGGAGAGAGCGGCAACTTCGCAAAGGTGATAAAACAAGCTGTACAACACTGCGATTGTGTGAGCAGCTTGCCAACTGAGAGAAAACAGTACCTGACCACTCTCCTGCCTTTTCTATTCACATGAACATTCGATTGCAAGCTGTTTTGGACAACTTTCTTTCTCTTCTTGCAAAACACTCGGCAGACCTCCGTGCAGTCTCTAGAAGACGATGGGAGATGTTTTCTGTTCTGGCAAAGTTTCTCCTTACCAGACAGAGTGGAAAAGCTTTTTGCTAAGATGTAGACGAGAAGAGAGGCTAAAGACGAAGGTACGGTGCTCTGCAGAGCTAAGCACCGCTCCCGGACCTCTTTCGGCAGAAGGCGCACACCGCAGAGCACTGTGAGCGGCAGAATCGTCTTTGCGCGAAGAAGCAGCTTCTTGGTCTCCGGGAGCCGGAGAGAGCGGCAACTTCGCAAAGGTGATGAAACAAGCTGTACAACACTGCGATTGTGTGCGCAGCTTGCCAAGTGAGAGAAAACAGTACCTGACCACGCTCCTGCCTTTTCCATTCACATGAACATTCGATTGCAAGCTGTTTTGGACAACTTTCTTTCTCTTCTTGCAAAACACTCGGCAGACCTCCGTGCAGCCTCTAGAACACGATGGGAGATGTTTTCTGTGCTGGCACAGTTTCTCCTTGCCAGACAGAGTGGAAAAGCTTTTTGCTAAGATGTAGACGAGAAGAGAGGCTAAAGACGAAGGTACGGTGCTCTGCAGAGCTAAGCACCGCTCCCGTGCGTCTTTCGGCAGATGGCGCACACCGCAGAGCACTGTGAGCGGCAGAATCGTCTTTGCGCGAAGAAGCAGCTTCTTCGTCTCCGGCAGCCGGAGAGAGCGGCAACTTTGCAAAGGTGATGAAACAAGCTGTACAACACTGCGATTGTGTGAGCAGCTTGCCAAGTGAGAGAAAACAGTACCTGACCACTCTCCTGCCTTTTCTATTCACATGAACATTCGATTGCAAGCTGTTTTGGAAAACTTTCCTTCTCTTCTTGCAAAACACTCGGCAGACCTCCGTGCAGCCTCTAGAACACGATGGGAGATGTTTTCTGTGCTGGCACAGTTTCTCCTTGCCAGACACAGTGGAAAAGCTTTTTGCTAAGATGTAGACGAGAAGAGAGGCTAAAGACGAAGGTACGGTGCTCTGCAGAGCTAAGCACCGCTCCCGGACTTCTTTCGGCAGAAGGCGCACACCGCAGAGCACTGTGAGCGGCAGAATCGTCTTTGCGCGAAGAAGCAGCTTCTTCGTCTCCGGGAGCCGGAGAGAGCGGCAACTTCGCAAAGGTGATGAAACAAGCTGTACAACACTGCGATTGTGTGCGCAGCTTGCCAACTGAGAGAAAACAGTACCTGACCACTCTCCTGCCTTTTCGATTCACATGAACATTCGATTGGAAGCTGTTTTGGACAACTTTCTTTCTCTTCTAGCAAAACACTCGGCAGACCTCCGTGCAGCCTCTAGAACACGATGGGACATGTTTTCTGTACTGGCACAGTTTCTCCTTGCCAGACAGAGTGGAAAAGCTTTTTGCTAAGATGTAGACGAGAAGAGAGGCTAAAGAAGCACGTATGGTACTCTGCAGAGCTAAGCATCGCTCCCGGACCTCTTTCGGCAGAAGGCGTACACCGCAGAGCACAGTGAGCGGCAGAATCGTCTTTGCGCGAAGAAGCAGCTTCTCGTCTCAAGCAGCCGGAGAGAGCGGCAGATTCGCAAAGGTGATGAAACAAGCTGTACAACACTGCGATTGTGTGCGCAGCTTGCCAACTGAGAGAAAACAGTACCTGACCACTCTCCTGCCTTTTCTCTTCACATGAACATTCGATTGCAAGCTGTTTTGGACAACTTTCTTTCTCTTCTTGCAAGACACTCGGCAGACCTCCGTGCAGCCTCTAGAACACGATGGGAGATGTTTTTTGTGCTGGCACAGTTTCTCCTTGCCAGACAGAGTGGAAAAGCTTTTTGCTAAGATGTAGACGAGAAGAGAGGCTAAAGACGAAGGTACGGTGCTCTGCAGAGCTAAGCACCGCTCCCGGGCCTCTTTCGGCAGAAGGCGCACACCGCAGAGCACAGTGAGCGGCAGAATCGTCTTTGCGCGAAGAAGCAGCTTCTTCGTCTCCGGGAGCCGGAGAGAGCGGCAACTTCGCAAAGGTGAAAAAACAAGCTGTACAACACTGCGATTGTGTGCGCAGCTTGCCAACTGAGAGAAAACAGTACCTGACCACTCTCCTGCCTTTTCTATTCACATGAACATTCGATTGCAAGCTGTTTTGGACAACTTTCTTTCTCTTCTTGCAAAACACTCGGCAGACCTCCGTGCAGCCTCTAGAACACGATGGGAGGTGTTTTCTGTGCTGGCAAAATTTCTCCTTGCCAGACAGAGTGGAAAAGCTTTTTGCTAAGATGTAGACGAGAAGAGAGGCTAAAGACGAAGGTACGGTGCTCTGCAGAGCTAAGCACCGCTCCCGGGCCTCTTTCGGCAGAAGGCGCACACCGCAGAGCACTGTGAGCGGCAGAATCGTCTTTGCGCGAAGAAGCAGCTTCTTCGTCTCCGGGAGCCGGAGAGAGCGGCAACTTCGCAAAGGTGATGAAACAAGCTGTACAACACTGCGATTGTGTGCGCAGCTTGCCAACTGAGAGAAAACAGTACCTGACCACTCTCCTGCCTTTTCGATTCACATGAACATTCGATTGCAAGCTGTTTTGGACAACTTTCTTTCTCTTCTTGCAAAACACTCGGCAGACCTCCGTGCAGCCTCTAGAACACGATGGGAGATGTTTTCTGTGCTGGCACAGTTTCTCCTTGCCAGACAGAGTGGAAAAGCTTTTTGCTAAGATGTAGACGAGAAGCGTGGCTAAAGAAGCACGTATGGTACTTTGCAGAGCTAAGCATCGCTCCCGGACTTCTTTCGGCAGAAGGCGCACACCGCAGAGCACTGTGAGCGGCAGAATCGTCTTTGCGCGAAGAAGCAGCTTCTTCGTCTCCGGCAGCCGGAGAGAGCGGCAACTTTGCAAAGGTGATGAAACAAGCTGTACAACACTGCGATTGTGTGAGCAGCTTGCCAAGTGAGAGAAAACAGTACCTGACCACTCTCCTGCCTTTTCTATTCACTTGAACATTCGATTGCAAGCTGTTTTGGACAACTTTCTTTCTCTTCTTGCAAAACACTCGGCAGACCTCCGTGCAGCCTCTAGAACACGATGGGAGATGTTTTCTGTGCTGGCACAGTTTCTCCTTGCCAGACAGAGTGGAAAAGCTTTTTGCTAAGATGTAGACGAGAAGAGAGGCTAAAGAAGCAGGTATGGTGCTCTGCAGAGCTAAGCACCGCTCCCGGACGTCTTTCGGCAGAAGGCGCACACCGCAGAGCACTGTGAGCGGCAGAATCGTCTTTGCGCGAAGAAGCAGCTTATTCGTCTCCGGGAGCCCGAGAGAGCGGCAGCTTCGCAAAGGTGATGAAACAAGCTGTACAACACTGCGATTGTGTGCGCAGCTTGCCAACTGAGAGAAAACAGTACCTGACCACTCTCCTGCCTTTTCGATTCACATGAACATTCGATTGGAAGCTGTTTTGGACAACTTCCTTTCTCTTCTTGCAAAACACTCGGCAGACCTCCGTGCAGCCTCTAGAACACGATGGGAGATGTTTTCTGTGCTGGCACAGTTTCTCCTTGCCAGACAGAGTGGAAAAGCTTTTTGCTAAGATGTAGACGAGAAGCGAGGCTAAAGAAGCACGTATGGTACTCTGCAGAGCTAAGCATCGCTCCCGGACTTCTTTCGGCAGAAGGCGCACACCGCAGAGCACTGTGAGTGGCAGAATCGTCTTTGCGCGAAGAAGCAGCTTCTTCGTCTCCGGGAGCCGGAGAGAGCGGCAACTTCGCAAAGGTGATGAAACAATCTGTACAACACTGCGATTGTGTGCGCAGCTTGCCAACTGATAGAAAACAGTACCTGACCACTCTCCTGCCTTTTCTCTTCACATGAACATTCGATTGCAAGCTGTTTTGGACAACTTTCTTTCTCTTCTTGCAAGACACTCGGCAGACCTCCGTGCAGCCTCTAGAACACGATGGGAGATGTTTTTTGTGCTGGCACAGTTTCTCCTTGCCAGACAGAGTGGAAAAGCTTTTTGCTAAGATGTAGACGAGAAGAGAGGCTAAAGACGAAGGTACGGTGCTCTGCAGAGCTAAGCACCGCTCCCGGGCCTCTTTCGGCAGAAGGCGCACACCGCAGAACACAGTGAGCGGCAGAATCGTCTTTGCGCGAAGAAGCAGCTTCTTCGTCTCCGGGAGCCGGAGAGAGCGGCAACTTCGCAAAGGTGATAAAACAAGCTGTACAACACTGCGATTGTGTGAGCAGCTTGCCAACTGAGAGAAAACAGTACCTGACCACTCTCCTGCCTTTTCTATTCACATGAACATTCGATTGCAAGCTGTTTTGGACAACTTTCTTTCTCTTCTTGCAAAACACTCGGCAGACCTCCGTGCAGTCTCTAGAAGACGATGGGAGATGTTTTCTGTTCTGGCAAAGTTTCTCCTTACCAGACAGAGTGGAAAAGCTTTTTGCTAAGATGTAGACGAGAAGAGAGGCTAAAGACGAAGGTACGGTGCTCTGCAGAGCTAAGCACCGCTCCCGGACCTCTTTCGGCAGAAGGCGCACACCGCAGAGCACTGTGAGCGGCAGAATCGTCTTTGCGCGAAGAAGCAGCTTCTTGGTCTCCGGGAGCCGGAGAGAGCGGCAACTTCGCAAAGGTGATGAAACAAGCTGTACAACACTGCGATTGTGTGCGCAGCTTGCCAAGTGAGAGAAAACAGTACCTGACCACGCTCCTGCCTTTTCCATTCACATGAACATTCGATTGCAAGCTGTTTTGGACAACTTTCTTTCTCTTCTTGCAAAACACTCGGCAGACCTCCGTGCAGCCTCTAGAACACGATGGGAGATGTTTTCTGTGCTGGCACAGTTTCTCCTTGCCAGACAGAGTGGAAAAGCTTTTTGCTAAGATGTAGACGAGAAGAGAGGCTAAAGACGAAGGTACGGTGCTCTGCAGAGCTAAGCACCGCTCCCGTGCGTCTTTCGGCAGATGGCGCACACCGCAGAGCACTGTGAGCGGCAGAATCGTCTTTGCGCGAAGAAGCAGCTTCTTCGTCTCCGGCAGCCGGAGAGAGCGGCAACTTTGCAAAGGTGATGAAACAAGCTGTACAACACTGCGATTGTGTGAGCAGCTTGCCAAGTGAGAGAAAACAGTACCTGACCACTCTCCTGCCTTTTCTATTCACATGAACATTCGATTGCAAGCTGTTTTGGAAAACTTTCCTTCTCTTCTTGCAAAACACTCGGCAGACCTCCGTGCAGCCTCTAGAACACGATGGGAGATGTTTTCTGTGCTGGCACAGTTTCTCCTTGCCAGACACAGTGGAAAAGCTTTTTGCTAAGATGTAGACGAGAAGAGAGGCTAAAGACGAAGGTACGGTGCTCTGCAGAGCTAAGCACCGCTCCCGGACTTCTTTCGGCAGAAGGCGCACACCGCAGAGCACTGTGAGCGGCAGAATCGTCTTTGCGCGAAGAAGCAGCTTCTTCGTCTCCGGGAGCCGGAGAGAGCGGCAACTTCGCAAAGGTGATGAAACAAGCTGTACAACACTGCGATTGTGTGCGCAGCTTGCCAACTGAGAGAAAACAGTACCTGACCACTCTCCTGCCTTTTCGATTCACATGAACATTCGATTGGAAGCTGTTTTGGACAACTTTCTTTCTCTTCTAGCAAAACACTCGGCAGACCTCCGTGCAGCCTCTAGAACACGATGGGACATGTTTTCTGTACTGGCACAGTTTCTCCTTGCCAGACAGAGTGGAAAAGCTTTTTGCTAAGATGTAGACGAGAAGAGAGGCTAAAGAAGCACGTATGGTACTCTGCAGAGCTAAGCATCGCTCCCGGACCTCTTTCGGCAGAAGGCGTACACCGCAGAGCACAGTGAGCGGCAGAATCGTCTTTGCGCGAAGAAGCAGCTTCTCGTCTCAAGCAGCCGGAGAGAGCGGCAGCTTCGCAAAGGTGATGAAACAAGCTGTACAACACTGCGATTGTGTGCGCAGCTTGCCAACTGAGAGAAAACAGTACCTGACCACTCTCCTGCCTTTTCTCTTCACATGAACATTCGATTGCAAGCTGTTTTGGACAACTTTCTTTCTCTTCTTGCAAGACACTCGGCAGACCTCCGTGCAGCCTCTAGAACACGATGGGAGATGTTTTTTGTGCTGGCACAGTTTCTCCTTGCCAGACAGAGTGGAAAAGCTTTTTGCTAAGATGTAGACGAGAAGAGAGGCTAAAGACGAAGGTACGGTGCTCTGCAGAGCTAAGCACCGCTCCCGGGCCTCTTTCGGCAGAAGGCGCACACCGCAGAGCACAGTGAGCGGCAGAATCGTCTTTGCGCGAAGAAGCAGCTTCTTCGTCTCCGGGAGCCGGAGAGAGCGGCAACTTCGCAAAGGTGAAAAAACAAGCTGTACAACACTGCGATTGTGTGCGCAGCTTGCCAACTGAGAGAAAACAGTACCTGACCACTCTCCTGCCTTTTCTATTCACATGAACATTCGATTGCAAGCTGTTTTGGACAACTTTCTTTCTCTTCTTGCAAAACACTCGGCAGACCTCCGTGCAGCCTCTAGAACACGATGGGAGGTGTTTTCTGTGCTGGCAAAATTTCTCCTTGCCAGACAGAGTGGAAAAGCTTTTTGCTAAGATGTAGACGAGAAGAGAGGCTAAAGACGAAGGTACGGTGCTCTGCAGAGCTAAGCACCGCTCCCGGGCCTCTTTCGGCAGAAGGCGCACACCGCAGAGCACTGTGAGCGGCAGAATCGTCTTTGCGCGAAGAAGCAGCTTCTTCGTCTCCGGGAGCCGGAGAGAGCGGCAACTTCGCAAAGGTGATGAAACAAGCTGTACAACACTGCGATTGTGTGCGCAGCTTGCCAACTGAGAGAAAACAGTACCTGACCACTCTCCTGCCTTTTCGATTCACATGAACATTCGATTGCAAGCTGTTTTGGACAACTTTCTTTCTCTTCTTGCAAAACACTCGGCAGACCTCCGTGCAGCCTCTAGAACACGATGGGAGATGTTTTCTGTGCTGGCACAGTTTCTCCTTGCCAGACAGAGTGGAAAAGCTTTTTGCTAAGATGTAGACGAGAAGCGTGGCTAAAGAAGCACGTATGGTACTTTGCAGAGCTAAGCATCGCTCCCGGACTTCTTTCGGCAGAAGGCGCACACCGCAGAGCACTGTGAGCGGCAGAATCGTCTTTGCGCGAAGAAGCAGCTTCTTCGTCTCCGGGAGCTGGGGAGAGCGGCAACTTTGCAAAGGTGATGAAACAAGCTGTACAACACTGCGATTGTGTGAGCAGCTTGCCAAGTGAGAGAAAACAGTACCTGACCACTCTCCTGCCTTTTCTATTCACTTGAACATTCGATTGCAAGCTGTTTTGGACAACTTTCTTTCTCTTCTTGCAAAACACTCGGCAGACCTCCGTGCAGCCTCTAGAACACGATGGGAGATGTTTTCTGTGCTGGCACAGTTTCTCCTTGCCAGACAGAGTGGAAAAGCTTTTTGCTAAGATGTAGACGAGAAGAGAGGCTAAAGAAGCAGGTATGGTGCTCTGCAGAGCTAAGCACCGCTCCCGGACGTCTTTCGGCAGAAGGCGCACACCGCAGAGCACTGTGAGCGGCAGAATCGTCTTTGCGCGAAGAAGCAGCTTATTCGTCTCCGGGAGCCCGAGAGAGCGGCAGCTTCGCAAAGGTGATGAAACAAGCTGTACAACACTGCGATTGTGTGCGCAGATTGCCAACTGAGAGAAAACAGTACCTGACCACTCTCCTGCCTTTTCGATTCACATGAACATTCGATTGCAAGCTGTTTTGGACAACTTTCTTTCTCTTCTTGCAAAACACTCGGCAGACCTCCGTGCAGCCTCTAGAACACGATGGGAGATGTTTTTTGTGCTGGCACAGTTTCTCCTTGCCAGACAGAGTGGAAAAGCTTTTTGCTAAGATGTAGACGAGAAGAGAGGCTAAAGACGAAGGTACGGTGCTCTGCAGAGCTAAGCATCGCTCCCGGACCTCTTTCGGCAGAAGGCGCACACCGCAGAGCACTGTGAGCGGCAGAATCGTCTTTGCGCGAAGAAGCAGCTTCTTCGTCTCCGGGAGCCGGAGAGAGCGGCAACTTCGCAAAGGTGATGAAACAATCTGTACAACACTGCGATTGTGTGCGCAGCTTGCCAACTGAGAGAAAACAGTACCTGACCACTCTCCTGCCTTTTCTATTCACATGAACATTCGATTGCAAGCTGTTTTGGACAACTTTCTTTCTCTTCTTGCAAAACACTCGGCAGACCTCCGTGCAGCCTCTAGAACACGATGGGAGATGTTTTTTGTGCTGGCACAGTTTCTCCTTGCCAGACAGAGTGGAAAAGCTTTTTGCTAAGATGTAGACGAGAAGAGAGGCTAAAGACGAAGGTACGGTGCTCTGCAGAGCTAAGCACAGCTCCCGGACCTCTTTCGGCAGAAGGCGCACACCGCAGAGCACTGTGAGCGGCAGAATCGTCTTTGCGCGAAGAAGCAGCTTCTTCGTCTCCGGGAGCCGGAGAGAGCGGTAACTTCGCAAAGGTGATGAAACAAGCTGTACAACACTGCGATTGTGTGCGCAGCTTGCCAACTGAGAGAAAGCAGTACCTGACCACTCTCCTGCCTTTTCTATTCACATGAACATTCGATTGCAAGCTGTTTTGGACAACTTTCTTTCTCTTCTTGCAAAACACTCGGCAGACCTCCGTGCAGCCTCTAGAACACGATGGGAGATGTTTTCTGTGCTGGCACAGTTTCTCCTTGCCAGACAGAGTGGAAAAGCTTTTTGCTAAGATGTAGACGAGAAGCGTGGCTAAAGAAGCACGTATGGTACTCTGCAGAGCTAAGCATCGCTCCCGTGCCTCTTTCGGCAGAAGGCGCACACCGCAGAGCACTGTGAGCGGCAGAATCGTCTTTGCGCGAAGAAGCAGCTTCTTCGTCTCCGGGAGCCGGAGAGAGCGGCAACTTCGCAAAGGTGATGAAACAAGCTGTACAACACTGCGATTGTGTGCGCAGCTTGCCAACTGAGAGAAAACAGTACCTGACCACTCTCCTGCCTTTTCTATTCACATGAACATTCGATTGCAAGCTGTTTTTGACAACTTTCTTTCTCTTCTTGCAAAACACACGGCAGACCTCCGTGCAGCTTCTAGAACACGATGGGAGATGTTTTTTGTGCTGGCACAGTTTCTCCTTGCCAGACAGAGTGGAAAAGCTTTTTGCTAAGATGTAGACGAGAAGAGAGGCTAAAGACGAAGGTACGGTGCTCTGCAGAGCTAAGCACCGCTCCCGGACGTCTTTCGGCAGAAGGCGCACACCGCAGAGCACTGTGAGCGGCAGAATCGTCTTTGCGCGAAGAAGCAGCTTATTCGTCTCCGGGAGCCGGAGAGAGCGGCAGCTTCGCAAAGGTGATGAAACAAGCTGTACAACACTGCGATTGTGTGCGCAGCTTGCCAACTGAGAGAAAACAGTACCTGACCACTCTCCTGCCTTTTCTATTCACATGAACATTCGATTGCAAGCTGTTTTGGACAACTTTCTTTCTCTTCTTGCAAAACACTCGGCAGTCCTCCGTTCAGCCTCTAGAAGACGATGGGAGGTGTTTTCTGTGCTGGCACAGTTTCTCCTTGCCAGACAGAGTGGAAAAGCTTTTTGCTAAGATGTAGACGAGAAGCGAGGCTAAAGAAGCACGTATGGTACTCTGCAGAGCTAAGCATCGCTCCCGGACTTCTTTCGGCAGAAGGCGCACACCGCAGAGCACTGTGAGTGGCAGAATCGTCTTTGCGCGAAGAAGCAGCTTCTTCGTCTCCGGGAGCCGGAGAGAGCGGCAACTTCGCAAAGGTGATGAAACAATCTGTACAACACTGCGATTGTGTGCGCAGCTTGCCAACTGAGAGAAAACAGTACCTGACCACTCTCCTGCCTTTTCGATTCACATGAACATTCGATTGGAAGCTGTTTTGGACAACTTTCTTTCTCTTCTTGCAAGACACTCGGCAGACCTCCGTGCAGCCTCTAGAACACGATGGGAGATGTTTTTTGTGCTGGCACAGTTTCTCCTTGCCAGACAGAGTGGAAAAGCTTTTTGCTAAGATGTAGACGAGAAGAGAGGCTAAAGACGAAGGTACGGTGCTCTGCAGAGCTAAGCACCGCTCCCGGGCCTCTTTCGGCAGAAGGCGCACACCGCAGAACACAGTGAGCGGCAGAATCGTCTTTGCGCGAAGAAGCAGCTTCTTCGTCTCCGGGAGCCGGAGAGAGCGGCAACTTCGCAAAGGTGATGAAACAAGCTGTACAACACTGCGATTGTGTGCGCAGCTTGCCAACTGAGAGAAAACAGTACCTGACCACTCTCCTGCCTTTTCTATTCACATGAACATTCGATTGCAAGCTGTTTTGGACAACTTTCTTTCTCTTCTTGCAAAACACTCGGCAGACCTGCGTGCAGCCTCTAGAACACGATGGGAGATGTTTTCTGTTCTGGCAAAATTTCTCCTTACCAGACAGAGTGGAAAAGCTTTTTACTAAGATGTAGACGAGAAGAGAGGCTAAAGACGAAGGTACGGTGCTCTGCAGAGCTAAGCACCGCTCCCGGACCTCTTTCAGCAGAAGGCGCACACCGCAGAGCACTGTGAGCGGCAGAATCGTCTTTGCGCGAAGAAGCAGCTTCTTGGTCTCCGGGAGCCGGAGAGAGCGGCAACTTCGCAAAGGTGATGAAACAAGCTGTACAACACTGCGATTGTGTGCGCAGCTTGCCAAGTGAGAGAAAACAGTACCTGACCACGCTCCTGCCTTTTCCATTCACATGAACATTCGATTGCAAGCTGTTTTGGACAACTTTCTTTCTCTTCTTGCAAAACACTCGGCAGACCTCCGTGCAGCCTCTAGAACACGATGGGAGATGTTTTTTGTGCTGGCACAGTTTCTCCTTGCCAGACAGAGTGGAAAAGCTTTTTGCTAAGATGTAGACGAGAAGAGAGGCTAAAGACGAAGGTACGGTGCTCTGCAGAGCTAAGCACCGCTCCCGTGCGTCTTTCGGCAGATGGCGCACACCGCAGAGCACTGTGAGCGGCAGAATCGTCTTTGCGCGAAGAAGCAGCTTCTTCGTCTCCGGGAGCCGGAGAGAGCGGCAACTTTGCAAAGGTGATGAAACAAGCTGTACAACACTGCGATTGTGTGAGCAGCTTGCCAAGTGAGAGAAAACAGTACCTGACCACTCTCCTGCCTTTTCTATTCACATGAACATTCGATTGCAAGCTGTTTTGGAAAACTTTCCTTCTCTTCTTGCAAAACACTCGGCAGACCTCCGTGCAGCCTCTAGAACACGATGGGAGATGTTTTCTGTGCTGGCACAGTTTCTCCTTGCCAGACAGAGTGGAAAAGCTTTTTGCTAAGATGTAGACGAGAAGAGAGGCTAAAGACGAAGGTACGGTGCTCTGCAGAGCTAAGCACCGCTCCCGGACTTCTTTCGGCAGAAGGCGCACACCGCAGAGCACTGTGAGCGGCAGAATCGTCTTTGCGCGAAGAAGCAGCTTCTTCGTCTCCGGGAGCCGGAGAGAGCGGCAACTTCGCAAAGGTGATGAAACAAGCTGTACAACACTGCGATTGTGTGCGCAGCTTGCCAAGTGAGAGAAAACAGTACCTGACCACTCTCCTGCCTTTTCTATTCACATGAACATTCGATTGCAAGCTGTTTTGGACAACTTTCTTTCTCTTCTTGCAAAACACTCGGCAGACCTCCGTGCAGCCTCTAGAAGACGATGGGAGATGTTTTCTGTGCTGGCACAGTTTCTCCTTGCCAGACAGAGTGGAAAAGCTTTTTGCTAAGATGTAGACGAGAAGAGAGGCTAAAGAAGCACGTATGGTACTCTGCAGAGCTAAACATCGCTCCCGGACCTCTTTCGGCAGAAGGCGCACACCGCAGAGCACAGTGAGCGGCAGAATCGTCTTTGCGCGAAGAAGCAGCTTCTCGTCTCAAGCAGCCGGAGAGAGCGGCAGCTTCGCAAAGGTGATGAAACAAGCTGTACAACACTGCGATTGTGTGCGCAGCTTGCCAACTGAGAGAAAACAGTACCTGACCACTCTCCTGCCTTTTCTCTTCACATGAACATTCGATTGCAAGCTGTTTTGGACAACTTTCTTTCTCTTCTTGCAAGACACTCGGCAGACCTCCGTGCAGCCTCTAGAACACGATGGGAGATGTTTTTTGTGCTGGCACAGTTTCTCCTTGCCAGACAGAGTGGAAAAGCTTTTTGCTAAGATGTAGACGAGAAGAGAGGCTAAAGACGAAGGTACGGTGCTCTGCAGAGCTAAGCACCGCTCCCGGGCCTCTTTCGGCAGAAGGCGCACACCGCAGAGCACAGTGAGCGGCAGAATCGTCTTTGCGCGAAGAAGCAGCTTCTTCGTCTCCGGGAGCCGGAGAGAGCAGCAACTTCGCAAAGGTGAAAAAACAAGCTGTACAACACTGCGATTGTGTGCGCAGCTTGCCAACTGAGAGAAAACAGTACCTGACCACTCTCCTGCCTTTTCTATTCACATGAACATTCGATTGCAAGCTGTTTTGGACAACTTTCTTTCTCTTCTTGCAAAACACTCGGCAGACCTCCGTGCAGCCTCTAGAACACGATGGGAGAAGTTTTCTGTGCTGGCAAAATTTCTCCTTGCCAGACAGAGTGGAAAAGCTTTTTGCTAAGATGTAGACGAGAAGAGAGGCTAAAGACGAAGGTACGGTGCTCTGCAGAGCTAAGCACCGCTCCCGGGCCTCTTTCGGCAGAAGGCGCACACCGCAGAGCACTGTGAGCGGCAGAATCGTCTTTGCGCGAAGAAGCAGCTTCTTCGTCTCCGGGAGCCGGAGAGAGCGGCAACTTCGCAAAGGTGATGAAACAAGCTGTACAACACTGCGATTGTGTGCGCAGCTTGCCAAGTGAGAGAAAACAGTACCTGACCACTCTCCTGCCTTTTCTATTCACATGAACATTCGATTGCAAGCTGTTTTGGACAACTTTCTTTCTCTTCTTGCAAAACACTCGGCAGACCTCCGTGCAGCCTCTAGAACACGATGGGAGATGTTTTTTGTGCTGGCACAGTTTCTCCTTGCCAGACAGAGTGGAAAAGCTTTTTGCTAAGATGTAGACGAGAAGCGTGGCTAAAGAAGCACGTATGGTACTCTGCAGAGCTAAGCATCGCTCCCGGACTTCTTTCGGCAGAAGGCGCACACCGCAGAGCACTGTGAGCGGCAGAATCGTCTTTGCGCGAAGAAGCAGCTTCTTCGTCTCCGGGAGCTGGGGAGAGCGGCAACTTTGCAAAGGTGATGAAACAAGCTGTACAACACTGCGATTGTGTGAGCAGCTTGCCAAGTGAGAGAAAACAGTACCTGACCACTCTCCTGCCTTTTCTATTCACTTGAACATTCGATTGCAAGCTGTTTTGGACAACTTTCTTTCTCTTCTTGCAAAACACTCGGCAGACCTCCGTGCAGCCTCTAGAACACGATGGGAGATGTTTTCTGTGCTGGCACAGTTTCTCCTTGCCAGACAGAGTGGAAAAGCTTTTTGCTAAGATGTAGACGAGAAGAGAGGCTAAAGAAGCAGGTATGGTGCTCTGCAGAGCTAAGCACCGCTCCCGGACGTCTTTCGGCAGAAGGCGCACACCGCAGAGCACTGTGAGCGGCAGAATCGTCTTTGCGCGAAGAAGCAGCTTCTTCGTCTCCGGGAGCCGGAGAGAGCGGCAGCTTCGCAAAGGTGATGAAACAAGCTGTACAACACTGCGATTGTGTGCGCAGATTGCCAACTGAGAGAAAACAGTACCTGACCACTCTCCTGCCTTTTCTATTCACTTGAACATTCGATTGGAAGCTGTTTTGGACAACTTTCTTTCTCTTCTTGCAAAACACTCGGCAGTCCTCCGTTCAGCCTCTAGAAGACGATGGGAGGTGTTTTCTGTGCTGGCACAGTTTCTCCTTGCCAGACAGAGTGGAAAAGCTTTTTGCTAAGATGTAGACGAGAAGCGAGGCTAAAGAAGCACGTATGGTACTCTGCAGAGCTAAGCATCGCTCCCGGACTTCTTTCGGCAGAAGGCGCACACCGCAGAGCACTGTGAGCGGCAGAATCGTCTTTGCGCGAAGAAGCAGCTTCTTCGTCTCCGGGAGCCGGAGAGAGCGGCAACTTCGTAAAGGTGATGAAACAAGCTGTACAACACTGCGATTGTGTGCGCAGCTTGCCAACTGAGAGAAAACAGTACCTGACCACTCTCCTGCCTTTTCTATTCACATGAACATTCGATTGCAAGCTGTTTTGGACAACTTTCTTTCTCTTCTTGCAAAACACTCGGCAGACCTCCGTGCAGCCTCTAGAACACGATGGGAGATGTTTTTTGTGCTGGCACAGTTTCTCCTTGCCAGACAGAGTGGAAAAGCTTTTTGCTAAGATGTAGACGAGAAGAGAGGCTAAAGACGAAGGTACGGTGCTCTGCAGAGCTAAGCATCGCTCCCGGACGTCTTTCGGCAGAAGGCGCACACCGCAGAGCACTGTGAGCGGCAGAATCGTCTTTGCGCGAAGAAGCAGCTTCTTCGTCTCCGGGAGCCGGAGAGAGCGGCAACTTCGCAAAGGTGATGAAACAATCTGTACAACACTGCGATTGTGTGCGCAGCTTGCCAACTGAGAGAAAACAGTACCTGACCATTCTCCTGCCTTTTCTCTTCACATGAACATTCGATTGCAAGCTGTTTTGGACAACTTTCTTTCTCTTCTTGCAAAACACTCGGCAGACCTCCGTGCAGCCTCTAGAACACGATGGGAGATGTTTTTTGTGCTGGCACAGTTTCTCCTTGCCAGACAGAGTGGAAAAGCTTTTTGCTAAGATGTAGACGAGAAGAGAGGCTAAAGACGAAGGTACGGTGCTCTGCAGAGCTAAGCACAGCTCCCGGACCTCTTTCGGCAGAAGGCGCACACCGCAGAGCACTGTGAGCGGCAGAATCGTCTTTGCGCGAAGAAGCAGCTTCTTCGTCTCCGGGAGCCGGAGAGAGCGGCAACTTCGCAAAGGTGATGAAACAAGCTGTACAACACTGCGATTGTGTGCGCAGCTTGCCAACTGAGAGAAAACAGTACCTGACCACTCTCCTGCCTTTTCTATTCACATGAACATTCGATTGCAAGCTGTTTTGGACAAC
Source organism: Melozone crissalis (assembly GCF_028551555.1). NCBI lineage: Eukaryota > Metazoa > Chordata > Aves > Passeriformes > Passerellidae > Melozone > Melozone crissalis. Next base: position 345,543 of record NW_026535823.1, read on the forward strand.
TTTCTTTCTCTTCTTGCAAAACACTCGGCAGACCTCCGTGCAGCCTCTAGAACACGATGGGAGATGTTTTCTGTGCTGGCAAAGTTTCTCCTTGCCAGACAGAGTGGAAAAGCTTTTTGCTAAGATGTAGACAAGAAGAGAGGCTAAAGACGAAGGTACGGTGCTCTGCAGAGCTAAGCATCGCTCCCGGACTTCTTTCGGCAGAAGGCGCACACCGCAGAGCACTGTGAGCGGCAGAATCGTCTTTGCACGAAGAAGCAGCTTCTTCGTCTCCGGGAGCCGGAGAGAGCGGCAACTTCGCAAAGGTGATGAAACAATCTGTACCACACTGCGATTGTGTGCGCAGCTTGCCAAGTGAGAGAAAACAGTACCTGACCACTCTCCTGCCTTTTCTATTCACATGAACATTCGATTGCAAGCTGTTATGGACAACTTTCCTTCTCTTCTTGCAAAACACTCGGCAGACCTCCGTGCAGCCTCTAGAACACGATGGGAGATGTTTTTTGTGCTGGCACAGTTTCTCCTTGCCAGACAGAGTGGAAAAGCTTTTTGCTAAGATGTAGACGAGAAGAGAGGCTAAAGACGAAGGTACGGTGCTCTGCAGAGCTAAGCACCGCTCCCGGACATCTTCGGCAGAAGGCGCACACCGCAGAGCACTGTGAGCGGCACAATCGCCTTTGCGCGAAGAAGCAGCTTCTTCGTCTCCGGGAGCCGGAGAGAGCGGCAACTTCGCAAAGGTGATAAAACAAGCTGTACAACACTGCGATTGTGTGCGCAGCTTGCCAACTGAGAGAAAACAGTACCAGACCACTCTCCTGCCTTTTCTATTCACATGAACATTCGATTGGAAGCTGTTTTGGACAACTTTCTTTCTCTTCTTGCAAAACACTCGGCAGACCTCCGTGCAGCCTCTAGAAGACGATGGGAGATGTTTTCTGTGCTGGCACAGTTTCTCCTTGCCAGACAGAGTGGAAAAGCTTTTTGCTAAGATGTAGACGAGAAGAGAGGCTAAAGAAGCAGGTATGGTGCTCTGCAGAGCTAAGCACCGCTCCCGGACCTCTTTGGGCAGAAGGCGCACACCGCAGAGCACTGTGAGCGGCAGAATCGTCTTTGCGCGAAGAAGCAGCTTCTTCGTCTCCGGCAGCCGGAGAGAGCGGCAACTTCGCAAAGGTGATGAAACAAGCTGTACAACACTGCGATTGTGTGCGCAGCTTGCCAACTGAGAGAAAACAGTACCTGACCACTCTCCTGCCTTTTCTATTCACATGAACATTCGATTGCAAGCTGTTTTGGACAACTTTCTTTCTCTTCTTGCAAAACACTCGGCAGACCTCCGTGCAGCCTCTAGAACACGATGGGAGATGTTTTCTGTGCTGGCACAGTTTCTCCTTGCCAGACAGAGTGGAAAAGCTTTTTGCTAAGATGTAGACGAGAAGAGAGGCTAAAGACGAAGGTACGGTGCTCTGCAGAGCTAAGCACCGCTCCCGTGCCTCTTTCGGCAGAAGGCGCACACCGCAGAGCACTGTGAGCGGCAGAATCGTCTTTGCGCGAAGAAGCAGCTTCTTCGTCTCCGGGAGCCGGAGAGAGCGGCAACTTCGCAAAGGTGATGAAACAAGCTGTACAACACTGCGATTGTGTGCGCAGCTTGCCAACTGAGAGAAAACAGTACCTGACCACTCTCCTGCCTTTTCTATTCACATGAACATTCGATTGCAAGCTGTTTTGGACAACTTTCTTTCTCTTCTTGCAAAACACTCGGCAGACCTCCGTGCAGCCTCTAGAACACGATGGGAGATGTTTTCTGTGCTGGCACAGTTTCTCCTTGCCAGACAGAGTGGAAAAGCTTTTTGCTAAGATGTAGACGAGAAGAGAGCCTAAAGACGAAGGTACGGTGCTCTGCAGAGCTAAGCACCGCTCCCGGACCTCTTTGGACAGAAGGCGCACACCGCAGAGCACTGTGAGCGGCAGAATCGTCTTTGCGCGAAGAAGCAGCTTCTTCGTCTCCGGGAGCCGGAGAGAGCGGCAACTTCGCAAAGGTGATGAAACAAGCCGTACAACACTGCGATTGTGTGCGCAGCTTGCCAACTGAGAGAAAACAGTACCTGACCACTCTCCTGCCTTTTCTATTCATATGAACATTCGATTGCAAGCTGTTTTGGACAACTTTCTTTCTCTTCTTGCAAAACACTCGGCAGACCTCCGTGCAGCCTCTAGAACACGATGGGAGATGTTTTTTGTGCTGGCACAGTTTCTCCTTGCCAGACAGAGTGGAAAAGCTTTTTGCTAACATGTAGACGAGAAGCGTGGCTAAAGAAGCACGTATGGTACTCTGCAGAGCTAAGCATCGCTCCCGGACTTCTTTCGGCAGAAGGCGCACACCGCAGAGCACAGTGAGCGGCAGAATCGTCTTTGCGCGAAGAAGCAGCTTCTTCGTCTCCGGGAGCCGGAGAGAGCGGCAACTTTGCAAAGGTGATGAAACAAGCTGTACAACACTGCGATTGTGTGAGCAGCTTGCCAAGTGAGAGAAAACAGTACCTGACCACTCTCCTGCCTTTTCTATTCACATGAACATTCGATTGCAAGCTGTTTTGGACAACTTTCTTTCTCTTCTTGCAAAACACTCGGCAGACCTCCGTGCAGCCTCTAGAACACGATGGGAGATGTTTTCTGTGCTGGCACAGTTTCTCCTTGCCAGACAGAGTGGAAAAGCTTTTTGCTAAGATGTAGACGAGAAGAGAGGCTAAAGAAGCAGGTATGGTGCTCTGCAGAGCTAAGCACCGCTCCCGGACGTCTTTCGGCAGAAGGCGCACACCGCAGAGCACTGTGAGCGGCAGAATCGTCTTTGGCGAAGAAGCAGCTTCTTCGTCTCCGGCAGCCGGAGAGAGCGGCAACTTCGCAAAGGTGATGAAACAAGCTGTACAACACTGCGATTGTGTGCGCAGCTTGCCAACTGAGAGAAAACAGTACCTGACCACTCTCCTGCCTTTTCTATTCACATGAACATTCGATTGCAAGCTGTTTTGGACAACTTTCTTTCTCTTCTTGCAAAACACTCGGCAGACCTCCGTGCAGCCTCTAGAACACGATGGGAGATGTTTTCTGTGCTGGCACAGTTTCTCCTTGCCAGACAGAGTGGAAAAGCTTTTTGCTAAGATGTAGACGAGAAGCGTGGCTAAAGAAGCACGTATGGTACTCTGCAGAGCTAAGCATCGCTCCCGGACTTCTTTCGGCAGAAGGCGCACACCGCAGAGCACTGTGAGCGGCAGAATCGTCTTTGCGCGAAGAAGCAGCTTCTTCGTCTCCGGGAGCCGGAGAGAGCGGCAACTTCGCAAAGGTGATGAAACAAGCTGTACAACACTGCGATTGTGTGCGCAGCTTGCCAAGTGAGAGAAAACAGTACCTGACCACGCTCCTGCCTTTTCCATTCACATGAACATTCGATTGCAAGCTGTTTTGGACAACTTTCTTTCTCTTCTTGCAAAACACTCGGCAGCCCTCCGTGCAGCCTCTAGAACACGATGGGAGATGTTTTTTGTGCTGGCACAGTTTCTCCTTGCCAGACAGAGTGGAAAAGCTTTTTGCTAAGATGTAGACGAGAAGAGAGGCTAAAGACCAAGGTACGGTGCTCTGCAGAGCTAAGCACCGCTCCCGTGCGTCTTTCGGCAGATGGCGCACACCGCAGAGCACTGTGAGCGGCAGAATCGTCTTTGCGCGAAGAAGCAGCTTCTTCGTCTCCGGGAGCCGGAGAGAGCGGCAACTTTGCAAAGGTGATGAAACAAGCTGTACAACACTGCGATTGTGTGAGCAGCTTGCCAAGTGAGAGAAAACAGTACCTGACCACTCTCCTGCCTTTTCTATTCACATGAACATTCGATTGCAAGCTGTTTTGGAAAACTTTCCTTCTCTCCTTGCAAAACACTCGGCAGACCTCCGTGCAGCCTCTAGAACACGATGGGAGATGTTTTCTGTGCTGGCACAGTTTCTCCTTGCCAGACAGAGTGGAAAAGCTTTTTGCTAAGATGTAGACGAGAAGAGAGGCTAAAGACGAAGGTACGGTGCTCTGCAGAGGTAAGCACCGCTCCCGGACTTCTTTGGGCAGAAGGCGCACACCGCAGAGCACTGTGAGCGGCAGAATCGTCTTTGCGCGAAGAAGCAGCTTCTTCGTCTCCGGGAGCCGGAGAGAGCGGCAACTTCGCAAAGGTGATGAAACAAGCTGTACAACACTGCGATTGTGTGCGCAGCTTGCCAACTGAGAGAAAACAGTACCTGACCACTCTCCTGCCTTTTCGATTCACATGAACATTCGATTGGAAGCTGTTTTGGACAACTTTCTTTCTCTTCTTGCAAAACACTCGGCAGACCTCCGTGCAGCCTCTAGAACACGATGGGAGATGTTTTCTGTGCTGGCACAGTTTCTCCTTGCCAGACAGAGTGGAAAAGCTTTTTGCTAAGATGTAGACGAGAAGAGAGGCTAAAGAAGCACGTATGGTACTCTGCAGAGCTAAGCATCGCTCCCGGACCTCTTTCGGCAGAAGGCGTACACCGCAGAGCACAGTGAGCGGCAGAATCGTCTTTGCGCGAAGAAGCAGCTTCTTCGTCTCAAGCAGCCGGAGAGAGCGGCAGCTTCGCAAAGGTGATGTAACAAGCTGTACAACACTGCGATTGTGTGCGCAGCATGCCAACTGAGAGAAAACAGTACCTGACCACTCTCCTGCCTTTTCTCTTCACATGAACATTCGATTGCAAGCTGTTTTGGACAACTTTCTTTCTCTTCTTGCAAGACACTCGGCAGACCTCCGTGCAGCCTCTAGAACACGATGGGAGATGTTTTTTGTGCTGGCACAGTTTCTCCTTGCCAGACAGAGTGGAAAAGCTTTTTGCTAAGATGTAGACGAGAAGAGAGGCTAAAGACGAAGGTACGGTGCTCTGCAGAGCTAAGCACCGCTCCCGGGCCTCTTTCGGCAGAAGGCGCACACCGCATAGCACAGTGAGCGGCAGAATCGTCTTTGCGCGAAGAAGCAGCTTCTTCGTCTCCGGGAGCCGGAGAGAGCGGCAACTTCGCAAAGGTGAAAAAACAAGCTGTACAACACTGCGATTGTGTGCGCAGCTTGCCAAGTGAGAGAAAACAGTACCTGACCACTCTCCTGCCTTTTCTATTCACATGAACATTCGATTGCAAGCTGTTTTGGACAACTTTCTTTCTCTTCTTGCAAAACACTCGGCAGACCTCCGTGCAGCCTCTAGAACACGATGGGAGAAGTTTTCTGTGCTGGCAAAATTTCTCCTTGCCAGACAGAGTGGAAAAGCTTTTTGCTAAGATGTAGACGAGAAGAGAGGCTAAAGACGAAGGTACGGTGCTCTGCAGAGCTAAGCACCGCTCCCGGGCCTCTTTCGGCAGAAGGCGCACACCGCAGAGCACTGTGAGCGGCAGAATCGTCTTTGCGCGAAGAAGCAGCTTCTTCGTCTCCGGGAGCCGGAGAGAGCGGCAACTTCGCAAAGGTGATGAAACAAGCTGTATAACACTGCAATTGTGTGCGCAGCTTGCCAACTGAGAGAAAACAGTACCTGACCACTCTCCTGCCTTTTCTATTCACATGAACATTCGATTGGAAGCTGTTTTGGACAACTTTCTTTCTCTTCTTGCAAAACACTCGGCAGACCTCCGTGCAGCCTCTAGAACACGATGGGAGATGTTTTCTGTGCTGGCACAGTTTCTCCTTGCCAGACAGAGTGGAAAAGCTTTTTGCTAAGATGTAGACGAGAAGCGTGGCTAAAGAAGCACGTATGGTACTCTGCAGAGCTAAGCATCGCTCCCGGACTTCTTTCGGCAGAAGGCGCACACCGCAGAGCACTGTGAGCGGCAGAATCGTCTTTGCGCGAAGAAGCAGCTTCTTCGTCTCCGGGAGCTGGGGAGAGCGGCAACTTCGCAAAGGTGATGAAACAAGCTGTACAACACTGCGATTGTGTGCGCAGCTTGCCAACTGAGAGAAAACAGTACCTGACCACTCTCCTGCCTTTTCTATTCACATGAACATTCGATTGCAAGCTGTTTTGGACAACTTTCTTTCTCTTCTTGCAAAACACTCGGCAGACCTCCGTGCAGCCTCTAGAACACGATGGGAGATGTTTTTTGTGCTGGCACAGTTTCTCCTTGCCAGACAGAGTGGAAAAGCTTTTTGCTAAGATGTAGACGAGAAGAGAGGCTAAAGACGAAGGTACGGTGCTCTGCAGAGCTAAGCATCGCTCCCGGACGTCTTTCGGCAGAAGGCGCACACCGCAGAGCACTGTGAGCGGCAGAATCGTCTTTGCGCGAAGAAGCAGCTTCTTCGTCTCCGGGAGCCGGAGAGAGCGGCAACTTCGCAAAGGTGATGAAACAATCTGTACAACACTGCGATTGTGTGCGCAGCTTGCCAACTGAGAGAAAACAGTACCTGACCACTCTCCTGCCTTTTCTATTCACATGAACATTCGATTGCAAGCTGTTTTGGACAACTTTCTTTCTCTTCTTGCCAAACACTCGGCAGACCTCCGTGCAGCCTCTAGAACACGATGGGAGAAGTTTTCTGTTTTGGCAAAATTTCTCCTTGCCAGACAGAGTGGAAAAGCTTTTTGCTAAGATGTAGACGAGAAGAGAGGCTAAAGACGAAGGTACGGTGCTCTGCAGAGCTAAGCACCGCTCCCGGGCCTCTTTCGGCAGAAGGCGCACACCGCAGAGCACTGTGAGCGGCAGAATCGTCTTTGCGCGAAGAAGCAGCTTCTTCGTCTCCGGGAGCCGGAGAGAGCGGCAACTTCGCAAAGGTGATGAAACAAGCTGTACAACACTGCGATTGTGTGCGCAGCTTGCCAAGTGAGAGAAAACAGTACCTGACCACTCTCCTGCCTTTTCTATTCACATGAACATTCGATTGCAAGCTGTTTTGGACAACTTTCTTTCTCTTCTTGCAAAACACTCGGCAGACCTCCGTGCAGCCTCTAGAACACGATGGGAGATGTTTTCTGTGCTGGCACAGTTTCTCCTTGCCAGACAGAGTGGAAAAGCTTTTTGCTAAGATGTAGACGAGAAGCGTGGCTAAAGAAGCACGTATGGTACTCTGCAGAACTAAGCATCGCTCCCGGACTTCTTTCGGCAGAAGGCGCACACCGCAGAGCACTGTGAGCGGCAGAATCGTCTTTGCGCGAAGAAGCAGCTTCTTCGTCTCCGGGAGCTGGGGAGAGCGGCAACTTTGCAAAGGTGATGAAACAAGCTGTACAACACTGCGATTGTGTGAGCAGCTTGCCAAGTGAGAGAAAACAGTACCTGACCACTCTCCTGCCTTTTCTATTCACTTGAACATTCGATTGCAAGCTGTTTTGGACAACTTTCTTTCTCTTCTTGCAAAACACTCGGCAGACCTCCGTGCAGCCTCTAGAACACGATGGGAGATGTTTTCTGTGCTGGCACAGTTTCTCCTTGCCAGACAGAGTGGAAAAGCTTTTTGCTAAGATGTAGACGAGAAGAGAGGCTAAAGAAGCAGGTATGGTGCTCTGCAGAGCTAAGCACCGCTCCCGGACGTCTTTCGGCAGAAGGCGCACACCGCAGAGCACTGTGAGCGGCAGTATCGTCTTTGCGCGAAGAAGCAGCTTATTCGTCTCCGGGAGCCGGAGAGAGCGGCAGCTTCGCAAAGGTGATGAAACAAGCTGTACAACACTGCGATTGTGTGAGCAGCTTGCCAAGTGAGAGAAAACAGTACCTGACCACTCTCCTGCCTTTTCTATTCACATGAACATTCGATTGCAAGCTGTTTTGGAAAACTTTCCTTCTCTCCTTGCAAAACACTCGGCAGACCTCCGTGCAGCCTCTAGAACACGATGGGAGATGTTTTCTGTGCTGGCACAGTTTCTCCTTGCCAGACAGAGTGGAAAAGCTTTTTGCTAAGATGTAGACGAGAAGAGAGGCTAAAGACGAAGGTACGGTGCTCTGCAGAGGTAAGCACCGCTCCCGGACTTCTTTGGGCAGAAGGCGCACACCGCAGAGCACTGTGAGCGGCAGAATCGTCTTTGCGCGAAGAAGCAGCTTCTTCGTCTCCGGGAGCCGGAGAGAGCGGCAACTTCGCAAAGGTGATGAAACAAGCTGTACAACACTGCGATTGTGTGCGCAGCTTGCCAACTGAGAGAAAACAGTACCTGACCACTCTCCTGCCTTTTCGATTCACATGAACATTCGATTGGAAGCTGTTTTGGACAACTTTCTTTCTCTTCTTGCAAAACACTCGGCAGACCTCCGTGCAGCCTCTAGAACACGATGGGAGATGTTTTCTGTGCTGGCACAGTTTCTCCTTGCCAGACAGAGTGGAAAAGCTTTTTGCTAAGATGTAGACGAGAAGAGAGGCTAAAGAAGCACATATGGTACTCTGCAGAGCTAAGCATCGCTCCCGGACCTCTTTCGGCAGAAGGCGTACACCGCAGAGCACAGTGAGCGGCAGAATCGTCTTTGCGCGAAGAAGCAGCTTCTTCGTCTCAAGCAGCCGGAGAGAGCGGCAGCTTCGCAAAGGTGATGTAACAAGCTGTACAACACTGCGTTTGTGTGCGCAGCATGCCAACTGAGAGAAAACAGTACCTGACCACTCTCCTGCCTTTTCTCTTCACATGAACATTCGATTGCAAGCTGTTTTGGACAACTTTCTTTCTCTTCTTGCAAGACACTCGGCAGACCTCCGTGCAGCCTCTAGAACACGATGGGAGATGTTTTTTGTGCTGGCACAGTTTCTCCTTGCCAGACAGAGTGGAAAAGCTTTTTGCTAAGATGTAGACGAGAAGAGAGGCTAAAGACGAAGGTACGGTGCTCTGCAGAGCTAAGCACCGCTCCCGGGCCTCTTTCGGCAGAAGGCGCACACCGCAGAGCACAGTGAGCGGCAGAATCGTCTTTGCGCGAAGAAGCAGCTTCTTCGTCTCCGGGAGCCGGAGAGAGCGGCAACTTCGCAAAGGTGAAAAAACAAGCTGTACAACACTGCGATTGTGTGCGCAGCTTGCCAAGTGAGAGAAAACAGTACCTGACCACTCTCCTGCCTTTTCTATTCACATGAACATTCGATTGCAAGCTGTTTTGGACAACTTTCTTTCTCTTCTTGCAAAACACTCGGCAGACCTCCGTGCAGCCTCTAGAACACGATGGGAGAAGTTTTCTGTGCTGGCAAAATTTCTCCTTGCCAGACAGAGTGGAAAAGCTTTTTGCTAAGATGTAGACGAGAAGAGAGGCTAAAGACGAAGGTACGGTGCTCTGCAGAGCTAAGCACCGCTCCCGGGCCTCTTTCGGCAGAAGGCGCACACCGCAGAGCACTGTGAGCGGCAGAATCGTCTTTGCGCGAAGAAGCAGCTTCTTCGTCTCCGGGAGCCGGAGAGAGCGGCAACTTCGCAAAGGTGATGAAACAAGCTGTATAACACTGCGATTGTGTGCGCAGCTTGCCAACTGAGAGAAAACAGTACCTGACCACTCTCCTGCCTTTTCTATTCACATGAACATTCGATTGCAAGCTGTTTTGGACAACTTTCTTTCTCTTCTTGCAAAACACTCGGCAGACCTCCGTGCAGCCTCTAGAACACGATGGGAGATGTTTTCTGTGCTGGCACAGTTTCTCCTTGCCAGACAGAGTGGAAAAGCTTTTTGCTAAGATGTAGACGAGAAGCGTGGCTAAAGAAGCACGTATGGTACTCTGCAGAGCTAAGCATCGCTCCCGGACTTCTTTCGGCAGAAGGCGCACACCGCAGAGCACTGTGAGCGGCAGAATCGTCTTTGCGCGAAGAAGCAGCTTCTTCGTCTCCGGGAGCTGGGGAGAGCGGCAACTTCGCAAAGGTGATGAAACAAGCTGTACAACACTGCGATTGTGTGCGCAGCTTGCCAACTGAGAGAAAACAGTACCTGACCACTCTCCTGCCTTTTCTATTCACATGAACATTCGATTGCAAGCTGTTTTGGACAACTTTCTTTCTCTTCTTGCAAAACACTCGGCAGACCTCCGTGCAGCCTCTAGAACACGATGGGAGATGTTTTTTGTGCTGGCACAGTTTCTCCTTGCCAGACAGAGTGGAAAAGCTTTTTGCTAAGATGTAGACGAGAAGAGAGGCTAAAGACGAAGGTACGGTGCTCTGCAGAGCTAAGCATCGCTCCCGGACTTCTTTCGGCAGAAGGCGCACACCGCAGAGCACTGTGAGCGGCAGAATCGTCTTTGCGCGAAGAAGCAGCTTCTTCGTCTCCGGGAGCCGGAGAGAGCGGCAACTTCGCAAAGGTGATGAAACAATCTGTACAACACTGCGATTGTGTGCGCAGCTTGCCAACTGAGAGAAAACAGTACCTGACCACTCTCCTGCCTTTTCTATTCACATGAACATTCGATTGCAAGCTGTTTTGGACAACTTTCTTTCTCTTCTTGCAAAACACTCGGCAGACCTCCGTGCAGCCTCTAGAACACGATGGGAGAAGTTTTCTGTTTTGGCAAAATTTCTCCTTGCCAGACAGAGTGGAAAAGCTTTTTGCTAAGATGTAGACGAGAAGAGAGGCTAAAGACGAAGGTACGGTGCTCTGCAGAGCTAAGCACCGCTCCCGGGCCTCTTTCGGCAGAAGGCGCACACCGCAGAGCACTGTGAGCGGCAGAATCGTCTTTGCGCGAAGAAGCAGCTTCTTCGTCTCCGGGAGCCGGAGAGAGCGGCAACTTCGCAAAGGTGATGAAACAAGCTGTACAACACTGCGATTGTGTGCGCAGCTTGCCAAGTGAGAGAAAACAGTACCTGACCACTCTCCTGCCTTTTCGATTCACATGAACATTCGATTGGAAGCTGTTTTGGACAACTTTCTTTCTCTTCTTGCAAAACACTCGGCAGACCTCCGTGCAGCCTCTAGAACACGATGGGAGATGTTTTCTGTGCTGGCACAGTTTCTCCTTGCCAGACAGAGTGGAAAAGCTTTTTGCTAAGATGTAGACGAGAAGAGAGGCTAAAGAAGCACGTATGGTACTCTGCAGAGCTAAGCATCGCTCCCGGACCTCTTTCGGCAGAAGGCGTACACCGCAGAGCACAGTGAGCGGCAGAATCGTCTTTGCGCGAAGAAGCAGCTTCTTCGTCTCAAGCAGCCGGAGAGAGCGGCAGCTTCGCAAAGGTGATGTAACAAGCTGTACAACACTGCGATTGTGTGCGCAGCATGCCAACTGAGAGAAAACAGTACCTGACCACTCTCCTGCCTTTTCTCTTCACATGAACATTCGATTGCAAGCTGTTTTGAACAACTTTCTTTCTCTTCTTGCAAGACACTCGGCAGACCTCCGTGCAGCCTCTAGAACACGATGGGAGATGTTTTTTGTGCTGGCACAGTTTCTCCTTGCCAGACAGAGTGGAAAAGCTTTTTGCTAAGATGTAGACGAGAAGAGAGGCTAAAGACGAAGGTACGGTGCTCTGCAGAGCTAAGCACCGCTCCCGGGCCTCTTTCGGCAGAAGGCGCACACCGCAGAGCACAGTGAGCGGCAGAATCGTCTTTGCGCGAAGAAGCAGCTTCTTCGTCTCCGGGAGCCGGAGAGAGCGGCAACTTCGCAAAGGTGAAAAAACAAGCTGTACAACACTGCGATTGTGTGCGCAGCTTGCCAACTGAGAGAAAACAGTACCTGACCACTCTCCTGCCTTTTCTATTCACATGAACATTCGATTGCAAGCTGTTTTGGACAACTTTCTTTCTCTTCTTGCAAAACACTCGGCAGACCTCCGTGCAGCCTCTAGAACACGATGGGAGAAGTTTTCTGTGCTGGCAAAATTTCTCCTTGCCAGACAGAGTGGAAAAGCTTTTTGCTAAGATGTAGACGAGAAGAGAGGCTAAAGACGAAGGTACGGTGCTCTGCAGAGCTAAGCACCGCTCCCGGGCCTCTTTCGGCAGAAGGCGCACACCGCAGAGCACTGTGAGCGGCAGAATCGTCTTTGCGCGAAGAAGCAGCTTCTTCGTCTCCGGGAGCCGGAGAGAGCGGCAACTTCGCAAAGGTGATGAAACAAGCTGTATAACACTGCGATTGTGTGCGCAGCTTGCCAACTGAGAGAAAACAGTACCTGACCACTCTCCTGCCTTTTCTATTCACATGAACATTCGATTGCAAGCTGTTTTGGACAACTTTCTTTCTCTTCTTGCAAAACACTCGGCAGACCTCCGTGCAGCCTCTAGAACACGATGGGAGATGTTTTCTGTGCTGGCACAGTTTCTCCTTGCCAGACAGAGTGGAAAAGCTTTTTGCTAAGATGTAGACGAGAAGCGTGGCTAAAGAAGCACGTATGGTACTCTGCAGAGCTAAGCACAGCTCCCGTGCCTCTTTCGGCAGAAGGCGCACACCGCAGAGCACAGTGAGCGGCAGAATCGTCTTTGCGCGAAGAAGCAGCTTCTTCGTCTCCGGGAGCCGGAGAGAGCGGCAACTTCGCAAAGGTGATGAAACAAGCTGTACAACACTGCGATTGTGTGCGCAGCTTGCCAACTGAGAGAAAACAGTACCTGACCACTCTCCTGCCTTTTCTATTCACATGAACATTCGATTGCAAGCTGTTTTGGACAACTTTCTTTCTCTTCTTGCAAAACACTCGGCAGACCTCCGTGCAGCCTCTAGAACACGATGGGAGATGTTTTCTGTGCTGGCACAGTTTCTCCTTGCCAGACAGAGTGGAAAAGCTTTTTGCTAAGATGTAGACGAGAAGAGAGGCTAAAGACGAAGGTACGGTGCTCTGCAGAGCTAAGCACCGCTCCCGGACCTCTTTCAGCAGAAGGCGCACACCGCAGAGCACTGTGAGCGGCAGAATCGTCTTTGCGCGAAGAAGCAGCTTCTTCGTCTCCGGGAGCCGGAGAGAGCGGCAACTTCGCAAAGGTGATGAAACAAGCCGTACAACACTGCGATTGTGTGCGCAGCTTGCCAACTGAGAGAAAACAGTACCTGACCACTCTCCTGCCTTTTCTATTCATATGAACATTCGATTGCAAGCTGTTTTGGACAACTTTCTTTCTCTTCTTGCAAAACACTCGGCAGACCTCCGTGCAGCCTCTAGAACACGATGGGAGATGTTTTCTGTGCTGGCACAGTTTCTCCTTGCCAGACAGAGTGGAAAAGCTTTTTGCTAAGATGTAGACGAGAAGAGAGGCTAAAGATGAAGGTACGGTGCTCTGCAGAGCTAAGCACCGCTCCCGGATGTCTTTCGGCAGAAGACACACACTGCAGAGCACTGTGAGCGGCAGAATCGTCTTTGCGCGAAGAAGCAGCTTCTTCGTCTCCGGGAGCCGGAGAGAGCGGCAGCTTCGCAAAGGTGATGAAACAAGCTGTACAACACTGCGATTGTGTGCGCAGCTTGCCAACTGAGAGAAAACAGTACCTGACCACTCTCCTGCCTTTCTATTCACTTGAACATTCGATTGCAAGCTGTTTTGGACAACTTTCTTTCTCTTCTTGCAAAACACTCGGCAGACCTCCGTTCAGCCTCTAGAACACGATGGGAGGTGTTTTCTGTGCTGGCACAGTTTCTCCTTGCCAGACAGAGTGGAAAAGCTTTTTGCTAACATGTAGACGAGAAGCGTGGCTAAAGAAGCACGTATGGTACTCTGCAGAGCTAAGCATCGCTCCCGGACTTCTTTCGGCAGAAGGCGCACACCGCAGAGCACAGTGAGCGGCAGAATCGTCTTTGCGCGAAGAAGCAGCTTCTTCGTCTCCGGGAGCCGGAGAGAGCGGCAACTTTGCAAAGGTGATGAAACAAGCTGTACAACACTGCGATTGTGTGAGCAGCTTGCCAAGTGAGAGAAAACAGTACCTGACCACTCTCCTGCCTTTTCTATTCACATGAACATTCGATTGCAAGCTGTTTTGGACAACTTTCTTTCTCTTCTTGCAAAACACTCGGCAGACCTCCGTGCAGCCTCTAGAACACGATGGGAGATGTTTTCTGTGCTGGCACAGTTTCTCCTTGCCAGACAGAGTGGAAAAGCTTTTTGCTAAGATGTAGACGAGAAGAGAGGCTAAAGAAGCAGGTATGGTGCTCTGCAGAGCTAAGCACCGCTCCCGGACATCTTTGGGCAGAAGGCGCACACCGCAGAGCACTGTGAGCGGCAGAATCGTCTTTGCGCGAAGAAGCAGCTTCTTCGTCTCCGGGAGCCGGAGAGAGCGGCAACTTCGCAAAGGTGATGAAACAAGCTGTACAACACTGCGATTGTGTGCGCAGCTTGCCAACTGAGAGAAAACAGTACCTGACCACTCTCCTGCCTTTTCGATTCACATGAACATTCGATTGCAAGCTGTTTTGGACAACTTTCTTTCTCTTCTTGCAAAACACTCGGCAGACCTCCGTGCAGCCTCTAGAACACGATGGGAGATGTTTTCTGTGCTGGCACAGTTTCTCCTTGCCAGACAGAGTGGAAAAGCTTTTTGCTAAGATGTAGACGAGAAGAGAGGCTAAAGACGAAGGTACGGTGCTCTGCAGAGCTAAGCATCGCTCCCGGACGTCTTTCGGCAGAAGGCGCACACCGCAGAGCACTGTGAGCGGCAGAATCGTCTTTGCGCGAAGAAGCAGCTTCTTCGTCTCCGGGAGCCGGAGAGAGCGGCAACTTCGCAAAGGTGATGAAACAATCTGTACAACACTGCGATTGTGTGCGCAGCTTGCCAACTGAGAGAAAACAGTACCTGACCACTCTCCTGCCTTTTCTATTCACATGAACATTCGATTGCAAGCTGTTTTGGACAACTTTCTTTCTCTTCTTGCAAAAGACTCGGCAGACCTCCGTGCAGCCTCTAGAACACGATGGGAGATGTTTTTTGTGCTGGCACAGTTTCTCCTTGCCAGACAGAGTGGAAAAGCTTTTTGCTAAGATGTAGACGAGAAGAGAGGCTAAAGACGAAGGTACGGTGCTCTGCAGAGCTAAGCACAGCTCCCGGACCTCTTTCGGCAGAAGGCGCACACCGCAGAGCACTGTGAGCGGCAGAATCGTCTTTGCGCGAAGAAGCAGCTTCTTCGTCTCCGGGAGCCGGAGAGAGCGGTAACTTCGCAAAGGTGATGAAACAAGCTGTACAACACTGCGATTGTGTGCGCAGCTTGCCAACTGAGAGAAAACAGTACCTGACCACTCTCCTGCCTTTTCTATTCACATGAACATTCGATTGCAAGCTGTTTTGGACAACTTTCTTTCTCTTCTTGCAAAACACTCGGCAGACCTCCGTGCAGCCTCTAGAACACGATGGGAGATGTTTTCTGTGCTGGCAAAGTTTCTCCTTGCCAGACACAGTGGAAAAGCTTTTTGCTAAGATGTAGACGAGAAGAGAGGCTAAAGACGAAGGTACGGTGCTCTGCAGAGCTAAGCATCGCTCCCGGACTTCTTTCGGCAGAAGGCGCACACCGCAGAGCACTGTGAGCGGCAGAATCGTCTTTGCACGAAGAAGCAGCTTCTTCGTCTCCGGGAGCCGGAGAGAGCGGCAACTTCGCAAAGGTGATGAAACAATCTGTACCACACTGCGATTGTGTGCGCAGCTTGCCAAGTGAGAGAAAACAGTACCTGACCACTCTCCTGCCTTTTCTATTCACATGAACATTCGATTGGAAGCTGTTTTGGACAACTTTCTTTCTCTTCTTGCAAAACACTCGGCAGACCTCCGTGCAGCCTCTAGAACACGATGGGAGATGTTTTTTGTGCTGGCACAGTTTCTCCTTGCCAGACAGAGTGGAAAAGCTTTTTGCTAAGATGTAGACGAGAAGAGAGGCTAAAGACGAAGGTACGGTGCTCTGCACAGCTAAGCACCGCTCCCGAACCTCTTCGGCAGAAGGCGCACACCGCAGAGCACTGTGAGCGGCAGAATCGTCTTTGCGCGAAGAAGCAGCTTCTTCGTCTCCGGGAGCCGGAGAGAGCGGCAACTTCGCAAAGGTGATGAAACAAGCTGTACAACACTGCGATTGTGTGCGCAGCTTGCCAACTGAGAGAAAACAGTACCTGACCACTCTCCTGCCTTTTCTATTCACATGAACATTCGATTGCAAGCTGTTTTGGACAACTTTCTTTCTCTTCTTGCAAAACACTCGGCAGACCTCCGTGCAGCCTCTAGAACACGATGGGAGATGTTTTCTGTGCTGGCACAGTTTCTCCTTGCCAGACAGAGTGGAAAAGCTTTTTGCTAAGATGTAGACGAGAAGAGAGGCTAAAGAAGCAGGTATGGTGCTCTGCAGAGCTAAGCACCGCTCCCAGACCTCTTTGGGCAGAAGGCGCACACCGCAGAGCACTGTGAGCGGCAGAATCGTCTTTGCGCGAAGAAGCAGCTTCTTCGTCTCCGGGAGCCGGAGAGAGCGGCAACTTCGCAAAGGTGATGAAACAAGCTGTACAACACTGCGATTGTGTGCGCAGCTTGCCAACTGAGAGAAAACAGTACCTGACCACTCTCCTGCCTTTTCTATTCACATGAACATTCGATTGCAAGCTGTTTTGGACAACTTTCTTTCTCTTCTTGCAAAACACTCGGCAGACCTCCGTGCAGCCTCTAGAACACGATGGGAGATGTTTTCTGTGCTGGCACAGTTTCTCCTTGCCAGACAGAGTGGAAAAGCTTTTTGCTAAGATGTAGACGAGAAGAGAGGCTAAAGACGAAGGTACGGTGCTCTGCAGAGCTAAGCACAGCTCCCGTGCCTCTTTCGGCAGAAGGCGCACACCGCAGAGCACTGTGAGCGGCAGAATCGTCTTTGCGCGAAGAAGCAGCTTCTTCGTCTCCGGGAGCCGGAGAGAGCGGCAACTTCGCAAAGGTGATGAAACAAGCTGTACAACACTGCGATTGTGTGCGCAGCTTGCCAAGTGAGAGAAAACAGTACCTGACCACTCTCCTGCCTTTTCTATTCACATGAACATTCGATTGCAAGCTGTTTTGGACAACTTTCTTTCTCTTCTTGCAAAACACTCGGCAGACCTCCGTGCAGCCTCTAGAACACGATGGGAGATGTTTTCTGTGCTGGCACAGTTTCTCCTTGCCAGACAGAGTGGAAAAGCTTTTTGCTAAGATGTAGACGAGAAGAGAGGCTAAAGACGAAGGTACGGTGCTCTGCAGAGCTAAGCACAGCTCCCGGACCTCTTTCAGCAGAAGGCGCACACCGCAGAGCACTGTGAGCGGCAGAATCGTCTTTGCGCGAAGAAGCAGCTTCTTCGTCTCCGGGAGCCGGAGAGAGCGGCAACTTGGCAAAGGTGATGAAACAAGCTGTACAACACTGCGATTGTGTGCGCAGCTTGCCAACTGAGAGAAAACAGTACCTGACCACTCTCCTGCCTTTTCTATTCATATGAACATTCGATTGCAAGCTGTTTTGGACAACTTTCTTTCTCTTCTTGCAAAACACTCGGCAGACCTCCGTGCAGCCTCTAGAACACGATGGGAGATGTTTTCTGTGCTGGCACAGTTTCTCCTTGCCAGACAGAGTGGAAAAGCTTTTTGCTAAGATGTAGACGAGAAGAGAGGCTAAAGATGAAGGTACGGTGCTCTGCAGAGCTAAGCACCGCTCCCGGACCTCTTTCGGCAGAAGACACACACTGCAGAGCACTGTGAGCGGCAGAATCGTCTTTGCGCGAAGAAGCAGCTTCTTCGTCTCCGGGAGCCGGAGAGAGCGGCAGCTTCGCAAAGGTGATGAAACAAGCTGTACAACACTGCGATTGTGTGCGCAGCTTGCCAAGTGAGAGAAAACAGTACCTGACCACTCTCCTGCCTTTCTATTCACATGAACATTCGATTGTAAGCTGTTTTGGACAACTTTCTTTCTCTTCTTGCAAAACACTCGGCAGACCTCCGTGCAGCCTCTAGAACACGATGGGAGATGTTTTTTGTGCTGGCACAGTTTCTCCTTGCCAGACAGAGTGGAAAAGCTTTTTGCTAACATGTAGACGAGAAGCGTGGCTAAAGAAGCACGTATGGTACTCTGCAGAGCTAAGCATCGCTCCCGGACTTCTATCGGCAGAAGGCGCACACCGCAGAGCACTGTGAGCGGCAGAATCGTCTTTGCGCGAAGAAGCAGCTTCTTCGTCTCCGGGAGCCGGAGAGAGCGGCAACTTTGCAAAGGTGATGAAACAAGCTGTACAACACTGCGATTGTGTGAGCAGCTTGCCAAGTGAGAGAAAACAGTACCTGACCACTCTCCTGCCTTTTCTATTCACATGAACATTCGATTGCAAGCTGTTTTGGACAACTTTCTTTTTCTTCTTGCAAAACACTCGGCAGACCTCCGTGCAGCCTCTAGAACACGATGGGAGATGTTTTCTGTGCTGGCACAGTTTCTCCTTGCCAGACAGAGTGGAAAAGCTTTTTGCTAAGATGTAGACGAGAAGAGAGGCTAAAGAAGCAGGTATGGTGCTCTGCAGAGCTAAGCACCGCTCCCGGACGTCTTTCGGCAGAAGGCGCACACCGCAGAGCACTGTGAGCGGCAGAATCGTCTTTGCACGAAGAAGCAGCTTCTTCGTCTCCGGGAGCCGGAGAGAGCGGCAACTTCGCAAAGGTGATGAAACAAGCTGTACAACACTGCGATTGTGTGCGCAGCTTGCCAACTGAGAGAAAACAGTACCTGACCACTCTCCTGCCTTTTCTATTCACATGAACATTCGATTGCAAGCTGTTTTGGACAACTTTCTTTCTCTTCTTGCAAAACACTCGGCAGACCTCCGTGCAGCCTCTAGAACACGATGGGAGATGTTTTCTGTGCTGGCACAGTTTCTCCTTGCCAGACAGAGTGGAAAAGCTTTTTGCTAAGATGTAGACGAGAAGCGTGGCTAAAGAAGCACGTATGGTACTCTGCAGAGCTAAGCATCGCTCCCGGACGTCTTTCGGCAGAAGGCGCACACCGCAGAGCACTGTGAGCGGCAGAATCGTCTTTGCGCGAAGAAGCAGCTTCTTCGTCTCCGGGAGCCGGAGAGAGCGGCAACTTCGCAAAGGTGATGAAACAAGCTGTACAACACTGCGATTGTGTGCGCAGCTTGCCAAGTGAGAGAAAACAGTACCAGACCACTCTCCTGCCTTTTCTATTCACATGAACATTCGATTGCAAGCTGTTTTGGACAACTTTCTTTCTCTTCTTGCAAAACACTCGGCAGACCTCCGTGCAGCCTCTAGAACACGATGGGAGATGTTTTCTGTGCTGGCAAAGTTTCTCCTTGCCAGACAGAGTGGAAAAGCTTTTTGCTAAGATGTAGACGAGAAGAGAGGCTAAAGACGAAGGTACGGTGCTCTGCAGAGCTAAGCATCGCTCCCGGACTTCTTTCGGTAGAAGGCGCACACCGCAGAGCACTGTGAGCGGCAGAATCGTCTTTGCACGAAGAAGCAGCTTCTTCGTCTCCGGGAGACGGAGAGAGCGGCAACTTCGCAAAGGTGATGAAACAATCTGTACCACACTGCGATTGTGTGCGCAGCTTGCCAAGTGAGAGAAAACAGTACCTGACCACTCTCCTGCCTTTTCTATTCACATGAACATTCGATTGCAAGCTGTTTTGGACAACTTTCTTTCTCTTCTTGCAAAACACTCGGCAGACCTCCGTGCAGCCTCTAGAACACGATGGGAGATGTTTTTTGTGCTGGCACAGTTTCTCCTTGCCAGACAGAGTGGAAAAGCTTTTTGCTAAGATGTAGACGAGAAGAGAGGCTAAAGACGAAGGTACGGTGCTCTGCAGAGCTAAGCACCGCTCCCGGACCTCTTCGGCAGAAGGCGCACACCGCAGAGCACTGTGAGCGGCACAATCGTCTTTGCGCGAAGAAGCAGCTTCTTCGTCTCCGGGAGCCGGAGAGAGCGGCAACTTCGCAAAGGTGATAAAACAAGCTGTACAACACTGCGATTGTGTGCGCAGCTTGCCAACTGAGAGAAAACAGTACCAGACCACTCTCCTGCCTTTTCTATTCACATGAACATTCGATTGGAAGCTGTTTTGGACAACTTTCTTTCTCTTCTTGCAAAACACTCGGCAGACCTCCGTGCAGCCTCTAGAACACGATGGGAGATGTTTTCTGTGCTGGCACAGTTTCTCCTTGCCAGACAGAGTGGAAAAGCTTTTTGCTAAGATGTAGACGAGAAGAGAGGCTAAAGAAGCAGGTATGGTGCTCTGCAGAGCTAAGCACCGCTCCCGGACCTCTTTGGGCAGAAGGCGCACACCGCAGAGCACTGTGAGCGGCAGAATCGTCTTTGCGCGAAGAAGCAGCTTCTTCGTCTCCGGCAGCCGGAGAGAGCGGCAACTTCGCAAAGGTGATGAAACAAGCTGTACAACACTGCGATTGTGTGCGCAGCTTGCCAACTGAGAGAAAACAGTACCTGACCACTCTCCTGCCTTTTCTATTCACATGAACATTCGATTGCAAGCTGTTTTGGACAACTTTCTTTCTCTTCTTGCAAAACACTCGGCAGACCTCCGTGCAGCCTCTAGAACACGATGGGAGATGTTTTCTGTGCTGGCACAGTTTCTCCTTGCCAGACAGAGTGGAAAAGCTTTTTGCTAAGATGTAGACGAGAAGAGAGGCTAAAGACGAAGGTACGGTGCTCTGCAGAGCTAAGCACAGCTCCCGTGCCTCTTTCGGCAGAAGGCGCACACCGCAGAGCACTGTGAGCGGCAGAATCGTCTTTGCGCGAAGAAGCAGCTTCTTCGTCTCCGGGAGCCGGAGAGAGCGGCAACTTCGCAAAGGTGATGAAACAAGCTGTACAACACTGCGATTGTGTGCGCAGCTTGCCAAGTGAGAGAAAACAGTACCTGACCACTCTCCTGCCTTTTCTATTCACATGAACATTCGATTGGAAGCTGTTTTGGACAACTTTCTTTCTCTTCTTGCAAAACACTCGGCAGACCTCCGTGCAGCCTCTAGAACACCATGGGAGATGTTTTCTGTGCTGGCACAGTTTCTCCTTGCCAGACAGAGTGGAAAAGCTTTTTGCTAAGATGTAGACGAGAAGCGTGGCTAAAGAAGCACGTATGGTACTCTGCAGAGCTAAGCATCGCTCCCGGACTTCTTTCGGCAGAAGGCGCACACCGCAGAGCACAGTGAGCGGCAGAATCGTCTTTGCGCGAAGAAGCAGCTTCTTCGTCTCCGGGAGCTGGGGAGAGCGGCAACTTTGCAAAGGTGATGAAACAAGCTGTACAACACTGCGATTGTGTGAGCAGCTTGCCAACTGAGAGAAAACAGTACCTGACCACTCTCCTGCCTTTTCTATTCACTTGAACATTCGATTGCAAGCTGTTTTGGACAACTTTCCTTCTCTTCTTGCAAAACACTCGGCAGACCTCCGTGCAGCCTCTAGAACACGATGGGAGATGTTTTCTGTGCTGGCACAGTTTCTCCTTGCCAGACAGAGTGGAAAAGCTTTTTGCTAAGATGTAGACGAGAAGAGAGGCTAAAGAAGCAGGTATGGTGCTCTGCAGAGCTAAGCACCGCTCCCGGACCTCTTCGGCAGAAGGCGCACACCGCAGAGCACTGTGAGCGGCAGAATCGTCTTTGCGCGAAGAAGCAGCTTCTTCGTCTCCGGGAGCCGGAGAGAGCGGCAGCTTCGCAAAGGTGATGAAACAAGCTGTACAACACTGCGATTGTGTGCGCAGATTGCCAACTGAGAGAAAACAGTACCTGACCACTCTCCTGCCTTTTCTATTCACTTGAACATTCGATTGGAAGCTGTTTTGGACAACTTTCTTTCTCTTCTTGCAAAACACTCGGCAGTCCTCCGTTCAGCCTCTAGAAGACGATGGGAGGTGTTTTCTGTGCTGGCACAGTTTCTCCTTGCCAGACAGAGTGGAAAAGCTTTTTGCTAATATGTAGACGAGAAGCGAGGCTAAAGTAGCACGTATGGTACTCTGCAGAGCTAAGCATCGCTCCCGGACTTCTTTCGGCAGAAGGCGCACACCGCAGAGCAGTGTGAGCGGCAGAATCGTCTTTGCGCGAAGAAGCAGCTTCTTCGTCTCCGGGAGCCGGAGAGAGCGGCAACTTCGCAAAGGTGATGAAACAAGCTGTACAACACTGCGATTGTGTGCGCAGCTTGCCAAGTGAGAGAAAACAGTACCTGACCACTCTCCTGCCTTTTCTATTCACATGAACATTCGATTGCAAGCTGTTTTGGACAACTTTCTTTCTCTTCTTGCAAAACACTCGGCAGACCTCCGTGCAGCCTCTAGAACACGATGGGAGATGTTTTTTGTGGTGGCACAGTTTCTCCTTGCCAGACAGAGTGGAAAAGCTTTTTGCTAAGATGTAGACGAGAAGAGAGGCTAAAGACGAAGGTACGGTGCTCTGCAGAGCTAAGCATAGCTCCCGGACTTCTTTCGGCAGAAGGCGCACACCGCAGAGCACTGTGAGCGGCAGAATCGTCTTTGCGCGAAGAAGCAGCTTCTTCGTCTCCGGGAGCCGGAGAGAGCGGCAACTTCGCAAAGGTGATGAAACAATCTGTACAACACTGCGATTGTGTGCGCAGCTTGCCAAGTGAGAGAAAACAGTACCTGACCACTCTCCTGCCTTTTCTATTCACATGAACATTCGATTGCAAGCTGTTTTGGACAACTTTCTTTCTCTTCTTGCAAAACACTCGGCAGACCTCCGTGCAGCCTCTAGAACACGATGGGAGATGTTTTTTGTGCTGGCACAGTTTCTCCTTGCCAGACAGAGTGGAAAAGCTTTTTGCTAAGATGTAGACGAGAAGAGAGGCTAAAGACGAAGGTACGGTGCTCTGCAGAGCTAAGCACAGCTCCCGGACCTCTTTCGGCAGAAGGCGCACACCGCAGAGCACTGTGAGCGGCAGAATCGTCTTTGCGCGAAGAAGCAGCTTCTTCGTCTCCGGGAGCCGGAGAGAGCGGTAACTTCGCAAAGGTGATGAAACAAGCTGTACAACACTGCGATTGTGTGCGCAGCTTGCCAACTGAGAGAAAACAGTACCAGACCACTCTCCTGCCTTTTCTATTCACATGAACATTCGATTGCAAGCTGTTTTGGACAACTTTCTTTCTCTTCTTGCAAAACACTTGGCAGACCTCCGTGCAGCCTCTAGAACACGATGGGAGATGTTTTCTGTGCTGGCAAAGTTTCTCCTTGCCAGACAGAGTGGAAAAGCTTTTTGCTAAGATGTAGACGAGAAGAGAGGCTAAAGACGAAGGTACGGTGCTCTGCAGAGCTAAGCATCGCTCCCGTACTTCTTTCGGCAGAAGGCGCACACCGCAGAGCACTGTGAGCGGCAGAATCGTCTTTGCGCGAAGAAGCAGCTTCTTCGTCTCCGGGAGCCGGAGAGAGCGGCAGCTTCGCAAAGGTGATGAAACAAGCTGTACAACACTGCGATTGTGTGCGCAGCTTGCCAAGTGAGAGAAAACAGTACCTGACCACTCTCCTGCCTTTCTATTCACATGAACATTCGATTGTAAGCTGTTTTGGACAACTTTCTTTCTCTTCTTGCAAAACACTCGGCAGACCTCCGTGCAGCCTCTAGAACACGATGGGAGATGTTTTTTGTGCTGGCACAGTTTCTCCTTGCCAGACAGAGTGGAAAAGCTTTTTGCTAACATGTAGACGAGAAGCGTGGCTAAAGAAGCACGTATGGTACTCTGCAGAGCTAAGCATCGCTCCCGGACGTCTTTCGGCAGAAGGCGCACACCGCAGAGCACAGTGAGCGGCAGAATCGTCTTTGCGCGAAGAAGCAGCTTCTTCGTCTCCGGGAGCCGGAGAGAGCGGCAACTTTGCAAAGGTGATGAAACAAGCTGTACAACACTGCGATTGTGTGAGCAGCATGCCAAGTGAGAGAAAACAGTACCTGACCACTCTCCTGCCTTTTCTATTCACATGAACATTCGATTGCAAGCTGTTTTGGACAACTTTATTTTTCTTCTTGCAAAACACTCGGCAGACCTCCGTGCAGCCTCTAGAACACGATGGGAGATGTTTTCTGTGCTGGCACAGTTTCTCCTTGCCAGACAGAGTGGAAAAGCTTTTTGCTAAGATGTAGACGAGAAGAGAGGCTAAAGAAGCAGGTATGGTGCTCTGCAGAGCTAAGCACCGCTCCCGGACGTCTTTCGGCAGAAGGCGCACACCGCAGAGCACTGTGAGCGGCAGAATCGTCTTTGCGCGAAGAAGCAGCTTCTTCGTCTCCGGCAGCCGGAGAGAGCGGCAACTTCGCAAAGGTGATGAAACAAGCTGTACAACACTGCGATTGTGTGCGCAGCTTGCCAACTGAGAGAAAACAGTACCTGACCACTCTCCTGCCTTTTCTATTCACATGAACCTTCGATTGCAAGCTGTTTTGGACAACTTTCTTTCTCTTCTTGCAAAACACTCGGCAGACCTCCGTGCAGCCTCTAGAACACGATGGGAGATGTTTTTTGTGCTGGCACAGTTTCTCCTGTCCAGACAGAGTGGAAAAGCTTTTTGCTAAGATGTAGACGAGAAGAGAGGCTAAAGACGAAGGTACGGTGCTCTGCAGAGCTAAGCACAGCTCCCGGACCTCTTTCGGCAGAAGGCGCACACCGCAGAGCACTGTGAGCGGCAGAATCGTCTTTGCGCGAAGAAGCAGCTTCTTCGTCTCCGGGAGCCGGAGAGAGCGGTAACTTCGCAAAGGTGATGAAACAAGCTGTACAACACTGCGATTGTGTGCGCAGCTTGCCAAGTGAGAGAAAACAGTACCAGACCACTCTCCTGCCTTTTCTATTCACATGAACATTCGATTGCAAGCTGTTTTGGACAACTTTCTTTCTCTTCTTGCAAAACACTCGGCAGACCTCCGTGCAGCCTCTAGAACACGATGGGAGATGTTTTCTGTGCTGGCAAAGTTTCTCCTTGCCAGACAGAGTGGAAAAGCTTTTTGCTAAGATGTAGACGAGAAGAGAGGCTAAAGAAGCAGGTATGGTGCTCTGCAGAGCTAAGCACCGCTCCCGGACGTCTTTCGGCAGAAGGCGCACACCGCAGAGCACTGTGAGCGGCAGAATCGTCTTTGCGCGAAGAAGCAGCTTCTTCGTCTCCGGCAGCCGGAGAGAGCGGCAACTTCGCAAAGGTGATGAAACAAGCTGTACAACACTGCGATTGTGTGCGCAGCTTGCCAACTGAGAGAAAACAGTACCTGACCACTCTCCTGCCTTTTCTATTCACATGAACATTCGATTGCAAGCTGTTTTGGAAAACTTTCTTTCTCTTCTTGCAAAACACTCGGCAGACCTCCGTGCAGCCTCTAGAACACGATGGGAGATGTTTTCTGTGCTGGCACAGTTTCTCCTTGCCAGACAGAGTGGAAAAGCTTTTTGCTAAGATGTAGACGAGAAGAGAGGCTAAAGACGAAGGTACGGTGCTCTGCAGAGCTAAGCATCGCTCCCGGACTTCTTTCGGCAGAAAGCGCACACCGCAGAGCACTGTGAGCGGCAGAATCGTCTTTGCGCGAAGAAGCAGCTTCTTCGTCTCCGGGAGCCGGAGAGAGCGGCAACTTCGCAAAGGTGATGAAACAATCTGTACAACACTGCGATTGTGTGCGCAGCTTGCCAACTGAGAGAAAACAGTACCTGACCACTCTCCTGCCTTTTCTATTCACATGAACATTCGATTGCAAGCTGTTTTGGACAACTTTCTTTCTCTTCTTGCAAAACACTCGGCAGACCTCCGTGCAGCCTCTAGAACACGATGGGAGATGTTTTTTGTGCTGGCACAGTTTCTCCTTGCCAGACAGAGTGGAAAAGCTTTTTGCTAAGATGTAGACGAGAAGAGAGGCTAAAGACGAAGGTACGGGGCTCTGCAGAGCTAAGCACCGCTCCCGGACGTCTTTCGGCAGAAGGCGCACACCGCAGAGCACTGTGAGCGGCAGAATCGTCTTTGCGCGAAGAAGCAGCTTATTCGTCTCCGGGAGCCGGAGAGAGCGGCAGCTTCGCAAAGGTGATGAAACAAGCTGTACAACACTGCGATTGTGTGCGCAGCTTGCCAAGTGAGAGAAAACAGTACCTGACCACTCTCCTGCCTTTTCTATTCACTTGAACATTCGATTGTAAGCTGTTTTGGACAACTTTCTTTCTCTTCTTGCAAAACACTCGGCAGTCCTCCGTTCAGCCTCTAGAAGACGATGGGAGGTGTTTTCTGTGCTGGCACAGTTTCTCCTTGCCAGACAGAGTGGAAAAGCTTTTTGCTAAGATGTAGACGAGAAGCGAGGCTAAAGAAGCACGTATGGTACTCTGCAGAGCTAAGCATCGCTCCCGGACTTCTTTCGGCGGAAGGCGCACACCGCAGAGCACTGTGAGTGGCAGAATCGTCTTTGCGCGAAGAAGCAGCTTCTTCGTCTCCGGGAGCCGGAGAGAGCGGCAACTTCGCAAAGGTGATGAAACAATCTGTACAACACTGCGATTGTGTGCGCAGCTTGCCAAGTGAGAGAAAACAGTACCTGACCACTCTCCTGCCTTTTCTATTCACATGAACATTCGATTGCAAGCTGTTTTGGACAACTTTCTTTCTCTTCTTGCAAAACACTCGGCAGACCTCCGTTCAGCCTCTAGAAGACGATGGGAGGTGTTTTCTGTGCTGGCACAGTTTCTCCTTGCCAGACAGAGTGGAAAAGCTTTTTGCTAAGATGTAGACGAGAAGCGAGGCTAAAGAAGCACGTATGGTACTCTGCAGAGCTAAGCATCGCTCCCGGACTTCTTTCGGCAGAAGGCGCACACCGCAGAGCACTGTGAGCGGCAGAATCGTCTTTGCGCGAAGAAGCAGCTTCTTCGTCTCCGGGAGCCGGAGAGAGCGGCAACTTCGCAAAGGTGATGAAACAATCTGTACAACACTGCGATTGTGTGCGCAGCTTGCCAACTGAGAGAAAACAGTACCTGACCACTCTCCTGCCTTTTCTATTCACATGAACATTCGATTGCAAGCTGTTTTGGACAACTTTCTTTCTCTTCTTGCAACACACTCGGCAGACCTCCGTGCAGCCTCTAGAACACGATGGGAGATGTTTTTTGTGCTGGCACAGTTTCTCCTTGCCAGACAGAGTGGAAAAGCTTTTTGCTAAGATGTAGACGAGAAGAGAGGCTAAAGACGAAGGTACGGTGCTCTGCAGAGCTAAGCATCGCTCCCGGACTTCTTTCGGCAGAAGGCGCACACCGCAGAGCACTGTGAGCGGCAGAATCGTCTTTGCGCGAAGAAGCAGCTTCTTCGTCTCCGGGAGCCGGAGAGAGCGGCAACTTCGCAAAGGTGATGAAACAATCTGTACAACACTGCGATTGTGTGCGCAGCTTGCCAACTGAGAGAAAACAGTACCTGACCACTCTCCTGCCTTTTCTATTCACATGAACATTCGATTGCAAGCTGTTTTGGACAACTTTCTTTCTCTTCTTGCAAAACACTCGGCAGACCTCCGTGCAGCCTCTAGAACACGATGGGAGATGTTTTTTGTGCTGGCACAGTTTCTCCTTGCCAGACAGAGTGGAAAAGCTTTTTGCTAAGATGTAGACGAGAAGAGAGGCTAAAGACGAAGGTACGGTGCTCTGCAGAGCTAAGCACAGCTCCCGGACCTCTTTCGGCAGAAGGCGCACACCGCAGAGCACTGTGAGCGGCAGAATCGTCTTTGCGCGAAGAAGCAGCTTCTTCGTCTCCGGGAGCCGGAGAGAGCGGTAACTTCGCAAAGGTGATGAAACAAGCTGTACAACACTGCGATTGTGTGGGCAGCTTGCCAACTGAGAGAAAACAGTACCTGACCACTCTCCTGCCTTTTCTATTCACATGAACATTCGATTGCAAGCTGTTTTGGACAACTTTCTTTCTCTTCTTGCAAAACACTCGGCAGACCTCCGTTCAGCCTCTAGAAGACGATGGGAGGTGTTTTCTGTGCTGGCACAGTTTCTCCTTGCCAGACAGAGTGGAAAAGCTTTTTGCTAAGATGTAGACGAGAAGCGAGGCTAAAGAAGCACGTATGGTACTCTGCAGAGCTAAGCATCGCTCCCGGACTTCTTTCGGCAGAAGGCGCACACCGCAGAGCACTGTGAGCGGCAGAATCGTCTTTGCGCGAAGAAGCAGCTTCTTCGTCTCCGGGAGCCGGAGAGAGCGGCAACTTCGCAAAGGTGATGAAACAATCTGTACAACACTGCGATTGTGTGCGCAGCTTGCCAACTGAGAGAAAACAGTACCTGACCACTCTCCTGCCTTTTCTATTCACATGAACATTCGATTGCAAGCTGTTTTGGACAACTTTCTTTCTCTTCTTGCAACACACTCGGCAGACCTCCGTGCAGCCTCTAGAACACGATGGGAGATGTTTTTTGTGCTGGCACAGTTTCTCCTTGCCAGACAGAGTGGAAAAGCTTTTTGCTAAGATGTAGACGAGAAGAGAGGCTAAAGACGAAGGTACGGTGCTCTGCAGAGCTAAGCATCGCTCCCGGACTTCTTTCGGCAGAAGGCGCACACCGCAGAGCACTGTGAGCGGCAGAATCGTCTTTGCGCGAAGAAGCAGCTTCTTCGTCTCCGGGAGCCGGAGAGAGCGGCAACTTCGCAAAGGTGATGAAACAATCTGTACAACACTGCGATTGTGTGCGCAGCTTGCCAACTGAGAGAAAACAGTACCTGACCACTCTCCTGCCTTTTCTATTCACATGAACATTCGATTGCAAGCTGTTTTGGACAACTTTCTTTCTCTTCTTGCAAAACACTCGGCAGACCTCCGTGCAGCCTCTAGAACACGATGGGAGATGTTTTTTGTGCTGGCACAGTTTCTCCTTGCCAGACAGAGTGGAAAAGCTTTTTGCTAAGATGTAGACGAGAAGAGAGGCTAAAGACGAAGGTACGGTGCCCTGCAGAGCTAAGCACAGCTCCCGGACCTCTTTCGGCAGAAGGCGCACACCGCAGAGCACTGTGAGCGGCAGAATCGTCTTTGCGCGAAGAAGCAGCTTCTTCGTCTCCGGGAGCCGGAGAGAGCGGTAACTTCGCAAAGGTGATGAAACAATCTGTACAACACTGCGATTGTGTGCGCAGCTTGCCAACTGAGAGAAAACAGTACCTGACCACTCTCCTGCCTTTTCTATTCACATGAACATTCGATTGCAAGCTGTTTTGGACAACTTTCTTTCTCTTCTTGCAAAACACTCGGCAGACCTCCGTGCAGCCTCTAGAACACGATGGGAGATGTTTTCTGTGCTGGCAAAGTTTCTCCTTGCCAGACAGAGTGGAAAAGCTTTTTGCTAAGATGTAGACGAGAAGAGAGGCTAAAGACGAAGGTACGGTGCTCTGCAGAGCTAAGCACCGCTCCCGGACTTCTTTCGGCAGAAGGCGCACACCGCAGAGCACTGTGAGCGGCAGAATCGTCTTTGCACGAAGAAGCAGCTTCTTCGTCTCCGGGAGCCGGAGAGAGCGGCAACTTCGCAAAGGTGATGAAACAATCTGTACCACACTGCGATTGTGTGCGCAGCTTGCCAAGTGAGAGAAAACAGTACCTGACCACTCTCCTGCCTTTTCTATTCACATGAACATTCGATTGCAAGCTGTTTTGGACAACTTTCTTTCTCTTCTTGCAAAACACTCGGCAGACCTCCGTGCAGCCTCTAGAACACGATGGGAGATGTTTTTTGTGCTGGCACAGTTTCTCCTTGCCAGACAGAGTGGAAAAGCTTTTTGCTAAGATGTAGACGAGAAGAGAGGCTAAAGACGAAGGTACGGTGCTCTGCAGAGCTAAGCATCGCTCCCGGACTTCTTTCGGCAGAAGGCGCACACCGCAGAGCACTGTGAGCGGCAGAATCGTCTTTGCGCGAAGAAGCAGCTTCTTCGTCTCCGGGAGCCGGAGAGAGCGGCAACTTCGCAAAGGTGATGAAACAATCTGTACAACACTGCGATTGTGTGCGCAGCTTGCCAACTGAGAGAAAACAGTACCTGACCACTCTCCTGCCTTTTCTATTCACATGAACATTCGATTGCAAGCTGTTTTGGACAACTTTCTTTCTCTTCTTGCAAAACACTCGGCAGACCTCCGTGCAGCCTCTAGAACACGATGGGAGATGTTTTTTGTGCTGGCACAGTTTCTCCTTGCCAGACAGAGTGGAAAAGCTTTTTGCTAAGATGTAGACGAGAAGAGAGGCTAAAGACGAAGGTACGGTGCTCTGCAGAGCTAAGCACAGCTCCCGGACCTCTTTCGGCAGAAGGCGCACACCGCAGAGCACTGTGAGCGGCAGAATCGTCTTTGCGCGAAGAAGCAGCTTCTTCGTCTCCGGGAGCCGGAGAGAGCGGTAACTTCGCAAAGGTGATGAAACAATCTGTACCACACTGCGATTGTGTGCGCAGCTTGCCAACTGAGAGAAAACAGTACCTGACCACTCTCCTGCCTTTTCTATTCACATGAACATTCGATTGCAAGCTGTTTTGGACAACTTTCTTTCTCTTCTTGCAAAACACTCGGCAGACCTCCGTGCAGCCTCTAGAACACGATGGGAGATGTTTTCTGTGCTGGCAAAGTTTCTCCTTGCCAGACAGAGTGGAAAAGCTTTTTGCTAAGATGTAGACGAGAAGAGAGGCTAAAGACGAAGGTACGGTGCTCTGCAGAGCTAAGCACCGCTCCCGGACTTCTTTCGGCAGAAGGCGCACACCGCAGAGCACTGTGAGCGGCAGAATCGTCTTTGCACGAAGAAGCAGCTTCTTCGTCTCCGGGAGCCGGAGAGAGCGGCAACTTCGCAAAGGTGATGAAACAATCTGTACCACACTGCGATTGTGTGCGCAGCTTGCCAAGTGAGAGAAAACAGTACCTGACCACTCTCCTGCCTTTTCTATTCACATGAACATTCGATTGCAAGCTGTTTTGGACAACTTTCTTTCTCTTCTTGCAAAACACTCGGCAGACCTCCGTGCAGCCTCTAGAACACGATGGGAGATGTTTTTTGTGCTGGCACAGTTTCTCCTTGCCAGACAGAGTGGAAAAGCTTTTTGCTAAGATGTAGACGAGAAGAGAGGCTAAAGACGAAGGTACGGTGCTCTGCACAGCTAAGCACCGCTCCCGGACCTCTTCGGCAGAAGGCGCACACCGCAGAGCACTGTGAGCGGCACAATCGTCTTTGCGCGAAGAAGCAGCTTCTTCGTCTCCGGGAGCCGGAGAGAGCGGCAACTTCGCAAAGGTGATAAAACAAGCTGTACAACACTGCGATTGTGTGCGCAGCTTGCCAAGTGAGAGAAAACAGTACCTGACCACTCTCCTGCCTTTTCTATTCACATGAACATTCGATTGCAAGCTGTTTTGGACAACTTTCTTTCTCTTCTTGCAAAACACTCGGCAGACCTCCGTGCAGCCTCTAGAACACGATGGGAGATGTTTTCTGTGCTGGCACAGTTTCTCCTTGCCAGACAGAGTGGAAAAGCTTTTTGCTAAGATGTAGACGAGAAGAGAGGCTAAAGACGAAGGTACGGTGCTCTGCAGAGCTAAGCACAGCTCCCGTGCCTCTTTCGGCAGAAGGCGCACACCGCAGAGCACTGTGAGCGGCAGAATCGTCTTTGCGCGAAGAAGCAGCTTCTTCGTCTCCGGGAGCCGGAGAGAGCGGCAACTTCGCAAAGGTGATGAAACAAGCTGTACAACACTGCGATTGTGTGCGCAGCTTGCCAAGTGAGAGAAAACAGTACCTGACCACTCTCCTGCCTTTTCTATTCACATGAACATTCGATTGCAAGCTGTTTTGGACAACTTTCTTTCTCTTCTTGCAAAACACTCGGCAGACCTCCGTGCAGCCTCTAGAACACGATGGGAGATGTTTTTTGTGCTGGCACAGTTTCTCCTTGCCAGACAGAGTGGAAAAGCTTTTTGCTAAGATGTAGACGAGAAGAGAGGCTAAAGACGAAGGTACGGTGCTCTGCAGAGCTAAGCACCGCTCCCGGACGTCTTTCGGCAGAAGGCGCACACCGCAGAGCACTGTGAGCGGCAGAATCGTCTTTGCGCGAAGAAGCAGCTTCTTCGTCTCCGGGAGCCGGAGAGAGCGGCAGCCTCGCAAAGGTGATGAAACAAGCTGTACAACACTGCGATTGTGTGCGCAGCTTGCCAAGTGAGAGAAAACAGTACCTGACCACTCTCCTGCCTCTCTATTCACATGAACATTCGATTGCAAGCTGTTTTGGACAACTTTCTTTCTCTTCTTGCAAAACACTCGGCAGACCTCCGTGCAGCCTCTAGAAGACGATGGGAGATGTTTTTTGTGCTGGCAGAGTTTCTCCTTGCCAGACAGAGTGGAAAAGCTTTTTGCTAAGATGTAGACGAGAAGCGTGGCTAAAGAAGCACGTAGGGTACTCTGCAGAGCTAAGCATCGCTCCCGGACTTCTTTCGGCAGAAGGCGCACACCGCAGAGCACAGTGAGCGGCAGAATCGTCTTTGCGCGAAGAAGCAGCTTCTTCGTCTCCGGGAGCCGGAGAGAGCGGCAACTTTGCAAAGGTGATGAAACAAGCTGTACAACACTGCGATTGTGTGAGCACCTTGCCAAGTGAGAGAAAACAGTACCTGACCACTCTCCTGCCTTTTCTATTCACATGAACATTCGATTGCAAGCTGTTTTGGACAACTTTCTTTTTCTTCTTGCAAAACACTCGGCAGACCTCCGTGCAGCCTCTAGAACACGATGGGAGATGTTTTCTGTGCTGGCACAGTTTCTCCTTGCCAGACAGAGTGGAAAAGCTTTTTGCTAAGATGTAGACGAGAAGAGAGGCTAAAGAAGCAGGTATGGTGCTCTGCAGAGCTAAGCACCGCTCCCGGACGTCTTTCGGCAGAAGGCGCACACCGCAGAGCACTGTGAGCGGCAGAATCGTCTTTGCGCGAAGAAGCAGCTTCTTCGTCTCCGGGAGCCGGAGAGAGCGGCAACTTCGCAAAGGTGATGAAACAAGCTGTACAACACTGCGATTGTGTGCGCAGCTTGCCAAGTGAGAGAAAACAGTACCTGACCACTCTCCTGCCTTTTCTATTCACATGAACATTCGATTGCAAGCTGTTTTGGAAAACTTTCTTTCTCTTCTTGCAAAACACTCGGCAGACCTCCGTGCAGCCTCTAGAACACGATGGGAGATGTTTTCTGTGCTGGCACAGTTTCTCCTTGCCAGACAGAGTGGAAAAGCTTTTTG
This sequence comes from Melozone crissalis, assembly GCF_028551555.1. Taxonomy (NCBI): domain Eukaryota; kingdom Metazoa; phylum Chordata; class Aves; order Passeriformes; family Passerellidae; genus Melozone; species Melozone crissalis. The sequence continues at coordinate 378,560 of NW_026535823.1, forward strand.
CAAAGATGTAGACGAGAAGAGAGGCTAAAGACGAAGGTACGGTGCTCTGCAGAGCTAAGCACAGCTCCCAGACGTCTTTCGGCAGAAGGCGCACACCGCAGAGCACTGTGAGCGGCAGAATCGTCTTTGCGCGAAGAAGCAGCTTCTTCGTCTCCGGGAGCCGGAGAGAGCGGCAACTTCGCAAAGGTGATGAAACAAGCTGTACAACACTGCGATTGTGTGCGCAGCTTGCCAACTGAGAGAAAACAGTACCTGACCACTCTCCTGCCTTTTCTATTCACATGAACATTCGATTGCAAGCTGTTTTGGACAACTTTCTTTCTCTTCTTGCAAAACACTCGGCAGACCTCCGTGCAGCTTCTAGAAGACGATGGGAGATGTTTTCTGTGCTGGCAAAGTTTCTCCTTGCCAGACAGAGTGGAAAAGCTTTTTGCTAAGATGTAGACGAGAAGAGAGGCTAAAGACGAAGGTACGGTGCTCTGCAGGGCTAAGCACCGCTCCCGGACCTCTTTCGGCAGAAGGCGCACACCGCAGAGCACTGTGAGCGGCAGAATCGTCTTTGCGCGAAGAAGCAGCTTCTTCGTCTCCGGGAGCCGGAGAGAGCGGCAGCTTCGAAAAGGTGATGAAACAAGCTGTACAACACTGCGATTGTGTGCGCAGCTTGCCAAGTGAGAGAAAACAGTACCTGACCACTCTCCTGCCTTTTCTATTCACATGAACATTCGATTGCAAGCTGTTTTGGACAACTTTCTTTCTCTTCTTGCAAAACACTCGGCAGACCTCCGTGCAGCCTCTAGAACACGATGGGAGATGTTTTCTGTGCTGGCACAGTTTCTCCTTGCCAGACAGAGTGGAAAAGCTTTTTGCTAAGATGTAGACGAGAAGAGAGGCTAAAGACGAAGGTACGGTGCTCTGCAGAGCTAAGCACCGCTCCCGTGCCTCTTTCGGCAGAAGGCGCACACCGCAGAGCACTGTGAGCGGCAGAATTGTCTTTGCGCGAAGAAGCAGCTTCTTCGTCTCCGGCAGCCGGAGAGAGCGGCAACTTCGCAAAGGTGATGAAACAAGCTGTACAACACTGCGATTGTGTGCGCAGCTTGCCAACTGAGAGAAAACAGTACCTGACCACTCTCCTGCCTTTTCGATTCACATGAACATTCGATTGCAAGCTGTTTTGGACAACTTTCTTTCTCTTCTTGCAAAACACTCGGCAGACCTCCGTGCAGCCTCTAGAACACGATGGGAGATGTTTTCTGTGCTGGCACAGTTTCTCCTTGCCAGACAGAGTGGAAAAGCTTTTTGCAAAGATTTAGACGAGAAGAGAGGCTAAAGACGAAGGTACGGTGCTCTGCAGAGCTAAGCACCGCTCCCGGACCTCTTTCGGCAGAAGGCGCACACCGCAGAGCACTGTGAGCGGCAGAATCGTCTTTGCGCGAAGAAGCAGCTTCTTCGTCTCCGGGAGCCGGAGAGAGCGGCAACTTCGCAAAGGTGATGAAACAAGCTGTACAACACTGCGATTGTGTGCGCAGCTTGCCAACTGAGAGAAAACAGTACCTGACCACTCTCCTGCCTTTTCTATTCATATGAACATTCGAATGCAAGCTGTTTTGGACAACTTTCTTTCTCTTCTTGCAAAACACTCGGCAGACCTCCGTGCAGCCTCTAGAACACGATGGGAGATGTTTTCTGTGCTGGCACAGTTTCTCCTTGCCAGACAGAGTGGAAAAGCTTTTTGCAAAGATGTAAACGAGAAGAGAGGCTAAAGATGAAGGTACGGTGCTCTGCAGAGCTAAGCACCGCTCCCGGACCTCTTTCGGCAGAAGACACACACTGCAGAGCACTGTGAGCGGCAGAATCGTCTTTGCGCGAAGAAGCAGCTTCTTCGTCTCCGGGAGCCGGAGAGAGCGGCAGCTTCGCAAAGGTGATGAAACAAGCTGTACAACACTGCGATTGTGTGCGCAGCTTGCCAAGTGAGAGAAAACAGTACCTGACCACTCTCCTGCCTTTCTATTCACATGAACATTCGATTGCAAGCTGTTTTGGACAACTTTCTTTTTCTTCTTGCAAAACACTCGGCAGACCTCCGTGCAGCCTCTAGAACACGATGGGAGATGTTTTCTGTGCTGGCACAGTTTCTCCTTGCCAGACAGAGTGGAAAAGCTTTTTGCTAAGATGTAGACGAGAAGAGAGGCTAAAGAAGCAGGTATGGTGCTCTGCAGAGCTAAGCACCGATCCCGGACGTCTTTCGGCAGAAGGCGCACACCGCAGAGCACTGTGAGCGGCAGAATCGTCTTTGCGCGAAGAAGCAGCTTCTTCGTCTCCGGCAGCCGGAGAGAGCGGCAACTTCGCAAAGGTGATGAAACAATCTGTACAACACTGCGATTGTGTGCGCAGCTTGCCAACTGAGAGAAAACAGTACCTGACCACTCTCCTGCCTTTTCTATTCACATGAACATTCGATTGCAAGCTGTTTTGGACAACTTTCTTTCTCTTCTTGCAAAACACTCGGCAGACCTCCGTGCAGCCTCTAGAACACGATGGGAGATGTTTTCTGTGCTGGCACAGTTTCTCCATGCCAGACAGAGTGGAAAAGCTTTTTGCTAAGATGTAGACGAGAAGCGTGGCTAAAGAAGCACGTATGGTACTCTGCAGAGCTAAGCATCGCTCCCGGACTTCTTTCGGCAGAAGGCGCACACCGCAGAGCACAGTGAGCGGCAGAATCGTCTTTGCGCGAAGAATCAGCTTCTTCGTCTCCGGGAGCTGGGGAGAGCGGCAACTTTGCAAAGGTGATGAAACAAGCTGTACAACACTGCGATTGTGTGAGCAGCTTGCCAACTGAGAGAAAACAGTACCTGACCACTCTCCTGCCTTTTCTATTCACTTGAACATTCGATTGCAAGCTGTTTTGGACAACTTTCCTTCTCTTCTTGCAAAACACTCGGCAGACCTCCGTGCAGCCTCTAGAACACGATGGGAGATGTTTTTTGTGCTGGCACAGTTTCTCCTTGCCAGACAGAGTGGAAAAGCTTTTTGCTAAGGTGTAGACGAGAAGAGAGGCTAAAGACGAAGGTACGGTGCTCTGCAGAGCTAAGCACAGCTCCCGGACGTCTTTCGGCAGAAGGCGCACACCGCAGAGCACTGTGAGCGGCAGAATCGTCTTTGCGCGAAGAAGCAGCTTCTTCGTCTCCGGGAGCCGGAGAGAGCGGCAACTTCGCAAAGGTGATGAAACAAGCTGTACAACACTGCGATTGTGTGCGCAGCTTGCCAACTGAGAGAAAACAGTACCTGACCACTCTCCTGCCTTTTCTATTCACATGAACATTCGATTGCAAGCTGTTTTGGACAACTTTCTTTCTCTTCTTGCAAAACACTCGGCAGTCCTCCGTTCAGCCTCTAGAAGACAATGGGAGGTGTTTTCTGTGCTGGCACAGTTTCTCCTTGCCAGACAGAGTGGAAAAGCTTTTTGCTAAGATGTAGACGAGAAGCGAGGCTAAAGAAGCACGTATGGTACTCTGCAGAGCTAAGCATCGCTCCCGGACTTCTTTCGGCAGAAGGCGCACACCGCAGAGCACTGTGAGCGGCAGAATCGTCTTTGCGCGAAGAAGCAGCTTCTTCGTCTCCGGGAGCCGGATAGAGCGGCAACTTCGCAAAGGTGATGAAACAAGCTGTACAACACTGCGATTGTGTGCGCAGCTTGCCAACTGAGAGAAAACAGTACCTGACCACTCTCCTGCCTTTTCTATTCATATGAACATTCGATTGCAAGCTGTTTTGGACAACTTTCTTTCTCTTCTTGCAAAACACTCGGCAGACCTCCGTGCGGCCTCTAGAACACGATGGGAGATGTTTTCTGTGCTGGCACAGTTTCTCCTTGCCAGACAGAGTGGAAAAGCTTTTTGCTAAGATGTAGACGAGAAGAGAGGCTAAAGATGAAGGTACGGTGCTCTGCAGAGCTAAGCACCGCTCCCGGACCTCTTTCGGCAGAAGACACACACTGCAGAGCACTGTGAGCGGCAGAATCGTCTTTGCGCGAAGAAGCAGCTTCTTCGTCTCCGGGAGCCGGAGAGAGCGGCAGCTTCGCAAAGGTGATGAAACAAGCTGTACAACACTGCGATTGTGTGCGCAGCTTGCCAACTGAGAGAAAACAGTACCTGACCACTCTCCTGCCTTTTCTATTCACATGAACATTCGATTGTAAGCTGTTTTCGACAACTTTCTTTCTCTTCTTGCAAAACACTCGGCAGACCTCCGTGCAGCCTCTAGAACACCATGGGAGATGTTTTTTGTGCTGGCACAGTTTCTCCTTGCCAGACAGAGTGGAAAAGCTTTTTGCTAAGATGTAGACGAGAAGCGTGGTTAAAGAAGCACGTATCCTACTCTGCAGAGCTAAGCATCGCTCCCGGACTTCTTTCGGCAGAAGGCGCACACCGCAGAGCACAGTGAGCGGCAGAATCGTCTTTGCGCGAAGAAGCAGCTTCTTCGTCTCCGGGAGCCGGAGAGAGCGGCAACTTCGCAAAGGTGATGAAACAAGCTGTACAACACTGCGATTGTGTGAGCAGCTTGCCAAGTGAGAGAAAACAGTACCTGACCACTCTCCTGCCTTTTCTATTCACATGAACATTCGATTGCAAGCTGTTTTGGACAACTTTCTTTTTCTTCTTGCAAAACACTCGGCAGACCTCCGTGCAGCCTCTAGAACACGATGGGAGATGTTTTCTGTGCTGGCACAGTTTCTCCTTGCCAGACAGAGTGGAAAAGCTTTTTGCTAAGATGTAGACGAGAAGAGAGGCTAAAGAAGCAGGTATGGTGCTCTGCAGAGCTAAGCACCGCTCCCGGACGTCTTTCGGCAGAAGGCGCACACCGCAGAGCACTGTGAGCGGCAGAATCGTCTTTGCGCGAAGAAGCAGCTTCTTCGTCTCCGGCAGCCGGAGAGAGCGGCAACTTCGCAAAGGTGATGAAACAAGCTGTACAACACTGCGATTGTGTGCGCAGCTTGCCAAGTGAGAGAAAACAGTACCTGACCACTCTCCTGCCTTTTCTATTCACATGAACATTCGATTGCAAGCTGTTTTGGACAACTTTCTTTCTCTTCTTGCAAAACAATCGGCAGACCTCCGTTAAGCCTCTAGAAGACGATGGGAGGTGTTTTCTGTGCTGGCACAGTTTCTCCTTGCCAGACAGAGTGGAAAAGCTTTTTGCTAAGATGTAGACGAGAAGCGAGGCTAAAGAAGCACGTATGGTACTCTGCAGAGCTAAGCATCGCTCCCGGACTTCTTTCGGCAGAAGGCGCACACCGCAGAGCACTGTGAGTGGCAGAATCGTCTTTGCGCGAAGAAGCAGCTTCTTCGTCTCCGGGAGCCGGAGAGAGCGGCAACTTCGCAAAGGTGATGAAACAATCTGTACAACACTGCGATTGTGTGCGCAGCTTGCCAACTGAGAGAAAACAGTACCTGACCACTCTCCTGCCTTTTCTATTCACATGAACATTCGATTGCAAGCTGTTTTGGACAACTTTCTTTCTCTTCTTGCAAAACACTCGGCAGACCTCCGTGCAGCCTCTAGAACACGATGGGAGATGTTTTCTGTGCTGGCACAGTTTCTCCATGCCAGACAGAGTGGAAAAGCTTTTTGCTAAGATGTAGACGAGAAGCGTGGCTAAAGAAGCACGTATGGTACTCTGCAGAGCTAAGCATCGCTCCCGGACTTCTTTCGGCAGAAGGCGCACACCGCAGAGCACAGTGAGCGGCAGAATGGTCTTTGCGCGAAGAATCAGCTTCTTCGTCTCCGGGAGCTGGGGAGAGCGGCAACTTTGCAAAGGTGATGAAACAAGCTGTACAACACTGCGATTGTGTGAGCAGCTTGCCAAGTGAGAGAAAACAGTACCTGACCACTCTCCTGCCTTTTCTATTCACATGAACATTCGATTGCAAGCTGTTTTGGACAACTTTCTTTCTCTTCTTGCAAAACACTCGGCAGACCTCCGTGCAGCCTCTAGAACACGATGGGAGATGTTTTCTGTGCTGGCACAGTTTCTCCTTGCCAGACAGAGTGGAAAAGCTTTTTGCTGAGATGTAGACGAGAAGAGAGGCTAAAGACGAAGGTACGGTGCTCTGCAGAGCTAAGCACAGCTCCCGGACGTCTTTCGGCAGAAGGCGCACACCGCAGAGCACTGTGAGCGGCAGAATCGTCTTTGCGCGAAGAAGCAGCTTCTTCGTCTCCGGGAGCCGGAGAGAGCGGCAACTTCGCAAAGGTGATGAAACAAGCTGTACAACACTGCGATTGTGTGCGCAGCTTGCCAACTGAGAGAAAACAGTACCTGACCACTCTCCTGCCTTTTCTATTCACATGAACATTCGATTGCAAGCTGTTTTGGACAACTTTCTTTCTCTTCTTGCAAAACACTCGGCAGACCTCCGTGCAGCTTCTAGAACACGATGGGAGATGTTTTCTGTGCTGGCAAAGTTTCTCCTTGCCAGACAGAGTGGAAAAGCTTTTTGCTAAGATGTAGACGAGAAGAGAGGCTAAAGACGAAGGTACGGTGCTCTGCAGAGCTAAGCACCGCTCCCGGACCTCTTTCGGCAGAAGACACACACTGCAGAGCACTGTGAGCGGCAGAATCGTCTTTGCGCGAAGAAGCAGCTTCTTCGTCTCCGGGAGCCGGAGAGAGCGGCAGCTTCGCAAAGGTGATGAAACAAGCTGTACAACACTGCGATTGTGTGCGCAGCTTGCCAAGTGAGAGAAAACAGTACCTGACCACTCTCCTGCCTTTCTATTCACATGAACATTCGATTGGAAGCTGTTTTGGACAACTTTCTTTCTCTTCTTGCAAAACACTCGGCAGACCTCCGTGCAGCCTCTAGAACACGATGGGAGATGTTTTTTGTGCTGGCACAGTTTCTCCTTGCCAGACAGAGTGGAAAAGCTTTTTGCTAAGATGTAGACGAGAAGAGAGGCTAAAGAAGCACGTATGGTACTCTGCAGAGCTAAGCATCGCTCCCGGACTTCTTTCGGCAGAAGGCGCACACCGCAGAGCACAGTGAGCGGCAGAATCGTCTTTGCGCGAAGAAGCAGCTTCTTCGTCTCCGGGAGCCGGAGAGAGCGGCAACTTTGCAAAGGTGATGAAACAAGCTGTACAACACTGCGATTGTGTGCGCAGCTTGCCAGGTGAGAGAAAACAGTACCTGACCGATCTCCTGCCTTTTTTATTCACATGAACATTCGATTGCAAGCTGTTTTGGGCAACTTCCTTTTTCTTCTTGCAAAACACTCGGCAGACCTCCGTGCAGCCTCTAGAACACGATGGGAGATGTTTTCTGTGCTGGCACAGTTTCTCCTTGCCAGACAGAGTGGAAAAGCTTTTTGCTAAGATGTAGACGAGAAGAGAGGCTAAAGACGAAGGTACGGTGCTCTGCAGAGCTAAGCACCGCTCCCGGGCCTCTTTCGGCAGAAGGCGCACACCGCAGAGCACTGTGAGCGGCAGAATCGTCTTTGCGCGAAGAAGCAGCTTCTTCATCTCCGGGAGCCGGAGAGAGCGGCAACTTCGCAAAGGTGATGAAACAAGCTGTACAACACTGCGATTGTGTGCGCAGCTTGCCAAGTGAGAGAAAACAGTACCTGACCACTCTCCTGCCTTTTCGATTCACATGAACATTCGATTGCAAGCTGTTTTGGACAACTTTCTTTCTCTTCTTGCAAAACACTCGGCAGACCTCCGTGCAGCCTCTAGAACACGATGGGAGATGTTTTCTGTGCTGGCACAGTTTCTCCTTGCCAGACAGAGTGGAAAAGCTTTTTGCTAAGATGTAGACGAGAAGAGAGGCTAAAGATGAAGGTACGGTGCTCTGCAGACCTAAGCACCGCTCCCGGACCTCTTTCGGCAGAAGACACACACTGCAGAGCACTGTGAGCGGCAGAATCGTCTTTGCGCGAAGAAGCAGCTTCTTCGTCTCCGGGAGCCGGAGAGAGCGGCAGCTTCGCAAAGGTGATGAAACAAGCTGTACAACACTGCGATTGTGTGCGCAGCTTGCCAAGTGAGAGAAAACAGTACCTGACCACTCTCCTGCCTTTTGTAATCACATGAACATTCGATTGCAAGCTGTTTTGGACAACTTTCTTTCTCTTCTTGCAAAACACTCGGCAGACCTCCGTGCAGCCTCTAGAACACGATGGGAGATGGTTTTTGTGCTGGCACAGTTTCTCCTTGCCAGACAGAGTGGAAAAGCTTTTTGCTAAGATGTAGACGAGAAGCGTGGTTAAAGAAGCACGTATGGTACTCTGCAGAGCTAAGCATCGCTCCCGGACTTCTTTCGGCAGAAGGCGCACACCGCAGAGCACAGTGAGCGGCAGAATCGTCTTTGCGCGAAGAAGCAGCTTCTTCGTCTCCGGGAGCCGGAGAGAGCGCCAACTTCGCAAAGGTGATGAAACAAGCTGTACAACACTGCGATTGTGTGAGCAGCATGCCAACTGAGAGAAAACAGTACCTGACCACTCTCCTGCCTTTTCTATTCACATGAACATTCGATTGCAAGCTGTTTTGGACAACTTTCTTTTTCTTCTTGCAAAACACTCGGCAGACCTCCGTGCAGCCTCTAGAACACGATGGGAGATGTTTTCTGTGCTGGCACAGTTTCTCCTTGCCAGACAGAGTGGAAAAGCTTTTTGCTAAGATGTAGACGAGAAGAGAGGCTAAAGACGAAGGTACGGTGATCTGCAGAGCAAAGCACAGCTCCCGTGCCTCTTTCGGCAGAAGGCGCACACCGCAGAGCACTGTGAGCGGCAGAATCGTCTTTGCGCGAAGAAGCAGCTTCTTCGTCTCCGGGAGCCGGAGAGAGCGGCAACTTCGCAAAGGTGATGAAACAAGCTGTACAACACTGCGATTGTGTGCGCAGCTTGCCAAGTGAGAGAAAACAGTACCTGACCACTCTCCTGCCTTTTCTATTCACATGAACATTCGATTGCAAGCTGTTTTGGACAACTTTCTTTCTCTTCTTGCAAAACACTCGGCAGACCTCCGTGCAGCCTCTAGAACACGATGGGAGATGTTTTTTGTGGTGGCACAGTTTCTCCTTGCCAGACAGAGTGGAAAAGCTTTTTGCTAAGATGTAGACGAGAAGAGAGGCTAAAGACGAAGGTACGGTGCTCTGCAGAGCTAAGCACAGCTTCCGGACGTCTTTCGGCAGAAGGCGCACACCGCAGAGCACTGTGAGCGGCAGAATCGTCTTTGCGCGAAGAAGCAGCTTCTTCGTCTCCGGGAGCCGGAGAGAGCGGCAACTTCGCAAAGGTGATGAAACAAGCTGTACAACACTGCGATTGTGTGCGCAGCTTGCCAACTGAGAGAAAACAGTACCTGACCACTCTCCTGCCTTTTCTATTCACATGAACATTCGATTGCAAGCTGTTTTGGACAACTTTCTTTCTCTTCTTGCAAAACACTCGGCAGACCTCCGTGCAGCTTCTAGAACACGATGGGAGATGTTTTCTGTGCTGGCAAAGTTTCTCCTTGCCAGACAGAGTGGAAAAGCTTTTTGCTAAGATGTAGACGAGAAGAGAGGCTAAAGACGAAGGTACGGTGCTCTGCAGAGCTAAGCACCGCTCCCGGACCTCTTTCAGCAGAAGGCGCACACCGCAGAGCACTGTGAGCGGCAGAATCGTCTTTGCGCGAAGAAGCAGCTTCTTCGTCTCCGGGAGCCGGAGAGAGCGGCAGCTTCGAAAAGGTGATGAAACAAGCTGTACAACACTGCGATTGTGTGCGCAGCTTGCCAACTGAGAGAAAACAGTACCTGACCACTCTCCTGCCTTTTCTATTCACATGAACATTCGATTGCAAGCTGTTTTGGACAACTTTCTTTCTCTTCTTGCAAAACACTCGGCAGACCTCCGTGCAGCCTCTAGAACACGATGGGAGATGTTTTCTGTGCTGGCACAGTTTCTCCTTGCCAGACAGAGTGGAAAAGCTTTTTGCTAAGATGTAGACGAGAAGAGAGGCTAAAGACGAAGGTACGGTGCTCTGCAGAGCTAAGCACCGCTCCCGTGCCTCTTTCGGCAGAAGGCGCACACCGCAGAGCACTGTGAGCGGCAGAATCGTCTTTGCTCGAAGAAGCAGCTTCTTCGTCTCCGGCAGCCGGAGAGAGCGGCAACTTGGCAAAGGTGATGAAACAAGCTGTACAACACTGCGATTGTGTGCGCAGCTTGCCAACTGAGAGAAAACAGTACCTGACCACTCTCCTGCCTTTTCGATTCACATGAACATTCGATTGCAAGCTGTTTTGGACAACTTTCTTTCTCTTCTTGCAAAACACTCGGCAGACCTCCGTGCAGCCTCTAGAACACGATGGGAGATGTTTTCTGTGCTGGCACAGTTTCTCCTTGCCAGACAGAGTGGAAAACCTTTTTGCTAAGATGTAGACGAGAAGAGAGGCTAAAGACGAAGGTACGGTGCTCTGCAGAGCTAAGCACCGCTCCCGGGCCTCTTTCGGCAGAAGGCGCACAGCGCAGAGCACAGTGAGCGGCAGAATCGTCTTTGCGCGAAGAAGCAGCTTCTTCGTCTCCGGGAGCCGGAGAGAGCGGCAACTTCGCAAAGGTGATGAAACAAGCTGTACAACACTGCGATTGTGTGCGCAGCTTGCCAACTGAGAGAAAACAGTACCTGACCACTCTCCTGCCTTTTCTATTCATACGAACATTCGATTGCAAGCTGTTTTGGACAACTTTCTTTCTCTTCTTGCAAAACACTCGGCAGACCTCCGTGCAGCCTCTAGAACACGATGGGAGATGTTTTCTGTGCTGGCACAGTTTCTCCTTGCCAGACAGAGTGGAAAAGCTTTTTGCTAAGATGTAGACGAGAAGAGAGGCTAAAGATGAAGGTACGGTGCTCTGCAGAGCTAAGCACCGCTCCCGGACCTCTTTCGGCAGAAGACACACACTGCAGAGCACTGTGAGCGGCAGAATCGTCTTTGCGCGAAGAAGCAGCTTCTTCGTCTCCGGGAGCCGGAGAGAGCGGCAGCTTCGCAAAGGTGATGAAACAAGCTGTACAACACTGCGATTGTGTGCGCAGCTTGCCAAGTGAGAGAAAACAGTACCTGACCACTCTCCTGCCTTTCTATTCACATGAACATTCGATTGTAAGCTGTTTTGGACAACTTTCTTTCTCTTCTTGCAAAACACTCGGCAGACCTCCGTGCAGCCTCTAGAACACCATGGGAGATGTTTTTTGTGCTGGCACAGTTTCTCCTTGCCAGACAGAGTGGAAAAGCTTTTTGCTAAGATGTAGACGAGAAGCGTGGTTTAAGAAGCACGTATGGTACTCTGCAGAGCTAAGCATCGCTCCCGGACTTCTTTCGGCAGAAGGCGCACACCGCAGAGCACAGTGAGCGGCAGAATCGTCTTTGCACGAAGAAGCAGCTTCTTCGTCTCCGGCAGCCGGAGAGAGCGGCAACTTCGCAAAGGTGATGAAACAAGCTGTACAACACTGCGATTGTGTGCGCAGCTTGCCAACTGAGAGAAAACAGTACCTGACCACTCTCCTGCCTTTTCTATTCACATGAACATTCGATTGCAAGCTGTTTTGGACAACTTTCTTTTTCTTCTTGCAAAACACTCGGCAGACCTCCGTGCAGCCTCTAGAACACGATGGGAGATGTTTTCTGTGCTGGCACAGTTTCTCCTTGCCAGACAGAGTGGAAAAGCTTTTTGCTAAGATGTAGACGAGAAGCGAGGCTAAAGAAGCACGTATGGTACTCTGCAGAGCTAAGCATCGCTCCCGGACTTCTTTCGGCAGAAGGCGCACACCGCAGAGCACTGTGAGTGGCAGAATCGTCTTTGCGCGAAGAAGCAGCTTCTTCGTCTCCGGGAGCCGGAGAGAGCGGCAACTTGGCAAAGGTGATGAAACAAGCTGTACAACACTGCGATTGTGTGCGCAGCTTGCCAACTGAGAGAAAACAGTACCTGACCACTCTCCTGCCTTTTCTATTCACATGAACATTCGATTGCAAGCTGTTTTGGACAACTTTCTTTCTCTTCTTGCAAAACACTCGGCAGACCTCCGTGCAGCTTCTAGAAGACGATGGGAGATGTTTTCTGTGCTGGCAAAGTTTCTCCTTGCCAGACAGAGTGGAAAAGCTTTTTGCTAAGATGTAGACGAGAAGAGAGGCTAAAGACGAAGGTACGGTGCTCTGCAGAGCTAAGCACCGCTCCCGGACCTCTTTCGGCAGAAGACACACACTGCAGAGCACTGTGAGCGGCAGAATCGTCTTTGCGCGAAGAAGCAGCTTCTTCGTCTCCGGGAGCCGGAGAGAGCGGCAGCTTCGCAAAGGTGATGAAACAAGCTGTACAACACTGCGATTGTGTGCGCAGCTTGCCAAGTGAGAGAAAACAGTACCTGACCACTCTCCTGCCTTTCTATTCACATGAACATTCGATTGGAAGCTGTTTTGGACAACTTTCTTTCTCTTCTTGCAAAACACTCGGCAGACCTCCGTGCAGCCTCTAGAACACGATGGGAGATGTTTTTTGTGCTGGCACAGTTTCTCCTTGCCAGACAGAGTGGAAAAGCTTTTTGCTAAGATGTAGACGAGAAGCGTGGCTAAAGAAGCACGTATGGTACTCTGCAGAGCTAAGCATCGCTCCCGGACTTCTTTCGGCAGAAGGCGCACACCGCAGAGCACAGTGAGCGGCAGAATCGTCTTTGCGCGAAGAAGCAGCTTCTTCGTCTCCGGGAGCCGGAGAGAGCGGCAACTTTGCAAAGGTGATGAAACAAGCTGTACAACACTGCGATTGTGTGCGCAGCTTGCCAACTGAGAGAAAACAGTACCTGACCACTCTCCTGCCTTTTCTATTCACATGAACATTCGATTGCAAGCTGTTTTGGACAACTTTCTTTTTCTTCTTGCAAAACACTCGGCAGACCTCCGTGCAGCCTCTAGAACACGATGGGAGATGTTTTCTGTGCTGGCACAGTTTCTCCTTGCCAGACAGAGTGGAAAAGCTTTTTGCTAAGATGTAGACGAGAAGAGAGGCTAAAGAAGCAGGTATGGTGCTCTGCAGAGCTAAGCACCGCTCCCGGGCCTCTTTCGGCAGAAGGCGCACACCGCAGAGCACTGTGAGCGGCAGAATCGTCTTTGCGCGAAGAAGCAGCTTCTTCGTCTCCGGGAGCCGGAGAGAGCGGCAACTTCGCAAAGGTGATGAAACAAGCTGTACAACACTGCGATTGTGTGCGCAGCTTGCCAACTGAGAGAAAACAGTACCTGACCACTCTCCTGCCTTTTCGATTCACATGAACATTCGATTGCAAGCTGTTTTGGACAACTTTCTTTCTCTTCTTGCAAAACACTCGGCAGACCTCCGTGCGGCCTCTAGAACACGATGGGAGATGTTTTCTGTGCTGGCACAGTTTCTCCTTGCCAGACAGAGTGGAAAAGCTTTTTGCTAAGATGTAGACGAGAAGAGAGGCTAAAGATGAAGGTACGGTGCTCTGCAGAGCTAAGCACCGCTCCCGGACCTCTTTCGGCAGAAGACACACACTGCAGAGCACTGTGAGCGGCAGAATCGTCTTTGCGCGAAGAAGCAGCTTCTTCGTCTCCGGGAGCCGGAGAGAGCGGCAGCTTCGCAAAGGTGATGAAACAAGCTGTACAACACTGCGATTGTGTGCGCAGCTTGCCAACTGAGAGAAAACAGTACCTGACCACTCTCCTGCCTTTTCTATTCACATGAACATTCGATTGTAAGCTGTTTTCGACAACTTTCTTTCTCTTCTTGCAAAACACTCGGCAGACCTCCGTGCAGCCTCTAGAACACCATGGGAGATGTTTTTTGTGCTGGCACAGTTTCTCCTTGCCAGACAGAGTGGAAAAGCTTTTTGCTAAGATGTAGACGAGAAGCGTGGTTAAAGAAGCACGTATCCTACTCTGCAGAGCTAAGCATCGCTCCCGGACTTCTTTCGGCAGAAGGCGCACACCGCAGAGCACAGTGAGCGGCAGAATCGTCTTTGCGCGAAGAAGCAGCTTCTTCGTCTCCGGGAGCCGGAGAGAGCGGCAACTTCGCAAAGGTGATGAAACAAGCTGTACAACACTGCGATTGTGTGAGCAGCTTGCCAAGTGAGAGAAAACAGTACCTGACCACTCTCCTGCCTTTTCTATTCACATGAACATTCGATTGCAAGCTGTTTTGGACAACTTTCTTTTTCTTCTTGCAAAACACTCGGCAGACCTCCGTGCAGCCTCTAGAACACGATGGGAGATGTTTTCTGTGCTGGCACAGTTTCTCCTTGCCAGACAGAGTGGAAAAGCTTTTTGCTAAGATGTAGACGAGAAGAGAGGCTAAAGAAGCAGGTATGGTGCTCTGCAGAGCTAAGCACCGCTCCCGGACGTCTTTCGGCAGAAGGCGCACACCGCAGAGCACTGTGAGCGGCAGAATCGTCTTTGCGCGAAGAAGCAGCTTCTTCGTCTCCGGCAGCCGGAGAGAGCGGCAACTTCGCAAAGGTGATGAAACAAGCTGTACAACACTGCGATTGTGTGCGCAGCTTGCCAAGTGAGAGAAAACAGTACCTGACCACTCTCCTGCCTTTTCTATTCACATGAACATTCGATTGCAAGCTGTTTTGGACAACTTTCTTTCTCTTCTTGCAAAACAATCGGCAGACCTCCGTTAAGCCTCTAGAAGACGATGGGAGGTGTTTTCTGTGCTGGCACAGTTTCTCCTTGCCAGACAGAGTGGAAAAGCTTTTTGCTAAGATGTAGACGAGAAGCGAGGCTAAAGAAGCACGTATGGTACTCTGCAGAGCTAAGCATCGCTCCCGGACTTCTTTCGGCAGAAGGCGCACACCGCAGAGCACTGTGAGTGGCAGAATCGTCTTTGCGCGAAGAAGCAGCTTCTTCGTCTCCGGGAGCCGGAGAGAGCGGCAACTTCGCAAAGGTGATGAAACAATCTGTACAACACTGCGATTGTGTGCGCAGCTTGCCAACTGAGAGAAAACAGTACCTGACCACTCTCCTGCCTTTTCTATTCACATGAACATTCGATTGCAAGCTGTTTTGGACAACTTTCTTTCTCTTCTTGCAAAACACTCGGCAGACCTCCGTGCAGCCTCTAGAACACGATGGGAGATGTTTTCTGTGCTGGCACAGTTTCTCCATGCCAGACAGAGTGGAAAAGCTTTTTGCTAAGATGTAGACGAGAAGCGTGGCTAAAGAAGCACGTATGGTACTCTGCAGAGCTAAGCATCGCTCCCGGACTTCTTTCGGCAGAAGGCGCACACCGCAGAGCACAGTGAGCGGCAGAATGGTCTTTGCGCGAAGAATCAGCTTCTTCGTCTCCGGGAGCTGGGGAGAGCGGCAACTTTGCAAAGGTGATGAAACAAGCTGTACAACACTGCGATTGTGTGAGCAGCTTGCCAAGTGAGAGAAAACAGTACCTGACCACTCTCCTGCCTTTTCTATTCACATGAACATTCGATTGCAAGCTGTTTTGGACAACTTTCTTTCTCTTCTTGCAAAACACTCGGCAGACCTCCGTGCAGCCTCTAGAACACGATGGGAGATGTTTTCTGTGCTGGCACAGTTTCTCCTTGCCAGACAGAGTGGAAAAGCTTTTTGCTGAGATGTAGACGAGAAGAGAGGCTAAAGACGAAGGTACGGTGCTCTGCAGAGCTAAGCACAGCTCCCGGACGTCTTTCGGCAGAAGGCGCACACCGCAGAGCACTGTGAGCGGCAGAATCGTCTTTGCGCGAAGAAGCAGCTTCTTCGTCTCCGGGAGCCGGAGAGAGCGGCAACTTCGCAAAGGTGATGAAACAAGCTGTACAACACTGCGATTGTGTGCGCAGCTTGCCAACTGAGAGAAAACAGTACCTGACCACTCTCCTGCCTTTTCTATTCACATGAACATTCGATTGCAAGCTGTTTTGGACAACTTTCTTTCTCTTCTTGCAAAACACTCGGCAGACCTCCGTGCAGCTTCTAGAACACGATGGGAGATGTTTTCTGTGCTGGCAAAGTTTCTCCTTGCCAGACAGAGTGGAAAAGCTTTTTGCTAAGATGTAGACGAGAAGAGAGGCTAAAGACGAAGGTACGGTGCTCTGCAGAGCTAAGCACCGCTCCCGGACCTCTTTCGGCAGAAGACACACACTGCAGAGCACTGTGAGCGGCAGAATCGTCTTTGCGCGAAGAAGCAGCTTCTTCGTCTCCGGGAGCCGGAGAGAGCGGCAGCTTCGCAAAGGTGATGAAACAAGCTGTACAACACTGCGATTGTGTGCGCAGCTTGCCAAGTGAGAGAAAACAGTACCTGACCACTCTCCTGCCTTTCTATTCACATGAACATTCGATTGGAAGCTGTTTTGGACAACTTTCTTTCTCTTCTTGCAAAACACTCGGCAGACCTCCGTGCAGCCTCTAGAACACGATGGGAGATGTTTTTTGTGCTGGCACAGTTTCTCCTTGCCAGACAGAGTGGAAAAGCTTTTTGCTAAGATGTAGACGAGAAGAGAGGCTAAAGAAGCACGTATGGTACTCTGCAGAGCTAAGCATCGCTCCCGGACTTCTTTCGGCAGAAGGCGCACACCGCAGAGCACAGTGAGCGGCAGAATCGTCTTTGCGCGAAGAAGCAGCTTCTTCGTCTCCGGGAGCCGGAGAGAGCGGCAACTTTGCAAAGGTGATGAAACAAGCTGTACAACACTGCGATTGTGTGCGCAGCTTGCCAGGTGAGAGAAAACAGTACCTGACCGATCTCCTGCCTTTTTTATTCACATGAACATTCGATTGCAAGCTGTTTTGGGCAACTTCCTTTTTCTTCTTGCAAAACACTCGGCAGACCTCCGTGCAGCCTCTAGAACACGATGGGAGATGTTTTCTGTGCTGGCACAGTTTCTCCTTGCCAGACAGAGTGGAAAAGCTTTTTGCTAAGATGTAGACGAGAAGAGAGGCTAAAGACGAAGGTACGGTGCTCTGCAGAGCTAAGCACCGCTCCCGGGCCTCTTTCGGCAGAAGGCGCACACCGCAGAGCACTGTGAGCGGCAGAATCGTCTTTGCGCGAAGAAGCAGCTTCTTCATCTCCGGGAGCCGGAGAGAGCGGCAACTTCGCAAAGGTGATGAAACAAGCTGTACAACACTGCGATTGTGTGCGCAGCTTGCCAAGTGAGAGAAAACAGTACCTGACCACTCTCCTGCCTTTTCGATTCACATGAACATTCGATTGCAAGCTGTTTTGGACAACTTTCTTTCTCTTCTTGCAAAACACTCGGCAGACCTCCGTGCAGCCTCTAGAACACGATGGGAGATGTTTTCTGTGCTGGCACAGTTTCTCCTTGCCAGACAGAGTGGAAAAGCTTTTTGCTAAGATGTAGACGAGAAGAGAGGCTAAAGATGAAGGTACGGTGCTCTGCAGACCTAAGCACCGCTCCCGGACCTCTTTCGGCAGAAGACACACACTGCAGAGCACTGTGAGCGGCAGAATCGTCTTTGCGCGAAGAAGCAGCTTCTTCGTCTCCGGGAGCCGGAGAGAGCGGCAGCTTCGCAAAGGTGATGAAACAAGCTGTACAACACTGCGATTGTGTGCGCAGCTTGCCAAGTGAGAGAAAACAGTACCTGACCACTCTCCTGCCTTTTGTAATCACATGAACATTCGATTGCAAGCTGTTTTGGACAACTTTCTTTCTCTTCTTGCAAAACACTCGGCAGACCTCCGTGCAGCCTCTAGAACACGATGGGAGATGGTTTTTGTGCTGGCACAGTTTCTCCTTGCCAGACAGAGTGGAAAAGCTTTTTGCTAAGATGTAGACGAGAAGCGTGGTTAAAGAAGCACGTATGGTACTCTGCAGAGCTAAGCATCGCTCCCGGACTTCTTTCGGCAGAAGGCGCACACCGCAGAGCACAGTGAGCGGCAGAATCGTCTTTGCGCGAAGAAGCAGCTTCTTCGTCTCCGGGAGCCGGAGAGAGCGCCAACTTCGCAAAGGTGATGAAACAAGCTGTACAACACTGCGATTGTGTGAGCAGCATGCCAACTGAGAGAAAACAGTACCTGACCACTCTCCTGCCTTTTCTATTCACATGAACATTCGATTGCAAGCTGTTTTGGACAACTTTCTTTTTCTTCTTGCAAAACACTCGGCAGACCTCCGTGCAGCCTCTAGAACACGATGGGAGATGTTTTCTGTGCTGGCACAGTTTCTCCTTGCCAGACAGAGTGGAAAAGCTTTTTGCTAAGATGTAGACGAGAAGAGAGGCTAAAGACGAAGGTACGGTGATCTGCAGAGCAAAGCACAGCTCCCGTGCCTCTTTCGGCAGAAGGCGCACACCGCAGAGCACTGTGAGCGGCAGAATCGTCTTTGCGCGAAGAAGCAGCTTCTTCGTCTCCGGGAGCCGGAGAGAGCGGCAACTTCGCAAAGGTGATGAAACAAGCTGTACAACACTGCGATTGTGTGCGCAGCTTGCCAAGTGAGAGAAAACAGTACCTGACCACTCTCCTGCCTTTTCTATTCACATGAACATTCGATTGCAAGCTGTTTTGGACAACTTTCTTTCTCTTCTTGCAAAACACTCGGCAGACCTCCGTGCAGCCTCTAGAACACGATGGGAGATGTTTTTTGTGGTGGCACAGTTTCTCCTTGCCAGACAGAGTGGAAAAGCTTTTTGCTAAGATGTAGACGAGAAGAGAGGCTAAAGACGAAGGTACGGTGCTCTGCAGAGCTAAGCACAGCTTCCGGACGTCTTTCGGCAGAAGGCGCACACCGCAGAGCACTGTGAGCGGCAGAATCGTCTTTGCGCGAAGAAGCAGCTTCTTCGTCTCCGGGAGCCGGAGAGAGCGGCAACTTCGCAAAGGTGATGAAACAAGCTGTACAACACTGCGATTGTGTGCGCAGCTTGCCAACTGAGAGAAAACAGTACCTGACCACTCTCCTGCCTTTTCTATTCACATGAACATTCGATTGCAAGCTGTTTTGGACAACTTTCTTTCTCTTCTTGCAAAACACTCGGCAGACCTCCGTGCAGCTTCTAGAACACGATGGGAGATGTTTTCTGTGCTGGCAAAGTTTCTCCTTGCCAGACAGAGTGGAAAAGCTTTTTGCTAAGATGTAGACGAGAAGAGAGGCTAAAGACGAAGGTACGGTGCTCTGCAGAGCTAAGCACCGCTCCCGGACCTCTTTCAGCAGAAGGCGCACACCGCAGAGCACTGTGAGCGGCAGAATCGTCTTTGCGCGAAGAAGCAGCTTCTTCGTCTCCGGGAGCCGGAGAGAGCGGCAGCTTCGAAAAGGTGATGAAACAAGCTGTACAACACTGCGATTGTGTGCGCAGCTTGCCAACTGAGAGAAAACAGTACCTGACCACTCTCCTGCCTTTTCTATTCACATGAACATTCGATTGCAAGCTGTTTTGGACAACTTTCTTTCTCTTCTTGCAAAACACTCGGCAGACCTCCGTGCAGCCTCTAGAACACGATGGGAGATGTTTTCTGTGCTGGCACAGTTTCTCCTTGCCAGACAGAGTGGAAAAGCTTTTTGCTAAGATGTAGACGAGAAGAGAGGCTAAAGACGAAGGTACGGTGCTCTGCAGAGCTAAGCACCGCTCCCGTGCCTCTTTCGGCAGAAGGCGCACACCGCAGAGCACTGTGAGCGGCAGAATCGTCTTTGCTCGAAGAAGCAGCTTCTTCGTCTCCGGCAGCCGGAGAGAGCGGCAACTTGGCAAAGGTGATGAAACAAGCTGTACAACACTGCGATTGTGTGCGCAGCTTGCCAACTGAGAGAAAACAGTACCTGACCACTCTCCTGCCTTTTCGATTCACATGAACATTCGATTGCAAGCTGTTTTGGACAACTTTCTTTCTCTTCTTGCAAAACACTCGGCAGACCTCCGTGCAGCCTCTAGAACACGATGGGAGATGTTTTCTGTGCTGGCACAGTTTCTCCTTGCCAGACAGAGTGGAAAAGCTTTTTGCTAAGATGTAGACGAGAAGAGAGGCTAAAGACGAAGGTACGGTGCTCTGCAGAGCTAAGCACCGCTCCCGGGCCTCTTTCGGCAGAAGGCGCACAGCGCAGAGCACTGTGAGCGGCAGAATCGTCTTTGCGCGAAGAAGCAGCTTCTTCGTCTCCGGGAGCCGGAGAGAGCGGCAACTTCGCAAAGGTGATGAAACAAGCTGTACAACACTGCGATTGTGTGCGCAGCTTGCCAACTGAGAGAAAACAGTACCTGACCACTCTCCTGCCTTTTCTATTCATACGAACATTCGATTGCAAGCTGTTTTGGACAACTTTCTTTCTCTTCTTGCAAAACACTCGGCAGACCTCCGTGCAGCCTCTAGAACACGATGGGAGATGTTTTCTGTGCTGGCACAGTTTCTCCTTGCCAGACAGAGTGGAAAAGCTTTTTGCTAAGATGTAGACGAGAAGAGAGGCTAAAGATGAAGGTACGGTGCTCTGCAGAGCTAAGCACCGCTCCCGGACCTCTTTCGGCAGAAGACACACACTGCAGAGCACTGTGAGCGGCAGAATCGTCTTTGCGCGAAGAAGCAGCTTCTTCGTCTCCGGGAGCCGGAGAGAGCGGCAGCTTCGCAAAGGTGATGAAACAAGCTGTACAACACTGCGATTGTGTGCGCAGCTTGCCAAGTGAGAGAAAACAGTACCTGACCACTCTCCTGCCTTTCTATTCACATGAACATTCGATTGTAAGCTGTTTTGGACAACTTTCTTTCTCTTCTTGCAAAACACTCGGCAGACCTCCGTGCAGCCTCTAGAACACCATGGGAGATGTTTTTTGTGCTGGCACAGTTTCTCCTTGCCAGACAGAGTGGAAAAGCTTTTTGCTAAGATGTAGACGAGAAGCGTGGTTTAAGAAGCACGTATGGTACTCTGCAGAGCTAAGCATCGCTCCCGGACTTCTTTCGGCAGAAGGCGCACACCGCAGAGCACAGTGAGCGGCAGAATCGTCTTTGCACGAAGAAGCAGCTTCTTCGTCTCCGGCAGCCGGAGAGAGCGGCAACTTCGCAAAGGTGATGAAACAAGCTGTACAACACTGCGATTGTGTGCGCAGCTTGCCAACTGAGAGAAAACAGTACCTGACCACTCTCCTGCCTTTTCTATTCACATGAACATTCGATTGCAAGCTGTTTTGGACAACTTTCTTTTTCTTCTTGCAAAACACTCGGCAGACCTCCGTGCAGCCTCTAGAACACGATGGGAGATGTTTTCTGTGCTGGCACAGTTTCTCCTTGCCAGACAGAGTGGAAAAGCTTTTTGCTAAGATGTAGACGAGAAGCGAGGCTAAAGAAGCACGTATGGTACTCTGCAGAGCTAAGCATCGCTCCCGGACTTCTTTCGGCAGAAGGCGCACACCGCAGAGCACTGTGAGTGGCAGAATCGTCTTTGCGCGAAGAAGCAGCTTCTTCGTCTCCGGGAGCCGGAGAGAGCGGCAACTTGGCAAAGGTGATGAAACAAGCTGTACAACACTGCGATTGTGTGCGCAGCTTGCCAACTGAGAGAAAACAGTACCTGACCACTCTCCTGCCTTTTCTATTCACATGAACATTCGATTGCAAGCTGTTTTGGACAACTTTCTTTCTCTTCTTGCAAAACACTCGGCAGACCTCCGTGCAGCTTCTAGAAGACGATGGGAGATGTTTTCTGTGCTGGCAAAGTTTCTCCTTGCCAGACAGAGTGGAAAAGCTTTTTGCTAAGATGTAGACGAGAAGAGAGGCTAAAGACGAAGGTACGGTGCTCTGCAGAGCTAAGCACCGCTCCCGGACCTCTTTCGGCAGAAGACACACACTGCAGAGCACTGTGAGCGGCAGAATCGTCTTTGCGCGAAGAAGCAGCTTCTTCGTCTCCGGGAGCCGGAGAGAGCGGCAGCTTCGCAAAGGTGATGAAACAAGCTGTACAACACTGCGATTGTGTGCGCAGCTTGCCAAGTGAGAGAAAACAGTACCTGACCACTCTCCTGCCTTTCTATTCACATGAACATTCGATTGGAAGCTGTTTTGGACAACTTTCTTTCTCTTCTTGCAAAACACTCGGCAGACCTCCGTGCAGCCTCTAGAACACGATGGGAGATGTTTTTTGTGCTGGCACAGTTTCTCCTTGCCAGACAGAGTGGAAAAGCTTTTTGCTAAGATGTAGACGAGAAGCGTGGCTAAAGAAGCACGTATGGTACTCTGCAGAGCTAAGCATCGCTCCCGGACTTCTTTCGGCAGAAGGCGCACACCGCAGAGCACAGTGAGCGGCAGAATCGTCTTTGCGCGAAGAAGCAGCTTCTTCGTCTCCGGGAGCCGGAGAGAGCGGCAACTTTGCAAAGGTGATGAAACAAGCTGTACAACACTGCGATTGTGTGAGCAGCTTGCCAAGTGAGAGAAAACAGTACCTGACCACTCTCCTGCCTTTTCTATTCACATGAACATTCGATTGCAAGCTGTTTTGGACAACTTTCTTTTTCTTCTTGCAAAACACTCGGCAGACCTCCGTGCAGCCTCTAGAACACGATGGGAGATGTTTTCTGTGCTGGCACAGTTTCTCCTTGCCAGACAGAGTGGAAAAGCTTTTTGCTAAGATGTAGACGAGAAGAGAGGCTAAAGAAGCAGGTATGGTGCTCTGCAGAGCTAAGCACCGCTCCCGGGCCTCTTTCGGCAGAAGGCGCACACCGCAGAGCACTGTGAGCGGCAGAATCGTCTTTGCGCGAAGAAGCAGCTTCTTCGTCTCCGGGAGCCGGAGAGAGCGGCAACTTCGCAAAGGTGATGAAACAAGCTGTACAACACTGCGATTGTGTGCGCAGCTTGCCAACTGAGAGAAAACAGTACCTGACCACTCTCCTGCCTTTTCGATTCACATGAACATTCGATTGCAAGCTGTTTTGGACAACTTTCTTTCTCTTCTTCCAAAACACTCGGCAGACCTCCGTGCAGCCTCTAGAACACGATGGGAGATGTTTTCTGTGCTGGCACAGTTTCTCCTTGCCAGACAGAGTGGAAAAGCTTTTTGCTAAGATGTAGACGAGAAGAGAGGCTAAAGACGAAGGTACGGTGCTCTGCAGAGCTAAGCACCGCTCCCGGGCCTCTTTCGGCAGAAGGCGCACACCGCAGAGCACTGTGAGCGGCAGAATCGTCTTTGCGCGAAGAAGCAGCTTCTTCGTCTCCGGGAGCCGGAGAGAGCGGCAACTTCGCAAAGGTGATGAAACAAGCTGTACAACACTGCGATTGTGTGCGCAGCTTGCCAACTGAGAGAAAACAGTACCTGACCACTCTCCTGCCTTTTCTATTCACATGAACATTCGATTGCAAGCTGTTTTGGACAACTTTCTTTCTCTTCTTGCAAAACACTCGGCAGACCTCCGTGCAGCTTCTAGAACACGATGGGAGATGTTTTCTGTGCTGGCAAAGTTTCTCCTTGCCAGACAGAGTGGAAAAGCTTTTTGCTAAGATGTAGACGAGAAGAGAGGCTAAAGACGAAGGTACGGTGCTCTGCAGAGCTAAGCACCGCTCCCGGACCTCTTTCGGCAGAAGACACACACTGCAGAGCACTGTGAGCGGCAGAATCGTCTTTGCGCGAAGAAGCAGCTTCTTCGTCTCCGGGAGCCGGAGAGAGCGGCAACTTGGCAAAGGTGATGAAACAAGCTGTACAACACTGCGATTGTGTGCGCAGCTTGCCAAGTGAGAGAAAACAGTACCTGACCACTCTCCTGCCTTTCTATTCACATGAACATTCGATTGGAAGCTGTTTTGGACAACTTTCTTTCTCTTCTTGCAAAACACTCGGCAGACCTCCGTGCAGCCTCTAGAACACGATGGGAGATGTTTTTTGTGCTGGCACAGTTTCTCCTTGCCAGACAGAGTGGAAAAGCTTTTTGCTAAGATGTAGACGAGAAGCGTGGCTAAAGAAGCACGTATGGTACTCTGCAGAGCTAAGCATCGCTCCCGGACTTCTTTCGGCAGAAGGCGCACACCGCAGAGCACAGTGAGCGGCAGAATCGTCTTTGCGCGAAGAAGCAGCTTCTTCGTCTCCGGGAGCCGGAGAGAGCGGCAACTTCGCAAAGGTGATGAAACAAGCTGTACAACACTGCGATTGTGTGAGCAGCTTGCCAAGTGAGAGAAAACAGTACCTGACCACTCTCCTGCCTTTTCTATTCACATGAACATTCGATTGCAAGCTGTTTTGGACAACTTTCTTTTTCTTCTTGCAAAACACTCGGCAGACCTCCGTGCAGCCTCTAGAACACGATGGGAGATGTTTTCTGTGCTGGCACAGTTTCTCCTTGCCAGACAGAGTGGAAAAGCTTTTTGCTAAGATGTAGACGAGAAGAGAGGCTAAAGAAGCAGGTATGGTGCTCTGCAGAGCTAAGCACCGCTCCCGGGCCTCTTTCGGCAGAAGGCGCACACCGCAGAGCACTGTGAGCGGCAGAATCGTCTTTGCGCGAAGAAGCAGCTTCTTCGTCTCCGGCAGCCGGAGAGAGCGGCAACTTCGCAAAGGTGATGAAACAAGCTGTACAACACTGCGATTGTGTGCGCAGCTTGCCAAGTGAGAGAAAACAGTACCTGACCACTCTCCTGCCTTTTCTATTCACATGAACATTCGATTGGAAGCTGTTTTGGACAACTTTCTTTCTCTTCTTGCAAAACACTCGGCAGACCTCCGTGCAGCCTCTAGAACACGATGGGAGATGTTTTCTGTGCTGGCACAGTTTCTCCTTGCCAGACAGAGTGGAAAAGCTTTTTGCTAAGATGTAGACGAGAAGAGAGGCTAAAGACGAAGGTACGGTGCTCTGCAGAGCTAAGCACCACTCCCGGACCTCTTTCAGCAGAAGGCGCACACCGCAGAGCACTGTGAGCGGCAGAATCGTCTTTGCGCGAAGAAGCAGCTTCTTCGTCTCCGGGAGCCGGAGAGAGCGGCAACTTCGCAAAGGTGATGAAACAAGCTGTACAACACTGCGATTGTGTGCGCAGCTTGCCAACTGAGAGAAAACAGTACCTGACCACTCTCCTGCCTTTTCTATTTTTATGAACATTCGATTGCAAGCTGTTTTGGACAACTTTCTTTCTCTTCTTGCAAAACACTCGGCAGACCTCCGTGCAGCCTCTAGAACACGATGGGAGATGTTTTCTGTGCTGGCACAGTTTCTCCTTGCCAGACAGAGTGGAAAAGCTTTTTGCTAAGATGTAGACGAGAAGAGAGGCTAAAGATGAAGGTACGGTGCTCTGCAGAGCTAAGCACCGCTCCCGGACCTCTTTCGGCAGAAGACACACACTGCAGAGCACTGTGAGCGGCAGAATCGTCTTTGCGCGAAGAAGCAGCTTCTTCGTCTCCGGGAGCCGGAGAGAGCGGCAGCTTCGCAAAGGTGATGAAACAAGCTGTACAACACTGCGATTGTGTGCGCAGCTTGCCAAGTGAGAGAAAACAGTACCTGACCACTCTCCTGCCTTTTGTAATCACATGAACATTCGATTGTAAGCTGTTTTGGACAACTTTCTTTCTCTTCTTGCAAAACACTCGGCAGACCTCCGTGCAGCCTCTAGAACACGATGGGAGATGTTTTTTGTGCTGGCACAGTTTCTCCTTGCCAGACAGAGTGGAAAAGCTTTTTGCTAAGATGTAGACGAGAAGCGTGGTTAAAGAAGCACGTATGGTACTCTGCAGAGCTAAGCATCGCTCCCGGACTTCTTTCGGCAGAAGGCGCACACCGCAGAGCACAGTGAGCGGCAGAATCGTCTTTGCGCGAAGAAGCAGCTTCTTCGTCTCCGGGAGCCGGAGAGAGCGGCAACTTTGCAAAGGTGATGAAACAAGCTGTACAACACTGCGATTGTGTGAGCAGCTTGCCAAGTGAGAGAAAACAGTACCTGACCACTCTCCTGCCTTTTCTATTCACATGAACATTCGATTGCAAGCTGTTTTGGACAACTTTCTTTTTCTTCTTGCAAAACACTCGGCAGACCTCCGTGCAGCCTCTAGAACACGATGGGAGATGTTTTCTGTGCTGGCACAGTTTCTCCTTGCCAGACAGAGTGGAAAAGCTTTTTGCTAAGATGTAGACGAGAAGAGAGGCTAAAGACGAAGGTACGGTGCTCTGCAGAGCTAAGCACAGCTCCCGTGCCTCTTTCGGCAGAAGGCGCACACCGCAGAGCACTGTGAGCGGCAGAATCGTCTTTGCGCGAAGAAGCAGCCTCTTCGTCTCCGGGAGCCGGAGAGAGCGGCAACTTCGCAAAGGTGATGAAACAAGCTGTACAACACTGCGATTGTGTGCGCAGCTTGCCAAGTGAGAGAAAACAGTACCTGACCACTCTCCTGCCTTTTCTATTCACATGAACATTCGATTGCAAGCTGTTTTGGACAACTTTCTTTCTCTTCTTGCAAAACACTCGGCAGACCTCCGTGCAGCCTCTAGAACACGATGGGAGATGTTTTCTGTGCTGGCACAGTTTCTCCTTGCCAGACAGAGTGGAAAAGCTTTTTGCTAAGATGTAGACGAGAAGAGAGGCTAAAGACGAAGGTACGGTGCTCTGCAGAGCTAAGCACAGCTCCCGGACCTCTTTCGGCAGAAGGCGCACACCGCAGAGCACTGTGAGCGGCAGAATCGTCTTTGCGCGAAGAAGCAGCTTCTTCGTCTCCGGGAGCCGGAGAGAGCGGCAACTTCGCAAAGGTGATGAAACAAGCTGTACAACACTGCGATTGTGTGCGCAGCTTGCCAACTGAGAGAAAACAGTACCTGACCACTCTCCTGCCTTTTCTATTCACATGAACATTCGATTGCAAGCTGTTTTGGACAACTTTCTTTCTCTTCTTGCAAAACACTCGGCAGACCTCCGTGCAGCTTCTAGAACACGATGGGAGATGTTTTCTGTGCTGGCAAAGTTTCTC
Organism: Melozone crissalis; assembly: GCF_028551555.1. Taxonomy (NCBI): domain Eukaryota; kingdom Metazoa; phylum Chordata; class Aves; order Passeriformes; family Passerellidae; genus Melozone; species Melozone crissalis. The sequence goes on from NW_026535823.1 coordinate 405,369, forward strand.
CTTGCCAGACAGAGTGGAAAAGCTTTTTGCTAAGATGTAGACGAGAAGAGAGGCTAAAGACGAAGGTACGGTGCTCTGCAGAGCTAAGCACCGCTCCCGGACCTCTTTCGGCAGAAGGCGCACACCGCAGAGCACTGTGAGCGGCAGAATCGTCTTTGCGCGAAGAAGCAGCTTCTTCGTCTCCGGGAGCCGGAGAGAGCGGCAGCTTCGAAAAGGTGATGAAACAAGCTGTACAACACTGCGATTGTGTGCGCAGCTTGCCAAGTGAGAGAAAACAGTACCTGACCACTCTCCTGCCTTTTCTATTCACATGAACATTCGATTGCAAGCTGTTTTGGACAACTTTCTTTCTCTTCTTGCAAAACACTCGGCAGACCTCCGTGCAGCCTCTAGAACACGATGGGAGATGTTTTCTGTGCTGGCACAGTTTCTCCTTGCCAGACAGAGTGGAAAAGCTTTTTGCTAAGATGTAGACGAGAAGAGAGGCTAAAGACGAAGGTACGGTGCTCTGCAGAGCTAAGCACCGCTCCCGTGCCTCTTTCGGCAGAAGGCGCACACCGCAGAGCACTGTGAGCGGCAGAATCGTCTTTGCGCGAAGAAGCAGCTTCTTCGTCTCCGGGAGCCGGAGAGAGCGGCAACTTCGCAAAGGTGATGAAACAAGCTGTACAACACTGCGATTGTGTGCGCAGCTTGCCAACTGAGAGAAAACAGTACCTGACCACTCTCCTGCCTTTTCGATTCACATGAACATTCGATTGCAAGCTGTTTTGGACAACTTTCTTTCTCTTCTTGCAAAACACTCGGCAGACCTCCGTGCAGCCTCTAGAACACGATGGGAGATGTTTTCTGTGCTGGCACAGTTTCTCCTTGCCAGACAGAGTGGAAAAGCTTTTTGCTAAGATGTAGACGAGAAGAGAGGCTAAAGATGAAGGTACGGTGCTCTGCAGAGCTAAGCACCACTCCCGGACCTCTTTCAGCAGAAGGCGCACACCGCAGAGCACTGTGAGCGGCAGAATCGTCTTTGCGCGAAGAAGCAGCTTCTTCGTCTCCGGGAGCCGGAGAGAGCGGCAACTTCGCAAAGGTGATGAAACAAGCTGTACAACACTGCGATTGTGTGCGCAGCTTGCCAACTGAGAGAAAACAGTACCTGACCACTCTCCTGCCTTTTCTATTTTTATGAATATTGGATTGCAAGCTGTTTTGGACAACTTTCTTTCTCTTCTTGCAAAACACTCGGCAGACCTCCGTGCAGCCTCTAGAACACGATGGGAGATGTTTTCTGTGCTGGCACAGTTTCTCCTTGCCAGACAGAGTGGAAAAGCTTTTTGCTAAGATGTAGACGAGAAGAGAGGCTAAAGATGAAGGTACGGTGCTCTGCAGAGCTAAGCACCGCTCCCGGACCTCTTTCGGCAGAAGACACACACTGCAGAGCACTGTGAGCGGCAGAATCGTCTTTGCGCGAAGAAGCAGCTTCTTCGTCTCCGGGAGCCGGAGAGAGCGGCAGCTTCGCAAAGGTGATGAAACAAGCTGTACAACACTGCGATTGTGTGCGCAGCTTGCCAAGTGAGAGAAAACAGTACCTGACCACTCTCCTGCCTTTTGTAATCACATGAACATTCGATTGTAAGCTGTTTTGGACAACTTTCTTTCTCTTCTTGCAAAACACTCGGCAGACCTCCGTGCAGCCTCTAGAACACGATGGGAGATGTTTTTTGTGCTGGCACAGTTTCTCCTTGCCAGACAGAGTGGAAAAGCTTTTTGCTAAGATGTAGACGAGAAGCGTGGTTAAAGAAGCACGTATGGTACTCTGCAGAGCTAAGCATCGCTCCCGCACTTCTTTCGGCAGAAGGCGCACACCGCAGAGCACAGTGAGCGGCAGAATCGTCTTTGCGCGAAGAAGAAGCTTCTTCGTCTCCGGGAGCCGGAGAGAGCGGCAACTTTGCAAAGGTGATGAAACAAGCTGTACAACACTGCGATTGTGTGAGCAGCTTGCCAAGTGAGAGAAAACAGTACCTGACCACTCTCCTGCCTTTTCTATTCACATGAACATTCGATTGCAAGCTGTTTTGGACAACTTTCTTTTTCTTCTTGCAAAACACTCGGCAGACCTCCGTGCAGCCTCTAGAACACGATGGGAGATGTTTTCTGTGCTGGCACAGTTTCTCCTTGCCAGACAGAGTGGAAAAGCTTTTTGCTAAGATGTAGACGAGAAGAGAGGCTAAAGACGAAGGTACGGTGCTCTGCAGAGCTAAGCACCGCTCCCGTGCCTCTTTCGGCAGAAGGCGCACACCGCAGAGCACTGTGAGCGGCAGAATCGTCTTTGCGCGAAGAAGCAGCCTCTTCGTCTCCGGGAGCCGGAGAGAGCGGCAACTTCGCAAAGGTGATGAAACAAGCTGTACAACACTGCGATTGTGTGCGCAGCTTGCCAAGTGAGAGAAAACAGTACCTGACCACTCTCCTGCCTTTTCTATTCACATGAACATTCGATTGCAAGCTGTTTTGGACAACTTTCTTTCTCTTCTTGCAAAACACTCGGCAGACCTCCGTGCAGCCTCTAGAACACGATGGGAGATGTTTTTTGTGGTGGCACAGTTTCTCCTTGCCAGACAGAGTGGAAAAGCTTTTTGCTAAGATGTAGACGAGAAGAGAGGCTAAAGACGAAGGTACGGTGCTCTGCAGAGCTAAGCACAGCTCCCGGACGTCTTTCGGCAGAAGGCGCACACCGCAGAGCACTGTGAGCGGCAGAATCGTCTTTGCGCGAAGAAGCAGCTTCTTCGTCTCCGGGAGCCGGAGAGAGCGGCAACTTCGCAAAGGTGATGAAACAAGCTGTACAACACTGCGATTGTGTGAGCAGCTTGCCAAGTGAGAGAAAACAGTACCTGACCACTCTCCTGCCTTTTCTATTCACATGAACATTCGATTGGAAGCTGTTTTGGACAACTTTCTTTCTCTTCTTGCAAAACACTCGGCAGACCTCCGTGCAGCCTCTAGAACACGATGGGAGATGTTTTCTGTGCTGGCACAGTTTCTCCTTGCCAGACAGAGTGGAAAAGCTTTTTGCTAAGATGTAGACGAGAAGAGAGGCTAAAGACGAAGGTACGGTGCTCTGCAGAGCTAAGCACCGCTCCCGGACCTCTTTCGGCAGAAGGCGCACACCGCAGAGCACTGTGAGCGGCAGAATCGTCTTTGCGCGAAGAAGCAGCTTCTTCGTCTCCGGGAGCCGGAGAGAGCGGCAACTTCGCAAAGGTGATGAAACAAGCTGTACAACACTGCGATTGTGTGCGCAGCTTGCCAACTGAGAGAAAACAGTACCTAACCACTCTCCTGCCTTTTCGATTCACATGAACATTCGATTGCAAGCTGTTTTGGACAACTTTCTTTCTCTTCTTGCAAAACACTCGGCAGACCTCCGTGCAGCCTCTAGAACACGATGGGAGATGTTTTCTGTGCTGGCACAGTTTCTCCTTGCCAGACAGAGTGGAAAAGCTTTTTGCTAAGATGTAGACGAGAAGAGAGGCTAAAGACGAAGGTACGGTGCTCTGCAGAGCTAAGCACCGCTCCCGGACCTCTTTCAGCAGAAGGCGCACACCGCAGAGCACTGTGAGCGGCAGAATCGTCTTTGCGCGAAGAAGCAGCTTCTTCGTCTCCGGGAGCCGGAGAGAGCGGCAACTTCGCAAAGGTGATGAAACAAGCTGTACAACACTGCGATTGTGTGCGCAGCTTGCCAAGTGAGAGAAAACAGTACCTGACCACTCTCCTGCCTTTTCTATTCATATGAACATTCGATTGCAAGCTGTTTTGGACAACTTTCTTTCTCTTCTTGCAAAACACTCGGCAGACCTCCGTGCAGCCTCTAGAACACGATGGGAGATGTTTTTTGTGCAGGCACAGTTTCTCCTTGCCAGACAGAGTGGAAAAGCTTTTTGCTAAGATGTAGACGAGAAGAGAGGCTAAAGATGAAGGTACGGTGCTCTGCAGAGCTGAGCACCGCTCCCGGACCTCTTTCGGCAGAAGACACACACTGCAGAGCACAGTGAGCGGCAGAATCGTCTTTGCGCGAAGAAGCAGCTTCTTCGTCTCCGGGAGCCGGAGAGAGCGGCAACTTTGCAAAGGTGATGAAACAAGCTGTACAAAACTGCGATTGTGTGAGCAGCTTGTCAAGTGAGAGAAAACAGTACCTGACCACTCTCCTGCCTTTTCTATTCACATGAACATTCGATTGTAAGCTGTTTTGGACAACTTTCTTTTTCTTCTTGCAAAACACTCGGCAGACCTCCGTGCAGCCTCTAGAACGCGATGGGAGATGTTTTCTGTGCTGGAACAGTTTCTCCTTGCCAGACAGAGTGGAAAAGCTTTTTGCTAAGATGAAGACGAGAAGAGAGGCTAAAGAAGCAGGTATGGTACTCTGCAGAGCTAAGCATCGCTCCCGGACTTCTTTCGGCAGAAGGCGCACACCGCAGAGCACAGTGAGCGGCAGAATGGTCTTTGCGCGAAGAAGCAGCTTCTTCGTCTCCGGGAGCCGGAGAGAGCGGCAACTTTGCAAAGGTGATGAAACAAGCTGTAAAACACTGCGATTGTGTGAGCAGCTTGCCAACTGAGAGAAAACAGTACCTGACCACTCTCCTGCCTTTTCTATTCACATGAACATTCGATTGCAAGCTGTTTTGGACAACTTTCTTTTTCTTCTTGCAAAACACTCGGCAGACCTCCGTGCAGCCTCTAGAACACGATGGGAGATGTTTTCTGTGCTGGCACAGTTTCTCCTTGCCAGACAGAGTGGAAAAGCTTTTTGCTAAGATGTAGACGAGAAGAGAGGCTAAAGACGAAGGTACGGTGCTCTGCAGAGCTAAGCACCGCACCCGGGCCTCTTTCGGCAGAAGGCGCACACCACAGAGCACTGTGAGCGGCAGAATCGTCTTTGCGCGAAGAAGCAGCTTCTTCGTCTCCGGGAGCCGGAGAGAGCGGCAACTTTGCAAAGGTGATGAAACAAGCTGTAAAACACTGCGATTGTGTGAGCAGCTTGCCAACTGAGAGAAAACAGTACCTGACCACTCTCCTGCCTTTTCTATTCACATGAACATTCGATTGCAAGCTGTTTTGGACAACTTTCTTTTTCTTCTTGCAAAACACTCGGCAGACCTCCGTGCAGCCTCTAGAACACGATGGGAGATGTTTTCTGTGCTGGCACAGTTTCTCCTTGCCAGACAGAGTGGAAAAGCTTTTTGCTAAGATGTAGACGAGAAGAGAGGCTAAAGACGAAGGTACGGTGCTCTGCAGAGCTAAGCACCGCACCCGGGCCTCTTTCGGCAGAAGGCGCACACCACAGAGCACTGTGAGCGGCAGAATCGTCTTTGCGCGAAGAAGCAGCTTCTTCGTCTCCGGGAGCCGGAGAGAGCGGCAACTTCGCAAAGGTGATGAAACAAGCTGTACAACACTGCGATTGTGTGCGCAGCTTGCCAACTGAGAGAAAACAGTACCTGACCACTCTCCTGCCTTTTCGATTCACATGAACATTCGATTGCAAGCTGTTTTGGACAACTTTCTTTCTCTTCTTGCAAAACACTCGGCAGACCTCCGTGCAGCCTCTAGAACACGATGGGAGATGTTTTCTGTGCTGGCACAGTTTCTCCTTGCCAGACAGAGTGGAAAAGCTTTTTGCAAAGATGTAGACGAGAAGAGAGGCTAAAGACGAAGGTACGGTGCTCTGCAGAGCTAAGCACCGCTCCCGGACCTCTTTCAGCAGAAGGCGCACACCGCAGAGCACTGTGAGCGGCAGAATCGTCTTTGCGCGAAGAAGCAGCTTCTTCGTCTCCGGGAGCCGGAGAGAGCGGCAACTTCGCAAAGGTGATGAAACAAGCTGTACAACACTGCGATTGTGTGCGCAGCTTGCCAACTGAGAGAAAACAGTACCTGACCACTCTCCTGCCTTTTCTATTTTTATGAACATTCGATTGCAAGCTGTTTTGGACAACTTTCTTTCTCTTCTTGCAAAACACTCGGCAGACCTCCGTGCAGCTTCTAGAACACGATGGGAGATGTTTTCTGTGCTGGCAAAGTTTCTCCTTGCCAGACAGAGTGGAAAAGCTTTTTGCTAAGATGTAGACGAGAAGAGAGGCTAAAGAAGCAGGTATGGTACTCTGCAGAGCTAAGCATCGCTCCCGGACCTCTTTCGGCAAAAGGCGCACACCGCAGAGCACTGTGAGCGGCAGAATCGTCTTTGCGCGAAGAAGCAGCTTCTTCGTCTCCGGGAGCCGGAGAGAGCGGCAGCTTCGAAAAGGTGATGAAACAAGCTGTACAACACTGCGATTGTGTGCGCAGCTTGCCAAGTGAGAGAAAACAGTACCTGACCACTCTCCTGCCTTTTCTATTCACATGAACATTCGATTGCAAGCTGTTTTGGACAACTTTCTTTCTCTTCTTGCAAAACACTCGGCAGACCTCCGTGCAGCCTCTAGAAGACGATGGGAGATGTTTTCTGTGCTGGCACAGTTTCTCCTTGCCAGACAGAGTGGAAAAGCTTTTTGCTAAGATGTAGACGAGAAGAGAGGCTAAAGACGAAGGTACGGTGCTCTGCAGAGCTAAGCACCGCTCCCGTGCCTCTTTCGGCAGAAGGCGCACACCGCAGAGCACTGTGAGCGGCAGAATCGTCTTTGCGCGAAGAAGCAGCTTCTTCGTCTCCGGGAGCCGGAGAGAGCGGCAACTTCGCAAAGGTGATGAAACAAGCTGTACAACACTGCGATTGTGTGCGCAGCTTGCCAACTGAGAGAAAACAGTACCTGACCACTCTCCTGCCTTTTCTATTCACATGAACATTCGATTGCAAGCTGTTTTGGACAACTTTCTTTCTCTTCTTGCAAAACACTCGGCAGACCTCCGTGCAGCCTCTAGAACACGATGGGAGATGTTTTCTGTGCTGGCACAGTTTCTCCTTGCCAGACAGAGTGGAAAAGCTTTTTGCTAAGATGTAGACGAGAAGAGAGGCTAAAGATGAAGGTACGGTGCTCTGCAGAGCTAAGCACCACTCCCGGACCTCTTTCAGCAGAAGGCGCACACCGCAGAGCACTGTGAGCGGCAGAATCGTCTTTGCGCGAAGAAGCAGCTTCTTCGTCTCCGGGAGCCGGAGAGAGCGGCAACTTCGCAAAGGTGATGAAACAAGCTGTACAACACTGCGATTGTGTGCGCAGCTTGCCAACTGAGAGAAAACAGTACCTGACCACTCTCCTGCCTTTTCTATTCACATGAACATTCGATTGCAAGCTGTTTTGGACAACTTTCTTTCTCTTCTTGCAAAACACTCGGCAGACCTCCGTGCAGCCTCTAGAACACGATGGGAGATGTTTTTTGTGGTGGCACAGTTTCTCCTTGCCAGACAGAGTGGAAAAGCTTTTTGCTAAGATGTAGACGAGAAGAGAGGCTAAAGACGAAGGTACGGTGCTCTGCAGAGCTAAGCACAGCTCCCGGACGTCTTTCGGCAGAAGGCGCACACCGCAGAGCACTGTGAGCGGCAGAATCGTCTTTGCGCGAAGAAGCAGCTTCTTCGTCTCCGGGAGCCGGAGAGAGCGGCAGCTTCGCAAAGGTGATGAAACAAGCTGTACAACACTGCGATTGTGTGCGCAGCTTGCCAAGTGAGAGAAAACAGTACCTGACCACTCTCCTGCCTTTTGTAATCACATGAACATTCGATTGTAAGCTGTTTTGGACAACTTTCTTTCTCTTCTTGCAAAACACTCGGCAGACCTCCGTGCAGCCTCTAGAACACGATGGGAGATGTTTTTTGTGCTGGCACAGTTTCTCCTTGCCAGACAGAGTGGAAAAGCTTTTTGCTAAGATGTAGACGAGAAGCGTGGTTAAAGAAGCACGTATGGTACTCTGCAGAGCTAAGCATCGCTCCCGGACTTCTTTCGGCAGAAGGCGCACACCGCAGAGCACAGTGAGCGGCAGAATCGTCTTTGCGCGAAGAAGCAGCTTCTTCGTCTCCGGGAGCCGGAGAGAGCGGCAAGTTCGCAAAGGTGATGAAACAAGCTGTACAACACTGCGATTGTGTGAGCAGCTTGCCAAGTGAGAGAAAACAGTACCTGACCACTCTCCTGCCTTTTCTATTCACATGAACATTCGATTGCAAGCTGTTTTGGACAACTTTCTTTCTCTTCTTGCAAAACACTCGGCAGACCTCCGTGCAGCCTCTAGAACACGATGGGAGATGTTTTCTGTGCTGGCACAGTTTCTCCTTGCCAGACAGAGTGGAAAAGCTTTTTGCTAAGATGTAGACGAGAAGAGAGGCTAAAGACGAAGGTACGGTGCTCTGCAGAGCTAAGCACCGCTCCCGTGCCTCTTTCGGCAGAAGGCGCACACCGCAGAGCACTGTGAGCGGCAGAATCGTCTTTGCGCGAAGAAGCAGCCTCTTCGTCTCCGGGAGCCGGAGAGAGCGGCAACTTCGCAAAGGTGATGAAACAAGCTGTACAACACTGCGATTGTGTGCGCAGCTTGCCAAGTGAGAGAAAACAGTACCTGACCACTCTCCTGCCTTTTCTATTCACATGAACATTCGATTGCAAGCTGTTTTGGACAACTTTCTTTCTCTTCTTGCAAAACACTCGGCAGACCTCCGTGCAGCCTCTAGAACACGATGGGAGATGTTTTCTGTGCTGGCACAGTTTCTCCTTGCCAGACAGAGTGGAAAAGCTTTTTGCTAAGATGTAGACGAGAAGAGAGGCTAAAGACGAAGGTACGGTGCTCTGCAGAGCTAAGCACAGCTCCCGGACGTCTTTCGGCAGAAGGCGCACACCGCAGAGCACTGTGAGCGGCAGAATCGTCTTTGCGCGAAGAAGCAGCTTCTTCGTCTCCGGGAGCCGGAGAGAGCGGCAACTTCGCAAAGGTGATGAAACAAGCTGTACAACACTGCGATTGTGTGAGCAGCTTGCCAAGTGAGAGAAAACAGTACCTGACCACTCTCCTGCCTTTTCTATTCACATGAACATTCGATTGCAAGCTGTTTTGGACAACTTTCTTTTTCTTCTTGCAAAACACTCGGCAGACCTCCGTGCAGCCTCTAGAACACGATGGGAGATGTTTTCTGTGCTGGCACAGTTTCTCCTTGCCAGACAGAGTGGAAAAGCTTTTTGCTAAGATGTAGACGAGAAGAGAGGCTAAAGACGAAGGTACGGTGCTCTGCAGAGCTAAGCACCGCTCCCGTGCCTCTTTCGGCAGAAGGCGCACACCGCAGAGCACTGTGAGCGGCAGAATCGTCTTTGCGCGAAGAAGCAGCCTCTTCGTCTCCGGGAGCCGGAGAGAGCGGCAACTTCGCAAAGGTGATGAAACAAGCTGTACAACACTGCGATTGTGTGCGCAGCTTGCCAAGTGAGAGAAAACAGTACCTGACCACTCTCCTGCCTTTTCTATTCACATGAACATTCGATTGCAAGCTGTTTTGGACAACTTTCTTTCTCTTCTTGCAAAACACTCGGCAGACCTCCGTGCAGCCTCTAGAACACGATGGGAGATGTTTTTTGTGGTGGCACAGTTTCTCCTTGCCAGACAGAGTGGAAAAGCTTTTTGCTAAGATGTAGACGAGAAGCGTGGTTAAAGAAGCACGTATGGTACTCTGCAGAGCTAAGCATCGCTCCCGGACTTCTTTCGGCAGAAGGCGCACACCGCAGAGCACAGTGAGCGGCAGAATCGTCTTTGCGCGAAGAAGCAGCTTCTTCGTCTCCGGGAGCCGGAGAGAGCGGCAACTTTGCAAAGGTGATGAAACAAGCTGTACAACACTGCGATTGTGTGAGCAGCTTGCCAACTGAGAGAAAACAGTACCTGACCACTCTCCTGCCTTTTCTATTCACATGAACATTCGATTGCAAGCTGTTTTGGACAACTTTCTTTTTCTTCTTGCAAAACACTCGGCAGACCTCCGTGCAGCCTCTAGAACACGATGGGAGATGTTTTCTGTGCTGGCACAGTTTCTCCTTGCCAGACAGAGTGGAAAAGCTTTTTGCTAAGATGTAGACGAGAAGAGAGGCTAAAGACGAAGGTACGGTGCTCTGCAGAGCTAAGCACCGCTCCCGGGCCTCTTTCGGCAGAAGGCGCACACCGCAGAGCACTGTGAGCGGCAGAATCGTCTTTGCGCGAAGAAGCAGCCTCTTCGTCTCCGGGAGCCGGAGAGAGCGGCAACTTCGCAAAGGTGATGAAACAAGCTGTACAACACTGCGATTGTGTGCGCAGCTTGCCAAGTGAGAGAAAACAGTACCTGACCACTCTCCTGCCTTTTCTATTCACATGAACATTCGATTGCAAGCTGTTTTGGACAACTTTCTTTCTCTTCTTGCAAAACACTCGGCAGACCTCCGTGCAGCCTCTAGAACACGATGGGAGATGTTTTTTGTGGTGGCACAGTTTCTCCTTGCCAGACAGAGTGGAAAAGCTTTTTGCTAAGATGTAGACGAGAAGAGAGGCTAAAGACGAAGGTACGGTGCTCTGCAGAGCTAAGCACAGCTCCCGGACGTCTTTCGGCAGAAGGCGCACACCGCAGAGCACTGTGAGCGGCAGAATCGTCTTTGCGCGAAGAAGCAGCTTCTTCGTCTCCGGGAGCCGGAGAGAGCGGCAACTTCGCAAAGGTGATGAAACAAGCTGTACAACACTGCGATTGTGTGAGCAGCTTGCCAAGTGAGAGAAAACAGTACCTGACCACTCTCCTGCCTTTTCTATTCACATGAACATTCGATTGCAAGCTGTTTTGGACAACTTTCTTTCTCTTCTTGCAAAACACTCGGCAGACCTCCGTGCAGCCTCTAGAACACGATGGGAGATGTTTTCTGTGCTGGCACAGTTTCTCCTTGCCAGACAGAGTGGAAAAGCTTTTTGCTAAGATGTAGACGAGAAGAGAGGCTAAAGACGAAGGTACGGTGCTCTGCAGAGCTAAGCACCGCTCCCGTGCCTCTTTCGGCAGAAGGCGCACACCGCAGAGCACTGTGAGCGGCAGAATCGTCTTTGCGCGAAGAAGCAGCTTCTTCGTCTCCGGGAGCCGGAGAGAGCGGCAACTTCGCAAAGGTGATGAAACAAGCTGTACAACACTGCGATTGTGTGCGCAGCTTGCCAACTGAGAGAAAACAGTACCTGACCACTCTCCTGCCTTTTCCATTCACATGAACATTCGATTGCAAGCTGTTTTGGACAACTTTCTTTCTCTTCTTGCAAAACACTCGGCAGACCTCCGTGCAGCCTCTAGAACACGATGGGAGATGTTTTCTGTGCTGGCACAGTTTCTCCTTGCCAGACAGAGTGGAAAAGCTTTTTGCTAAGATGTAGACGAGAAGAGAGGCTAAAGACGAAGGTACGGTGCTCTGCAGAGCTAAGCACCGCTCCCGGACCTCTTTCAGCAGAAGGCGCACACCGCAGAGCACTGTGAGCGGCAGAATCGTCTTTGCGCGAAGAAGCAGCTTCTTCGTCTCCGGGAGCCGGAGAGAGCGGCAACTTCGCAAAGGTGATGAAACAAGCTGTACAACACTGCGATTGTGTGCGCAGCTTGCCAAGTGAGAGAAAACAGTACCTGACCACTCTCCTGCCTTTTCTATTCATATGAACATTCGATTGCAAGCTGTTTTGGACAACTTTCTTTCTCTTCTTGCAAAACACTCGGCAGACCTCCGTGCAGCCTCTAGAACAGGATGGGAGATGTTTTTTGCGCAGGCACAGTTTCTCCTTGCCAGACAGAGTGGAAAAGCTTTTTGCTAAGATGTAGACGAGAAGAGAGGCTAAAGATGAAGGTACGGTGCTCTGCAGAGCTGAGCACCGCTCCCGGACCTCTTTCGGCAGAAGACACACACTGCAGAGCACAGTGAGCGGCAGAATCGTCTTTGCGCGAAGAAGCAGCTTCTTCGTCTCCGGGAGCCGGAGAGAGCGGCAACTTGGCAAAGGTGATGAAACAAGCTGTACAACACTGCGATTGTGTGAGCAGCTTGTCAAGTGAGAGAAAACAGTACCTGACCACTCTCCTGCCTTTTCCATTCACATGAACATTCGATTGCAAGCTGTTTTGGACAACTTTCTTTTTCTTCTTGCAAAACACTCGGCAGACCTCCGTGCAGCCTCTAGAACGCGATGGGAGATGTTTTCTGTGCTGGCAAAGTTTCTCCTTGCCAGACAGAGTGGAAAAGATTTTGCTAAGATGTAGACGAGAAGAGAGGCTAAAGAAGCAGGTATGGTGCTCTGCAGAGCTAAGCACCGCACCCGGGCCTCTTTCGGCAGAAGGCGCACACCACAGAGCACTGTGAGCGGCAGAATCGTCTTTGCGCGAAGAAGCAGCTTCTTCGTCTCCGGGAGCCGGAGAGAGCGGCAACTTCGCAAAGGTGATGAAACAAGCTGTACAACACTGCGATTGTGTGCGCAGCTTGCCAACTGAGAGAAAACAGTACCTGACCACTCTCCTGCCTTTTCGATTCACATGAACATTCGATTGCAAGCTGTTTTGGACAACTTTCTTTCTCTTCTTGCAAAACACTCGGCAGACCTCCGTGCAGCCTCTAGAACACGATGGGAGATGTTTTCTGTGCTGGCACAGTTTCTCCTTGCCAGACAGAGTGGAAAAGCTTTTTGCAAAGATGTAGACGAGAAGAGAGGCTAAAGACGAAGGTACGGTGCTCTGCAGAGCTAAGCACCGCTCCCGGACCTCTTTCAGCAGAAGGCGCACACCGCAGAGCACTGTGAGCGGCAGAATCGTCTTTGCGCGAAGAAGCAGCTTCTTCGTCTCCGGGAGCCGGAGAGAGCGGCAACTTCGCAAAGGTGATGAAACAAGCTGTACAACACTGCGATTGTGTGCGCAGCTTGCCAACTGAGAGAAAACAGTACCTGACCACTCTCCTGCCTTTTCTATTTTTATGAACATTCGATTGCAAGCTGTTTTGGACAACTTTCTTTCTCTTCTTGCAAAACACTCGGCAGACCACCGTGCAGCCTCTAGAACACGATGGGAGATGTTTTTTGTGCTGGCACAGTTTCTCCTTGCCAGACAGAGTGGAAAAGCTTTTTGCTAAGATGTAGACGAGAAGCGTGGTTAAAGAAGCACGTATGGTACTCTGCAGAGCTAAGCATCGCTCCCGGACTTCTTTCGGCAGAAGGCGCACACCGCAGAGCACAGTGAGCGGCAGAATCGTCTTTGCGCGAAGAAGCAGCTTCTTCGTCTCCGGGAGCCGGAGAGAGCGGCAACTTCGCAAAGGTGATGAAACAATCTGTACAACACTGCGATTGTGTGAGCAGCTTGCCAAGTGAGAGAAAACAGTACCTGACCACTCTCCTGCCTTTTCTATTCACATGAACATTCGATTGCAAGCTGTTTTGGACAACTTTCTTTTTCTTCTTGCAAAACACTCGGCAGACCTCCGTGCAGCCTCTAGAACACGATGGGAGATGTTTTCTGTGCTGGCACAGTTTCTCCTTGCCAGACAGAGTGGAAAAGCTTTTTGCTAAGATGTAGACGAGAAGAGAGGCTAAAGACGAAGGTACGGTGCTCTGCAGAGCTAAGCACAGCTCCCGTGCCTCTTTCGGCAGAAGGCGCACACCGCAGAGCACAGTGAGCGGCAGAATCGTCTTTGCGCGAAGAAGCAGCCTCTTCGTCTCCGGGAGCCGGAGAGAGCGGCAACTTCGCAAAGGTGATGAAACAAGCTGTACAACACTGCGATTGTGTGCGCAGCTTGCCAAGTGAGAGAAAACAGTACCTGACCACTCTCCTGCCTTTTCTATTCACATGAACATTCGATTGCAAGCTGTTTTGGACAACTTTCTTTCTCTTCTTGCAAAACACTCGGCAGACCTCCGTGCAGCCTCTAGAACACGATGGGAGATGTTTTCTGTGCTGGCACAGTTTCTCCTTGCCAGACAGAGTGGAAAAGCTTTTTGCTAAGATGTAGACGAGAAGAGAGGCTAAAGACGAAGGTACGGTGCTCTGCAGAGCTAAGCACAGCTCCCGGACCTCTTTCGGCAGAAGGCGCACACCGCAGAGCACTGTGAGCGGCAGAATCGTCTTTGCGCGAAGAAGCAGCTTCTTCGTCTCCGGGAGCCGGAGAGAGCGGCAACTTCGCAAAGGTGATGAAACAAGCTGTACAACACTGCGATTGTGTGCGCAGCTTGCCAACTGAGAGAAAACAGTACCTGACCACTCTCCTGCCTTTTCTATTCACATGAACATTCGATTGCAAGCTGTTTTGGACAACTTTCTTTCTCTTCTTGCAAAACACTCGGCAGACCTCCGTGCAGCTTCTAGAACACGATGGGAGATGTTTTCTGTGCTGGCAAAGTTTCTCCTTGCCAGACAGAGTGGAAAAGCTTTTTGCTAAGATGTAGACGAGAAGAGAGGCTAAAGAAGCAGGTATGGTACTCTGCAGAGCTAAGCATCGCTCCCGGACCTCTTTCGGCAAAAGGCGCACACCGCAGAGCACTGTGAGCGGCAGAATCGTCTTTGCGCGAAGAAGCAGCTTCTTCGTCTCCGGGAGCCGGAGAGAGCGGCAGCTTCGAAAAGGTGATGAAACAAGCTGTACAACACTGCGATTGTGTGCGCAGCTTGCCAAGTGAGAGAAAACAGTACCTGACCACTCTCCTGCCTTTTCTATTCACATGAACATTCGATTGCAAGCTGTTTTGGACAACTTTCTTTCTCTTCTTGCAAAACACTCGGCAGACCTCCGTGCAGCCTCTAGAAGACGATGGGAGATGTTTTCTGTGCTGGCACAGTTTCTCCTTGCCAGACAGAGTGGAAAAGCTTTTTGCTAAGATGTAGACGAGAAGAGAGGCTAAAGACGAAGGTACGGTGCTCTGCAGAGCTAAGCACCGCTCCCGTGCCTCTTTCGGCAGAAGGCGCACACCGCAGAGCACTGTGAGCGGCAGAATCGTCTTTGCGCGAAGAAGCAGCTTCTTCGTCTCCGGGAGCCGGAGAGAGCGGCAACTTCGCAAAGGTGATGAAACAAGCTGTACAACACTGCGATTGTGTGCGCAGCTTGCCAACTGAGAGAAAACAGTACCTGACCACTCTCCTGCCTTTTCTATTCACATGAACATTCGATTGCAAGCTGTTTTGGACAACTTTCTTTCTCTTCTTGCAAAACACTCGGCAGACCTCCGTGCAGCCTCTAGAACACGATGGGAGATGTTTTCTGTGCTGGCACAGTTTCTCCTTGCCAGACAGAGTGGAAAAGCTTTTTGCTAAGATGTAGACGAGAAGAGAGGCTAAAGATGAAGGTACGGTGCTCTGCAGAGCTAAGCACCACTCCCGGACCTCTTTCAGCAGAAGGCGCACACCGCAGAGCACTGTGAGCGGCAGAATCGTCTTTGCGCGAAGAAGCAGCTTCTTCGTCTCCGGGAGCCGGAGAGAGCGGCAACTTCGCAAAGGTGATGAAACAAGCTGTACAACACTGCGATTGTGTGCGCAGCTTGCCAACTGAGAGAAAACAGTACCTGACCACTCTCCTGCCTTTTCTATTCACATGAACATTCGATTGCAAGCTGTTTTGGACAACTTTCTTTCTCTTCTTGCAAAACACTCGGCAGACCTCCGTGCAGCCTCTAGAACACGATGGGAGATGTTTTTTGTGGTGGCACAGTTTCTCCTTGCCAGACAGAGTGGAAAAGCTTTTTGCTAAGATGTAGACGAGAAGAGAGGCTAAAGACGAAGGTACGGTGCTCTGCAGAGCACCGCACAGCTCCCGGACGTCTTTCGGCAGAAGGCGCACACCGCAGAGCACTGTGAGCGGCAGAATCGTCTTTGCGCGAAGAAGCAGCTTCTTCGTCTCCGGGAGCCGGAGAGAGCGGCAGCTTCGCAAAGGTGATGAAACAAGCTGTACAACACTGCGATTGTGTGCGCAGCTTGCCAAGTGAGAGAAAACAGTACCTGACCACTCTCCTGCCTTTTGTAATCACATGAACATTCGATTGTAAGCTGTTTTGGACAACTTTCTTTCTCTTCTTGCAAAACACTCGGCAGACCTCCGTGCAGCCTCTAGAACACGATGGGAGATGTTTTTTGTGCTGGCACAGTTTCTCCTTGCCAGACAGAGTGGAAAAGCTTTTTGCTAAGATGTAGACGAGAAGCGTGGTTAAAGAAGCACGTATGGTACTCTGCAGAGCTAAGCATCGCTCCCGGACTTCTTTCGGCAGAAGGCGCACACCGCAGAGCACAGTGAGCGGCAGAATCGTCTTTGCGCGAAGAAGCAGCTTCTTCGTCTCCGGGAGCCGGAGAGAGCGGCAAGTTCGCAAAGGTGATGAAACAAGCTGTACAACACTGCGATTGTGTGAGCAGCTTGCCAAGTGAGAGAAAACAGTACCTGACCACTCTCCTGCCTTTTCTATTCACATGAACATTCGATTGCAAGCTGTTTTGGACAACTTTCTTTCTCTTCTTGCAAAACACTCGGCAGACCTCCGTGCAGCCTCTAGAACACGATGGGAGATGTTTTCTGTGCTGGCACAGTTTCTCCTTGCCAGACAGAGTGGAAAAGCTTTTTGCTAAGATGTAGACGAGAAGAGAGGCTAAAGACGAAGGTACGGTGCTCTGCAGAGCTAAGCACCGCTCCCGTGCCTCTTTCGGCAGAAGGCGCACACCGCAGAGCACTGTGAGCGGCAGAATCGTCTTTGCGCGAAGAAGCAGCCTCTTCGTCTCCGGGAGCCGGAGAGAGCGGCAACTTCGCAAAGGTGATGAAACAAGCTGTACAACACTGCGATTGTGTGCGCAGCTTGCCAAGTGAGAGAAAACAGTACCTGACCACTCTCCTGCCTTTTCTATTCACATGAACATTCGATTGCAAGCTGTTTTGGACAACTTTCTTTCTCTTCTTGCAAAACACTCGGCAGACCTCCGTGCAGCCTCTAGAACACGATGGGAGATGTTTTCTGTGCTGGCACAGTTTCTCCTTGCCAGACAGAGTGGAAAAGCTTTTTGCTAAGATGTAGACGAGAAGAGAGGCTAAAGACGAAGGTACGGTGCTCTGCAGAGCTAAGCACAGCTCCCGGACGTCTTTCGGCAGAAGGCGCACACCGCAGAGCACTGTGAGCGGCAGAATCGTCTTTGCGCGAAGAAGCAGCTTCTTCGTCTCCGGGAGCCGGAGAGAGCGGCAACTTCGCAAAGGTGATGAAACAAGCTGTACAACACTGCGATTGTGTGAGCAGCTTGCCAAGTGAGAGAAAACAGTACCTGACCACTCTCCTGCCTTTTCTATTCACATGAACATTCGATTGCAAGCTGTTTTGGACAACTTTCTTTTTCTTCTTGCAAAACACTCGGCAGACCTCCGTGCAGCCTCTAGAACACGATGGGAGATGTTTTCTGTGCTGGCACAGTTTCTCCTTGCCAGACAGAGTGGAAAAGCTTTTTGCTAAGATGTAGACGAGAAGAGAGGCTAAAGACGAAGGTACGGTGCTCTGCAGAGCTAAGCACCGCTCCCGTGCCTCTTTCGGCAGAAGGCGCACACCGCAGAGCACTGTGAGCGGCAGAATCGTCTTTGCGCGAAGAAGCAGCCTCTTCGTCTCCGGGAGCCGGAGAGAGCGGCAACTTCGCAAAGGTGATGAAACAAGCTGTACAACACTGCGATTGTGTGCGCAGCTTGCCAAGTGAGAGAAAACAGTACCTGACCACTCTCCTGCCTTTTCTATTCACATGAACATTCGATTGCAAGCTGTTTTGGACAACTTTCTTTCTCTTCTTGCAAAACACTCGGCAGACCTCCGTGCAGCCTCTAGAACACGATGGGAGATGTTTTTTGTGGTGGCACAGTTTCTCCTTGCCAGACAGAGTGGAAAAGCTTTTTGCTAAGATGTAGACGAGAAGCGTGGTTAAAGAAGCACGTATGGTACTCTGCAGAGCTAAGCATCGCTCCCGGACTTCTTTCGGCAGAAGGCGCACACCGCAGAGCACAGTGAGCGGCAGAATCGTCTTTGCGCGAAGAAGCAGCTTCTTCGTCTCCGGGAGCCGGAGAGAGCGGCAACTTTGCAAAGGTGATGAAACAAGCTGTACAACACTGCGATTGTGTGAGCAGCTTGCCAACTGAGAGAAAACAGTACCTGACCACTCTCCTGCCTTTTCTATTCACATGAACATTCGATTGCAAGCTGTTTTGGACAACTTTCTTTTTCTTCTTGCAAAACACTCGGCAGACCTCCGTGCAGCCTCTAGAACACGATGGGAGATGTTTTCTGTGCTGGCACAGTTTCTCCTTGCCAGACAGAGTGGAAAAGCTTTTTGCTAAGATGTAGACGAGAAGAGAGGCTAAAGACGAAGGTACGGTGCTCTGCAGAGCTAAGCACCGCTCCCGGGCCTCTTTCGGCAGAAGGCGCACACCGCAGAGCACTGTGAGCGGCAGAATCGTCTTTGCGCGAAGAAGCAGCCTCTTCGTCTCCGGGAGCCGGAGAGAGCGGCAACTTCGCAAAGGTGATGAAACAAGCTGTACAACACTGCGATTGTGTGCGCAGCTTGCCAAGTGAGAGAAAACAGTACCTGACCACTCTCCTGCCTTTTCTATTCACATGAACATTCGATTGCAAGCTGTTTTGGACAACTTTCTTTCTCTTCTTGCAAAACACTCGGCAGACCTCCGTGCAGCCTCTAGAACACGATGGGAGATGTTTTTTGTGGTGGCACAGTTTCTCCTTGCCAGACAGAGTGGAAAAGCTTTTTGCTAAGATGTAGACGAGAAGAGAGGCTAAAGACGAAGGTACGGTGCTCTGCAGAGCTAAGCACAGCTCCCGGACGTCTTTCGGCAGAAGGCGCACACCGCAGAGCACTGTGAGCGGCAGAATCGTCTTTGCGCGAAGAAGCAGCTTCTTCGTCTCCGGGAGCCGGAGAGAGCGGCAACTTCGCAAAGGTGATGAAACAAGCTGTACAACACTGCGATTGTGTGAGCAGCTTGCCAAGTGAGAGAAAACAGTACCTGACCACTCTCCTGCCTTTTCTATTCACATGAACATTCGATTGCAAGCTGTTTTGGACAACTTTCTTTCTCTTCTTGCAAAACACTCGGCAGACCTCCGTGCAGCCTCTAGAACACGATGGGAGATGTTTTCTGTGCTGGCACAGTTTCTCCTTGCCAGACAGAGTGGAAAAGCTTTTTGCTAAGATGTAGACGAGAAGAGAGGCTAAAGACGAAGGTACGGTGCTCTGCAGAGCTAAGCACCGCTCCCGTGCCTCTTTCGGCAGAAGGCGCACACCGCAGAGCACTGTGAGCGGCAGAATCGTCTTTGCGCGAAGAAGCAGCTTCTTCGTCTCCGGGAGCCGGAGAGAGCGGCAACTTCGCAAAGGTGATGAAACAAGCTGTACAACACTGCGATTGTGTGCGCAGCTTGCCAACTGAGAGAAAACAGTACCTGACCACTCTCCTGCCTTTTCGATTCACATGAACATTCGATTGCAAGCTGTTTTGGACAACTTTCTTTCTCTTCTTGCAAAACACTCGGCAGACCTCCGTGCAGCCTCTAGAACACGATGGGAGATGTTTTCTGTGCTGGCACAGTTTCTCCTTGCCAGACAGAGTGGAAAAGCTTTTTGCTAAGATGTAGACGAGAAGAGAGGCTAAAGACGAAGGTACGGTGCTCTGCAGAGCTAAGCACCGCTCCCGGACCTCTTTCAGCAGAAGGCGCACACCGCAGAGCACTGTGAGCGGCAGAATCGTCTTTGCGCGAAGAAGCAGCTTCTTCGTCTCCGGGAGCCGGAGAGAGCGGCAACTTCGCAAAGGTGATGAAACAAGCTGTACAACACTGCGATTGTGTGCGCAGCTTGCCAAGTGAGAGAAAACAGTACCTGACCACTCTCCTGCCTTTTCTATTCATATGAACATTCGATTGCAAGCTGTTTTGGACAACTTTCTTTCTCTTCTTGCAAAACACTCGGCAGACCTCCGTGCAGCCTCTAGAACAGGATGGGAGATGTTTTTTGCGCAGGCACAGTTTCTCCTTGCCAGACAGAGTGGAAAAGATTTTGCTAAGATGTAGACGAGAAGAGAGGCTAAAGATGAAGGTACGGTGCTCTGCAGAGCTGAGCACCGCTCCCGGACCTCTTTCGGCAGAAGACACACACTGCAGAGCACAGTGAGCGGCAGAATCGTCTTTGCGCGAAGAAGCAGCTTCTTCGTCTCCGGGAGCCGGAGAGAGCGGCAACTTGGCAAAGGTGATGAAACAAGCTGTACAACACTGCGATTGTGTGAGCAGCTTGTCAAGTGAGAGAAAACAGTACCTGACCACTCTCCTGCCTTTTCCATTCACATGAACATTCGATTGCAAGCTGTTTTGGACAACTTTTTTTTTCTTCTTGCAAAACACTCGGCAGACCTCCGTGCAGCCTCTAGAACGCGATGGGAGATGTTTTCTGTGCTGGCAAAGTTTCTCCTTGCCAGACAGAGTGGAAAAGATTTTGCTAAGATGTAGACGAGAAGAGAGGCTAAAGAAGCAGGTATGGTACTCTGCAGAGCTAAGCATCGCTCCCGGACTTCTTTCGGCAGAAGGCGCACACCGCAGAGCACAGTGAGCGGCAGAATCGTCTTTGCGCGAAGAAGCAGCTTCTTCGTCTCCGGGAGCCGGAGAGAGCGGCAACTTCGCAAAGGTGATGAAACAAGCTGTACAACACTGCGATTGTGTGCGCAGCTTGCCAACTGAGAGAAAACAGTACCTGACCACTCTCCTGCCTTTTCTATTCATATGAACATTCGATTGCAAGCTGTTTTGGACAACTTTCTTTCTCTTCTTGCAAAACACTCGGCAGACCTCCGTGCAGCCTCTAGAACACGATGGGAGATGTTTTTTGTGCAGGCACAGTTTCTCCTTGCCAGACAGAGTGGAAAAGATTTTTGCTAAGATGTAGACGAGAAGAGAGGCTAAAGATGAAGGTACGGTGCTCTGCAGAGCTGAGCACCGCTCCCGGACCTCTTTCGGCAGAAGACACACACTGCAGAGCACAGTGAGCGGCAGAATCGTCTTTGCGCGAAGAAGCAGCTTCTTCGTCTCCGGGAGCCGGAGAGAGCGGCAACTTGGCAAAGGTGATGAAACAAGCTGTACAACACTGCGATTGTGTGAGCAGCTTGTCAAGTGAGAGAAAACAGTACCTGACCACTCTCCTGCCTTTTCTATTCACATGAACATTCGATTGCAAGCTGTTTTGGACAACTTTCTTTTTCTTCTTGCAAAACACTCGGCAGACCTCCGTGCAGCCTCTAGAACACGATGGGAGATGTTTTCTGTGCTGGCACAGTTTCTCCTTGCCAGACAGAGTGGAAAAGCTTTTTGCTAAGATGTAGACGAGAAGAGAGGCTAAAGACGAAGGTACGGTGCTCTGCAGAGCTAAGCACCGCTCCCGGGCCTCTTTCGGCAGAAGGCGCACACCGCAGAGCACTGTGAGCGGCAGAATCGTCTTTGCGCGAAGAAGCAGCTTCTTCGTCTCCGGGAGCCGGAGAGAGCGGCAACTTCGCAAAGGTGATGAAACAAGCTGTACAACACTGCGATTGTGTGCGCAGCTTGCCAACTGAGAGAAAACAGTACCTGACCACTCTCCTGCCTTTTCGATTCACATGAACATTCGATTGCAAGCTGTTTTGGACAACTTTCTTTCTCTTCTTGCAAAACACTCGGCAGACCTCCGTGCAGCCTCTAGAACACGATGGGAGATGTTTTCTGTGCTGGCACAGTTTCTCCTTGCCAGACAGAGTGGAAAAGCTTTTTGCAAAGATGTAGACGAGAAGAGAGGCTAAAGACGAAGGTACGGTGCTCTGCAGAGCTAAGCACCGCTCCCGGACCTCTTTCAGCAGAAGGCGCACACCGCAGAGCACTGTGAGCGGCAGAATCGTCTTTGCGCGAAGAAGCAGCTTCTTCGTCTCCGGGAGCCGGAGAGAGCGGCAACTTCGCAAAGGTGATGAAACAAGCTGTACAACACTGCGATTGTGTGCGCAGCTTGCCAACTGAGAGAAAACAGTACCTGACCACTCTCCTGCCTTTTCTATTTTTATGAACATTCGATTGCAAGCTGTTTTGGACAACTTTCTTTCTCTTCTTGCAAAACACTCGGCAGACCTCCGTGCAGCCTCTAGAACACGATGGGAGATGTTTTCTGTGCTGGCACAGTTTCTCCTTGCCAGACAGAGTGGAAAAGCTTTTTGCTAAGATGTAGACGAGAAGAGAGGCTAAAGACGAAGGTACGGTGCTCTGCAGAGCTAAGCACCGCTCCCGTGCCTCTTTCGGCAGAAGGCGCACACCGCAGAGCACTGTGAGCGGCAGAATCGTCTTTGCGCGAAGAAGCAGCTTCTTCGTCTCCGGGAGCCGGAGAGAGCGGCAACTTCGCAAAGGTGATGAAACAAGCTGTACAACACTGCGATTGTGTGCGCAGCTTGCCAACTGAGAGAAAACAGTACCTGACCACTCTCCTGCCTTTTCGATTCACATGAACATTCGATTGCAAGCTGTTTTGGACAACTTTCTTTCTCTTCTTGCAAAACACTCGGCAGACCTCCGTGCAGCCTCTAGAACACGATGGGAGATGTTTTCTGTGCTGGCACAGTTTCTCCTTGCCAGACAGAGTGGAAAAGCTTTTTGCTAAGATGTAGACGAGAAGAGAGGCTAAAGAAGCACGTATGGTGCTTCTCAGAGCTAAGCACCACTCCCGGACCTCTTTCAGCAGAAGGCGCACACCGCAGAGCACTGTGAGCGGCAGAATCGTCTTTGCGCGAAGAAGCAGCTTCTTCGTCTCCGGGAGCCGGAGAGAGCGGCAACTTCGCAAAGGTGATGAAACAAGCTGTACAACACTGCGATTGTGTGCGCAGCTTGCCAACTGAGAGAAAACAGTACCTGACCACTCTCCTGCCTTTTCTATTTTTATGAACATTCGATTGCAAGCTGTTTTGGACAACTTTCTTTCTCTTCTTGCAAAACACTCGGCAGACCTCCGTGCAGCCTCTAGAACACGATGGGAGATGTTTTCTGTGCTGGCACAGTTTCTCCTTGCCAGACAGAGTGGAAAAGCTTTTTGCTAAGATGTAGACGAGAAGAGAGGCTAAAGATGAAGGTACGGTGCTCTGCAGAGCTAAGCACCGCTCCCGGACCTCTTTCGGCAGAAGACACACACTGCAGAGCACTGTGAGCGGCAGAATCGTCTTTGCGCGAAGAAGCAGCTTCTTCGTCTCCGGGAGCCGGAGAGAGCGGCAGCTTCGCAAAGGTGATGAAACAAGCTGTACAACACTGCGATTGTGTGCGCAGCTTGCCAAGTGAGAGAAAACAGTACCTGACCACTCTCCTGCCTTTTGTAATCACATGAACATTCGATTGTAAGCTGTTTTGGACAACTTTCTTTCTCTTCTTGCAAAACACTCGGCAGACCTCCGTGCAGCCTCTAGAACACGATGGGAGATGTTTTTTGTGCTGGCACAGTTTCTCCTTGCCAGACAGAGTGGAAAAGCTTTTTGCTAAGATGTAGACGAGAAGCGTGGTTAAAGAAGCACGTATGGTACTCTGCAGAGCTAAGCATCGCTCCCGGACTTCTTTCGGCAGAAGGCGCACACAGCAGAGCACAGTGAGCGGCAGAATCGTCTTTGCGCGAAGAAGCAGCTTCTTCGTCTCCGGGAGCCGGAGAGAGCGGCAACTTTGCAAAGGTGATGAAACAAGCTGTACAACACTGCGATTGTGTGAGCAGCTTGCCAAGTGAGAGAAAACAGTACCTGACCACTCTCCTGCCTTTTCTATTCACATGAACATTCGATTGCAAGCTGTTTTGGACAACTTTCTTTTTCTTCTTGCAAAACACTCGGCAGACCTCCGTGCAGCCTCTAGAACACGATGGGAGATGTTTTCTGTGCTGGCACAGTTTCTCCTTGCCAGACAGAGTGGAAAAGCTTTTTGCTAAGATGTAGACGAGAAGAGAGGCTAAAGACGAAGGTACGGTGCTCTGCAGAGCTAAGCACCGCTCCCGTGCCTCTTTCGGCAGAAGGCGCACACCGCAGAGCACTGTGAGCGGCAGAATCGTCTTTGCGCGAAGAAGCAGCTTCTTCGTCTCCGGGAGCCGGAGAGAGCGGCAACTTGGCAAAGGTGATGAAACAAGCTGTACAACACTGCGATTGTGTGAGCAGCTTGTCAAGTGAGAGAAAACAGTACCTGACCACTCTCCTGCCTTTTCGATTCACATGAACATTCGATTGCAAGCTGTTTTGGACAACTTTCTTTCTCTTCTTGCAAAACACTCGGCAGACCTCCGTGCAGCCTCTAGAACACGATGGGAGATGTTTTCTGTGCTGGCACAGTTTCTCCTTGCCAGACAGAGTGGAAAAGCTTTTTGCTAAGATGTAGACGAGAAGAGAGGCTAAAGATGAAGGTACGGTGCTCTGCAGAGCTAAGCACCGCTCCCGGACCTCTTTCGGCAGAAGACACACACTGCAGAGCACTGTGAGCGGCAGAATCGTCTTTGCGCGAAGAAGCAGCTTCTTCGTCTCCGGGAGCCGGAGAGAGCGGCAGCTTCGCAAATGTGATGAAACAAGCTGTACAACACTGCGATTGTGTGCGCAGTTTGCCAAGTGAGAGAAAACAGTACCTGACCACTCTCCTGCCTTTTGTAATCACATGAACATTCGATTGCAAGCTGTTTTGGACAACTTTCTTTCTCTTCTTGCAAAACACTCGGCAGACCTCCGTGCAGCTTCTAGAACACGATGGGAGATGTTTTCTGTGCTGGCAAAGTTTCTCCTTGCCAGACAGAGTGGAAAAGCTTTTTGCTAAGATGTAGACGAGAAGAGAGGCTAAAGACGAAGGTACGGTGCTCTGCAGAGCTAAGCACAGCTCCCGGACCTCTTTCGGCAGAAGGCGCACACCGCAGAGCACTGTGAGCGGCAGAATCGTCTTTGCGCGAAGAAGCAGCTTCTTCGTCTCCGGGAGCCGGAGAGAGCGGCAGCTTCGAAAAGGTGATGAAACAAGCTGTACAACACTGCGATTGTGTGCGCAGCTTGCCAAGTGAGAGAAAACAGTACCTGACCACTCTCCTGCCTTTTCTATTCACATGAACATTCGATTGCAAGCTGTTTTGGACAACTTTCTTTCTCTTCTTGCAAAACACTCGGCAGACCTCCGTGCAGCCTCTAGAACACGATGGGAGATGTTTTCTGTGCTGGCACAGTTTCTCCTTGCCAGACAGAGTGGAAAAGCTTTTTGCTAAGATGTAGACGAGAAGAGAGGCTAAAGACGAAGGTACGGTGCTCTGCAGAGCTAAGCACCGCTCCCGTGCCTCTTTCGGCAGAAGGCGCACACCGCAGAGCACTGTGAGCGGCAGAATCGTCTTTGCGCGAAGAAGCAGCTTCTTCGTCTCCGGGAGCCGGAGAGAGCGGCAACTTCGCAAAGGTGATGAAACAAGCTGTACAACACTGCGATTGTGTGCGCAGCTTGCCAACTGAGAGAAAACAGTACCTGACCACTCTCCTGCCTTTTCGATTCACATGAACATTCGATTGCAAGCTGTTTTGGACAACTTTCTTTCTCTTCTTGCAAAACACTCGGCAGACCTCCGTGCAGCCTCTAGAACACGATGGGAGATGTTTTCTGTGCTGGCACAGTTTCTCCTTGCCAGACAGAGTGGAAAAGCTTTTTGCTAAGATGTAGACGAGAAGAGAGGCTAAAGATGAAGGTACGGTGCTCTGCAGAGCTAAGCACCACTCCCGGACCTCTTTCAGCAGAAGGCGCACACCGCAGAGCACTGTGAGCGGCAGAATCGTCTTTGCGCGAAGAAGCAGCTTCTTCGTCTCCGGGAGCCGGAGAGAGCGGCAACTTCGCAAAGGTGATGAAACAAGCTGTACAACACTGCGATTGTGTGCGCAGCTTGCCAACTGAGAGAAAACAGTACCTGACCACTCTCCTGCCTTTTCTATTCACTTGAACATTCGATTGCAAGCTGTTTTGGACAACTTTCTTTCTCTTCTTGCAAAACACTCGGCAGACCTCCGTGCAGCCTCTAGAACACGATGGGAGATGTTTTCAATGCTGGCACAGTTTCTCCTTGCCAGACAGAGTGGAAAAGCTTTTTGCTAAGATGTAGACGAGAAGAGAGGCTAAAGATGAAGGTACGGTGCTCTGCAGGGCTAAGCACCGCTCCCGGACCTCTTTCGGCAGAAGACACACACTGCAGAGCACTGTGAGCGGCAGAATCGTCTTTGCGCGAAGAAGCAGCTTCTTCGTCTCCGGGAGCCGGAGAGAGCGGCAGCTTCGCAAAGGTGATGAAACAAGCTGTACAACACTGCGATTGTGTGCGCAGCTTGCCAAGTGAGAGAAAACAGTACCTGACCACTCTCCTGCCTTTTGTAATCACATGAACATTCGATTGTAAGCTGTTTTGGACAACTTTCTTTCTCTTCTTGCAAAACACTCGGCAGACCTCCGTGCAGCCTCTAGAACACGATGGGAGATGTTTTTTGTGCAGGCACAGTTTCACCTTGCCAGACAGAGTGGAAAAGCTTTTTGCTAAGATGTAGACGAGAAGCGTGGTTAAAGAAGCACGTATGGTACTCTGCAGAGCTAAGCATCGCTCCCGGACTTCTTTCGGCAGAAGGCGCACACAGCAGAGCACAGTGAGCGGCAGAATCGTCTTTGCGCGAAGAAGCAGCTTCTTCGTCTCCGGGAGCCGGAGAGAGCGGCAACTTTGCAAAGGTGATGAAACAAGCTGTACAACACTGCGATTGTGTGAGCAGCTTGCCAAGTGAGAGAAAACAGTACCTGACCACTCTCCTGCCTTTTCTATTCACATGAACATTCGATTGCAAGCTGTTTTGGACAACTTTCTTTTTCTTCTTGCAAAACACTCGGCAGACCTCCGTGCAGCCTCTAGAACACGATGGGAGATGTTTTCTGTGCTGGCACAGTTTCTCCTTGCCAGACAGAGTGGAAAAGCTTTTTGCTAAGATGTAGACGAGAAGAGAGGCTAAAGACGAAGGTACGGTGCTCTGCAGAGCTAAGCACCGCTCCCGTGCCTCTTTCGGCAGAAGGCGCACACCGCAGAGCACTGTGAGCGGCAGAATCGTCTTTGCGCGAAGAAGCAGCCTCTTCGTCTCCGGGAGCCGGAGAGAGCGGCAACTTCGCAAAGGTGATGAAACAAGCTGTACAACACTGCGATTGTGTGCGCAGCTTGCCAAGTGAGAGAAAACAGTACCTGACCACTCTCCTGCCTTTTCTATTCACATGAACATTCGATTGCAAGCTGTTTTGGACAACTTTCTTTCTCTTCTTGCAAAACACTCGGCAGACCTCCGTGCAGCCTCTAGAACACGATGGGAGATGTTTTTTGTGGTGGCACAGTTTCTCCTTGCCAGACAGAGTGGAAAAGCTTTTTGCTAAGATGTAGACGAGAAGAGAGGCTAAAGACGAAGGTACGGTGCTCTGCAGAGCTAAGCACCGCTCCCGGACGTCTTTCGGCAGAAGGCGCACACCGCAGAGCACTGTGAGCGGCAGAATCGTCTTTGCGCGAAGAAGCAGCTTCTTCGTCTCCGGGAGCCGGAGAGAGCGCCAACTTCGCAAAGGTGATGAAACAAGCTGTACAACACTGCGATTGTGTGAGCAGCTTGCCAAGTGAGAGAAAACAGTACCTGACCACTCTCCTGCCTTTTCTATTCACATGAACATTCGATTGCAAGCTGTTTTGGACAACTTTCTTTCTCTTCTTGCAAAACACTCGGCAGACCTCCGTGCAGCCTCTAGAACACGATGGGAGATGTTTTCTGTGCTGGCACAGTTTCTCCTTGCCAGACAGAGTGGAAAAGCTTTTTGCTAAGATGTAGACGAGAAGAGAGGCTAAAGATGAAGGTACGGTGCTCTGCAGAGCTAAGCACCACTCCCGGACCTCTTTCAGCAGAAGGCGCACACCGCAGAGCACTGTGAGCGGCAGAATCGTCTTTGCGCGAAGAAGCAGCTTCTTCGTCTCCGGGAGCCGGAGAGAGCGGCAACTTCGCAAAGGTGATGAAACAAGCTGTACAACACTGCGATTGTGTGCGCAGCTTGCCAACTGAGAGAAAACAGTACCTGACCACTCTCCTGCCTTTTCTATTTTTATGAACATTCGATTGCAAGCTGTTTTGGACAACTTTCTTTCTCTTCTTGCAAAACACTCGGCAGACCTCCGTGCAGCCTCTAGAACACGATGGGAGATGTTTTCAGTGCTGGCACAGTTTCTCCTTGCCAGACAGAGTGGAAAAGCTTTTTGCTAAGATGTAGACGAGAAGAGAGTCTAAAGATGAAGGTACGGTGCTCTGCAGAGCTAAGCACCGCTCCCGGACCTCTTTCGGCAGAAGACACACACTGCAGAGCACTGTGAGCGGCAGAATCGTCTTTGCGCGAAGAAGCAGCTTCTTCGTCTCCGGGAGCCGGAGAGAGCGGCAGCTTCGCAAAGGTGATGAAACAAGCTGTACAACACTGCGATTGTGTGCGCAGCTTGCCAAGTGAGAGAAAACAGTACCTGACCACTCTCCTGCCTTTTGTAATCACATGAACATTCGATTGTAAGCTGTTTTGGACAACTTTCTTTCTCTTCTTGCAAAACACTCGGCAGACCTCCGTGCAGCCTCTAGAACACGATGGGAGATGTTTTTTGTGCTGGCACAGTTTCTCCTTGCCAGACAGAGTGGAAAAGCTTTTTGCTAAGATGTAGACGAGAAGCGTGGTTAAAGAAGCACGTATGGTACTCTGCAGAGCTAAGCATCGCTCCCGGACTTCTTTCGGCAGAAGGCGCACACAGCAGAGCACAGTGAGCGGCAGAATCGTCTTTGCGCGAAGAAGCAGCTTCTTCGTCTCCGGGAGCCGGAGAGAGCGGCAACTTTGCAAAGGTGATGAAACAAGCTGTACAACACTGCGATTGTGTGAGCAGCTTGCCAAGTGAGAGAAAACAGTACCTGACCACTCTCCTGCCTTTTCTATTCACATGAACATTCGATTGCAAGCTGTTTTGGACAACTTTCTTTTTCTTCTTGCAAAACACTCGGCAGACCTCCGTGCAGCCTCTAGAACACGATGGGAGATGTTTTCTGTGCTGGCACAGTTTCTCCTTGCCAGACAGAGTGGAAAAGCTTTTTGCTAAGATGTAGACGAGAAGAGAGGCTAAAGACGAAGGTACGGTGCTCTGCAGAGCTAAGCACCGCTCCCGTGCCTCTTTCGGCAGAAGGCGCACACCGCAGAGCACTGTGAGCGGCAGAATCGTCTTTGCGCGAAGAAGCAGCCTCTTCGTCTCCGGGAGCCGGAGAGAGCGGCAACTTCGCAAAGGTGATGAAACAAGCTGTACAACACTGCGATTGTGTGCGCAGCTTGCCAAGTGAGAGAAAATAGTACCTGACCACTCTCCTGCCTTTTCTATTCACATGAACATTCGATTGCAAGCTGTTTTGGACAACTTTCTTTCTCTTCTTGCAAAACACTCGGCAGACCTCCGTGCAGCCTCTAGAACACGATGGGAGATGTTTTTTGTGGTGGCACAGTTTCTCCTTGCCAGACAGAGTGGAAAAGCTTTTTGCTAAGATGTAGACGAGAAGAGAGGCTAAAGACGAAGGTACGGTGCTCTGCAGAGCTAAGCACCGCTCCCGGACGTCTTTCGGCAGAAGGCGCACACCGCAGAGCACTGTGAGCGGCAGAATCGTCTTTGCGCGAAGAAGCAGCTTCTTCGTCTCCGGGAGCCGGAGAGAGCGCCAACTTCGCAAAGGTGATGAAACAAGCTGTACAACACTGCGATTGTGTGAGCAGCTTGCCAAGTGAGAGAAAACAGTACCTGACCACTCTCCTGCCTTTTCTATTCACATGAACATTCGATTGGAAGCTGTTTTGGACAACTTTCTTTCTCTTCTTGCAAAACACTCGGCAGACCTCCGTGCAGCCTCTAGAACACGATGGGAGATGTTTTCTGTGCTGGCACAGTTTCTCCTTGCCAGACAGAGTGGAAAAGCTTTTTGCTAAGATGTAGACGAGAAGAGAGGCTAAAGACGAAGGTACGGTGCTCTGCAGAGCTAAGCACCGCTCCCGTGCCTCTTTCGGCAGAAGGCGCACACCGCAGAGCACTGTGAGCGGCAGAATCGTCTTTGCGCGAAGAAGCAGCTTCTTCGTCTCCGGGAGCCGGAGAGAGCGGCAACTTCGCAAAGGTGATGAAACAAGCTGTACAACACTGCGATTGTGTGCGCAGCTTGCCAACTGAGAGAAAACAGTACCTGACCACTCTCCTGCCTTTTCGATGCACATGAACATTCGATTGCAAGCTGTTTTGGACAACTTTCTTTCTCTTCTTGCAAAACACTCGGCAGACCTCCGTGCAGCCTCTAGAACACGATGGGAGATGTTTTCTGTGCTGGCACAGTTTCTCCTTGCCAGACAGAGTGGAAAAGCTTTTTGCTAAGATGTAGACGAGAAGAGAGGCTAAAGACGAAGGTACGGTGCTCTGCAGAGCTAAGCACCGCTCCCGGACCTCTTTCAGCAGAAGGCGCACACCGCAGAGCACTGTGAGCGGCAGAATCGTCTTTGCGCGAAGAAGCAGCTTCTTCGTCTCCGGGAGCCGGAGAGAGCGGCAACTTCGCAAAGGTGATGAAACAAGCTGTACAACACTGCGATTGTGTGCGCAGCTTGCCAAGTGAGAGAAAACAGTACCTGACCACTCTCCTGCCTTTTCTATTCATATGAACATTCGATTGCAAGCTGTTTTGGACAACTTTCTTTCTCTTCTTGCAAAACACTCGGCAGACCTCCGTGCAGCCTCTAGAACACGATGGGAGATGTTTTTTGTGCAGGCACAGTTTCTCCTTGCCAGACAGAGTGGAAAAGCTTTTTGCTAAGATGTAGACGAGAAGAGAGGCTAAAGATGAAGGTACGGTGCTCTGCAGAGCTGAGCACCGCTCCCGGACCTCTTTCGGCAGAAGACACACACTGCAGAGCACAGTGAGCGGCAGAATCGTCTTTGCGCGAAGAAGCAGCTTCTTCGTCTCCGGGAGCCGGAGAGAGCGGCAACTTGGCAAAGGTGATGAAACAAGCTGTACAACACTGCGATTGTGTGAGCAGCTTGTCAAGTGAGAGAAAACAGTGCCTGACCACTCTCCTGCCTTTTCTATTCACATGAACATTCGATTGCAAGCTGTTTTGGACAACTTTCTTTTTCTTCTTGCAAAAAACTCGGCAGACCTCCGTGCAGCCTCTAGAACGCGATGGGAGATGTTTTCTGTGCTGGCACAGTTTCTCCTTGCCAGACAGAGTGGAAAAGCTTTTTGCTAAGATGTAGACGAGAAGAGAGGCTAAAGAAGCAGGTATGGTACTCTGCAGAGCTAAGCATCGCTCCCGGACTTCTTTCGGCAGAAGGCGCACACCGCAGAGCACAGTGAGCGGCAGAATCGTCTTTGCGCGAAGAAGCAGCTTCTTCGTCTCCGGGAGCCGGAGAGAGCGGCAACTTTGCAAAGGTGATGAAACAAGCTGTACAACACTGCGATTGTGTGAGCAGCTTGCCAAGTGAGAGAAAACAGTACCTGACCACTCTCCTGCCTTTTCTATTCACATGAACATTCGATTGCAAGCTGTTTTGGACAACTTTCTTTTTCTTCTTGCAAAACACTCGGCAGAACTCCGTGCAGCCTCTAGAACACGATGGGAGATGTTTTCTGTGCTGGCACAGTTTCTCCTTGCCAGACAGAGTGGAAAAGCTTTTTGCTAAGATGTAGACGAGAAGAGAGGCTAAAGACGAAGGTACGGTGCTCTGCAGAGCAAAGCACAGCTCCCGTGCCTCTTTCGGCAGAAGGCGCACACCGCAGAGCACTGTGAGCGGCAGAATCGTCTTTGCGCGAAGAAGCAGCCTCTTCGTCTCCGGGAGCCGGAGAGAGCGGCAACTTCGCAAAGGTGATGAAACAAGCTGTACAACACTGCGATTGTGTGCGCAGCTTGCCAAGTGAGAGAAAACAGTACCTGACCACTCTCCTGCCTTTTCTATTCACATGAACATTCGATTGCAAGCTGTTTTGGACAACTTTCTTTCTCTTCTTGCAAAACACTCGGCAGACCTCCGTGCAGCTTCTAGAACACGATGGGAGATGTTTTCTGTGCTGGCAAAGTTTCTCCTTGCCAGACAGAGTGGAAAAGCTTTTTGCTAAGATGTAGACGAGAAGAGAGGCTAAAGACGAAGGTACGGTGCTCTGCAGAGCTAAGCACCGCTCCCGGACCTCTTTCGGCAGAAGGCGCACACCGCAGAGCACTGTGAGCGGCAGAATCGTCTTTGCGCGAAGAAGCAGCTTCTTCGTCTCCGGGAGCCGGAGAGAGCGGCAGCTTCGAAAAGGTGATGAAACAAGCTGTACAACACTGCGATTGTGTGCGCAGCTTGCCAAGTGAGAGAAAACAGTACCTGACCACTCTCCTGCCTTTTCTATTCACATGAACATTCGATTGCAAGCTGTTTTGGACAACTTTCTTTCTCTTCTTGCAAAACACTCGGCAGACCTCCGTGCAGCCTCTAGAACACGATGGGAGATGTTTTCTGTGCTGGCACAGTTTCTCCTTGCCAGACAGAGTGGAAAAGCTTTTTGCTAAGATGTAGACGAGAAGAGAGGCTAAAGATGAAGGTACGGTGCTCTGCAGAGCTAAGCACCGCTCCCGGACCTCTTTCGGCAGAAGACACACACTGCAGAGCACTGTGAGCGGCAGAATCGTCTTTGCGCGAAGAAGCAGCTTCTTCGTCTCCGGGAGCCGGAGAGAGCGGCAGCTTCGCAAAGGTGATGAAACAATCTGTACAACACTGCGATTGTGTGCGCAGCTTGTCAAGTGAGAGAAAACAGTACCTGACCACTCTCCTGCCTTTGTAATCACATGAACATTCGATTGTAAGCTGTTTTGGACAACTTTCTTTCTCTTCTTGCAAAACACTCGGCAGACCTCCGTGCAGCCTCTAGAACACGATGGGAGATGTTTTTTGTGCTGGCACAGTTTCTCCTTGCCAGACAGAGTGGAAAAGCTTTTTGCTAAGATGTAGACGAGAAGCGTGGTTAAAGAAGCACGTATGGTACTCTGCAGAGCTAAGCATCGCTCCCGGACTTCTTTCGGCAGAAGGCGCACACCGCAGAGCACAGTGAGCGGCAGAATCGTCTTTGCGCGAAGAAGCAGCTTCTTCGTCTCCGGGAGCCGGAGAGAGCGGCAACTTTGCAAAGGTGATGAAACAAGCTGTACAACACTGCGATTGTGTGAGCAGCTTGCCAAGTGAGAGAAAACAGTACCTGACCACTCTCCTGCCTTTTCTATTCACATGAACATTCGATTGCAAGCTGTTTTGGACAACTTTCTTTTTCTTCTTGCAAAACACTCGGCAGACCTCCGTGCAGCCTCTAGAACACGATGGGAGATGTTTTCTGTGCTGGCACAGTTTCTCCTTGCCAGACAGAGTGGAAAAGCTTTTTGCTAAGATGTAGACGAGAAGAGAGGCTAAAGATGAAGGTACGGTGCTCTGCAGAGCTGAGCACCGCTCCCGGACCTCTGTCGGCAGAAGACACACACTGCAGAGCACAGTGAGCGGCAGAATCGTCTTTGCGCGAAGAAGCAGCTTCTTCGTCTCCGGGAGCCGGAGAGAGCGGCAACTTTGCAAAGGTGATGAAACAAGCTGTACAACACTGCGATTGTGTGAGCAGCTTGTCAAGTGAGAGAAAACAGTACCTGACCACTCTCCTGCCTTTTCTATTCACATGAACATTCGATTGCAAGCTGTTTTGGACAACTTTCTTTCTCTTCTTGCAAAACACTCGGCAGACCTCCGTGCAGCCTCTAGAACGCGATGGGAGATGTTTTCTGTGCTGGCACAGTTTCTCCTTGCCAGACAGAGTGGAAAAGCTTTTTGCTAAGATGTAGACGAGAAGAGAGGCTAAAGAAGCAGGTATGGTACTCTGCAGAGCTAAGCATCGCTCCCGGACTTCTTTCGGCAGAAGGCGCACACCGCAGAGCACAGTGAGCGGCAGAATCGTCTTTGCGCGAAGAAGCAGCTTCTTCGTCTCCGGGAGCCGGAGAGAGCGGCAACTTTGCAAAGGTGATGAAACAAGCTGTAAAACACTGCGATTGTGTGAGCAGCTTGCCAAGTGAGAGAAAACAGTACCTGACCACTCTCCTGCCTTTTCTATTCACATGAACATTCGATTGCAAGCTGTTTTGGACAACTTTCTTTTTCTTCTTGCAAAACACTCGGCAGACCTCCGTGCAGCCTCTAGAACATGATGGGAGATGTTTTCTGTGCTGGCACAGTTTCTCCTTGCCAGACAGAGTGGAAAAGCTTTTTGCTAAGATGTAGACGAGAAGAGAGGCTAAAGAAGCAGGTACGGTGCTCTGCAGAGCTAAGCACCGCTCCCGGGCCTCTTTCGGCAGAAGGCGCACACCGCAGAGCACAGTGAGCGGCAGAATCGTCTTTGCGCGAAGAAGCAGCTTCTTCGTCTCCGGCAGCCGGAGAGAGCGGCAACTTCGCAAAGGTGATGAAACAAGCTGTACAACACTGCGATTGTGTGCGCAGCTTGCCAAGTGAGAGAAAACAGTACCTGACCACTCTCCTGCCTTTTCTATTCACATGAACATTCGATTGCAAGCTGTTTTGGACAACTTTCTTTCTCTTCTTGCAAAACACTCGGCAGACCTCCGTGCAGCCTCTAGAACACGATGGGAGATGTTTTCTGTGCTGGCACAGTTTCTCCTTGCCAGACAGAGTGGAAAAGCTTTTTGCTAAGATGTAGACGAGAAGAGAGGCTAAAGACGAAGGTACGGTGCTCTGCAGAGCTAAGCACCGCTCCCGGGCCTCTTTCGGCAGAAGGCGCACACCGCAGAGCACTGTGAGCGGCAGAATCGTCTTTGCGCGAAGAAGCAGCTTCTTCGTCTCCGGGAGCCGGAGAGAGCGGCAACTTTGCAAAGGTGATGAAACAAGCTGTAAAACACTGCGATTGTGTGAGCAGCTTGCCAACTGAGAGAAAACAGTACCTGACCACTCTCCTGCCTTTTCTATTCACATGAACATTCGATTGCAAGCTGTTTTGGACAACTTTCTTTTTCTTCTTGCAAAACACTCGGCAGACCTCCGTGCAGCCTCTAGAACACGATGGGAGATGTTTTCTGTGCTGGCACAGTTTCTCCTTGCCAGACAGAGTGGAAAAGCTTTTTGCTAAGATGTAGACGAGAAGAGAGGCTAAAGAAGCAGGTACGGTGCTCTGCAGAGCTAAGCACCGCTCCCGGGCCTCTTTCGGCAGAAGGCGCACACCGCAGAGCACAGTGAGCGGCAGAATCGTCTTTGCGCGAAGAAGCAGCTTCTTCGTCTCCGGCAGCCGGAGAGAGCGGCAACTTCGCAAAGGTGATGAAACAAGCTGTACAACACTGCGATTGTGTGCGCAGCTTGCCAACTGAGAGAAAACAGTACCTGACCACTCTCCTGCCTTTTCTATTCACATGAACATTCGATTGCAAGCTGTTTTGGACAACTTTCTTTCTCTTCTTGCAAAACACTCGGCAGACCTCCGTGCAGCCTCTAGAACACGATGGGAGATGTTTTCTGTGCTGGCACAGTTTCTCCTTGCCAGACAGAGTGGAAAAGCTTTTTGCTAAGATGTAGACGAGAAGAGAGGCTAAAGACGAAGGTACGGTGCTCTGCAGAGCTAAGCACCGCTCCCGGGGCTCTTTCGGCAGAAGGCGCACACCGCAGAGCACTGTGAGCGGCAGAATCGTCTTTGCGCGAAGAAGCAGCTTCTTCGTCTCCGGGAGCCGGAGAGAGCGGCAACTTCGCAAAGGTGATGAAACAAGCTGTACAACACTGCGATTGTGTGCGCAGCTTGCCAACTGAGAGAAAACAGTACCTGACCACTCTCCTGCCTTTTCTATTCACATGAACATTCGATTGCAAGCTGTTTTGGACAACTTTCTTTTTCTTCTTGCAAAACACTCGGCAGACCTCCGTGCAGCCTCTAGAACACGATGGGAGATGTTTTCTGTGCTGGCACAGTTTCTCCTTGCCAGACAGAGTGGAAAAGCTTTTTGCTAAGATGTAGACGAGAAGAGAGGCTAAAGACGAAGGTACGGTGCTCTGCAGAGCTAAGCACAGCTCCCGTGCCTCTTTCGGCAGAAGGCGCACACCGCAGAGCACTGTGAGCGGCAGAATCGTCTTTGCGCGAAGAAGCAGCCTCTTCGTCTCAGGGAGCCGGAGAGAGCGGCAACTTCGCAAAGGTGATGAAACAAGCTGTACAACACTGCGATTGTGTGCGCAGCTTGCCAAGTGAGAGAAAACAGTACCTGACCACTCTCCTGCCTTTTCTATTCACATGAACATTCGATTGCAAGCTGTTTTGGACAACTTTCTTTCTCTTCTTGCAAAACACTCGGCAGACCTCCGTGCAGCCTCTAGAACACGATGTGAGATGTTTTCTGTGCTGGCACAGTTTCTCCTTGCCAGACAGAGTGGAAAAGCTTTTTGCTAAGATGTAGACGAGAAGAGAGGCTAAAGACGAAGGTACGGTGCTCTGCAGAGCTAAGCACAGCTCCCGGACCTCTTTCGGCAGAAGGCGCACACCGCAGAGCACTGTGAGCGGCAGAATCGTCTTTGCGCGAAGAAGCAGCTTCTTCGTCTCCGGGAGCCGGAGAGAGCGGCAACTTCGCAAAGGTGATGAAACAAGCTGTACAACACTGCGATTGTGTGCGCAGCTTGCCAACTGAGAGAAAACAGTACCTGACCACTCTCCTGCCTTTTCTATTCACATGAACATTCGATTGCAAGCTGTTTTGGACAACTTTCTTTCTCTTCTTGCAAAACACTCGGCAGACCTCCGTGCAGCTTCTAGAACACGATGGGAGATGTTTTCTGTGCTGGCAAAGTTTCTCCTTGCCAGACAGAGTGGAAAAGCTTTTTGCTAAGATGTAGACGAGAAGAGAGGCTAAAGACGAAGGTACGGTGCTCTGCAGAGCTAAGCACCGCTCCCGGACCTCTTTCGGCAGAAGGCGCACACCGCAGAGCACTGTGAGCGGCAGAATCGTCTTTGCGCGAAGAAGCAGCTTCTTCGTCTCCGGGAGCCGGAGAGAGCGGCAGCTTCGAAAAGGTGATGAAACAAGCTGTACAACACTGCGATTGTGTGCGCAGCTTGCCAAGTGAGAGAAAACAGTACCTGACCACTCTCCTGCCTTTTCTATTCACATGAACATTCGATTGCAAGCTGTTTTGGACAACTTTCTTTCTCTTCTTGCAAAACACTCGGCAGACCTCCGTGCAGCCTCTAGAACACGATGGGAGATGTTTTCTGTGCTGGCACAGTTTCTCCTTGCCAGACAGAGTGGAAAAGCTTTTTGCTAAGATGTAGACGAGAAGAGAGGCTAAAGACGAAGGTACGGTGCTCTGCAGAGCTAAGCACCGCTCCCGTGCCTCTTTCGGCAGAAGGCGCACACCGCAGAGCACTGTGAGCGGCAGAATCGTCTTTGCGCGAAGAAGCAGCTTCTTCGTCTCCGGGAGCCGGAGAGAGCGGCAACTTCGCAAAGGTGATGAAACAAGCTGTACAACACTGCGATTGTGTGCGCAGCTTGCCAACTGAGAGAAAACAGTACCTGACCACTCTCCTGCCTTTTCGATACACATGAACATTCGATTGCAAGCTGTTTTGGACAACTTTCTTTCTCTTCTTGCAAAACACTCGGCAGACCTCCGTGCAGCCTCTAGAACACGATGGGAGATGTTTTCTGTGCTGGCACAGTTTCTCCTTGCCAGACAGAGTGGAAAAGCTTTTTGCTAAGATGTAGACGAGAAGAGAGGCTAAAGATGAAGGTACGGTGCTCTGCAGAGCTAAGCACCACTCCCGGACCTCTTTCAGCAGAAGGCGCACACCGCAGAGCACTGTGAGCGGCAGAATCGTCTTTGCGCGAAGAAGCAGCTTCTTCGTCTCCGGGAGCCGGAGAGAGCGGCAACTTCGCAAAGGTGATGAAACAAGCTGTACAACACTGCGATTGTGTGCGCAGCTTGCCAACTGAGAGAAAACAGTACCTGACCACTCTCCTGCCTTTTCTATTCACATGAACATTCGATTGCAAGCTGTTTTGGACAACTTTCTTTCTCTTCTTGCAAAACACTCGGCAGACCTCCGTGCAGCCTCTAGAAAACGATGGGAGATGTTTTCTGTGCTGGCACAGTTTCTCCTTGCCAGACAGAGTGGAAAAGCTTTTTGCTAAGATGTAGACGAGAAGAGAGGCTAAAGATGAAGGTACGGTGCTCTGCAGAGCTAAGCACCGCTCCCGGACCTCTTTCGGCAGAAGACACACACTGCAGAGCACTGTGAGCGGCAGAATCGTCTTTGCGCGAAGAAGCAGCTTCTTCGTCTCCGGGAGCCGGAGAGAGCGGCAGCTTCGCAAAGGTGATGAAACAAGCTGTACAACACTGCGATTGTGTGCGCAGCTTGCCAAGTGAGAGAAAACAGTACCTGACCACTCTCCTGCCTTTTGTAATCACATGAACATTCGATTGTAAGCTGTTTTGGACAACTTTCTTTCTCTTCTTGCAAAACACTCGGCAGACCTCCGTGCAGCCTCTAGAACACGATGGGAGATGTTTTTTGTGCAGGCACAGTTTCTCCTTGCCAGACAGAGTGGAAAAGCTTTTTGCTAAGATGTAGACGAGAAGCGTGGTTAAAGAAGCACCTATGGTACTCTGCAGAGCTAAGCATCGCTCCCGGACTTCTTTCGGCAGAAGGCGCACACCGCAGAGCACAGTGAGCGGCAGAATCGTCTTTGCGCGAAGAAGCAGCTTCTTCGTCTCCGGGAGCCGGAGAGAGCGGCAACTTTGCAAAGGTGATGAAACAAGCTGTACAACACTGCGATTGTGTGAGCAGCTTGCCAACTGAGAGAAAACAGTACCTGACCACTCTCCTGCCTTTTCTATTCACATGAACATTCGATTGCAAGCTGTTTTGGACAACTTTCTTTTTCTTCTTGCAAAACACTCGGCAGACCTCCGTGCAGCCTCTAGAACACGATGGGAGATGTTTTCTGTGCTGGCACAGTTTCTCCTTGCCAGACAGAGTGGAAAAGCTTTTTGCTAAGATGTAGACGAGAAGAGAGGCTAAAGACGAAGGTACGGTGCTCTGCAGAGCTGAGCACCGCTCCCGTGCCTCTTTCGGCAGAAGGCGCACACCGCAGAGCACTGTGAGCGGCAGAATCGTCTTTGCGCGAAGAAGCAGCTTCTTCGTCTCCGGGAGCCGGAGAGAGCGGCAACTTCGCAAAGGTGATGAAACAAGCTGTACAACACTGCGATTGTGTGCGCAGCTTGCCAAGTGAGAGAAAACAGTACCTGACCACTCTCCTGCCTTTTCTATTCACATGAACATTCGATTGCAAGCTGTTTTGGACAACTTTCTTTCTCTTCTTGCAAAACACTCGGCAGACCCCCGTGCAGCCTCTAGAACACGATGGGAGATGTTTTCTGTGCTGGCACAGTTTCTCCTTGCCAGACAGAGTGGAAAAGCTTTTTGCTAAGATGTAGACGAGAAGAGAGGCTAAAGACGAAGGTACGGTGCTCTGCAGAGCTAAGCACCGCTCCCGGACCTCTTTCAGCAGAAGGCGCACACCGCAGAGCACTGTGAGCGGCAGAATCGTCTTTGCGCGAAGAAGCAGCTTCTTCGTCTCCGGGAGCCGGAGAGAGCGGCAACTTCGCAAAGGTGATGAAACAAGCTGTACAACACTGCGATTGTGTGCGCAGCTTGCCAAGTGAGAGAAAACAGTACCTGACCACTCTCCTGCCTTTTCTATTCATATGAACATTCGATTGCAAGCTGTTTTGGACAACTTTCTTTCTCTTCTTGCAAAACACTCGGCAGACCTCCGTGCAGCCTCTAGAACACGATGGGAGATGTTTTTTGTGCAGGCACAGTTTCTCCTTGCCAGACAGAGTGGAAAAGCTTTTTGCTAAGATGTAGACGAGAAGAGAGGCTAAAGATGAAGGTACGGTGCTCTGTAGAGCTAAGCATCGCTCCCGGACTTCTTTCGGCAGAAGACACACACCGCAGAGCACAGTGAGCGGCAGAATCGTCTTTGCGCGAAGAAGCAGCTTCTTCGTCTCCGGGAGCCGGAGAGACCGGCAACTTGGCAAAGGTGATGAAACAAGCTGTACAACACTGCGATTGTGTGAGCAGCTTGTCAAGTGAGAG
Source organism: Melozone crissalis (assembly GCF_028551555.1). Classification (NCBI taxonomy): domain Eukaryota; kingdom Metazoa; phylum Chordata; class Aves; order Passeriformes; family Passerellidae; genus Melozone; species Melozone crissalis. Next base: position 445,472 of record NW_026535823.1, read on the forward strand.
AAAACAGTACCTGACCACTCTCCTGCCTTTTCTATTCACATGAACATTCGATTGCAAGCTGTTTTGGACAACTTTCTTTTTCTTCTTGCAAAACACTCGGCAGACCTCCGTGCAGCCTCTAGAACACGATGGGAGATGTTTTCTGTGCTGGCACAGTTTCTCCTTGCCAGACAGAGTGGAAAAGCTTTTTGCTAAGATGTAGACGAGAAGAGAGGCTAAAGACGAAGGTACGGTGCTCTGCAGAGCTAAGCACAGCTCCCGTGCCTCTTTCGGCAGAAGGCGCACACCGCAGAGCACTGTGAGCGGCAGAATCGTCTTTGCGCGAAGAAGCAGCCTCTTCGTCTCCGGGAGCCGGAGAGAGCGGCAACTTCGCAAAGGTGATGAAACAAGCTGTACAACACTGCGATTGTGTGCGCAGCTTGCCAAGTGAGAGAAAACAGTACCTGACCACTCTCCTGCCTTTTGTAATCACATGAACATTCGATTGTAAGCTGTTTTGGACAACTTTCTTTCTCTTCTTGCAAAACACTCGGCAGACCTCCGTGCAGCCTCTAGAACACGATGGGAGATGTTTTCTGTGCTGGCACAGTTTCTCCTTGCCAGACAGAGTGGAAAAGCTTTTTGCTAAGATGTAGACGAGAAGAGAGGCTAAAGACGAAGGTACGGTGCTCTGCAGAGCTAAGCACAGCTCCCGGACCTCTTTCGGCAGAAGGCGCACACCGCAGAGCACTGTGAGCGGCAGAATCGTCTTTGCGCGAAGAAGCAGCTTCTTCGTCTCCGGGAGCCGGAGAGAGCGGCAACTTCGCAAAGGTGATGAAACAAGCTGTACAACACTGCGATTGTGTGCGCAGCTTGCCAACTGAGAGAAAACAGTACCTGACCACTCTCCTGCCTTTTCTATTCACATGAACATTCGATTGCAAGCTGTTTTGGACAACTTTCTTTCTCTTCTTGCAAAACACTCGGCAGACCTCCGTGCAGCTTCTAGAACACGATGGGAGATGTTTTCTGTGCTGGCAAAGTTTCTCCTTGCCAGACAGAGTGGAAAAGCTTTTTGCTAAGATGTAGACGAGAAGAGAGGCTAAAGACGAAGGTACGGTTCTCTGCAGAGCTAAGCGCCGCTCCCGGACCTCTTTCGGCAGAAGGCGCACACCGCAGAGCACTGTGAGCGGCAGAATCGTCTTTGCGCGAAGAAGCAGCTTCTTCGTCTCCGGGAGCCGGAGAGAGCGGCAGCTTCGAAAAGGTGATGAAACAAGCTGTACAACACTGCGATTGTGTGCGCAGCTTGCCAAGTGAGAGAAAACAGTACCTGACCACTCTCCTGCCTTTTCTATTCACATGAACATTCGATTGCAAGCTGTTTTGGACAACTTTCTTTCTCTTCTTGCAAAACACTCGGCAGACCTCCGTGCAGCCTCTAGAACACGATGGGAGATGTTTTCTGTGCTGGCACAGTTTCTCCTTGCCAGACAGAGTGGAAAAGCTTTTTGCTAAGATGTAGACGAGAAGAGAGGCTAAAGACGAAGGTACGGTGCTCTGCAGAGCTAAGCACCGCTCCCGTGCCTCTTTCGGCAGAAGGCGCACACCGCAGAGCACTGTGAGCGGCAGAATCGTCTTTGCGCGAAGAAGCAGCTTCTTCGTCTCCGGGAGCCGGAGAGAGCGGCAACTTCGCAAAGGTGATGAAACAAGCTGTACAACACTGCGATTGTGTGCGCAGCTTGCCAACTGAGAGAAAACAGTACCTGACCACTCTCCTGCCTTTTCGATTCACATGAACATTCGATTGCAAGCTGTTTTGGACAACTTTCTTTCTCTTCTTGCAAAACACTCGGCAGACCTCCGTGCAGCCTCTAGAACACGATGGGAGATGTTTTCTGTGCTGGCACAGTTTCTCCTTGCCAGACAGAGTGGAAAAGCTTTTTGCTAAGATGTAGACGAGAAGAGAGGCTAAAGATGAAGGTACGGTGCTCTGCAGAGCTAAGCACCACTCCCGGACCTCTTTCAGCAGAAGGCGCACACCGCAGAGCACTGTGAGCGGCAGAATCGTCTTTGCGCGAAGAAGCAGCTTCTTCGTCTCCGGGAGCCGGAGAGAGCGGCAACTTCGCAAAGGTGATGAAACAAGCTGTACAACACTGCGATTGTGTGCGCAGCTTGCCAACTGAGAGAAAACAGTACCTGACCACTCTCCTGCCTTTTCGATTCACATGAACATTCGATTGCAAGCTGTTTTGGACAACTTTCTTTCTCTTCTTGCAAAACACTCGGCAGACCTCCGTGCAGCCTCTAGAACACGATGGGAGATGTTTTCTGTGCTGGCACAGTTTCTCCTTGCCAGACAGAGTGGAAAAGCTTTTTGCTAAGATGTAGACGAGAAGAGAGGCTAAAGATGAAGGTACGGTGCTCTGCAGAGCTAAGCACCACTCCCGGACCTCTTTCAGCAGAAGGCGCACACCGCAGAGCACTGTGAGCGGCAGAATCGTCTTTGCGCGAAGAAGCAGCTTCTTCGTCTCCGGGAGCCGGAGAGAGCGGCAACTTCGCAAAGGTGATGAAACAAGCTGTACAACACTGCGATTGTGTGCGCAGCTTGCCAACTGAGAGAAAACAGTACCTGACCACTCTCCTGCCTTTTCTATTTTTATGAACATTCGATTGCAAGCTGTTTTGGACAACTTTCTTTCTCTTCTTGCAAAACACTCGGCAGACCTCCGTGCAGCCTCTAGAACACGATGGGAGATGTTTTCTGTGCTGGCACAGTTTCTCCTTGCCAGACAGAGTGGAAAAGCTTTTTGCTAAGATGTAGACGAGAAGAGAGGCTAAAGACGAAGGTACGGTGCTCTGCAGAGCTAAGCACCGCTCCCGGACCTCTTTCGGCAGAAGACACACACTGCAGAGCACTGTGAGCGGCAGAATCGTCTTTGCGCGAAGAAGCAGCTTCTTCGTCTCCGGGAGCCGGAGAGAGCGGCAGCTTCGCAAAGGTGATGAAACAAGCTGTACAACACTGCGATTGTGTGCGCAGCTTGCCAACTGAGAGAAAACAGTACCTGACCACTCTCCTGCCTTTTGTAATCACATGAACATTCGATTGTAAGCTGTTTTGGACAACTTTCTTTCTCTTCTTGCAAAACACTCGGCAGACCTCCGTGCAGCCTCTAGAACACGATGGGAGATGTTTTTTGTGCTGGCACTGTTTCTCCTTGCCAGACAGAGTGGAAAAGCTTTTTGCTAAGATGTAGACGAGAAGCGTGGTTAAAGAAGCACGTATGGTACTCTGCAGAGCTAAGCATCGCTCCCGGACTTCTTTCGGCAGAAGGCGCACACCGCAGAGCACAGTGAGCGGCAGAATCGTCTTTGCTCGAAGAAGCAGCTTCTTCGTCTCCGGGAGCCGGAGAGAGCGGCAACTTTGCAAAGGTGATGAAACAAGCTGTACAACACTGCGATTGTGTGAGCAGCTTGCCAAGTGAGAGAAAACAGTACCTGACCACTCTCCTGCCTTTTCTATTCACATGAACATTCGATTGCAAGCTGTTTTGGACAACTTTCTTTTTCTTCTTGCAAAACACTCGGCAGACCTCCGTGCAGCCTCTAGAACACGATGGGAGATGTTTTCTGTGCTGGCACAGTTTCTCCTTGCCAGACAGAGTGGAAAAGCTTTTTGCTAAGATGTAGACGAGAAGAGAGGCTAAAGACGAAGGTACGGTGCTCTGCAGAGCTAAGCACCGCTCCCGTGCCTCTTTCGGCAGAAGGCGCACACCGCAGAGCACTGTGAGCGGCAGAATCGTCTTTGCGCGAAGAAGCAGCCTCTTCGTCTCCGGGAGCCGGAGAGAGCGGCAACTTCGCAAAGGTGATGAAACAAGCTGTACAACACTGCGATTGTGTGCGCAGCTTGCCAAGTGAGAGAAAACAGTACCTGACCACTCTCCTGCCTTTTCTATTCACATGAACATTCGATTGCAAGCTGTTTTGGACAACTTTCTTTCTCTTCTTGCAAAACACTCGGCAGACCTCCGTGCAGCCTCTAGAACACGATGGGAGATTTTTTTTGTGGTGGCACAGTTTCTCCTTGCCAGACAGAGTGGAAAAGCTTTTTGCTAAGATGTAGACGAGAAGAGAGGCTAAAGACGAAGGTACGGTGCTCTGCAGAGCTAAGCACAGCTCCCGGACGTCTTTCGGCAGAAGGCGCACACCGCAGAGCACTGTGAGCGGCAGAATCGTCTTTGCGCGAAGAAGCAGCTTCTTCGTCTCCGGGAGCCGGAGAGAGCGGCAACTTCGCAAAGGTGATGAAACAAGCTGTACAACACTGCGATTGTGTGAGCAGCTTGCCAAGTGAGAGAAAACAGTACCTGACCACTCTCCTGCCTTTTCTATTCACATGAACATTCGATTGGAAGCTGTTTTGGGCAACTTTCTTTCTCTTCTTGCAAAACACTCGGCAGACCTCCGTGCAGCCTCTAGAACACGATGGGAGATGTTTTCTGTGCTGGCACAGTTTCTCCTTGCCAGACAGAGTGGAAAAGCTTTTTGCTAAGATGTAGACGAGAAGAGAGGCTAAAGACGAAGGTACGGTGCTCTGCAGAGCTAAGCACCGCTCCCGTGCCTCTTTCGGCAGAAGGCGCACACCGCAGAGCACTGTGAGCGGCAGAATCGTCTTTGCGCGAAGAAGCAGCTTCTTCGTCTCCGGGAGCCGGAGAGAGCGGCAACTTTGCAAAGGTGATGAAACAAGCTGTACAACACTGCGATTGTGTGCGCAGCTTGCCAACTGAGAGAAAACAGTACCTGACCACTCTCCTGCCTTTTCGATTCACATGAACATTCGATTGCAAGCTGTTTTGGACAACTTTCTTTCTCTTCTTGCAAAACACTCGGCAGACCTCCGTGCAGCCTCTAGAACACGATGGGAGATGTTTTCTGTGCTGGCACAGTTTCTCCTTGCCAGACAGAGTGGAAAAGCTTTTTGCTAAGATGTAGACGAGAAGAGAGGCTAAAGACGAAGGTACGGTGCTCTGCAGAGCTAAGCACCGCTCCCGGACCTCTTTCAGCAGAAGGCGCACACCGCAGAGCACTGTGAGCGGCAGAATCGTCTTTGCGCGAAGAAGCAGCTTCTTCGTCTCCGGGAGCCGGAGAGAGCGGCAACTTCGCAAAGGTGATGAAACAAGCTGTACAACACTGCGATTGTGTGCGCAGCTTGCCAAGTGAGAGAAAACAGTACCTGACCACTCTCCTGCCTTTTCTATTCATATGAACATTCGATTGCAAGCTGTTTTGGACAACTTTCTTTCTCTTCTTGCAAAACACTCGGCAGACCTCCGTGCAGCCTCTAGAACACGATGGGAGATGTTTTTTGTGCAGGCACAGTTTCTCCTTTCCAGACAGAGTGGAAAAGCTTTTTGCTAAGATGTAGACGAGAAGAGAGGCTAAAGATGAAGGTACGGTGCTCTGCAGAGCTGAGCACCGCTCCCGGACCTCTTTCGGCAGAAGGCGCACACCGCAGAGCACAGTGAGCGGCAGAATCGTCTTTGCGCGAAGAAGCAGCCTCTTCGTCTCCGGGAGCCGGAGAGAGCGGCAACTTCGCAAAGGTGATGAAACAAGCTGTACAACACTGCGATTGTGTGCGCAGCTTGCCAAGTGAGAGAAAACAGTACCTGACCACTCTCCTGCCTTTTCTATTCACATGAACATTCGATTGCAAGCTGTTTTGGACAACTTTCTTTCTCTTCTTGCAAAACACTCGGCAGACCTCCGTGCAGCCTCTAGAACACGATGGGAGATGTTTTTTGTGGTGGCACAGTTTCTCCTTGCCAGACAGAGTGGAAAAGCTTTTTGCTAAGATGTAGACGAGAAGAGAGGCTAAAGACGAAGGTACGGTGCTCTGCAGAGCTAAGCACAGCTCCCGGACGTCTTTCGGCAGAAGGCGCACACCGCAGAGCACTGTGAGCGGCAGAATCGTCTTTGCGCGAAGAAGCAGCTTCTTCGTCTCCGGGAGCCGGAGAGAGCGGCAACTTCGCAAAGGTGATGAAACAAGCTGTACAACACTGCGATTGTGTGCGCAGCTTGCCAAGTGAGAGAAAACAGTACCTGACCACTCTCCTGCCTTTTCTATTCACATGAACATTCGATTGCAAGCTGTTTTGGACAACTTTCTTTCTCTTCTTGCAAAACACTCGGCAGACCTCCGTGCAGCCTCTAGAACACGATGGGAGATGTTTTCTGTGCTGGCACAGTTTCTCCTTGCCAGACAGAGTGGAAAAGCTTTTTGCTAAGATGTAGACGAGAAGAGAGGCTAAAGACGAAGGTACGGTGCTCTGCAGGTCTAAGCACCGCTCCCGTGCCTCTTTCGGCAGAAGGCGCACACCGCAGAGCACTGTGAGCGGCAGAATCGTCTTTGCGCGAAGAAGCAGCTTCTTCGTCTCCGGGAGCCGGAGAGAGCGGCAACTTCGCAAAGGTGATGAAACAAGCTGTACAACACTGCGATTGTGTGCGCAGCTTGCCAACTGAGAGAAAACAGTACCTGACCACTCTCCTGCCGTTTCGATTCACATGAACATTCGATTGCAAGCTGTTTTGGACAACTTTCTTTCTCTTCTTGCAAAACACTCGGCAGACCTCCGTGCAGCCTCTAGAACACGATGGGAGATGTTTTCTGTGCTGGCACAGTTTCTCCTTGCCAGACAGAGTGGAAAGGCTTTTTGCAAAGATGTAGACGAGAAGAGAGGCTAAAGATGAAGGTACGGTGCTCTGCAGAGCTAAGCACCACTCCCGGACCTCTTTCAGCAGAAGGCGCACACCGCAGAGCACTGTGAGCGGCAGAATCGTCTTTGCGCGAAGAAGCAGCTTCTTCGTCTCCGGGAGCCGGAGAGAGCGGCAACTTCGCAAAGGTGATGAAACAAGCTGTACAACACTGCGATTGTGTGCGCAGCTTGCCAACTGAGAGAAAACAGTACCTGACCACTCTCCTGCCTTTTCTATTTTTATGAACATTCGATTGCAAGCTGTTTTGGACAACTTTCTTTCTCTTCTTGCGAAACACTCGGCAGACCTCCGTGCAGCCTCTAGAACACGATGGGAGATGTTTTCTGTGCTGGCACAGTTTCTCCTTGCCAGACAGAGTGGAAAAGCTTTTTGCTAAGATGTAGACGAGAAGAGAGGCTAAAGATGAAGGTACGGTGCTCTGCAGAGCTAAGCACCGCTCCCGGACCTCTTTCGGCAGAAGACACACACTGCAGAGCACTGTGAGCGGCAGAATCGTCTTTGCGCGAAGAAGCAGCTTCTTCGTCTCCGGGAGCCGGAGAGAGCGGCAGCTTCGCAAAGGTGATGAAACAAGCTGTACAACACTGCGATTGTGTGCGCAGCTTGCCAAGTGAGAGAAAACAGTACCTGACCACTCTCCTGCCTTTTGTAATCACATGAACATTCGATTGTAAGCTGTTTTGGACAACTTTCTTTCTCTTCTTGCAAAACACTCGGCAGACCTCCGTGCAGCCTCTAGAACACGATGGGAGATGTTTTTTGTGCTGGCACAGTTTCTCCTTGCCAGACAGAGTGGAAAAGCTTTTTGCTAAGATGTAGACGAGAAGCGTGGTTAAAGAAGCACGTATGGTACTCTGCAGAGCTAAGCATTGCTCCCGGACTTCTTTCGGCAGAAGGCGCACACAGCAGAGCACAGTGAGCGGCAGAATCGTCTTTGCGCGAAGAAGCAGCTTCTTCGTCTCCGGGAGCCGGAGAGAGCGGCAACTTTGCAAAGGTGATGAAACAAGCTGTACAACACTGCGATTGTGTGAGCAGCTTGCCAAGTGAGAGAAAACAGTACCTGACCACTCTCCTGCCTTTTCTATTCACATGAACATTCGATTGCAAGCTGTTTTGGACAACTTTCTTTTTCTTCTTGCAAAACACTCGGCAGACCTCCGTGCAGCCTCTAGAACACGATGGGAGATGTTTTCTGTGCTGGCACAGTTTCTCCTTGCCAGACAGAGTGGAAAAGCTTTTTGCTAAGATGTAGACGAGAAGAGAGGCTAAAGACGAAGGTACGGTGCTCTGCAGAGCTAAGCACCGCTCCCGTGCCTCTTTCGGCAGAAGGCGCACACCGCAGAGCACTGTGAGCGGCAGAATCGTCTTTGCGCGAAGAAGCAGCTTCTTCGTCTCCGGGAGCCGGAGAGAGCGGCAACTTCGCAAAGGTGATGAAACAAGCTGTACAACACTGCGATTGTGTGCGCAGCTTGCCAAGTGAGAGAAAACAGTACCTGACCACTCTCCTGCCTTTTCTATTCACATGAACATTCGATTGCAAGCTGTTTTGGACAACTTTCTTTCTCTTCTTGCAAAACACTCGGCAGACCTCCGTGCAGCCTCTAGAACACGATGGGAGATGTTTTTTGTGGTGGCACAGTTTCTCCTTGCCAGACAGAGTGGAAAAGCTTTTTGCTAAGATGTAGACGAGAAGAGAGGCTAAAGACGAAGGTACGGTGCTCTGCAGAGCTAAGCACAGCTCCCGGACGTCTTTCGGCAGAAGGCGCACACCGCAGAGCACTGTGAGCGGCAGAATCGTCTTTGCGCGAAGAAGCAGCTTCTTCGTCTCCGGGAGCCGGAGAGAGCGGCAACTTCGCAAAGGTGATGAAACAAGCTGTACAACACTGCGATTGTGTGCGCAGCTTGCCAACTGAGAGAAAACAGTACCTGACCACTCTCCTGCCTTTCTATTCACATGAACATTCGATTGGAAGCTGTTTTGGACAACTTTCTTTCTCTTCTTGCAAAACACTCGGCAGACCTCCGTGCAGCCTCTAGAACACGATGGGAGATGTTTTCTGTGCTTCCACAGTTTCTCCTTGCCAGACAGAGTGGAAAAGCTTTTTGCTAAGATGTAGACGAGAAGAGAGGCTAAAGACGAAGGTACGGTGCTCTGCAGAGCTAAGCACCGCTCCCGTGCCTCTTTCGGCAGAAGGCGCACACCGCAGAGCACTGTGAGCGGCAGAATCGTCTTTGCGCGAAGAAGCAGCTTCTTCGTCTCCGGGAGCCGGAGAGAGCGGCAACTTCGCAAAGGTGATGAAACAAGCTGTACAACACTGCGATTGTGTGCGCAGCTTGCCAACTGAGAGAAAACAGTACCTGACCACTCTCCTGCCTTTTCTATTCACATGAACATTCGATTGGAAGCTGTTTTGGACAACTTTCTTTCTCTTCTTGCAAAACACTCGGCAGACCTCCGTGCAGCCTCTAGAACACGATGGGAGATGTTTTCTGTGCTGGCACAGTTTCTCCTTGCCAGACAGAGTGGAAAAGCTTTTTGCTAAGATGTAGACGAGAAGAGAGGCTAAAGACGAAGGTACGGTGCTCTGCAGAGCTAAGCACCGCTCCCGTGCCTCTTTCGGCAGAAGGCGCACACCGCAGAGCACTGTGAGCGGCAGAATCGTCTTTGCGCGAAGAAGCAGCTTCTTCGTCTCCGGCAGCCGGAGAGAGCGGCAACTTCGCAAAGGTGATGAAACAAGCTGTACAACACTGCGATTGTGTGCGCAGCTTGCCAAGTGAGAGAAAACAGTACCTGACCACTCTCCTGCCTTTTCTATTCATATGAACATTCGATTGCAAGCTGTTTTGGACAACTTTCTTTCTCTTCTTGCAAAACACTCGGCAGACCTCCGTGCAGCCTCTAGAACACGATGGGAGATGTTTTTTGTGCAGGCACAGTTTCTCCTTGCCAGACAGAGTGGAAAAGCTTTTTGCTAAGATGTAGACGAGAAGAGAGGCTAAAGACGAAGGTACGGTGCTCTGCAGAGCTAAGCACCGCTCCCGTGCCTCTTTCGGCAGAAGGCGCACACCGCAGAGCACAGTGAGCGGCAGAATCGTCTTTGCGCGAAGAAGCAGCTTCTTCGTCTCCGGGAGCCGGAGAGAGCGGCAACTTCGCAAAGGTGATGAAACAAGCTGTACAACACTGCGATTGTGTGCGCAGCTTGCCAACTGAGAGAAAACAGTACCTGACCACTCTCCTGCCTTTTCGATTCACATGAACATTCGATTGCAAGCTGTTTTGGACAACTTTCTTTCTCTTCTTGCAAAACACTCGGCAGACCTCCGTGCAGCCTCTAGAACACGATGGGAGATGTTTTCTGTGCTGGCACAGTTTCTCCTTGCCAGACAGAGTGGAAAAGCTTTTTGCAAAGATGTAGACGAGAAGAGAGGCTAAAGACGAAGGTACGGTGCTCTGCAGAGCTAAGCACCACTCCCGGACCTCTTTCGGCAGAAGGCGCACACCGCAGAGCACTGTGAGCGGCAGAATCGTCTTTGCGCGAAGAAGCAGCTTCTTCGTCTCCGGGAGCCGGAGAGAGCGGCAACTTCGCAAAGGTGATGAAACAAGCTGTACAACACTGCGATTGTGTGCGCAGCTTGCCAACTGAGAGAAAACAGTACCTGACCACTCTCCTGCCTTTTCTATTCATATGAACATTCGATTGCAAGCTGTTTTGGACAACTTTCTTTCTCTTCTTGCAAAACACTCGGCAGACCTCCGTGCAGCCTCTAGAACACGATGGGAGATGTTTTCTGTGCTGGCACAGTTTCTCCTTGCCAGACAGAGTGGAAAAGCTTTTTGCTAAGATGTAGACGAGAAGAGAGGCTAAAGATGAAGGTACGGTGCTCTGCAGAGCTAAGCACCGCTCCCGGACCTCTTTCGGCAGAAGACACACACTGCAGAGCACTGTGAGCGGCAGAATCGTCTTTGCGCGAAGAAGCAGCTTCTTCGTCTCCGGGAGCCGGAGAGAGCGGCAGCTTCGCAAAGGTGATGAAACAAGCTGTACAACACTGCGATTGTGTGCGCAGCTTGCCAAGTGAGAGAAAACAGTACCTGACCACTCTCCTGCCTTTCTATTCACATGAACATTCGATTGTAAGCTGTTTTGGACAACTTTCTTTCTCTTCTTGCAAAACACTCGGCAGACCTCCGTGCAGCCTCTAGAACACCATGGGAGATGTTTTTTGTGCTGGCACAGTTTCTCCTTGCCAGACAGAGTGGAAAAGCTTTTTGCTAAGATGTAGACGAGAAGCGTGGTTAAAGAAGCACGTATGGTACTCTGCAGAGCTAAGCATCGCTCCCGGACTTCTTTCGGCAGAAGGCGCACACCGCAGAGCACAGTGAGCGGCAGAATCGTCTTTGCGCGAAGAAGCAGCTTCTTCGTCTCCGGCAGCCGGAGAGAGCGGCAACTTCGCAAAGGTGATGAAACAAGCTGTACAACACTGCGATTGTGTGCGCAGCTTGCCAAGTGAGAGAAAACAGTACCTGACCACTCTCCTGCCTTTTCTATTCACATGAACTTTCGATTGCAAGCTGTTTTGGACAACTTTCTTTTTCTTCTTGCAAAACACTCGGCAGACCTCCGTGCAGCCTCTAGAACACGATGGGAGATGTTTTCTGTGCTGGCACAGTTTCTCCTTGCCAGACAGAGTGGAAAAGCTTTTTGCTAAGATGTAGACGAGAAGAGAGGCTAAAGAAGCAGGTATGGTGCTCTGCAGAGCTAAGCACCGCTCCCGGACGTCTTTCGGCAGAAGGCGCACACCGCAGAGCACTGTGAGCGGCAGAATCGTCTTTGCGCGAAGAAGCAGCTTCTTCGTCTCCGGCAGCCGGAGAGAGCAGCAACTTCCCAAAGGTGATGAAACAAGCTGTACAACACTGCGATTGTGTGCGCAGCTTGCCAACTGAGAGAAAACAGTACCTGACCACTCTCCTGCCTTTTCTATTCACATGAACATTCGATTGCAAGCTGTTTTGGACAACTTTCTTTCTCTTCTTGCAAAACACTCGGCAGTCCTCCGTGCAGCCTCTAGAACACGATGGGAGATGTTTTCTGTGCTGGCACAGTTTCTCCTTGCCAGACAGAGTGGAAAAGCTTTTTGCTAAGATGTAGACGAGAAGAGAGGCTAAAGACGAAGGTACGGTGCTCTGCAGAGCTAAGCACAGCTCCCGTGCCTCTTTCGGCAGAAGGCGCACACCGCAGAGCACTGTGAGCGGCAGAATCGTCTTTGCGCGAAGAAGCAGCCTCTTCGTCTCCGGGAGCCGGAGAGAGCGGCAACTTCGCAAAGGTGATGAAACAAGCTGTACAACACTGCGATTGTGTGCGCAGCTTGCCAAGTGAGAGAAAACAGTACCTGACCACTCTCATGCCTTTTCTATTCACATGAACATTCGATTGCAAGCTGTTTTGGACAACTTTCTTTCTCTTCTTGCAAAACACTCGGCAGTCCTCCGTTCAGCCTCTAGAAGACGATGGGAGGTGTTTTCTGTGCTGGCACAGTTTCTCCTTGCCAGACAGAGTGGAAAAGCTTTTTGCTAAGATGTAGACGAGAAGCGAGGCTAAAGAAGCACGTATGGTACTCTGCAGAGCTAAGCATCGCTCCCGGACTTCTTTCGGCAGAAGGCGCACACCGCAGAGCACTGTGAGTGGCAGAATCGTCTTTGCGCGAAGAAGCAGCTTCTTCGTCTCCGGGAGCCGGAGAGAGCGGCAACTTGGCAAAGGTGATGAAACAAGCTGTACAACACTGCGATTGTGTGCGCAGCTTGCCAACTGAGAGAAAACAGTACCTGACCACTCTCCTGCCTTTTCTATTCACATGAACATTCGATTGCAAGCTGTTTTGGACAACTTTCTTTCTCTTCTTGCAAAACACTCGGCAGACCTTCGTGCAGCTTCTAGAACAGGATGGGAGATGTTTTCTGTGCTGGCAAAGTTTCTCCTTGCCAGACAGAGTGGAAAAGCTTTTTGCTAAGATGTAGACGAGAAGAGAGGCTAAAGACGAAGGTACGGTGCTCTGCAGAGCTAAGCACCGCTCCCGGACCTCTTTCGGCAGAAGACACACACTGCAGAGCACTGTGAGCGGCAGAATCGTCTTTGCGCGAAGAAGCAGCTTCTTCGTCTCCGGGAGCCGGAGAGAGCGGCAGCTTCGCAAAGGTGATGAAACAAGCTGTACAACACTGCGATTGTGTGCGCAGCTTGCCAAGTGAGAGAAAACAGTACCTGACCACTCTCCTGCCTTTCTATTCACATGAACATTCGATTGGAAGCTGTTTTGGACAACTTTCTTTCTCTTCTTGCAAAACACTCGGCAGACCTCCGTGCAGCCTCTAGAACACGATGGGAGATGTTTTTTGTGCTGGCACAGTTTCTCCTTGCCAGACAGAGTGGAAAAGCTTTTTGCTAAGATGTAGACGAGAAGCGTGGCTAAAGAAGCACGTATGGTACTCTGCAGAGCTAAGCATCGCTCCCGGACTTCTTTCGGCAGAAGGCGCACACCGCAGAGCACAGTGAGCGGCAGAATCGTCTTTGCGCGAAGAAGCAGCTTCTTCGTCTCCGGGAGCCGGAGAGAGCGGCAGCTTCGCAAAGGTGATGAAACAAGCTGTACAACACTGCGATTGTGTGAGCAGCTTGCCAAGTGAGAGAAAACAGTACCTGACCACTCTCCTGCCTTTTCTATTCACATGAACATTCGATTGCAAGCTGTTTTGGACAACTTTCTTTCTCTTCTTGCAAAACACTCGGCAGACCTCCGTGCAGCCTCTAGAACACGATGGGAGATGTTTTCTGTGCTGGCACAGTTTCTCCTTGCCAGACAGAGTGGAAAAGCTTTTTGCTAAGATGTAGACGAGAAGAGAGGCTAAAGAAGCAGGTATGGTGCTCTGCAGAGCTAAGCACCGCTCCCGGGCCTCTTTCGGCAGAAGGCGCGCACCGCAGAGCACTGTGAGCGGCAGAATCGTCTTTGCGCGAAGAAGCAGCTTCTTCGTCTCCGGCAGCCGGAGAGAGCGGCAACTTCGCAAAGGTGATGAAACAAGCTGTACAACACTGCGATTGTGTGCGCAGCTTGCCAACTGAGAGAAAACAGTACCTGACCACTCTCCTGCCTTTTCGATTCACATGAACATTCGATTGCAAGCTGTTTTGGACAACTTTCTTTCTCTTCTTCCAAAACACTCGGCAGACCTCCGTGCAGCCTCTAGAACACGATGGGAGATGTTTTCTGTGCTGGCACAGTTTCTCCTTGCCAGACAGAGTGGAAAAGCTTTTTGCTAAGATGTAGACGAGAAGAGAGGCTAAAGACGAAGGTACGGTGCTCTGCAGAGCTAAGCACCGCTCCCGTGCCTCTTTCGGCAGAAGGCGCACACCGCAGAGCACTGTGAGCGGCAGAATCGTCTTTGCGCGAAGAAGCAGCTTCTTCGTCTCCGGGAGCCGGAGAGAGCGGCAACTTCGCAAAGGTGATGAAACAAGCTGTACAACACTGCGATTGTGTGCGCAGCTTGCCAAGTGAGAGAAAACAGTACCTGACCACTCTCCTGCCTTTTCTATTCACATGAACATTCGATTGCAAGCTGTTTTGGACAACTTTCTTTCTCTTCTTGCAAAACACTCGGCAGACCTCCGTGCAGCTTCTAGAACACGATGGGAGATATTTTCTGTGCTGGCAAAGTTTCTCCTTGCCAGACAGAGTGGAAAAGCTTTTTGCTAAGATGTAGACGAGAAGAGAGGCTAAAGACGAAGGTACGGTGCTCTGCAGAGCTAAGCACCGCTCCCGGACCTCTTTCGGCAGAAGACACACACTGCAGAGCACTGTGAGCGGCAGAATCGTCTTTGCGCGAAGAAGCAGCTTCTTCGTCTCCGGGAGCCGGAGAGAGCGGCAGCTTCGCAAAGGTGATGAAACAAGCTGTACAACACTGCGATTGTGTGCGCAGCTTGCCAAGTGAGAGAAAACAGTACCTGACCACTCTCCTGCCTTTCTATTCACATGAACATTCGATTGGAAGCTGTTTTGGACAACTTTCTTTCTCTTCTTGCAAAACACTCGGCAGACCTCCGTGCAGCCTCTAGAACACGATGGGAGATGTTTTTTGTGCTGGCACAGTTTCTCCTTGCCAGACAGAGTGGAAAAGCTTTTTGCTAAGATGTAGACGAGAAGAGAGGCTAAAGATGAAGGTACGGTGCTCTGCAGAGCTAAGCACCGCTCCCGGACCTCTTTCTTCAGAAGACACACACTGCAGAGCACTGTGAGCGGCAGAATCGTCTTTGCGCAAAGAAGCAGCTTCTTCGTCTCCGGGAGCCGGAGAGAGCGGCAGCTTCGCAAAGGTGATGAAACAAGCTGTACAACACTGCGATTGTGTGCGCAGCTTGCCAACTGAGAGAAAACAGTACCTGACCACTCTCCTGCCTTTTGTAATCACATGAACATTCGATTGTAAGCTGTTTTGGACAACTTTCTTTCTCTTCTTGCAAAACACTCGGCAGACCTCCGTGCAGCCTCTAGAACACGATGGGAGATGTTTTCTGTGCTGGCACAGTTTCTCCTTGCCAGACAGAGTGGAAAAGCTTTTTGCTAAGATGTAGACGAGAAGCGTGGTTAAAGAAGCACGTATGGTACTCTGCAGAGCTAAGCATCGCTCCCGGACTTCTTTCGGCAGAAGGCGCACACCGCAGAGCACAGTGAGCGGCAGAATCGTCTTTGCGCGAAGAAGCAGCTTCTTCGTCTCCGGGAGCCGGAGAGAGCGGCAACTTTGCAAAGGTGATGAAACAAGCTGTACAACACTGCGATTGTGTGAGCAGCTTGCCAAGTGAGAGAAAACAGTACCTGACCACTCTCCTGCCTTTTCTATTCACATGAACATTCGATTGCAAGCTGTTTTGGACAACTTTCTTTTTCTTCTTGCAAAACACTCGGCAGACCTCCGTGCAGCCTCTAGAACACGATGGGAGATGTTTTCTGTGCTGGCACAGTTTCTCCTTGCCAGACAGAGTGGAAAAGCTTTTTGCTAAGATGTAGACGAGAAGAGAGGCTAAAGACGAAGGTACGGTGCTCTGCAGAGCTAAGCACAGCTCCCGTGCCTCTTTCGGCAGAAGGCGCACACCGCAGAGCACTGTGAGCGGCAGAATCGTCTTTGCGCGAAGAAGCAGCCTCTTCGTCTCCGGGAGCCGGAGAGAGCGGCAACTTCGCAAAGGTGATGAAACAAGCTGTACAACACTGCGATTGTGTGCGCAGCTTGCCAAGTGAGAGAAAACAGTACCTGACCACTCTCCTGCCTTTTCTATTCACATGAACATTCGATTGCAAGCTGTTTTGGACAACTTTCTTTCTCTTCTTGCAAAACACTCGGCAGACCTCCGTGCAGACTCTAGAACGCGATGGGAGATGTTTTTTGTGCTGGCACAGTTTCTCCTTGCCAGACAGAGTGGAAAAGCTTTTTGCTAAGATGTAGACGAGAAGAGAGGCTAAAGACGAAGGTACGGTGCTCTGCAGAGCTAAGCACAGCTCCCGGACCTCTTTCGGCAGAAGGCGCACACCGCAGAGCACTGTGAGCGGCAGAATCGTCTTTGCGCGAAGAAGCAGCTTCTTCGTCTCCGGGAGCCGGAGAGAGCGGCAACTTCGCAAAGGTGATGAAACAAGCTGTACAACACTGCGATTGTGGGCGCAGCTTGCCAACTGAGAGAAAACAGTACCTGACCACTCTCCTGCCTTTTCTATTCACATGAACATTCGATTGCAAGCTGTTTTGGACAACTTTCTTTCTCTTCTTGCAAAACACTCGGCAGACCTCCGTGCAGCTTCTAGAACACGATGGGAGATGTTTTCTGTGCTGGCAAAGTTTCTCCTTGCCAGACAGAGTGGAAAAGCTTTTTGCTAAGATGTAGACGAGAAGAGAGGCTAAAGACGAAGGTACGGTGCTCTGCAGAGCTAAGCACCGCTCCCGGACCTCTTTCGGCAGAAGGCGCACACCGCAGAGCACTGTGAGCGGCAGAATCGTCTTTGCGCGAAGAAGCAGCTTCTTCGTCTCCGGCAGCCGGAGAGAGCGGCAACTTCGCAAAGGTGATGAAACAAGCTGTACAACACTGCGATTGTGTGCGCAGCTTGCCAACTGAGAGAAAACAGTACCTGACCACTCTCCTGCCTTTTCTATTCACATGAACATTCGATTGCAAGCTGTTTTGGACAACTTTCTTTCTCTTCTTGCAAAACACTCGGCAGACCTCCGTGCAGCCTCTAGAACACGATGGGAGATGTTTTCTGTGCTGGCACAGTTTCTCCTTGCCAGACAGAGTGGAAAAGCTTTTTGCAAAGATGTAGACGAGAAGAGAGGCTAAAGACGAAGGTACGGTGCTCTGCAGAGCTAAGCACCACTCCCGGACCTCTTTCAGCAGAAGGCGCACACCGCAGAGCACTGTGAGCGGCAGAATCGTCTTTGCGCGAAGAAGCAGCTTCTTCGTCTCCGGGAGCCGGAGAGAGCGGCAACTTCGCAAAGGTGATGAAACAAGCTGTACAACACTGCGATTGTGTGCGCAGCTTGCCAACTGAGAGAAAACAGTACCTGACCACTCTCCTGCCTTTTCTATTTTTATGAACATTCGATTGCAAGCTGTTTTGGACAACTTTCTTTCTCTTCTTGCAAAACACTCGGCAGACCTCCGTGCAGCCTCTAGAACACGATGGGAGATGTTTTCTGTGCTGGCACAGTTTCTCCTTGCCAGACAGAGTGGAAAAGCTTTTTGCTAAGATGTAGACGAGAAGAGAGGCTAAAGATGAAGGTACGGTGCTCTGCAGAGCTAAGCACCGCTCCCGGACCTCTTTCTTCAGAAGACACACACTGCAGAGCACTGTGAGCGGCAGAATCGTCTTTGCGCAAAGAAGCAGCTTCTTCGTCTCCGGGAGCCGGAGAGAGCGGCAGCTTCGCAAAGGTGATGAAACAAGCTGTACAACACTGCGATTGTGTGCGCAGCTTGCCAACTGAGAGAAAACAGTACCTGACCACTCTCCTGCCTTTTGTAATCACATGAACATTCGATTGTAAGCTGTTTTGGACAACTTTCTTTCTCTTCTTGCAAAACACTCGGCAGACCTCCGTGCAGCCTCTAGAACACGATGGGAGATGTTTTCTGTGCTGGCACAGTTTCTCCTTGCCAGACAGAGTGGAAAAGCTTTTTGCTAAGATGTAGACGAGAAGCGTGGTTAAAGAAGCACGTATGGTACTCTGCAGAGCTAAGCATCGCTCCCGGACTTCTTTCGGCAGAAGGCGCACACCGCAGAGCACAGTGAGCGGCAGAATCGTCTTTGCGCGAAGAAGCAGCTTCTTCGTCTCCGGGAGCCGGAGAGAGCGGCAACTTTGCAAAGGTGATGAAACAAGCTGTACAACACTGCGATTGTGTGAGCAGCTTGCCAAGTGAGAGAAAACAGTACCTGACCACTCTCCTGCCTTTTCTATTCACATGAACATTCGATTGCAAGCTGTTTTGGACAACTTTCTTTTTCTTCTTGCAAAACACTCGGCAGACCTCCGTGCAGCCTCTAGAACACGATGGGAGATGTTTTCTGTGCTGGCACAGTTTCTCCTTGCCAGACAGAGTGGAAAAGCTTTTTGCTAAGATGTAGACGAGAAGAGAGGCTAAAGACGAAGGTACGGTGCTCTGCAGAGCTAAGCACAGCTCCCGTGCCTCTTTCGGCAGAAGGCGCACACCGCAGAGCACTGTGAGCGGCAGAATCGTCTTTGCGCGAAGAAGCAGCCTCTTCGTCTCCGGGAGCCGGAGAGAGCGGCAACTTCGCAAAGGTGATGAAACAAGCTGTACTACACTGCGATTGTGTGCGCAGCTTGCCAAGTGAGAGAAAACAGTACCTGACCACTCTCCTGCCTTTTCTATTCACATGAACATTCGATTGCAAGCTGTTTTGGACAACTTTCTTTCTCTTCTTGTAAAACACTCGGCAGACCTCCGTGCAGCCTCTAGAACGCGATGGGAGATGTTTTTTGTGGTGGCACAGTTTCTCCTTGCCAGACAGAGTGGAAAAGCTTTTTGCTAAGATGTAGACGAGAAGAGAGGCTAAAGACGAAGGTACGGTGCTCTGCAGAGCTAAGCACAGCTCCCGGACCTCTTTCGGCAGAAGGCGCACACCGCAGAGCACTGTGAGCGGCAGAATCGTCTTTGCGCGAAGAAGCAGCTTCTTCGTCTCCGGGAGCCGGAGAGAGCGGCAACTTCGCAAAGGTGATGAAACAAGCTGTACAACACTGCGATTGTGTGCGCAGCTTGCCAACTGAGAGAAAACAGTACCTGACCACTCTCCTGCCTTTTCTATTCACATGAACATTCGATTGCAAGCTGTTTTGGACAACTTTCTTTCTCTTCTTGCAAAACACTCGGCAGACCTCCGTGCAGCTTCTAGAACACGATGGGAGATGTTTTCTGTGCTGGCAAAGTTTCTCCTTGCCAGACAGAGTGGAAAAGCTTTTGCTAAGATGTAGACGAGAAGAGAGGCTAAAGACGAAGGTACGGTGCTCTGCAGAGC
Source organism: Melozone crissalis (assembly GCF_028551555.1). Taxonomy (NCBI): domain Eukaryota; kingdom Metazoa; phylum Chordata; class Aves; order Passeriformes; family Passerellidae; genus Melozone; species Melozone crissalis. The sequence continues at coordinate 464,765 of NW_026535823.1, forward strand.
TAAGCACCGCTCCCGGACCTCTTTCGGCAGAAGGCGCACACCGCAGAGCACTGTGAGCGGCAGAATCGTCTTTGCGCGAAGAAGCAGCTTCTTCGTCTCCGGGAGCCGGAGAGAGCGGCAGCTTCGAAAAGGTGATGAAACAAGCTGTACAACACTGCGATTGTGTGCGCAGCTTGCCAAGTGAGAGAAAACAGTACCTGACCACTCTCCTGCCTTTTCTATTCACATGAACATTCGATTGCAAGCTGTTTTGGACAACTTTCTTTCTCTTCTTGCAAAACACTCGGCAGACCTCCGTGCAGCCTCTAGAACACGATGGGAGATGTTTTCTGTGCTGGCACAGTTTCTCCTTGCCAGACAGAGTGGAAAAGCTTTTTGCTAAGATGTAGACGAGAAGAGAGGCTAAAGACGAAGGTACGGTGCTCTGCAGAGCTAAGCACCGCTCCCGTGCCTCTTTCGGCAGAAGGCGCACACCGCAGAGCACTGTGAGCGGCAGAATCGTCTTTGCGCGAAGAAGCAGCTTCTTCGTCTCCGGGAGCCGGAGAGAGCGGCAACTTCGCAAAGGTGATGAAACAAGCTGTACAACACTGCGATTGTGTGCGCAGCTTGCCAACTGAGAGAAAACAGTACCTGACCACTCTCCTGCCTTTTCGATTCACATGAACATTCGATTGCAAGCTGTTTTGGACAACTTTCTTTCTCTTCTTGCAAAACACTCGGCAGACCTCCGTGCAGCCTCTAGAACACGATGGGAGATGTTTTCTGTGCTGGCACAGTTTCTCCTTGCCAGACAGAGTGGAAAAGCTTTTTGCTAAGATGTAGACGAGAAGAGAGGCTAAAGATGAAGGTACGGTGCTCTGCAGAGCTAAGCACCACTCCCGGACCTCTTTCAGCTGAAGGCGCACACCGCAGAGCACTGTGAGCGGCAGAATCGTCTTTGCGCGAAGATGCAGCTTCTTCGTCTCCGGGAGCCGGAGAGAGCGGCAACTTCGCAAAGGTGATGAAACAAGCTGTACAACACTGCGATTGTGTGCGCAGCTTGCCAACTGAGAGAAAACTGTACCTGACCACTCTCCTGCCTTTTCTATTCACATGAACATTCGATTGCAAGCTGTTTTGGACAACTTTCTTTCTCTTCTTGCAAAACACTCGGCAGACCTCCGTGCAGCCTCTAGAACACGATGGGAGATGTTTTCTGTGCTGGCACAGTTTCTCCTTGCCAGACAGAGTGGAAAAGCTTTTTGCTAAGATGTAGACGAGAAGAGAGGCTAAAGATGAAGGTACGGTGCTCTGCAGAGCTAAGCACCGCTCCCGGACCTCTTTCGGCAGAAGACACACACTGCAGAGCACTGTGAGCGGCAGAATCGTCTTTGCGCGAAGAAGCAGCTTCTTCGTCTCCGGGAGCCGGAGAGTGCGGCAGCTTCGCAAAGGTGATGAAACAAGCTGTACAACACTGCGATTGTGTGCGCAGCTTGCCAAGTGAGAGAAAACAGTACCTGACCACTCTCCTGCCTTTTGTAATCACATGAACATTCGATTGTAAGCTGTTTTGGACAACTTTCTTTCTCTTCTTGCAAAACACTCGGCAGACCTCCGTGCAGCCTCTAGAACACGATGGGAGATGTTTTTTGTGGTGGCACAGTTTCTCCTTGCCAGACAGAGTGGAAAAGCTTTTTGCTAAGATGTAGACGAGAAGCGTGGTTAAAGAAGCACGTATGGTACTCTGCAGAGCTAAGCATCGCTCCCGGACTTCTTTCGGCAGAAGGCGCACACCGCAGAGCACAGTGAGCGGCAGAATCGTCTTTGCGCGAAGAAGCAGCTTCTTCGTCTCCGGGAGCCGGAGAGAGCGGCAACTTCGCAAAGGTGATGAAACAAGCTGTACAACACTGCGATTGTGTGAGCAGCTTGCCAAGTGAGAGAAAACAGTACCTGACCACTCTCCTGCCTTTTCTATTCACATGAACATTCGATTGCAAGCTGTTTTGGACAACTTTCTTTCTCTTCTTGCAAAACACTCGGCAGACCTCCGTGCAGCCTCTAGAACACGATGGGAGATGTTTTCTGTGCTGGCACAGTTTCTCCTTGCCAGACAGAGTGGAAAAGCTTTTTGCTAAGATGTAGACGAGAAGAGAGGCTAAAGACGAAGGTACGGTGCTCTGCAGAGCTAAGCACCGCTCCCGTGCCTCTTTCGGCAGAAGGCGCACACCGCAGAGCACTGTGAGCGGCAGAATCGTCTTTGCGCGAAGAAGCAGCTTCTTCGTCTCCGGGAGCCGGAGAGAGCGGCAACTTCGCAAAGGTGATGAAACAAGCTGTACAACACTGCGATTGTGTGCGCAGCTTGCCAACTGAGAGAAAACAGTACCTGACCACTCTCCTGCCTTTTCGATTCACATGAACATTCGATTGCAAGCTGTTTTGGACAACTTTCTTTCTCTTCTTGCAAAACACTCGGCAGACCTCCGTGCAGCCTCTAGAACACGATGGGAGATGTTTTCTGTGCTGGCACAGTTTCTCCTTGCCAGACAGAGTGGAAAAGCTTTTTGCTAAGATGTAGACGAGAAGAGAGGCTAAAGACGAAGGTACGGTGCTCTGCAGAGCTAAGCACCACTCCCGGACCTCTTTCAGCAGAAGGCGCACACCGCAGAGCACTGTGAGCGGCAGAATCGTCTTTGCGCGAAGAAGCAGCTTCTTCGTCTCCGGGAGCCGGAGAGAGCGGCAACTTCGCAAAGGTGATGAAACAAGCTGTACAACACTGCGATTGTGTGCGCAGCTTGCCAAGTGAGAGAAAACAGTACCTGACCACTCTCCTGCCTTTTCTATTCATATGAACATTCGATTGCAAGCTGTTTTGGACAACTTTCTTTCTCTTCTTGCAAAACACTCGGCAGACCTCCGTGCAGCCTCTAGAACACGATGGGAGATGTTTTTTGTGCAGGCACAGTTTCTCCTTGCCAGACAGAGTGGAAAAGCTTTTTGCTAAGATGTAGACGAGAAGAGAGGCTAAAGATGAAGGTACGGTGCTCTGCAGAGCTGAGCACCGCTCCCGGACCTCTTTCGGCAGAAGACACACACTGCAGAGCACAGTGAGCGGCAGAATCGTCTTTGCGCGAAGAAGCAGCTCTTCGTCTCCGGGAGCCGGAGAGAGCGGCAACTTGGCAAAGGTGATGAAACAAGCTGTACAACACTGCGATTGTGTGAGCAGCTTGTCAAGTGAGAGAAAACAGTACCTGACCACTCTCCTGCCTTTTCTATTCACATGAACATTCGATTGCAAGCTGTTTTGGACAACTTTCTTTTTCTTCTTGCAAAACACTCGGCAGACCTCCGTGCAGCCTCTAGAACGCGATGGGAGATGTTTTCTGTGCTGGCACAGTTTCTCCTTGCCAGACAGAGTGGAAAAGCTTTTTGCTAAGATGTAGACGAGAAGAGAGGCTAAAGAAGCAGGTATGGTACTCTGCAGAGCTAAGCATCGCTCCCGGACTTCTTTCGGCAGAAGGCGCACACCGCAGAGCACAGTGAGCGGCAGAATCGTCTTTGCGCGAAGAAGCAGCTTCTTCGTCTCCGGGAGCCGGAGAGAGCGGCAACTTTGCAAAGGTGATGAAACAAGCTGTAAAACACTGCGATTGTGTGAGCAGCTTGCCAAGTGAGAGAAAACAGTACCTGACCACTCTCCTGCCTTTTCTATTCACATGAACATTCGATTGCAAGCTGTTTTGGACAACTTTCTTTCTCTTCTTGCAAAACACTCGGCAGACCTCCGTGCAGCCTCTAGAACACGATGGGAGATGTTTTCTGTGCTGGCACAGTTTCTCCTTGCCAGACAGAGTGGAAAAGCTTTTTGCTAAGATGTAGACGAGAAGAGAGGCTAAAGAAGCAGGTACGGTGCTCTGCAGAGCTAAGCACCGCTCCCGGGCCTCTTTCGGCAGAAGGCGCACACCGCAGAGCACTGTGAGCGGCAGAATCGTCTTTGCGCGAAGAAGCAGCTTCTTCGTCTCCGGGAGCCGGAGAGAGCGGCAACTTCGCAAAGGTGATGAAACAAGCTGTACAACACTGCGATTGTGTGCGCAGCTTGCCAACTGAGAGAAAACAGTACCTGACCACTCTCCTGCCTTTTCTATTCACATGAACATTCGATTGCAAGCTGTTTTGGACAACTTTCTTTCTCTTCTTGCAAAACACTCGGCAGACCTCCGTGCAGCCTCTAGAACACGATGGGAGATGTTTTCTGTGCTGGCACAGTTTCTCCTTGCCAGACAGAGTGGAAAAGCTTTTTGCTAAGATGTAGACGAGAAGAGAGGCTAAAGACGAAGGTACGGTGCTCTGCAGAGCTAAGCACCGCTCCCGTGCCTCTTTCGGCAGAAGGCGCACACCGCAGAGCACTGTGAGCGGCAGAATCGTCTTTGCGCGAAGAAGCAGCTTCTTCGTCTCCGGGAGCCGGAGAGAGCGGCAACTTTGCAAAGGTGATGAAACAAGCTGTACAACACTGCGATTGTGTGAGCAGCTTGCCAAGTGAGAGAAAACAGTACCTGACCACTCTCCTGCCTTTTCTATTCACATGAACATTCGATTGCAAGCTGTTTTGGACAACTTTCTTTTTCTTCTTGCAAAACACTCGGCAGACCTCCGTGCAGCCTCTAGAACACGATGGGAGATGTTTTCTGTGCTGGCACAGTTTCTCCTTGCCAGACAGAGTGGAAAAGCTTTTTGCTAAGATGTAGACGAGAAGAGAGGCTAAAGACGAAGGTACGGTGCTCTGCAGAGCTAAGCACAGCTCCCGTGCCTCTTTCGGCAGAAGGCGCACACCGCAGAGCACTGTGAGCGGCAGAATCGTCTTTGCGCGAAGAAGCAGCCTCTTCGTCTCCGGGAGCCGGAGAGAGCGGCAACTTCGCAAAGGTGATGAAACAAGCTGTACAACACTGCGATTGTGTGCGCAGCTTGCCAAGTGAGAGAAAACAGTACCTGACCACTCTCCTGCCTTTTCTATTCACATGAACATTCGATTGCAAGCTGTTTTGGACAACTTTCTTTCTCTTCTTGCAAAACACTCGGCAGACCTCCGTGCAGCCTCTAGAACACGATGGGAGATGTTTTTTGTGGTGGCACAGTTTCTCCTTGCCAGACAGAGTGGAAAAGCTTTTTGCTAAGATGTAGACGAGAAGAGAGGCTAAAGACGAAGGTACGGTGCTCTGCAGAGCTAAGCACAGCTCCCGGACGTCTTTCGGCAGAAGGCGCACACCGCAGAGCACTGTGAGCGGCAGAATCGTCTTTGCGCGAAGAAGCAGCTTCTTCGTCTCCGGGAGCCGGAGAGAGCGGCAACTTCGCAAAGGTGATGAAACAAGCTGTACAACACTGCGATTGTGTGCGCAGCTTGCCAACTGAGAGAAAACATTACCTGACGACTCTCCTGCCTTTTCTATTCACATGAACATTCGATTGCAAGCTGTTTTGGACAACTTTCTTTCTCTTCTTGCAAAACACTCGGCAGACCTCCGTGCAGCCTCTAGAACACGATGGGAGATGTTTTCTGTGCTGGCACAGTTTCTCCTTGCCAGACAGAGTGGAAAAGCTTTTTGCTAAGATGTAGACGAGAAGAGAGGCTAAAGACGAAGGTACGGTGCTCTGCAGAGCTAAGCACCGCTCCCGTGCCTCTTTCGGCAGAAGGCGCACACCGCAGAGCACTGTGAGCGGCAGAATCGTCTTTGCGCGAAGAAGCAGCTTCTTCGTCTCCGGCAGCCGGAGAGAGCGGCAACTTCGCAAAGGTGATGAAACAAGCTGTACAACACTGCGATTGTGTGCGCAGCTTGCCAAGTGAGAGAAAACAGTACCTGACCACTCTCCTGCCTTTTCGATTCACATGAACATTCGATTGCAAGCTGTTTTGGACAACTTTCTTTCTCTTCTTGCAAAACACTCGGCAGACCTCCGTGCAGCCTCTAGAACACGATGGGAGATGTTTTCTGTGCTGGCACAGTTTCTCCTTGCCAGACAGAGTGGAAAAGCTTTTTGCTAAGATGTAGACGAGAAGAGAGGCTAAAGACGAAGGTACGGTGCTCTGCAGAGCTAAGCACCGCTCTCGGACCTCTTTCAGCAGAAGGCGCACACCGCAGAGCACTGTGAGCGGCAGAATCGTCTTTGCGCGAAGAAGCAGCTTCTTCGTCTCCGGGAGCCGGAGAGAGCGGCAACTTCGCAAAGGTGATGAAACAAGCTGTACAACACTGCGATTGTGTGCGCAGCTTGCCAAGTGAGAGAAAACAGTACCTGACCACTCTCCTGCCTTTTCTATTCATATGAACATTCGATTGCAAGCTGTTTTGGACAACTTTCTTTCTCTTCTTGCAAAACACTCGGCAGACCTCCGTGCAGCCTCTAGAACACGATGGGAGATGTTTTTTGTGCAGGCACAGTTTCTCCTTGCCAGACAGAGTGGAAAAGCTTTTTGCTAAGATGTAGACGAGAAGAGAGGCTAAAGATGAAGGTACGGTGCTCTGCAGAGCTGAGCACCGCTCCCGGACCTCTTTCGGCAGAAGACACACACTGCAGAGCACTGTGAGCGGCAGAATCGTCTTTGCGCGAAGAAGCAGCTTCTTCGTCTCCGGGAGCCGGAGAGAGCGGCAACTTGGCAAAGGTGATGAAACAAGCTGTACAACACTGCGATTGTGTGAGCAGCTTGTCAAGTGAGAGAAAACAGTACCTGACCACTCTCCTGCCTATTCTATTCACATGAACATTCGATTGCAAGCTGTTTTGGACAACTTTCTTTTTCTTCTTGCAAAACACTCGGCAGACCTCCGTGCAGCCTCTAGAACGCGATGGGAGATGTTTTCTGTGCTGGCACAGTTTCTCCTTGCCAGACAGAGTGGAAAAGCTTTTTGCTAAGATGTAGACGAGAAGAGAGGCTAAAGAAGCAGGTATGGTACTCTGCAGAGCTAAGCATCGCTCCCGGACTTCTTTCGGCAGAAGGCGCACACCGCAGAGCACAGTGAGCGGCAGAATCGTCTTTGCGCGAAGAAGCAGCTTCTTCCTCTCCGGGAGCCGGAGAGAGCGGCAACTTTGCAAAGGTGATGAAACAAGCTGTACAACACTGCGATTGTGTGAGCAGCTTGCCAAGTGAGAGAAAACAGTACCTGACGACTCTCCTGCCTTTTCTATTCACATGAACATTCGATTGCAAGCTGTTTTGGACAACTTTCTTTTTCTTCTTGCAAAACACTCGGCAGACCTCCGTGCAGCCTCTAGAACACGATGGGAGATGTTTTCTGTGCTGGCACAGTTTCTCCTTGCCAGACAGAGTGGAAAAGCTTTTTGCTAAGATGTAGACGAGAAGAGAGGCTAAAGAAGCAGGTATGGTGCTCTGCAGAGCTAAGCACCGCTCCCGGGCCTCTTTCGGCAGAAGGCGCACACCGCAGAGCACTGTGAGCGGCAGAATCGTCTTTGCGCGAAGAAGCAGCTTCTTCGTCTCCGGGAGCCGGAGAGAGCGGCAACTTCGCAAAGGTGATGAAACAAGCTGTACAACACTGCGATTGTGTGCGCAGCTTGCCAACTGAGAGAAAACAGTACCTGACCACTCTCCTGCCTTTTCTATTCACATGAACATTCGATTGCAAGCTGTTTTGGACAACTTTCTTTCTCTTCTTGCAAAACACTCGGCAGACCTCCGTGCAGCCTCTAGAACACGATGGGAGATGTTTTCTGTGCTGGCACAGTTTCTCCTTGCCAGACAGAGTGGAAAAGCTTTTTGCTAAGATGTAGACGAGAAGAGAGGCTAAAGACGAAGGTACGGTGCTCTGCAGAGCTAAGCACCGCTCCCGGGCCTCTTTCGGCAGAAGGCGCACACCGCAGAGCACTGTGAGCGGCAGAATCGTCTTTGCGCGAAGAAGCAGCTTCTTCGTCTCCGGGAGCCGGAGAGAGCGGCAACTTCGCAAAGGTGATGAAACAAGCTGTACAACACTGCGATTGTGTGCGCAGCTTGCCAACTGAGAGAAAACAGTACCTGACCACTCTCCTGCCTTTTCTATTCACATGAACATTCGATTGCAAGCTGTTTTGGACAACTTTCTTTCTCTTCTTGCAAAACACTCGGCAGACCTCCGTGCAGCCTCTAGAACACGATGGGAGATGTTTTCTGTGCTGGCACAGTTTCTCCTTGCCAGACAGAGTGGAAAAGCTTTTTGCAAAGATGTAGACGAGAAGAGAGGCTAAAGGCGAAGGTACGGTGCTCTGCAGAGCTAAGCACCGCTCCCGGACCTCTTTCAGCAGAAGGCGCACACCGCAGAGCACTGTGAGCGGCAGAATCGTCTTTGCGCGAAGAAGCAGCTTCTTCGTCTCCGGGAGCCGGAGAGAGCGGCAACTTCGCAAAGGTGATGAAACAAGCTGTACAACACTGCGATTGTGTGCGCAGCTTGCCAACTGAGAGAAAACAGTACCTGACCACTCTCCTGCCTTTTCTATTTTTATGAACATTCGATTGCAAGCTGTTTTGGACAACTTTCTTTCTCTTCTTGCAAAACACTCGGCAGACCTCCGTGCAGCCTCTAGAACACGATGGGAGATGTTTTCTGTGCTGGCACAGTTTCTCCTTGCCAGACAGAGTGGAAAAGCTTTTTGCTAAGATGTAGACGAGAAGAGAGGCTAAAGATGAAGGTACGGTGCTCTGCAGAGCTAAGCACCGCTCCCGGACCTCTTTCGGCAGAAGACGCACACTGCAGAGCACTGTGAGCGGCAGAATCGTCTTTGCGCGAAGAAGCAGCTTCTTCGTCTCCGGGAGCCGGAGAGAGCGGCAGCTTCGCAAAGGTGATGAAACAAGCTGTACAACACTGCGATTGTGTGCGCAGCTTGCCAAGTGAGAGAAAACAGTACCTGACCACTCTCCTGCCTTTTGTAATCACATGAACATTCGATTGTAAGCTGTTTTGGACAACTTTCTTTCTCTTCTTGCAAAACACTCGGCAGACCTCCGTGCAGCCTCTAGAACACGATGGGAGATGTTTTTTGTGCTGGCACAGTTTCTCCTTGCCAGACAGAGTGGAAAAGCTTTTTGCTAAGATGTAGACGAGCAGCGTGGTTAAAGAAGCACGTATGGTACTCTGCAGAGCTAAGCATCGCTCCCGGACTTCTTTCGGCAGAAGGCGCACACCGCAGAGCACAGTGAGCGGCAGAATCGTCTTTGCGCGAAGAAGCAGCTTCTTCGTCTCCGGGAGCCGGAGAGAGCGGCAACTTTGCAAAGGTGATGAAACAAGCTGTACAACACTGCGATTGTGTGAGCAGCTTGCCAAGTGAGAGAAAACAGTACCTGACCACTCTCCTGCCTTTTCTATTCACATGAACATTCGATTGCAAGCTGTTTTGGACAACTTTCTTTTTCTTCTTGCAAAACACTCGGCAGACCTCCGTGCAGCCTCTAGAACACGATGGGAGATGTTTTCTGTGCTGGCACAGTTTCTCCTTGCCAGACAGAGTGGAAAAGCTTTTTGCTAAGATGTAGACGAGAAGAGAGGCTAAAGACGAAGGTACGGTGCTCTGCAGAGCTAAGCACAGCTCCCGTGCCTCTTTCGGCAGAAGGCGCACACCGCAGAGCACTGTGAGCGGCAGAATCGTCTTTGCGCGAAGAAGCAGCCTCTTCGTCTCCGGGAGCCGGAGAGAGCGGCAACTTCGCAAAGGTGATGAAACAAGCTGTACAACACTGCGATTGTGTGCGCCGCTTGCCAACTGAGAGAAAACAGTACCTGACCACTCTCCTGCCTTTTCTATTCACATGAACATTCGATTGCAAGCTGTTTTGGACAACTTTCTTTCTCTTCTTGCAAAACACTCGGCAGACCTCCGTGCAGCCTCTAGAACACGATGGGAGATGTTTTTTGTGGTGGCACAGTTTCTCCTTGCCAGACAGAGTGGAAAAGCTTTTTGCTAAGATGTAGATGAGAAGAGAGGCTAAAGACGAAGGTACGGTGCTCTGCAGAGCTAAGCACAGCTCCCGGACGTCTTTCGGCAGAAGGCGCACACCGCAGAGCACTGTGAGCGGCAGAATCGTCTTTGCGCGAAGAAGCAGCTTCTTCGTCTCCGGGAGCCGGAGAGAGCGGCAACTTCGCAAAGGTGATGAAACAAGCTGTACAACACTGCGATTGTGTGCGCAGCTTGCCAACTGAGAGAAAACAGTACCTGACCACTCTCCTGCCTTTTCTATTCACATGAACATTCGATTGCAAGCTGTTTTGGACAACTTTCTTTCTCTTCTTGCAAAACACTCGGCAGACCTGCGTGCAGCCTCTAGAACACGATGGGAGATGTTTTTTGTGCAGGCACAGTTTCTCCTTGCCAGACAGAGTGGAAAAGCTTTTTGCTAAGATGTAGACGAGAAGAGAGGCTAAAGACGAAGGTACGGTGCTCTGCAGAGCTAAGCACCGCTCCCGGACCTCTTTCGGCAGAAGGCGCACACTGAAGAGCACTGTGAGCGGCAGAATCGTCTTTGCGCGAAGAAGCAGCTTCTTCGTCTCCGGGAGCCGGAGAGAGCGGCAGCTTCGCAAAGGTGATGAAACAAGCTGTACAACACTGCGATTGTGTGCGCAGCTTGCCAAGTGAGAGAAAACAGTACCTGACCACTCTCCTGCCTTTTCTATTCACAGGAACATTCGATTGTAAGCTGTTTTGGACAACTTTCTTTCTCTTCTTGCAAAACACTCGGCAGACCTCCGTGCAGCCTCTAGAACACGATGGGAGATGTTTTCTGTGCTGGCACAGTTTCTCCTTGCCAGACAGAGTGGAAAAGCTTTTTGCTAAGATGTAGACGAGAAGAGAGGCTAAAGACGAAGGTACGGTGCTCTGCAGAGCTAAGCACAGCTCCCGGGCCTCTTTCGGCAGAAGGCGCACACCGCAGAGCACTGTGAGCGGCAGAATCGTCTTTGCGCGAAGAAGCAGCTTCTTCGTCTCCGGGAGGCGGAGAGAGCGGCAACTTCGCAAAGGTGATGAAACAAGCTGTACAACACTGAGATTGTGTGCGCAGCTTGCCAACTGAGAGAAAACAGTACCTGACCACTCTCCTGCCTTTCTATTCACATGAACATTCGATTGCAAGCTGTTTTGGACAACTTTCTTTCTCTTCTTGCAAAACACTCGGCAGACCTCCGTGCAGCCTCTAGAACACGATGGGAGATGTTTTCTGTGCTGGCACAGTTTCTCCTTGCCAGACAGAGTGGAAAAGCTTTTTGCAAAGATGTAGACGAGAAGAGAGGCTAAAGACGAAGGTACGGTGCTCTGCAGAGCTAAGCACCGCTCCCGGACCTCTTTCGGCAGAAGGCGCACACCGCAGAGCACTGTGAGCGGCAGAATCGTCTTTGCGCGAAGAAGCAGCTTCTTCGTCTCCGGGAGCCGGAGAGAGCGGCAACTTCGCAAAGGTGATGAAACAAGCTGTACAACACTGCGATTGTGTGCGCAGCTTGCCAACTGAGAGAAAACAGTACCTGACCACTCTCCTGCCTTTTCTATTCACATGAACATTCGATTGCAAGCTGTTTTGGACAACTTTCTTTCTCTTCTTGCAAAATACTCGGCAGACCTCCGTGCAGCCTCTAGAACACGATGGGAGATGTTTTCTGTGCTGGCACAGTTTCTCCATGCCAGACAGAGTGGAAAAGCTTTTTGCTAAGATGTAGACGAGAAGAGAGGCTAAAGACGAAGGTACGGTGCTCTGCAGAGCTAAGCACCGCTCCCGGACCTCTTTCAGCAGAAGGCGCACACCGCAGAGCACTGTGAGCGGCAGAATCGTCTTTGCGCGAAGAAGCAGCTTCTTCGTCTCCGGGAGCCGGAGAGAGCGGCAACTTCGCAAAGGTGATGAAACAAGCTGTACAACACTGCGATTGTGTGCGCAGCTTGCCAAGTGAGAGAAAACAGTACCTGACCACTCTCCTGCCTTTTCTATTCATATGAACATTCGATTGCAAGCTGTTTTGGACAACTTTCTTTCTCTTCTTGGAAAACACTCGGCAGACCTCCGTGCAGCCTCTAGAACACGATGGGAGATGTTTTCTGTGCTGGCACAGTTTCTCCTTGCCAGACAGAGTGGAAAAGCTTTTTGCTAAGATGTAGACGAGAAGAGACGCTAAAGACGAAGGTACGGTGCTCTGCAGAGCTAAGCACCGCTCCCGGACCTCTTTCAGCAGAAGGCGCACACCGCAGAGCACTGTGAGCGGCAGAATCGTCTTTGCGCGAAGAAGCAGCTTCTTCGTCTCCGGGAGCCGGAGAGAGCGGCAACTTCGCAAAGGTGATGAAACAAGCTGTACAACACTGCGATTGTGTGCGCAGCTTGCCAACTCAGAGAAAACAGTACCTGACCACTCTCCTGCCTTTTCTATTCATATGAACATTCGATTGCAAGCTGTTTTGGACAACTTTCTTTCTCTTCTTGCAAAACACTCGGCAGACCTCCGTGCAGCCTCTAGAACACGATGGGAGATGTTTTCTGTGCTGGCACAGTTTCTCCTTGCCAGACAGAGTGGAAAAGCTTTTTGCTAAGATGTAGACGAGAAGAGAGGCTAAAGACGAAGGTACGGTGCTCTGCAGAGCTAAGCACCGCTCTCGGACCTCTTTCGGCAGAAGACACACACTGCAGAGCACTGTGAGCGGCAGAATCGTCTTTGCGCGAAGAAGCAGCTTCTTCGTCTCCGGGAGCCGGAGAGAGCGGCAACTTTGCAAAGGTGATGAAACAAGCTGTACAACACTGCGATTGTGTGAGCAGCTTGCCAAGTGAGAGAAAACAGTACCTGACCACTCTCCTGCCTTTTCTATTCACATGAACATTCGATTGCAAGCTGTTTTGGACAACTTTCTTTTTCTTCTTGCAAAACACTCGGCAGACCTCCGTGCAGCCTCTAGAACACGATGGGAGATGTTTTCTGTGCTGGCACAGTTTCACCTTGCCAGACAGAGTGGAAAAGCTTTTTGCTAAGATGTAGACGAGAAGAGAGGCTAAAGAAGCAGGTACGGTGCTCTGCAGAGCTAAGCACCGCTCCCGGGCCTCTTTCGGCAGAAGGCGCACACCGCAGAGCACTGTGAGCGGCAGAATCGTCTTTGCGCGAAGAAGCAGCTTCTTCGTCTCCGGCAGCCGGAGAGAGCGGCAACTTCGCAAAGGTGATGAAACAAGCTGTACAACACTGCGATTGTGTGCGCAGCTTGCCAACTGAGAGAAAACAGTACCTGACCACTCTCCTGCCTTTTCGATTAACATGAACATTCGATTGCAAGCTGTTTTGGACAACTTTCTTTCTCTTCTTCCAAAACACTCGGCAGACCTCCGTGCAGCCTCTAGAACACGATGGGAGATGTTTTTTGTGCTGGCACAGTTTCTCCTTGCCAGACAGAGTGGAAAAGCTTTTTGCTAAGATGTAGACGAGAAGCGTGGCTAAAGAAGCACGTATGGTACTCTGCAGAGCTAAGCATCGCTCCCGGACTTCTTTCGGCAGAAGGCGCACACCGCAGAGCACAGTGAGCGGCAGAATCGTCTTTGCGCGAAGAAGCAGCTTCTTCGTCTCCGGGAGCCGGAGAGAGCGGCAAGTTTGCAAAGGTGATGAAACAAGCTGTACAACACTGCGATTGTGTGAGCAGCTTGCCAAGTGAGAGAAAACAGTACCTGACCACTCTCCTGCCTTTTCTATTCACATGAACATTCGATTGCAAGCTGTTTTGGACAACTTTCTTTTTCTTCTTGCAAAACACTCGGCAGACCTCCGTGCAGCCTCTAGAACACGATGGGAGATGTTTTCTGTGCTGGCACAGTTTCTCCTTGCCAGACAGAGTGGAAAAGCTTTTTGCTAAGATGTAGACGAGAAGAGAGGCTAAAGAAGCAGGTATGGTGCTCTGCAGAGCTAAGCACCGCTCCCGGGCCTCTTTCGGCAGAAGGCGCACACCGCAGAGCACTGTGAGCGGCAGAATCGTCTTTGCGCGAAGAAGCAGCTTCTTCGTCTCCGGCAGCCGGAGAGAGCGGCAACTTCGCAAAGGTGATGAAACAAGCTGTACAACACTGCGATTGTGTGCGCAGCTTGCCAACTGAGAGAAAACAGTACCTGACCACTCTCCTGCCTTTTCTATTCACATGAACATTCGATTGCAAGCTGTTTTGGACAACTTTCTTTCTCTTCTTGCAAAACACTCGGCAGACCTCCGTGCAGCCTCTAGAACACGATGGGAGATGTTTTCTGTGCTGGCACAGTTTCTCCTTGCCAGACAGAGTGGAAAAGCTTTTTGCTAAGATGTAGACGAGAAGAGAGGCTAAAGACGAAGGTACGGTGCTCTGCAGAGCTAAGCACCACTCCCGGACCTCTTTCAGCAGAAGGCGCACACCGCAGAGCACTGTGAGCGGCAGAATCGTCTTTGCGCGAAGAAGCAGCTTCTTCGTCTCCGGGAGCCGGAGAGAGCGGCAACTTCGCAAAGGTGATGAAACAAGCTGTACAACACTGCGATTGTGTGCGCAGCTTGCCAACTGAGAGAAAACAGTACCTGACCACTCTCCTGCCTTTTCTATTTTTATGAACATTCGATTGCAAGCTGTTTTGGACAACTTTCTTTCTCTTCTTGCAAAACACTCGGCAGACCTCCGTGCAGCCTCTAGAACACGATGGGAGATGTTTTCTGTGCTGGCACAGTTTCTCCTTGCCAGACAGAGTGGAAAAGCTTTTTGCTAAGATGTAGACGAGAAGAGAGGCTAAAGATGAAAGTACGGTGCTCTGCAGAGCTAAGCACCGCTCCCGGGCCTCTTTCGGCAGAAGACACACACTGCAGAGCACTGTGAGCGGCAGAATCGTCTTTGCGCAAAGAAGCAGCTTCTTCGTCTCCGGGAGCCGGAGAGAGCGGCAGCTTCGCAAAGGTGATGAAACAAGCTGTACAACACTGCGATTGTGTGCGCAGCTTGCCAAGTGAGAGAAAACAGTACCTGACCACTCTCCTGCCTTTTGTAATCACATGAACATTCGATTGTAAGCTGTTTTGGACAACTTTCTTTCTCTTCTTGCAAAACACTCGGCAGACCTCCGTGCAGCCTCTAGAACACGATGGGAGATGTTTTTTGTGCTGGCACAGTTTCTCCTTGCCAGACAGAGTGGAAAAGCTTTTTGCTAAGATGTAGACGAGAAGCGTGGTTAAAGAAGCACGTATGGTACTCTGCAGAGCTAAGCATCGCTCCCGGACTTCTTTCGGCAGAAGGCGCACACCGCAGAGCACAGTGAGCGGCAGAATCGTCTTTGCGCGAAGAAGCAGCTTCTTCGTCTCCGGCAGCCGGAGAGAGCGGCAACTTCGCAAAGGTGATGAAACAAGCTGTACAACACTGCGATTGTGTGCGCAGCTTGCCAACTGAGAGAAAACAGTACCTGACCACTCTCCTGCCTTTTCTATTCACATGAACATTCGATTGCAAGCTGTTTTGGACAACTTTCTTTTTCTTCTTGCAAAACACTCGGCAGACCTCCGTGCAGCCTCTAGAACACGATGGGAGATGTTTTCTGTGCTGGCACAGTTTCTCCTTGCCAGACAGAGTGGAAAAGCTTTTTGCTAAGATGTAGACGAGAAGAGAGGCTAAAGAAGCAGGTATGGTGCTCTGCAGAGCTAAGCACCGCTCCCGGACGTCTTTCGGCAGAAGGCGCACACCGCAGAGCACTGTGAGCGGCAGAATCGTCTTTGCGCGAAGAAGCAGCTTCTTCGTCTCCGGCAGCCGGAGAGAGCAGCAACTTCGCAAAGGTGATGAAACAAGCTGTACAACACTGCGATTGTGTGCGCAGCTTGCCAACTGAGAGAAAACAGTACCTGACCACTCTCCTGCCTTTTCTATTCACATGAACATTCGATTGCAAGCTGTTTTGGACAACTTTCTTTCTCTTCTTGCAAAACACTCGGCAGTCCTCCGTGCAGCCTCTAGAACACGATGGGAGATGTTTTCTGTGCTGGCACAGTTTCTCCTTGCCAGAGAGAGTGGAAAAGCTTTTTGCTAAGATGTAGACGAGAAGAGAGGCTAAAGACGAAGGTACGGTACTCTGCAGAGCTAAGCACAGCTCCCGTGCCTCTTTCGGCAGAAGGCGCACACCGCAGAGCACTGTGAGCGGCAGAATCGTCTTTGCGCGAAGAAGCAGCCTCTTCGTCTCCGGGAGCCGGAGAGAGCGGCAACTTCGCAAAGGTGATGAAACAAGCTGTACAACACTGCGATTGTGTGCGCAGCTTGCCAACTGAGAGAAAACAGTACCTGACCACTCTCCTGCCTTTTCTATTCACATGAACATTCGATTGCAAGCTGTTTTGGACAACTTTCTTTCTCTTCTTGCAAAACACTCGGCAGACCTCCGTGCAGCTTCTAGAACACGATGGGAGATGTTTTCTGTGCTGGCAAAGTTTCTCCTTGCCAGACAGAGTGGAAAAGCTTTTTGCTAAGATGTAGACGAGAAGAGAGGCTAAAGACGAAGGTACGGTGCTCTGCAGAGCTAAGCACCGCTCCCGGACCTCTTTCGGCAGAAGACGCACACTGCAGAGCACTGTGAGCGGCAGAATCGTCTTTGCGCGAAGAAGCAGCTTCTTCGTCTCCGGGAGCCGGAGAGAGCGGCAACTTCGCAAAGGTGATGAAACAAGCTGTACAACACTGCGATTGTGTGCGCAGCTTGCCAACTGAGAGAAAACAGTACCTGACCACTCTCCTGCCTTTTCTATTCACATGAACATTCGATTGGAAGCTGTTTTGGACAACTTTCTTTCTCTTCTTGCAAAACACTCGGCAGACCTCCGTGCAGCCTCTAGAACACGATGGGAGATGTTTTTTGTGCTGGCACAGTTTCTCCTTGCCAGACAGAGTGGAAAAGCTTTTTTCTAAGATGTAGACGAGAAGCGTGGCTAAAGAAGCACGTATGGTACTCTGCAGAGCTAAGCATCGCTCCCGGACTTCTTTCGGCAGAAGGCGCACACCGCAGAGCACAGTGAGCGGCAGAATCGTCTTTGCGCGAAGAAGCAGCTTCTTCGTCTCCGGGAGCCGGAGAGAGCGGCAAGTTTGCAAAGGTGATGAAACAAGCTGTACAACACTGCGATTGTGTGCGCAGCTTGCCAAGTGAGAGAAAACAGTACCTGACCACTCTCCTGCCTTTTCTATTCACATGAACATTCGATTGCAAGCTGTTTTGGACAACTTTCTTTTTCTTCTTGCAAAACACTCGGCAGACCTCCGTGCAGCCTCTAGAACACGATGGGAGATGTTTTCTGTGCTGGCACAGTTTCTCCTTGCCAGACAGAGTGGAAAAGCTTTTTGCTAAGATGTAGACGAGAAGAGAGGCTAAAGAAGCAGGTATGGGTGCTCTGCAGAGCTAAGCACCGCTCCCGGGCCTCTTTCGGCAGAAGGCGCACACCGCAGAGCACTGTGAGCGGCAGAATCGTCTTTGCGCGAAGAAGCAGCTTCTTCGTCTCCGGCAGCCGGAGAGAGCGGCAACTTCGCAAAGGTGATGAAACAAGCTGTACAACACTGCGATTGTGTGCGCAGCTTGCCAACTGAGAGAAAACAGTACCTGACCACTCTCCTGCCTTTTCTATTTTTATGAACATTCGATTGCAAGCTGTTTTGGACAACTTTCTTTCTCTTCTTGCAAAACACTCGGCAGACCTCCGTGCAGCCTCTAGAACACGATGGGAGATGTTTTCTGTGCTGGCACAGTTTCTCCTTGCCAGACAGAGTGGAAAAGCTTTTTGCTAAGATGTAGACGAGAAGAGAGGCTAAAGATGAAGGTACGGTGCTCTGCAGAGCTAAGCACCGCTCCCGGACCTCTTTCTTCAGAAGACACACACTGCAGAGCACTGTGAGCGGCAGAATCGTCTTTGCGCGAAGAAGCAGCTTCTTCGTCTCCGGGAGCCGGAGAGAGCGGCAGCTTCGCAAAGGTGATGAAACAAGCTGTACAACACTGCGATTGTGTGCGCAGCTTGCCAAGTGAGAGAAAACAGTACCTGACCACTCTCCTGCCTTTTGTAATCACATGAACATTCGATTGTAAGCTGTTTTGGACAACTTTCTTTCTCTTCTTGCAAAACACTCGGCAGACCTCCGTGCAGCCTCTAGAACACGATGGGAGATGTTTTTTGTGCTGGCACAGTTTCTCCTTGCCAGACAGAGTGGAAAAGCTTTTTGCTAAGATGTAGACGAGAAGCGTGGTTAAAGAAGCACGTATGGTACTCTGCAGAGCTAAGCATCGCTCCCGGACTTCTTTCGGCAGAAGGCGCACACCGCAGAGCACAGTGAGCGGCAGAATCGTCTTTGCGCGAAGAAGCAGCTTCTTCGTCTCCGGGAGCCGGAGAGAGCGGCAACTTCGCAAAGGTGATGAAACAAGCTGTACAACACTGCGATTGTGTGCGCAGCTTGCCAAGTGAGAGAAAACAGTACCTGACCACTCTCCTGCCTTTTCTATTTTTATGAACATTCGATTGCAAGCTGTTTTGGACAACTTTCTTTCTCTTCTTGCAAAACACTCGGCAGACCTCCGTGCAGCCTCTAGAACACGATGGGAGATGTTTTCTGTGCTGGCACAGTTTCTCCTTGCCAGACAGAGTGGAAAAGCTTTTTGCTAAGATGTAGACGAGAAGAGAGGCTAAAGATGAAGGTACGGTGCTCTGCAGAGCTAAGCACCGCTCCCGGACCTCTTTCGGCAGAAGACACACACTGCAGAGCACTGTGAGCGGCAGAATCGTCTTTGCGCGAAGAAGCAGCTTCTTCGTCTCCGGGAGCCGGAGAGAGCGGCAGCTTCGCAAAGGTGATGAAACAAGCTGTACAACACTGCGATTGTGTGCGCAGCTTGCCAAGTGAGAGAAAACAGTACCTGACCACTCTCCTGCCTTTTGTAATCACATGAACATTCGATTGTAAGCTGTTTTGGACAACTTTCTTTCTCTTCTTGCAAAACACTCGGCAGACCTCCGTGCAGCCTCTAGAACACGATGGGAGATGTTTTTTGTGCTGGCACAGTTTCTCCTTGCCAGACAGAGTGGAAAAGCTTTTTGCTAAGATGTAGACGAGAAGCGTGGTTAAAGAAGCACGTATGGTACTCTGCAGAGCTAAGCATCGCTCCCGGACTTCTTTCGGCAGAAGGCGCACACCGCAGAGCACAGTGAGCGGCAGAATCGTCTTTGCGCGAAGAAGCAGCTTCTTCGTCTCCGGGAGCCGGAGAGAGCGGCAACTTTGCAAAGGTGATGAAACAAGCTGTACAACACTGCGATTGTGTGAGCAGCTTGCCAAGTGAGAGAAAACAGTACCTGACCACTCTCCTGCCTTTTCTATTCACATGAACATTCGATTGCAAGCTGTTTTGGACAACTTTCTTTTTCTTCTTGCAAAACACTCGGCAGACCTCCGTGCAGCCTCTAGAACACGATGGGAGATGTTTTCTGTGCTGGCACAGTTTCTCCTTGCCAGACAGAGTGGAAAAGCTTTTTGCTAAGATGTAGACGAGAAGAGAGGCTAAAGACGAAGGTACGGTGCTCTGCAGAGCTAAGCACCGCTCCCGTGCCTCTTTCGGCAGAAGGCGCACACCGCAGAGCACTGTGAGCGGCAGAATCGTCTTTGCGCGAAGAAGCAGCCTCTTCGTCTCCGGGAGCCGGAGAGAGCGGCAACTTCGCAAAGGTGATGAAACAAGCTGTACAACACTGCGATTGTGTGCGCAGCTTGCCAAGTGAGAGAAAACAGTACCTGACCACTCTCCTGCCTTTTCTATTCACATGAACATTCGATTGCAAGCTGTTTTGGACAACTTTCTTTCTCTTCTTGCAAAACACTCGGCAGACCTCCGTGCAGCCTCTAGAACACGATGGGAGATGTTTTTTGTGGTGGCACAGTTTCTCCTTGCCAGACAGAGTGGAAAAGCTTTTTGCTAAGATGTAGACGAGAAGAGAGGCTAAAGACGAAGGTACGGTGCTCTGCAGAGCTAAGCACAGCTCCCGGACGTCTTTCGGCAGAAGGCGCACACCGCAGAGCACTGTGAGCGGCAGAATCGTCTTTGCGCGAAGAAGCAGCTTCTTCGTCTCCGGGAGCCGGAGAGAGCGGCAACTTCGCAAAGGTGATGAAACAAGCTGTACAACACTGCGATTGTGTGAGCAGCTTGCCAAGTGAGAGAAAACAGTACCTGACCACTCTCCTGCCTTTTCTATTCACATGAACATTCGATTGCAAGCTGTTTTGGACAACTTTCTTTCTCTTCTTGCAAAACACTCGGCAGACCTCCGTGCAGCCTCTAGAACACGATGGGAGATGTTTTCTGTGCTGGCACAGTTTCTCCTTGCCAGACAGAGTGGAAAAGCTTTTTGCTAAGATGTAGACGAGAAGAGAGGCTAAAGACGAAGGTACGGTGCTCTGCAGAGCTAAGCACCGCTCCCGTGCCTCTTTCGGCAGAAGGCGCACACCGCAGAGCACTGTGAGCGGCAGAATCGTCTTTGCGCGAAGAAGCAGCTTCTTCGTCTCCGGGAGCCGGAGAGAGCGGCAACTTCGCAAAGGTGATGAAACAAGCTGTACAACACTGCGATTGTGTGCGCAGCTTGCCAACTGAGAGAAAACAGTACCTGACCACTCTCCTGCCTTTTCTATTCACATGAACATTCGATTGCAAGCTGTTTTGGACAACTTTCTTTCTCTTCTTGCAAAACACTCGGCAGTCCTCCGTTCAGCCTCTAGAAGACGATGGGAGGTGTTTTCTGTGCTGGCACAGTTTCTCCTTGCCAGACAGAGTGGAAAAGCTTTTTGCTAAGATGTAGACGAGAAGAGAGGCTAAAGACGAAGGTACGGTGCTCTGCAGAGCTAAGCACCGCTCCCGGACCTCTTTCGGCAGAAGACACACACCGCAGAGCACTGTGAGCGGCAGAATCGTCTTTGCGAGAAGAAGCAGCTTCTTCGTCTCCGGGAGCCGGAGAGAGCGGCAGCTTCGCAAAGGAGATGAAACAAGCTGTACAACACTGCGATTGTGTGCGCAGCTTGCCAAGTGAGAGAAAACAGTACCTGACCACTCTCCTGCCTTTCTATTCACATGAACATTCGATTGCAAGCTGTTTTGGACAACTTTCTTTCTCTTCTTGCAAAACACTCGGCAGACCTCCGTGCAGCCTCTAGAACACGATGGGAGATGTTTTTTGTGCTGGCACAGTTTCTCCTTGCCAGACAGAGTGGAAAAGCTTTTTGCTAAGATGTAGACGAGAAGCGTGGCTAAAGAAGCACTTATGGTACTCTGCAGAGCTAAGCATCGCTCCCGGACTTCTTTCGGCAGAAGGCGCACACCGCAGAGCACAGTGAGCGGCAGAATCGTCTTTGCGCGAAGAAGCAGCTTCTTCGTCTCCGGGAGCCGGAGAGAGCGGCAACTTCGCAAAGGTGATGAAACAAGCTGTACAACACTGCGATTGTGTGCGCAGCTTGCCAACTGAGAGAAAACAGTACCTGACCACTCTCCTGCCTTTTCTATTCACATGAACATTCGATTGCAAGCTGTTTTGGACAACTTTCTTTCTCTTCTTGCAAAACACTCGGCAGACCTCCGTGCAGCCTCTAGAACACGATGGGAGATGTTTTCTGTGCTGGCACAGTTTCTCCTTGCCAGACAGAGTGGAAAAGCTTTTTGCTAAGATGTAGACGAGAAGAGAGGCTAAAGAAGCAGGTATGGTGCTCTGCAGAGCTAAGCACCGCTCCCGTGCCTCTTTCGGCAGAAGGCGCACACCGCAGAGCACTGTGAGCGGCAGAATCGTCTTTGCGCGAAGAAGCAGCTTCTTCGTCTCCGGCAGCCGGAGAGAGCGGCAACTTCGCAAAGGTGATGAAACAAGCTGTACAACACTGCGATTGTGTGCGCAGCTTGCCAACTGAGAGAAAACAGTACCTGACCACTCTCCTGCCTTTTCGATTCACATGAACATTCGATTGCAAGCTGTTTTGGACAACTTTCTTTCTCTTCTTCCAAAACACTCGGCAGACCTCCGTGCAGCCTCTAGAACACGATGGGAGATGTTTTCTGTCCTGGCACAGTTTCTCCTTGCCAGACAGAGTGGAAAAGCTTTTTGCTAAGATGTAGACGAGAAGAGAGGCTAAAGAAGCAGGTACGGTGCTCTGCAGAGCTAAGCACCGCTCCCGGGCCTCCTTCGGCAGAAGGCGCACACCGCAGAGCACTGTGAGCGGCAGAATCGTCTTTGCGCGAAGAAGCAGCTTCTTCGTCTCCGGGAGCCGGAGAGAGCGGCAACTTCGCAAAGGTGATGAAACAAGCTGTACAACACTGCGATTGTGTGCGCAGCTTGCCAACTGAGAGAAAACAGTACCTGACCACTCTCCTGCCTTTTCTATTCACATGAACATTCGATTGCAAGCTGTTTTGGACAACTTTCTTTCTCTTCTTGCAAAACACTCGGCAGACCTCCGTGCAGCTTCTAGAACACGATGGGAGATGTTTTCTGTGCTGGCAAAGTTTCTCCTTGCCAGACAGAGTGGAAAAGCTTTTTGCTAAGATGTAGACGAGAAGAGAGGCTAAAGACGAAGGTACGGTGCTCTGCAGAGCTAAGCACCGCTCCCGGACCTCTTTCGGCAGAAGACGCACACTGCAGAGCACTGTGAGCGGCAGAATCGTCTTTGCGCGAAGAAGCAGCTTCTTCGTCTCCGGGAGCCGGAGAGAGCGGCAACTTCGCAAAGGTGATGAAACAAGCTGTACAACACTGCGATTGTGTGCGCAGCTTGCCAACTGAGAGAAAACAGTACCTGACCACTCTCCTGCCTTTTCTATTCACATGAACATTCGATTGGAAGCTGTTTTGGACAACTTTCTTTCTCTTCTTGCAAAACACTCGGCAGACCTCCGTGCAGCCTCTAGAACACGATGGGAGATGTTTTTTGTGCTGGCACAGTTTCTCCTTGCCAGACAGAGTGGAAAAGCTTTTTTCTAAGATGTAGACGAGAAGCGTGGCTAAAGAAGCACGTATGGTACTCTGCAGAGCTAAGCATCGCTCCCGGACTTCTTTCGGCAGAAGGCGCACACCGCAGAGCACAGTGAGCGGCAGAATCGTCTTTGCGCGAAGAAGCAGCTTCTTCGTCTCCGGGAGCCGGAGAGAGCGGCAACTTCGCAAAGGTGATGAAACAAGCTGTACAACACTGCGATTGTGTGCGCAGCTTGCCAAGTGAGAGAAAACAGTACCTGACCACTCTCCTGCCTTTTCTATTCACATGAACATTCGATTGCAAGCTGTTTTGGACAACTTTCTTTTTCTTCTTGCAAAACACTCGGCAGACCTCCGTGCAGCCTCTAGAACACGATGGGAGATGTTTTCTGTGCTGGCACAGTTTCTCCTTGCCAGACAGAGTGGAAAAGCTTTTTGCTAAGATGTAGACGAGAAGAGAGGCTAAAGAAGCAGGTATGGGTGCTCTGCAGAGCTAAGCACCGCTCCCGGGCCTCTTTCGGCAGAAGGCGCACACCGCAGAGCACTGTGAGCGGCAGAATCGTCTTTGCGCGAAGAAGCAGCTTCTTCGTCTCCGGGAGCCGGAGAGAGCGGCAACTTCGCAAAGGTGATGAAACAAGCTGTACAACACTGCGATTGTGTGCGCAGCTTGCCAACTGAGAGAAAACAGTACCTGACCACTCTCCTGCCTTTTCTATTTTTATGAACATTCGATTGCAAGCTGTTTTGGACAACTTTCTTTCTCTTCTTGCAAAACACTCGGCAGACCTCCGTGCAGCCTCTAGAACACGATGGGAGATGTTTTCTGTGCTGGCACAGTTTCTCCTTGCCAGACAGAGTGGAAAAGCTTTTTGCTAAGATGTAGACGAGAAGAGAGGCTAAAGATGAAGGTACGGTGCTCTGCAGAGCTAAGCACCGCTCCCGGACCTCTTTCTTCAGAAGACACACACTGCAGAGCACTGTGAGCGGCAGAATCGTCTTTGCGCGAAGAAGCAGCTTCTTCGTCTCCGGGAGCCGGAGAGAGCGGCAGCTTCGCAAAGGTGATGAAACAAGCTGTACAACACTGCGATTGTGTGCGCAGCTTGCCAAGTGAGAGAAAACAGTACCTGACCACTCTCCTGCCTTTTGTAATCACATGAACATTCGATTGTAAGCTGTTTTGGACAACTTTCTTTCTCTTCTTGCAAAACACTCGGCAGACCTCCGTGCAGCCTCTAGAACACGATGGGAGATGTTTTTTGTGCTGGCACAGTTTCTCCTTGCCAGACAGAGTGGAAAAGCTTTTTGCTAAGATGTAGACGAGAAGCGTGGTTAAAGAAGCACGTATGGTACTCTGCAGAGCTAAGCATCGCTCCCGGACTTCTTTCGGCAGAAGGCGCACACCGCAGAGCACAGTGAGCGGCAGAATCGTCTTTGCGCGAAGAAGCAGCTTCTTCGTCTCCGGGAGCCGGAGAGAGCGGCAACTTCGCAAAGGTGATGAAACAAGCTGTACAACACTGCGATTGTGTGCGCAGCTTGCCAAGTGAGAGAAAACAGTACCTGACCACTCTCCTGCCTTTTCTATTTTTATGAACATTCGATTGCAAGCTGTTTTGGACAACTTTCTTTCTCTTCTTGCAAAACACTCGGCAGACCTCCGTGCAGCCTCTAGAACACGATGGGAGATGTTTTCTGTGCTGGCACAGTTTCTCCTTGCCAGACAGAGTGGAAAAGCTTTTTGCTAAGATGTAGACGAGAAGAGAGGCTAAAGATGAAGGTACGGTGCTCTGCAGAGCTAAGCACCGCTCCCGGACCTCTTTCGGCAGAAGACACACACTGCAGAGCACTGTGAGCGGCAGAATCGTCTTTGCGCGAAGAAGCAGCTTCTTCGTCTCCGGGAGCCGGAGAGAGCGGCAGCTTCGCAAAGGTGATGAAACAAGCTGTACAACACTGCGATTGTGTGCGCAGCTTGCCAAGTGAGAGAAAACAGTACCTGACCACTCTCCTGCCTTTTGTAATCACATGAACATTCGATTGTAAGCTGTTTTGGACAACTTTCTTTCTCTTCTTGCAAAACACTCGGCAGACCTCCGTGCAGCCTCTAGAACACGATGGGAGATGTTTTTTGTGCTGGCACAGTTTCTCCTTGCCAGACAGAGTGGAAAAGCTTTTTGCTAAGATGTAGACGAGAAGCGTGGTTAAAGAAGCACGTATGGTACTCTGCAGAGCTAAGCATCGCTCCCGGACTTCTTTCGGCAGAAGGCGCACACCGCAGAGCACAGTGAGCGGCAGAATCGTCTTTGCGCGAAGAAGCAGCTTCTTCGTCTCCGGGAGCCGGAGAGAGCGGCAACTTTGCAAAGGTGATGAAACAAGCTGTACAACACTGCGATTGTGTGAGCAGCTTGCCAAGTGAGAGAAAACAGTACCTGACCACTCTCCTGCCTTTTCTATTCACATGAACATTCGATTGCAAGCTGTTTTGGACAACTTTCTTTTTCTTCTTGCAAAACACTCGGCAGACCTCCGTGCAGCCTCTAGAACACGATGGGAGATGTTTTCTGTGCTGGCACAGTTTCTCCTTGCCAGACAGAGTGGAAAAGCTTTTTGCTAAGATGTAGACGAGAAGAGAGGCTAAAGACGAAGGTACGGTGCTCTGCAGAGCTAAGCACCGCTCCCGTGCCTCTTTCGGCAGAAGGCGCACACCGCAGAGCACTGTGAGCGGCAGAATCGTCTTTGCGCGAAGAAGCAGCCTCTTCGTCTCCGGGAGCCGGAGAGAGCGGCAACTTCGCAAAGGTGATGAAACAAGCTGTACAACACTGCGATTGTGTGCGCAGCTTGCCAAGTGAGAGAAAACAGTACCTGACCACTCTCCTGCCTTTTCTATTCACATGAACATTCGATTGCAAGCTGTTTTGGACAACTTTCTTTCTCTTCTTGCAAAACACTCGGCAGACCTCCGTGCAGCCTCTAGAACACGATGGGAGATGTTTTTTGTGGTGGCACAGTTTCTCCTTGCCAGACAGAGTGGAAAAGCTTTTTGCTAAGATGTAGACGAGAAGAGAGGCTAAAGACGAAGGTACGGTGCTCTGCAGAGCTAAGCACAGCTCCCGGACGTCTTTCGGCAGAAGGCGCACACCGCAGAGCACTGTGAGCGGCAGAATCGTCTTTGCGCGAAGAAGCAGCTTCTTCGTCTCCGGGAGCCGGAGAGAGCGGCAACTTCGCAAAGGTGATGAAACAAGCTGTACAACACTGCGATTGTGTGAGCAGCTTGCCAAGTGAGAGAAAACAGTACCTGACCACTCTCCTGCCTTTTCTATTCACATGAACATTCGATTGCAAGCTGTTTTGGACAACTTTCTTTCTCTTCTTGCAAAACACTCGGCAGACCTCCGTGCAGCCTCTAGAACACGATGGGAGATGTTTTCTGTGCTGGCACAGTTTCTCCTTGCCAGACAGAGTGGAAAAGCTTTTTGCTAAGATGTAGACGAGAAGAGAGGCTAAAGACGAAGGTACGGTGCTCTGCAGAGCTAAGCACCGCTCCCGTGCCTCTTTCGGCAGAAGGCGCACACCGCAGAGCACTGTGAGCGGCAGAATCGTCTTTGCGCGAAGAAGCAGCTTCTTCGTCTCCGGCAGCCGGAGAGAGCGGCAACTTCGCAAAGGTGATGAAACAAGCTGTACAACACTGCGATTGTGTGCGCAGCTTGCCAACTGAGAGAAAACAGTACCTGACCACTCTCCTGCCTTTTCTATTCACATGAACATTCGATTGCAAGCTGTTTTGGACAACTTTCTTTCTCTTCTTGCAAAACACTCGGCAGACCTCCGTGCAGCCTCTAGAACACGATGGGAGATGTTTTCTGTGCTGGCACAGTTTCTCCTTGCCAGACAGAGTGGAAAAGCTTTTTGCTAAGATGTAGACGAGAAGAGAGGCTAAAGACGAAGGTACGGTGCTCTGCAGAGCTAAGCACCGCTCCCGGACCTCTTTCAGCAGAAGGCGCACACCGCAGAGCACTGTGAGCGGCAGAATCGTCTTTGCGCGAAGAAGCAGCTTCTTCGTCTCCGGGAGCCGGAGAGAGCGGCAACTTCGCAAAGGTGATGAAACAAGCTGTACAACACTGCGATTGTGTGCGCAGCTTGCCAAGTGAGAGAAAACAGTACCTGACCACTCTCCTGCCTTTTCTATTCACATGAACATTCGATTGCAAGCTGTTTTGGACAACTTTCTTTCTCTTCTTGCAAAACACTCGGCAGACCTCCGTGCAGCCTCTAGAACACGATGGGAGATGTTTTTTGTGCAGGCACAGTTTCTCCTTGCCAGACAGAGTGGAAAAGCTTTTTGCTAAGATGTAGACGAGAAGAGAGGCTAAAGATGAAGGTACGGTGCTCTGCAGAGCTAAGCACCGCTCCCGGACCTCTTTCGGCAGAAGACACACACTGCAGAGCACAGTGAGCGGCAGAATCGTCTTTGCGCGAAGAAGCAGCTTCTTCGTCTCCGGGAGCCGGAGAGAGCGGCAACTTGGCAAAGGTGATGAAACAAGCTGTACAACACTGCGATTGTGTGAGCAGCTTGTCAAGTGAGAGAAAACAGTACCTGACCACTCTCCTGCCTTTTCTATTCACATGAACATTCGATTGCAAGCTGTTTTGGACAACTTTCTTTTTCTTCTAGCAAAACACTCGGCAGACCTCCGTGCAGCCTCTAGAACGCGATGGGAGATGTTTTCTGTGCTGGCACAGTTTCTCCTTGCCAGACAGAGTGGAAAAGCTTTTTGCTAAGATGTAGACGAGAAGAGAGGCTAAAGAAGCAGGTATGGTACTCTGCAGAGCTAAGCATCGCTCCCGGACTTCTTTCGGCAGAAGGCGCACACCGCAGAGCACTGTGAGCGGCAGAATCGTCTTTGCGCGAAGAAGCAGCTTCTTCGTCTCCGGGAGCCGGAGAGAGCGGCAACTTTGCAAAGGTGATGAAACAAGCTGTAAAACACTGCGATTGTGTGAGCAGCTTGCCAAGTGAGAGAAAACAGTACCTGACCACTCTCCTGCCTTTTCTATTCACATGAACATTCGATTGCAAGCTGTTTTGGACAACTTTCTTTCTCTTCTTGCAAAACACTCGGCAGACCTCCGTGCAGCCTCTAGAACACGATGGGAGATGTTTTCTGTGCTGGCACAGTTTCTCCTTGCCAGACAGAGTGGAAAAGCTTTTTGCTAAGATGTAGACGAGAAGAGAGGCTAAAGACGAAGGTACGGTGCTCTGCAGAGCTAAGCACCGCTCCCGGACCTCTTTCAGCAGAAGGCGCACACCGCAGAGCACTGTGAGCGGCAGAATCGTCTTTGCGCGAAGAAGCAGCTTCTTCGTCTCCGGGAGCCGGAGAGAGCGGCAACTTCGCAAAGGTGATGAAACAAGCTGTACAACACTGCGATTGTGTGCGCAGCTTGCCAACTGAGAGAAAACAGTACCTGACCACTCTCCTGCCTTTTCTATTCATATGAACATTCGATTGCAAGCTGTTTTGGACAACTTTCTTTCTCTTCTTGCAAAACACTCGGCAGACCTCCGTGCAGCCTCTAGAACACGATGGGAGATGTTTTTTGTGCAGGCACAGTTTCTCCTTGCCAGACAGAGTGGAAAAGCTTTTTGCTAAGATGTAGACGAGAAGCGTGGCTAAAGATGAAGGTACGGTGCTCTGCAGAGCTAAGCACCGCTCCCGGACCTCTTTCGGCAGAAGACACACACTGCAGAGCACAGTGAGCGGCAGAATCGTCTTTGCGCGAAGAAGCAGCTTCTTCGTCTCCGGGAGCCGGAGAGAGCGGCAACTTGGCAAAGGTGATGAAACAAGCTGTACAACACTGCGATTGTGTGAGCAGCTTGTCAAGTGAGAGAAAACAGTACCTGACCACTCTCCTGCCTTTTCTATTCACATGAACATTCGATTGCAAGCTGTTTTGGACAACTTTCTTTTTCTTCTTGCAAAACACTCGGCAGACCTCCGTGCAGCCTCTAGAACGCGATGGGAGATGTTTTCTGTGCTGGCACAGTTTCTCCTTGCCAGACAGAGTGGAAAAGCTTTTTGCTAAGATGTAGACGAGAAGAGAGGCTAAAGAAGCAGGTATGGTACTCTGCAGAGCTAAGCATCGCTCCCGGACTTCTTTCGGCAGAAGGCGCACACCGCAGAGCACAGTGAGCGGCAGAATCGTCTTTGCGCGAAGAAGCAGCTTCTTCGTCTCCGGGAGCCGGAGAGAGCGGCAACTTTGCAAAGGTGATGAAACAAGCTGTAAAACACTGCGATTGTGTGAGCAGCTTGCCAAGTGAGAGAAAACAGTACCTGACCACTCTCCTGCCTTTTCTATTCACATGAACATTCGATTGCAAGCTGTTTTGGACAACTTTCTTTCTCTTCTTGCAAAACACTCGGCAGACCTCCGTGCAGCCTC
Source organism: Melozone crissalis (assembly GCF_028551555.1). Taxonomy (NCBI): domain Eukaryota; kingdom Metazoa; phylum Chordata; class Aves; order Passeriformes; family Passerellidae; genus Melozone; species Melozone crissalis. The sequence goes on from NW_026535823.1 coordinate 494,081, forward strand.
TAGAACACGATGGGAGATGTTTTCTGTGCTGGCACAGTTTCTCCTTGCCAGACAGAGTGGAAAAGCTTTTTGCTAAGATGTAGACGAGAAGAGAGGCTAAAGAAGCAGGTACGGTGCTCTGCAGAGCTAAGCACCGCTCCCGGGCCTCTTTCGGCAGAAGGCGCACACCGCAGAGCACTGTGAGCGGCAGAATCGTCTTTGCGCGAAGAAGCAGCTTCTTCGTCTCCGGGAGCCGGAGAGAGCGGCAACTTGGCAAAGGTGATGAAACAAGCTGTACAACACTGCGATTGTGTGCGCAGCTTGCCAACTGAGAGAAAACAGTACCTGACCACTCTCCTGCCTTTTCTATTCACATGAACATTCGATTGGAAGCTGTTTTGGACAACTTTCTTTCTCTTCTTGCAAAACACTCGGCAGACCTCCGTGCAGCCTCTAGAACACGATGGGAGATGTTTTCTGTGCTGGCACAGTTTCTCCTTGCCAGACAGAGTGGAAAAGCTTTTTGCTAAGATGTAGACGAGAAGAGAGGCTAAAGACGAAGGTACGGTGCTCTGCAGAGCTAAGCACCGCTCCCGGGCCTCTTTCGGCAGAAGGCGCACACCGCAGAGCACTGTGAGCGGCAGAATCGTCTTTGCGCGAAGAAGCAGCTTCTTCGTCTCCGGGAGCCGGAGAGAGCGGCAACTTCGCAAAGGTGATGAAACAAGCTGTACAACACTGCGATTGTGTGCGCAGCTTGCCAACTGAGAGAAAACAGTACCTGACCACTCTCCTGCCTTTTCGATTCACATGAACATTCGATTGCAAGCTGTTTTGGACAACTTTCTTTCTCTTCTTGCAAAACACTCGGCAGACCTCCGTGCAGCCTCTAGAACACGATGGGAGATGTTTTCTGTGCTGGCACAGTTTCTCCTTGCCAGACAGAGTGGAAAAGCTTTTTGCTAAGATGTAGACGAGAAGAGAGGCTAAAGACGAAGGTACGGTGCTCTGCAGAGCTAAGCACCGCTCCCGGACCTCTTTCAGCAGAAGGCGCACACCGCAGAGCACTGTGAGCGGCAGAATCGTCTTTGCGCGAAGAAGCAGCTTCTTCGTCTCCGGGAGCCGGAGAGAGCGGCAACTTCGCAAAGGTGATGAAACAAGCTGTACAACACTGCGATTGTGTGCGCAGCTTGCCAACTGAGAGAAAACAGTACCTGACCACTCTCCTGCCTTTTCTATTTTTATGAACATTCGATTGCAAGCTGTTTTGGACAACTTTCTTTCTCTTCTTGCAAAACACTCGGCAGACCTCCGTGCAGCCTCTAGAACACGATGGGAGATGTTTTCTGTGCTGGCACAGTTTCTCCTTGCCAGACAGAGTGGAAAAGCTTTTTGCTAAGATGTAGACGAGAAGAGAGGCTAAAGATGAAGGTACGGTGCTCTGCAGAGCTAAGCACCGCTCCCGGGCCTCTTTTGGCAGAAGACACACACTGCAGAGCACTGTGAGCGGCAGAATCGTCTTTGCGCAAAGAAGCAGCTTCTTCGTCTCCGGGAGCCGGAGAGAGCGGCAGCTTCGCAAAGGTGATGAAACAAGCTGTACAACACTGCGATTGTGTGCGCAGCTTGCCAAGTGAGAGAAAACAGTACCTGACCACTCTCCTGCCTTTTGTAATCACATGAACATTCGATTGTAAGCTGTTTTGGAGAACTTTCTTTCTCTTCTTGCAAAACACTCGGCAGACCTCCGTGCAGCCTCTAGAACACGATGGGAGATGTTTTTTGTGCTGGCACAGTTTCTCCTTGCCAGACAGAGTGGAAAAGCTTTTTGCTAAGATGTAGACGAGAAGCGTGGTTAAAGAAGCACGTATGGTACTCTGCAGAGCTAAGCATCGCTCCCGGACTTCTTTCGGCAGAAGGCGCACACCGCAGAGCACAGTGAGCGGCAGAATCGTCTTTGCGCGAAGAAGCAGCTTCTTCGTCTCCGGGAGGCGGAGAGAGCGGCAACTTTGCAAAGGTGATGAAACAAGCTGTACGACACTGCGATTGTGTGAGCAGCTTGCCAAGTGAGAGAAAACAGTACCTGAACACTCTCCTGCCTTTTCTATTCACATGAACATTCGATTGCAAGCTGTTTTGGACAACTTTCTTTTTCTTATTGCAAAACACTCGGCAGACCTCCGTGCAGCCTCTAGAACACGATGGGAGATGTTTTCTGTGCTGGCACAGTTTCTCCTTGCCAGACAGAGTGGAAAAGCTTTTTGCTAAGATGTAGACGAGAAGAGAGGCTAAAGACGAAGGTACGGTGCTCTGCAGAGCTAAGCACAGCTCCCGTGCCTCTTTCGGCAGAAGGCGCACACCGCAGAGCACTGTGAGCGGCAGAATCGTCTTTGCGCGAAGAAGCAGCCTCTTCGTCTCCGGGAGCCGGAGAGAGCGGCAACTTCGCAAAGGTGATGAAACAAGCTGTACAACACTGCGATTGTGTGCGCAGCTTGCCAAGTGAGAGAAAACAGTACCTGACCACTCTCCTGCCTTTTCTATTCACATGAACATTCGATTGCAAGCTGTTTTGGACAACTTTCTTTTTCTTCTTGCAAAACACTCGGCAGACCTCCGTGCAGCCTCTAGAACACGATGGGAGATGTTTTCTGTGCTGGCACAGTTTCTCCTTGCCAGACAGAGTGGAAAAGCTTTTTGCTAAGATGTAGACGAGAAGAGAGGCTAAAGACGAAGGTACGGTGCTCTGCAGAGCTAAGCACAGCTCCCGTGCCTCTTTCGGCAGAAGGCGCACACCGCAGAGCACTGTGAGCGGCAGAATCGTCTTTGCGCGAAGAAGCAGCCTCTTCGTCTCCGGGAGCCGGAGAGAGCGGCAACTTCGCAAAGGTGATGAAACAAGCTGTACAACACTGCGATTGTGTGCGCAGCTTGCCAACTGAGAGAAAACAGTACCTGACCACTCTCCTGCCTTTTCTATTCACATGAACATTCGATTGCAAGCTGTTTTGGACAACTTTCTTTCTCTTCTTGCAAAACACTCGGCAGACCTCCGTGCAGCCTCTAGAACACGATGGGAGATGTTTTCTGTGCTGGCACAGTTTCTCCTTGCCAGACAGAGTGGAAAAGCTTTTTGCTAAGATGTAGACGAGAAGAGAGGCTAAAGACGAAGGTACGGTGCTCTGCAGAGCTAAGCACAGCTCCCGGACGTCTTTCGGCAGAAGGCGCACACCGCAGAGCACTGTGAGCGGCAGAATCGTCTTTGCGCGAAGAAGCAGCTTCTTCGTCTCCGGGAGCCGGAGAGAGCGGCAACTTCGCAAAGGTGATGAAACAAGCTGTACAACACTGCGATTGTGTGCGCAGCTTGCCAAGTGAGAGAAAACAGTACCTGACCACTCTCCTGCCTTTTCTATTCACATGAACATTCGATTGCAAGCTGTTTTGGACAACTTTCTTTCTCTTCTTGCAAAACACTCGGCAGACCTCCGTGCAGCCTCTAGAACACGATGGGAGATGTTTTCTGTGCTGGCACAGTTTCTCCTTGCCAGACAGAGTGGAAAAGCTTTTTGCTAAGATGTAGACGAGAAGAGAGGCTAAAGACGAAGGTACGGTGCTCTGCAGAGCTAAGCACCGCTCCCGTGCCTCTTTCGGCAGAAGGCGCACACCGCAGAGCACTGTGAGCGGCAGAATCGTCTTTGCGCGAAGAAGCAGCTTCTTCGTCTCCGGGAGCCGGAGAGAGCGGCAACTTCGCAAAGGTGATGAAACAAGCTGTACAACACTGCGATTGTGTGCGCAGCTTGCCAACTGAGAGAAAACAGTACCTGACCACTCTCCTGCCTTTTCGATTCACATGAACATTCGATTGCAAGCTGTTTTGGACAACTTTCTTTCTCTTCTTGCAAAACACTCGGCAGACCTCCGTGCAGCCTCTAGAACACGATGGGAGATGTTTTCTGTGCTGGCACAGTTTCTCCTTGCCAGACAGAGTGGAAAAGCTTTTTGCTAAGATGTAGACGAGAAGAGAGGCTAAAGACGAAGGTACGGTGCTCTGCAGAGCTAAGCACCGCTCCCGGACCTCTTTCAGCAGAAGGCGCACACCGCAGAGCACTGTGAGCGGCAGAATCGTCTTTGCGCGAAGAAGCAGCTTCTTCGTCTCCGGGAGCCGGAGAGAGCGGCAACTTCGCAAAGGTGATGAAACAAGCTGTACAACACTGCGATTGTGTGCGCAGCTTGCCAAGTGAGAGAAAACAGTACCTGACCACTCTCCTGCCTTTTCTATTCACATGAACATTCGATTGCAAGCTGTTTTGGACAACTTTCTTTCTCTTCTTGCAAAACACTCGGCAGACCTGCGTGCAGCCTCTAGAACACGATGGGAGATGTTTTTTGTGCTGGCACAGTTTCTCCTTGCCAGACAGAGTGGAAAAGCTTTTTGCTAAGATGTAGACGAGAAGAGAGGCTAAAGATGAAGGTACGGTGCTCTGCAGAGCTGAGCACCGCTCCCGGACCTCTTTCGGCAGAAGACACACACTGCAGAGCACAGTGAGCGGCAGAATCGTCTTTGCGCGAAGAAGCAGCTTTTTCGTCTCCGGGAGCCGGAGAGAGCGGCAACTTGGCAAAGGTGATGAAACAAGCTGTACAACACTGCGATTGTGTGAGCAGCTTGTCAAGTGAGAGAAAACAGTACCTGACCACTCTCCTGCCTTTTCTATTCACATGAACATTCGATTGCAAGCTGTTTTGGACAACTTTCTTTTTCTTCTTGCACAACACTCGGCAGACCTCCGTGCAGCCTCTAGAACACGATGGGAGATGTTTTCTGTGCTGGCACAGTTTCTCCTTGCCAGACAGAGTGGAAAAGCTTTTTGCTAAGATGTAGACGAGAAGAGAGGCTAAAGAAGCAGGTATGGTACTCTGCAGAGCTAAGCATCGCTCCCGGACTTCTTTCGGCAGAAGGCGCACACCGCAGAGCACAGTGAGCGGCAGAATCGTCTTTGCGCGAAGAAGCAGCTTCTTCGTCTCCGGGAGCCGGAGAGAGCGGCAACTTCGCAAAGGTGATGAAACAAGCTGTACAACACTGCGATTGTGTGCGCAGCTTGCCAACTGAGAGAAAACAGTACCTGACCACTCTCCTGCCTTTTCTATTCACATGAACATTCGATTGCAAGCTGTTTTGGACAACTTTCTTTCTCTTCTTGCAAAACACTCGGCAGACCTCCGTGCAGCCTCTAGAACACGATGGGAGATGTTTTCTGTGCTGGCACAGTTTCTCCTTGCCAGACAGAGTGGAAAAGCTTTTTGCTAAGATGTAGACGAGAAGAGAGGCTAAAGACGAAGGTACGGTGCTCTGCAGAGCTAAGCACCGCTCCCGGGCCTCTTTCGGCAGAAGGCGCACACCGCAGAGCACTGTGAGCGGCAGAATCGTCTTTGCGCGAAGAAGCAGCTTCTTCGTCTCCGGGAGCCGGAGAGAGCGGCAACTTCGCAAAGGTGATGAAACAAGCTGTACAACACTGCGATTGTGTGAGCAGCTTGCCAACTGAGAGAAAACAGTACCTGACCACTCTCCTGCCTTTTCGATTCACATGAACATTCGATTGCAAGCTGTTTTGGACAACTTTCTTTCTCTTCTTGCAAAACACTCGGCAGACCTCCGTGCAGCCTCTAGAACACGATGGGAGATGTTTTCTGTGCTGGCACAGTTTCTCCTTGCCAGACAGAGTGGAAAAGCTTTTTGCAAAGATGTAGACGAGAAGAGAGGCTAAAGACGAAGGTACGGTGCTCTGCAGAGCTAAGCACCGCTCCCGGACCTCTTTCAGCAGAAGGCGCACACCGCAGAGCACTGTGAGCGGCAGAATCGTCTTTGCGCGAAGAAGCAGCTTCTTCGTCTCCGGGAGCCGGAGAGAGCGGCAACTTCGCAAAGGTGATGAAACAAGCTGTACAACACTGCGATTGTGTGCGCAGCTTGCCAACTGAGAGAAAACAGTACCTGACCACTCTCCTGCCTTTTCTATTCACAGGAACATTCGATTGCAAGCTGTTTTGGACAACTTTCTTTCTCTTCTTGCAAAACACTCGGCAGACATCCGTGCAGCCTCTAGAACACGATGGGAGATGTTTTCTGTGCTGGCACAGTTTCTCCTTGCCAGACAGAGTGGAAAAGCTTTTTGCTAAGATGTAGACGAGAAGAGAGGCTAAAGACGAAGGTACGGTGCTCTGCAGAGCTAAGCACCGCTCCCGTGCGTCTTTCGGCAGAAGGCGCACACCGCAGAGCACTGTAAGCGGCAGAATCGTCTTTGCGCGAAGAAGCAGCTTCTTCGTCTCCGGGAGGCGGAGAGAGCGGCAACTTCGCAAAGGTGATGAAACAAGCTGTACAACACTGCGATTGTGTGCGCAGCTTGCCAACTGAGAGAAAACAGTACCTGACCACTCTCCTGCCTTTTCGATTCACATGAACATTCGATTGCAAGCTGTTTTGGACAACTTTCTTTCTCTTCTTGCAAAACACTCGGCAGACCTCCGTGCAGCCTCTAGAACACGATGGGAGATGTTTTCTGTGCTGGCACAGTTTCTCCTTGCCAGACAGAGTGGAAAAGCTTTTTGCAAAGATGTAGACGAGAAGAGAGGCTAAAGACGAAGGTACGGTGCTCTGCAGAGCTAAGCACCACTCCCGGACCTCTTTCGGCAGAAGGCGCACACCGCAGAGCACTGTGAGCGGCAGAATCGTCTTTGCGCGAAGAAGCAGCTTCTTCGTCTCCGGGAGCCGGAGAGAGCGGCAACTTCGCAAAGGTGATGAAACAAGCTGTACAACACTGCGATTGTGTGCGCAGCTTGCCAACTGAGAGAAAACAGTACCTGACCACTCTCCTGCCTTTTCTATTCACATGAACATTCGATTGCAAGCTGTTTTGGACAACTTTCTTTCTCTTCTTGCAAAATACTCGGCAGACCTCCGTGCAGCCTCTAGAACACGATGGGAGATGTTTTCTGTGCTGGCACAGTTTCTCCATGCCAGACAGAGTGGAAAAGCTTTTTGCTAAGATGTAGACGAGAAGAGAGGCTAAAGACGAAGGTACGGTGCTCTGCAGAGCTAAGCACCGCTCCCGGACCTCTTTGGGCAGAAGGCGCACACCGCAGAGCACTGTGAGCGGCAGAATCGTCTTTGCGCGAAGAAGCAGCTTCTTCGTCTCCGGGAGCCGGAGAGAGCGGCAACTTCGCAAAGGTGATGAAACAAGCTGTACAACACTGCGATTGTGTGCGCAGCTTGCCAACTGAGAGAAAACAGTACCTGACCACTCTCCTGCCTTTTCTATTCATATGAACATTCGATTGCAAGCTGTTTTGGACAACTTTCTTTCTCTTCTTGCAAAACACTCGGCAGACCTCCGTGCAGCCTCTAGAACACGATGGGAGATGTTTTCTGTGCTGGCACAGTTTCTCCTTGCCAGACAGAGTGGAAAAGCTTTTTGCTAAGATGTAGACGAGAAGAGAGGCTAAAGACGAAGGTACGGTGCTCTGCAGAGCTAAGCACCGCTCTCGGACCTCTTTCGGTAGAAGACACACACTGCAGAGCACTGTGAGCGGCAGAATCGTCTTTGCGCGAAGAAGCAGCTTCTTCGTCTCCGGGAGCCGGAGAGAGCGGCAACTTCGCAAAGGTGATGAAACAAGCTGTACAACACTGCGATTGTGTGCGCAGCTTGCCAACTGAGAGAAAACAGTACCTGACCACTCTCCTGCCTTTTCTATTCACATGAACATTCGATTGCAAGCTGTTTTGGACAACTTTCTTTCTCTTCTTGCAAAACACTCGGCAGACCTCCGTGCAGCCTCTAGAACACGATGGGAGATGTTTTCTGTGCTGGCACAGTTTCTCCTTGCCAGACAGAGTGGAAAAGCTTTTTGCTAAGATGTAGACGAGAAGAGAGGCTAAAGACGAAGGTACGGTGCTCTGCAGAGCTAAGCACCGCTCCCGGACCTCTTTGGGCAGAAGGCACACACCGCAGAGCACAGTGAGCGGCAGAATCGTCTTTGCGCGAAGAAGCAGCTTCTTCGTCTCCGGGAGCCGGAGAGAGCGGCAACTTGGCAAAGGTGATGAAACAAGCTGTACAACACTGCGATTGTGTGAGCAGCTTGTCAAGTGAGAGAAAACAGTACCTGACCACTCTCCTGCCTTTTCTATTCACATGAACATTCGATTGCAAGCTGTTTTGGACAACTTTCTTTTTCTTCTTGCAAAACACTCGGCAGACCTCCGTGCAGCCTCTAGAACACGATGGGAGATGTTTTCTGTGCTGGCACAGTTTCTCCTTGCCAGACAGAGTGGAAAAGATTTTTGCTAAGATGTAGACGAGAAGAGAGGCTAAAGAAGCAGGTATGGTACTCTGCAGAGCTAAGCATCGCTCCCGGACTTCTTTCGGCAGAAGGCGCACACCGCAGAGCACAGTGAGCGGCAGAATCGTCTTTGCGCGAAGAAGCAGCTTCTTCGTCTCCGGGAGCCGGAGAGAGCGGCAACTTTGCAAAGGTGATGAAACATGCTGTACAACACTGCGATTGTGTGAGCAGCTTGCCAAGTGAGAGAAAACAGTACCTGACCACTCTCCTGCCTTTTCTATTCACATGAACATTCGATTGCAAGCTGTTTTGGACAACTTTCTTTTTCTTCTTGCAAAACACTCGGCAGACCTCCGTGCAGCCTCTAGAACACGATGGGAGATGTTTTCTGTGCTGGCACAGTTTCTCCTTGCCAGACAGAGTGGAAAAGCTTTTTGCTAAGATGTAGACGAGAAGAGAGGCTAAAGAAGCAGGTGTGGTGCTCTGCAGAGCTAAGCACCGCTCCCGGGCCTCTTTCGGCAGAAGGCGCACACCACAGAGCACTGTGAGCGGCAGAATCGTCTTTGCGCGAAGAAGCAGCTTCTTCGTCTCCGGCAGCCGGAGAGAGCGGCAACTTCGCAAAGGTGATGAAACAAGCTGTACAACACTGCGATTGTGTGCGCAGCTTGCCAACTGAGAGAAAACAGTACCTGACCACTCTCCTGCCTTTTCTATTCACATGAACATTCGATTGCAAGCTGTTTTGGACAACTTTCTTTCTCTTCTTGCAAAACACTCGGCAGACCTCCGTGCAGCCTCTAGAACACGATGGGAGATGTTTTCTGTGCTGGCACAGTTTCTCCTTGCCAGACAGAGTGGAAAAGCTTTTAGCTAAGATGTAGACGAGAAGAGAGGCTAAAGACGAAGGTACGGTGCTCTGCAGAGCTAAGCACCGCTCCCGGGCCTCTTTCGGCAGAAGGCGCACACCGCAGAGCACTGTGAGCGGCAGAATCGTCTTTGCGCGAAGAAGCAGCTTCTTCGTCTCCGGGAGCCGGAGAGAGCGGCAACTTCGCAAAGGTGATGAAACAAGCTGTACAACACTGCGATTGTGTGCGCAGCTTGCCAACTGAGAGAAAACAGTACCTGACCACTCTCCTGCCTTTTCGATTCACATGAACATTCGATTGCAAGCTGTTTTGGACAACTTTCTTTCTCTTCTTGCAAAACACTCGGCAGACCTCCGTGCAGCCTCTAGAACACGATGGGAGATGTTTTCTGTGCTGGCACAGTTTCTCCTTGCCAGACAGAGTGGAAAAGCTTTTTGCTAAGATGTAGACGAGAAGAGAGGCTAAAGACGAAGGTACGGTGCTCTGCAGAGCTAAGCACCGCTCCTGGACCTCTTTCAGCAGAAGGCGCACACCACAGAGCACTGTGAGCGGCAGAATCGTCTTTGCGCGAAGAAGCAGCTTCTTCGTCTCCGGGAGCCGGAGAGAGCGGCAACTTCGCAAAGGTGATGAAACAAGCTGTACAACACTGCGATTGTGTGCGCAGCTTGCCAACTGAGAGAAAACAGTACCTGACCACTCTCCTGCCTTTTCTATTTTTATGAACATTCGATTGCAAGCTGTTTTGGACAACTTTCTTTCTCTTCTTGCAAAACACTCGGCAGACCTCCGTGCAGCCTCTAGAACACGATGGGAGATGTTTTCTGTGCTGGCACAGTTTCTCCTTGCCAGACAGAGTGGAAAAGCTTTTTGCTAAGATGTAGACGAGAAGAGAGGCTAAAGATGAAGGTACGGTGCTCTGCAGAGCTAAGCACCGCTCCCGGACCTCTTTCGGCAGAAGACGCACACTGCAGAGCACTGTGAGCGGCAGAATCGTCTTTGCGCGAAGAAGCAGCTTCTTCGTCTCCGGGAGCCGGAGAGAGCGGCAGCTTCGCAAAGGTGATGAAACAAGCTGTACAACACTGCGATTGTGTGCGCAGCTTGCCAAGTGAGAGAAAACAGTACCTGACCACTCTCCTGCCTTTTGTAATCACATGAACATTCGATTGTAAGCTGTTTTGGACAACTTTCTTTCTCTTCTTGCAAAACACTCGGCAGACCTCCGTGCAGCCTCTAGAACACGATGGGAGATGTTTTTTGTGCTGGCACAGTTTCTCCTTGCCAGACAGAGTGGAAAAGCTTTTTGCTAAGATGTAGACGAGAAGCGTGGTTAAAGAAGCACGTATGGTACTCTGCAGAGCTAAGCATCGCTCCCGGACTTCTTTCGGCAGAAGGCGCACACCGCAGAGCACAGTGAGCGGCAGAATCGTCTTTGCGCGAAGAAGCAGCTTCTTCGTCTCCGGGAGCCGGAGAGAGCGGCAACTTTGCAAAGGTGATGAAACAAGCTGTACAACACTGCGATTGTGTGCGCAGCTTGCCAACTGAGAGAAAACAGTACCTGACCACTCTCCTGCCTTTTCTATTCACAGGAACATTCGATTGGAAGCTGTTTTGGACAACTTTCTTTCTCTTCTTGCAAAACACTCGGCAGACCTCCGTGCAGCCTCTAGAACACGATGGGAGATGTTTTCTGTGCTGGCACAGTTTCTCCTTGCCAGACAGAGTGGAAAAGTTTTTGCTAAGATGTAGACGAGAAGAGAGGCTAAAGACGAAGGTACGGTGCTCTGCAGAGCTAAGCACCGCTCCCGGGCCTCTTTCGGCAGAAGGCGCACACCGCAGAGCACTGTGAGCGGCAGAATCGTCTTTGCGCGAAGAAGCAGCTTCTTCGTCTCCGGGAGGCGGAGAGAGCGGCAACTTCGCAAAGGTGATGAAACAAGCTGTACAACACTGCGATTGTGTGCGCAGCTTGCCAACTGAGAGAAAACAGTACCTGACCACTCTCCTGCCTTTTCGATTCACATGAACATTCGATTGCAAGCTGTTTTGGACAACTTTCTTTCTCTTCTTGCAAAACACTCGGCAGACCTCCGTGCAGCCTCTAGAACACGATGGGAGATGTTTTCTGTGCTGGCACAGTTTCTCCTTGCCAGACAGAGTGGAAAAGATTTTTGCAAAGATGTAGACGAGAAGAGAGGCTAAAGACGAAGGTACGGTGCTCTGCAGAGCTAAGCACCACTCCCGGACCTCTTTCGGCAGAAGGCGCACACCGCAGAGCACTGTGAGCGGCAGAATCGTCTTTGCGCGAAGAAGCAGCTTCTTCGTCTCCGGGAGCCGGAGAGAGCGGCAACTTCGCAAAGGTGATGAAACAAGCTGTACAACACTGCGATTGTGTGCGCAGCTTGCCAACTGAGAGAAAACAGTACCTGACCACTCTCCTGCCTTTTCTATTCACATGAACATTCGATTGCAAGCTGTTTTGGACAACTTTCTTTCTCTTCTTGCAAAATACTCGGCAGACCACCGTGCAGCCTCTAGAACACGATGGGAGATGTTTTCTGTGCTGGCACAGTTTCTCCATGCCAGACAGAGTGGAAAAGCTTTTTGCTAAGATGTAGACGAGAAGAGAGGCTAAAGACGAAGGTACGGTGCTCTGCAGAGCTAAGCACCGCTCCCGGACCTCTTTGGGCAGAAGGCGCACACCGCAGAGCACTGTGAGCGGCAGAATCGTCTTTGCGCGAAGAAGCAGCTTCTTCGTCTCCGGGAGCCGGAGAGAGCGGCAACTTCGCAAAGGTGATGAAACAAGCTGTACAACACTGCGATTGTGTGCGCAGCTTGCCAACTGAGAGAAAACAGTACCTGACGACTCTCCTGCCTTTTCTATTCATATGAACATTCGATTGCAAGCTGTTTTGGACAACTTTCTTTCTCTTCTTGCAAAACACTCGGCAGACCTCCGTGCAGCCTCTAGAACACGATGGGAGATGTTTTCTGTGCTGGCACAGTTTCTCCATGCCAGACAGAGTGGAAAAGCTTTTTGCTAAGATGTAGACGAGAAGAGAGGCTAAAGACGAAGGTACGGTGCTCTGCAGAGCTAAGCACCGCTCCCGGACCTCTTTCAGCAGAAGGCGCACACCGCAGAGCACTGTGAGCGGCAGAATCGTCTTTGCGCGAAGAAGCAGCTTCTTCGTCTCCGGGAGCCGGAGAGAGCGGCAACTTCGCAAAGGTGATGAAACAAGCTGTACAACACTGCGATTGTGTGCGCAGCTTGCCAACTGAGAGAAAACAGTACCTGACCACTCTCCTGCCTTTTCTATTCATATGAACATTCGATTGCAAGCTGTTTTGGACAACTTTCTTTCTCTTCTTGCAAAACACTCGGCAGACCTCCGTGCAGCCTCTAGAACACGATGGGAGATGTTTTCTGTGCTGGCACAGTTTCTCCTTGCCAGACAGAGTGGAAAAGCTTTTTGCTAAGATGTAGACGAGAAGAGAGGCTAAAGACGAAGGTACGGTGCTCTGCAGAGCTAAGCACCGCTCTCGGACCTCTTTCGGCAGAAGACACACACTGCAGAGCACTGTGAGCGGCAGAATCGTCTTTGCGCGAAGAAGCAGCTTCTTCGTCTCCGGCAGCCGGAGAGAGCGGCAGCTTCGCAAAGGTGATGAAACAAGCTGTACAACACTGCGATTGTGTGCGCAGCTTGCCAAGTGAGAGAAAACAGTACCTGACCACTCTCCTGCCTTTTCTATTCACATGAACATTCGATTGCAAGCTGTTTTGGACAACTTTCTTTCTCTTCTTGCAAAACACTCGGCAGACCTCCGTGCAGCTTCTAGAACACGATGGGAGATGTTTTTTCTGCTGGCACAGTTTCTCCTTGCCAGACAGAGTGGAAAAGCTTTTTGCTAAGATGTAGACGAGAAGAGAGGCTAAAGACGAAGGTACGGTGCTCTGCAGAGCTAAGCACCGCTCCCGGGCCTCTTTCGGCAGAAGGCGCACACCGCAGAGCACTGTGAGCGGCAGAATCGTCTTTGCGCGAAGAAGCAGCTTCTTCGTCTCCGGCAGCCAGAGAGAGCGGCAGCTTCGCAAAGGTGATGAAACAAGCTGTACAACACTGCGATTGTGTGCGCAGCTTGCCAACTGAGAGAAAACAGTACCTGACCACTCTCCTGCCTTTTCTATTCACATGAACATTCGATTGCAAGCTGTTTTGGACAACTTTCTTTCTCTTCTTGCAAAACACTCGGCAGACCTCCGTGCAGCCTCTAGAACACGATGGGAGATGTTTTCTGTGCTGGCACAGTTTCTCCTTGCCAGACAGAGTGGAAAAGCTTTTTGCTAAGATGTAGACGAGAAGAGAGGCTAAAGACGAAGGTACGGTGCTCTGCAGAGCTAAGCACCGCTCCCGGACCTCTTTGGGCAGAAGGCGCACACCGCAGAGCACAGTGAGCGGCAGAATCGTCTTTGCGCGAAGAAGCAGCTTCTTCGTCTCCGGGAGCCGGAGAGAGCGGCAACTTGGCAAAGGTGATGAAACAAGCTGTACAACACTGCGATTGTGTGAAGAGCTTGTCAAGTGAGAGAAAACAGTACCTGACCACTCTCCTGCCTTTTCTATTCACATGAACATTCGATTGCAAGCTGTTTTGGACAACTTTCTTTTTCTTCTTGCAAAACACTCGGCAGACCTCCGTGCAGCCTCTAGAACACGATGGGAGATGTTTTCTGTGCTGGCACAGTTTCTCCTTGCCAGACAGAGTGGAAAAGCTTTTTGCTAAGATGTAGACGAGAAGAGAGGCTAAAGAAGCAGGTATGGTACTCTGCAGAGCTAAGCATCGCTCCCGGACTTCTTTCGGCAGAAGGCGCACACCGCAGAGCACAGTGAGCGGCAGAATCGTCTTTGCGCGAAGAAGCAGCTTCTTCGTCTCCGGGAGCCGGAGAGAGCGGCAACTTTGCAAAGGTGATGAAACAAGCTGTACAACACTGCGATTGTGTGAGCAGCTTGCCAAGTGAGAGAAAACAGTACCTGACCACTCTCCTGCCTTTTCTATTCACATGAACATTCGATTGCAAGCTGTTTTGGACAACTTTCTTTTTCTTCTTGCAAAACACTCGGCAGACCTCCGTGCAGCCTCTAGAACACGATGGGAGATGTTTTCTGTGCTGGCACAGTTTCTCCTTGCCAGACAGAGTGGAAAAGCTTTTTGCTAAGATGTAGACGAGAAGAGAGGCTAAAGAAGCAGGTGTGGTGCTCTGCAGAGCTAAGCACCGCTCCCGGGCCTCTTTCGGCAGAAGGCGCACACCGCAGAGCACTGTGAGCGGCAGAATCGTCTTTGCGCGAAGAAGCAGCTTCTTCGTCTCCGGCAGCCGGAGAGAGCGGCAACTTCGCAAAGGTGATGAAACAAGCTGTACAACACTGCGATTGTGTGCGCAGCTTGCCAACTGAGAGAAAACAGTACCTGACCACTCTCCTGCCTTTTCTATTCACATGAACATTCGATTGCAAGCTGTTTTGGACAACTTTCTTTCTCTTCTTGCAAAACACTCGGCAGACCTCCGTGCAGCCTCTAGAACACGATGGGAGATGTTTTCTGTGCTGGCACAGTTTCTCCTTGCCAGACAGAGTGGAAAAGCTTTTTGCAAAGATGTAGACGAGAAGAGAGGCTAAAGACGAAGGTACGGTGCTCTGCAGAGCTAAGCACCGCTCCTGGACCTCTTTCAGCAGAAGGCGCACACCACAGAGCACTCTGAGCGGCAGAATCGTCTTTGCGCGAAGAAGCAGCTTCTTCGTCTCCGGGAGCCGGAGAGAGCGGCAACTTCGCAAAGGTGATGAAACAAGCTGTACAACACTGCGATTGTGTGCGCAGCTTGCCAACTGAGAGTAAACAGTACCTGACCACTCTCCTGCCTTTTCTATTTTTATGAACATTCGATTGCAAGCTGTTTTGGACAACTTTCTTTCTCTTCTTGCAAAACACTCGGCAGACCTCCGTGCAGCCTCTAGAACACGATGGGAGATGTTTTCTGTGCTGGCAGAGTTTCTCCTTGCCAGACAGAGTGGAAAAGCTTTTTGCTAAGATGTAGACGAGAAGAGAGGCTAAAGATGAAGGTACGGTGCTCTGCAGAGCTAAGCACCGCTCCCGGACCTCTTTCGGCAGAAGACGCACACTGCAGAGCACTGTGAGCGGCAGAATCGTCTTTGCGCGAAGAAGCAGCTTCTTCGTCTCCGGGAGCCGGAGAGAGCGGCAGCTTCGCAAAGGTGATGAAACAAGCTGTACAACACTGCGATTGTGTGCGCAGCTTGCCAACTGAGAGAAAACAGTACCTGACCACTCTCCTGCCTTTTGTAATCACATGAACATTCGATTGTAAGCTGTTTTGGACAACTTTCTTTCTCTTCTTGCAAAACACTCGGCAGACCTCCGTGCAGCCTCTAGAACACGATGGGAGATGTTTTTTGTGCTGGCACAGTTTCTCCTTGCCAGACAGAGTGGAAAAGCTTTTTGCTAAGATGTAGACGAGAAGCGTGGTTAAAGAAGCACGTATGGTACTCTGCAGAGCTAAGCATCGCTCCCGGACTTCTTTCGGCAGAAGGCGCACACCGCAGAGCACAGTGAGCGGCAGAATCGTCTTTGCGCGAAGAAGCAGCTTCTTCGTCTCCGGGAGCCGGAGAGAGCGGCAACTTTGCAAAGGTGATGAAACAAGCTGTACAACACTGCGATTGTGTGAGCAGCGCTCCAAGTGAGAGAAAACAGTACCTGACCACTCTCCTGCCTTTTCTATTCACATGAACATTCGATTGCAAGCTGTTTTGGACAACTTTCTTTTTCTTCTTGCAAAACACTCGGCAGACCTCCGTGCAGCCTCTAGAACACGATGGGAGATGTTTTCTGTGCTGGCACAGTTTCTCCTTGCCAGACAGAGTGGAAAAGCTTTTTGCTAAGATGTAGACGAGAAGAGAGGCTAAAGACGAAGGTACGGTGCTCTGCAGAGCTAAGCACAGCTCCCGTGCCTCTTTCGGCAGAAGGCGCACACCGCAGAGCACTGTGAGCGGCAGAATCGTCTTTGCGCGAAGAAGCAGCCTCTTCGTCTCCGGGAGCCGGAGAGAGCGGCAACTTCGCAAAGGTGATGAAACAAGCTGTACAACACTGCGATTGTGTGCGCAGCTTGCCAACTGAGAGAAAACAGTACCTGACCACTCTCCTGCCTTTTGTAATCACATGAACATTCGATTGCAAGCTGTTTTGGACAACTTTCTTTCTCTTCTTGCAAAACACTCGGCAGACCTCCGTGCAGCCTCTAGAACACGATGGGAGATGTTTTTTGTGCTGGCACAGTTTCTCCTTGCCAGACAGAGTGGAAAAGCTTTTTGCTAAGATGTAGACGAGAAGAGAGGCTAAAGACGAAGGTACGGTGCTCTGCAGAGCTAAGCACAGCTCCCGGACGTCTTTCGGCAGAAGGCGCACACCGCAGAGCACAGTGATCGGCAGAATCGTCTTTGCGCGAAGAAGCAGCTTCTTCGTCTCCGGGAGCCGGAGAGAGCGGCAACTTCGCAAAGGTGATGAAACAAGCTGTACAACACTGCGATTGTGTGCGCAGCTTGCCAACTGAGAGAAAACAGTACCTGACCACTCTCCTGCCTTTTCTATTCACATGAACATTCGATTGCAAGCTGTTTTGGACAACTTTCTTTCTCTTCTTGCAAAACACTCGGCAGACCTCCGTGCAGCTTCTAGAACACGATGGGAGATGTTTTCTGTGCTGGCAAAGTTTCTCCTTGCCAGACAGAGTGGAAAAGCTTTTTGCTAAGATGTAGACGAGAAGAGAGGCTAAAGACGAAGGTACGGTGCTCTGCAGAGCTAAGCACCGCTCCCGGACCTCTTTCGGCAGAAGGCGCACACCGCAGAGCACTGTGAGCGGCAGAATCGTCTTTGCGCGAAGAAGCAGCTTCTTCGTCTCCGGGAGCCGGAGAGAGCGGCAGCTTCGAAAAGGTGATGAAACAAGCTGTACAACACTGCGATTGTGTGCGCGGCTTGCCAAGTGAGAGAAAACAGTACCTGACCACTCTCCTGCCTTTTCTATTCACATGAACATTCGATTGCAAGCTGTTTTGGACAACTTTCTTTCTCTTCTTGCAAAACACTCGGCAGACCTCCGTGCAGCCTCTAGAACACGATGGGAGATGTTTTCTGTGCTGGCACAGTTTCTCCTTGCCAGACAGAGTGGAAAAGCTTTTTGCTAAGATGTAGACGAGAAGAGAGGCTAAAGACGAAGGTACGGTGCTCTGCAGAGCTAAGCACCGCTCCCGTGCCTCCTTCGGCAGAAGGCGCACACCGCAGAGCACTGTGAGCGGCAGAATCGTCTTTGCGCGAAGAAGCAGCTTCTTCGTCTCCGGGAGCCGGAGAGAGCGGCAACTTCGCAAAGGTGATGAAACAAGCTGTACAACACTGCGATTGTGTGCGCAGCTTGCCAACTGAGAGAAAACAGTACCTGACCACTCTCCTGCCTTTTCGATTCACATGAACATTCGATTGCAAGCTGTTTTGGACAACTTTCTTTCTCTTCTTGCAAAACACTCGGCAGACCTCCGTGCAGCCTCTAGAACACGATGGGAGATGTTTTCTGTGCTGGCACAGTTTCTCCTTGCCAGACAGAGTGGAAAAGCTTTTTGCTAAGATGTAGACGAGAAGAGAGGCTAAAGACGAAGGTACGGTGCTCTGCAGAGCTAAGCACCGCTCCCGGACCTCTTTCGGCAGAAGGCGCACACCGCAGAGCACAGTGAGCGGCAGAATCGTCTTTGCGCGAAGAAGCAGCTTCTTCGTCTCCGGGAGCCGGAGAGAGCGGCAACTTCGCAAAGGTGATGAAACAAGCTGTACAACACTGCGATTGTGTGCGCAGCTTGCCAACTGAGAGAAAACAGTACCTGACCACTCTCCTGCCTTTTCGATTCATATGAACATTCGATTGCAAGCTGTTTTGGACAACTTTCTTTCTCTTCTTGCAAAACACTCGGCAGACCTCCGTGCAGCCTCTAGAACACGATGGGAGATGTTTTTTGTGCAGGCACAGTTTCTCCTTGCCAGACAGAGTGGAAAAGCTTTTTGCTAAGATGTAGACGAGAAGAGAGGCTAAAGAAGCAGGTATGGTGCTCTGCAGAGCTAAGCACCGCTCCCGGACGTCTTTCGGCAGAAGGCGCACACCGCAGAGCACTGTGAGCGGCAGAATCGTCTTTGCGCGATGAAGCAGCTTCTTCGTCTCCGGCAGCCGGAGAGAGCAGCAACTTCGCAAAGGTGATGAAACAACCTGTACAACACTGCGATTGTGTGCGCAGCTTGCCAACTGAGAGAAAACAGTACCTGACCACTCTCCTGCCTTTTCTATTCACATGAACATTCGATTGCAAGCTGTTTTGGAAAACTTTCTTTCTCTTCTTGCAAAACACTCGGCAGACCTCCGTGCAGCCTCTAGAACACGATGGGAGATGTTTTCTGTGCTGGCACAGTTTCTCCTTGCCAGACAGAGTGGAAAAGCTTTTTGCTAAGATGTAGACGAGAAGAGAGGCTAAAGACGAAGGTACGGTGCTCTGCAGAGCTAAGCACAGCTCCCGTGCCTCTTTCGGCAGAAGGCGCACACCGCAGAGCACTGTGAGCGGCAGAATCGTCTTTGCGCGAAGAAGCAGCCTCTTCGTCTCCGGGAGCCGGAGAGAGCGGCAACTTCGCAAAGGTGATGAAACAAGCTGTACAACACTGCGATTGTGTGCGCAGCTTGCCAAGTGAGAGAAAACAGTACCTGACCACTCTCCTGCCTTTTCTATTCACATGAACATTCGATTGCAAGCTGTTTTGGACAACTTTCTTTCTCTTCTTGCAAAACACTCGGCAGACCTCCGTGCAGCCTCTAGAACACGATGGGAGATGTTTTTTGTGCTGGCACAGTTTCTCCTTGCCAGACAGAGTGGAAAAGCTTTTTGCTAAGATGTAGACGAGAAGAGAGGCTAAAGACGAAGGTACGGTGCTCTGCAGAGCTAAGCACAGCTCCCGGACGTCTTTCGGCAGAAGGCGCACACCGCAGAGCACTGTGAGCGGCAGAATCGTCTTTGCGCGAAGAAGCAGCTTCTTCGTCTCCGGGAGCCGGAGAGAGCGGCAACTTCGCAAAGGTGATGAAACAAGCTGTACAACACTGCGATTGTGTGCGCAGCTTGCCAACTGAGAGAAAACAGTACCTGACCACTCTCCTGCCTTTTCTATTCACATGAACATTCGATTGCAAGCTGTTTTGGACAACTTTCTTTCTCTTCTTGCAAGACACTCGGCAGACCTCCGTGCAGCTTCTAGAACACGATGGGAGATGTTTTCTGTGCGGGCAAAGTTTCTCCTTGCCAGACAGAGTGGAAAAGCTTTTTGCTAAGATGTAGACGAGAAGAGAGGCTAAAGACGAAGGTACGGTGCTCTGCAGAGCTAAGCACCGCTCCCGGACCTCTTTCGGCAGAAGGCGCACACTGAAGAGCACTGTGAGCGGCAGAATCGTCTTTGCGCGAAGAAGCAGCTTCTTCGTCTCCGGGAGCCGGAGAGAGCGGCAGCTTCGCAAAGGTGATGAAACAAGCTGTACAACACTGCGATTGTGTGCGCAGCTTGCCAAGTGAGAGAAAACAGTACCTGACCACTCTCCTGCCTTTTGTAATCACAGGAACTTTCGATTGTAAGCTGTTTTGGACAACTTTCTTTCTCTTCTTGCAAAACACTCGGCAGACCTCCGTGCAGCCTCTAGAACACGATGGGAGATGTTTTCTGTGCTGGCACAGTTTCTCCTTGCCAGACAGAGTGGAAAAGCTTTTTGCTAAGATGTAGACGAGAAGAGAGGCTAAAGACGAAGGTACGGTGCTCTGCAGAGCTAAGCACCGCTCCCGGGCCTCTTTCGGCAGAAGGCGCACACCGCAGAGCACTGTGAGCGGCAGAATCGTCTTTGCGCGAAGAAGCAGCTTCTTCGTCTCCGGGAGGCGGAGAGAGCGGCAACTTCGCAAAGGTGATGAAACAAGCTGTACAACACTGCGATTGTGTGCGCAGCTTGCCAAGTGAGAGAAAACAGTACCTGACCACTCTCCTGCCTTTTCTATTCACATGAACATTCGATTACAAGCTGTTTTGGACAACTTTCTTTCTCTTCTTGCAAAACACTCGGCAGACCTCCGTGCAGCCTCTAGAACACGATGGGAGATGTTTTTTGTGGTGGCACAGTTTCTCCTTGCCAGACAGAGTGGAAAAGCTTTTTGCTAAGATGTAGACGAGAAGAGAGGCTAAAGACGAAGGTACGGTGCTCTGCAGAGCTAAGCACAGCTCCCGGATGTCTTTCGGCAGAAGGCGCACACCGCAAAGCACTGTGAGCGGCAGAATCGTCTTTGCGCGAAGAAGCAGCTTCTTCGTCTCCGGGAGCCGGAGAGAGCGGCAACTTCGCAAAGGTGATGAAACAAGCTGTACAACACTGCGATTGTGTGCGCAGCTTGCCAACTGAGAGAAAACAGTACCTGACCACTCTCCTGCCTTTTCGATTCACATGAACATTCGATTGCAAGCTGTTTTGGACAACTTTCTTTCTCTTCTTGCAAAACACTCGGCAGACCTCCGTGCAGCCTCTAGAACACGATGGGAGATGTTTTCTGTGCTGGCACAGTTTCTCCTTGCCAGACAGAGTGGAAAAGCTTTTTGCAAAGATGTAGACGAGAAGAGAGGCTAAAGACGAAGGTACGGTGCTCTGCAGAGCTAAGCACCACTCCCGGACCTCTTTCGGCAGAAGGCGCACACCGCAGAGCACTGTGAGCGGCAGAATCGTCTTTGCGCGAAGAAGCAGCTTCTTCGTCTCCGGGAGCCGGAGAGAGCGGCAACTTCGCAAAGGTGATGAAACAAGCTGTACAACACTGCGATTGTGTGCGCAGCTTGCCAACTGAGAGAAAACAGTACCTGACCACTCTCCTGCCTTTTCTATTCACATGAACATTCGATTGCAAGCTGTTTTGGACAACTTTCTTTCTCTTCTTGCAAAACACTCGGCAGACCTCCGTGCAGCCTCTAGAACACGATGGGAGATGTTTTCTGTGCTGGCACAGTTTCTCCTTGCCAGACAGAGTGGAAAAGCTTTTTGCTAAGATGTAGACGAGAAGAGAGGCTAAAGACGAAGGTACGGTGCTCTGCAGAGCTAAGCACCGCTCTCGGACCTCTTTCGGCAGAAGACACACACTGCAGAGCACTGTGAGCGGCAGAATCGTCTTTGCGCGAAGAAGCAGCTTCTTCGTCTCCGGGAGCCGGAGAGAGCGGCAGCTTCGCAAAGGTGATGAAACAAGCTGTACAACACTGCGATTGTGTGCGCAGCTTGCCAAGTGAGAGAAAACAGTACCTGACCACTCTCCTGCTTTTTCTATTCACATGAACATTCGATTGCAAGCTGTTTTGGACAACTTTCTTTCTCTTCTTGCAAAACACTCGTCAGACCTCCGTGCAGCTTCTAGAACACGATGGGAGATGTTTTTTCTGCTGGCACAGTTTCTCCTTGCCAGACAGAGTGGAAAAGCTTTTTGCTAAGATGTAGACGAGAAGAGAGGCTAAAGACGAAGGTACGGTGCTCTGCAGAGCTAAGCACCGCTCCCGTGCGTCTTTCGGCAGAAGGCGCACACCGCAGAGCACTGTGAGCGGCAGAATCGTCTTTGCGCGAAGAAGCAGCTTCCTCGTCTCCGGCAGCCGGAGAGAGCGGCAGCTTCGCAAAGGTGATGAAACAAGCTGTACAACACTGCGATTGTGTGCGCAGCTTGCCAACTGAGAGGAAACAGTACCTGACCACTCTCCTGCCTTTTCTATTCACATGAACATTCGATTGCAAGCTGTTTTGGACAACTTTCTTTCTCTTCTTGCAAAACACTCGGCAGACCTCCGTGCAGCCTCTAGAACACGATGGGAGATGTTTTCTGTGCTGGCACAGTTTCTCCTTGCCAGACAGAGTGGAAAAGCTTTTGGCTAAGATGTAGACGAGAAGAGAGGCTAAAGACGAAGGTACGGTGCTCTGCAGAGCTAAGCACCGCTCCCGGACCTCTTTCGGCAGAAGACACACACTGCAGAGCACAGTGAGCGGCAGAATCGTCTTTGCGCGAAGAAGCAGCTTCTTCGTCTCCGGGAGCCGGAGAGAGCGGCAACTTCGCAAAGGTGATGAAACAAGCTGTACAACACTGCGATTGTGTGCGCAGCTTGCCAACTGAGAGAAAACAGTACCTGACCACTCTCCTGCCTTTTCTATTCACATGAACATTCGATTGCAAGCTGTTTTGGACAACTTTCTTTCTCTTCTTGCAAAACACTCGGCAGACCTCCGTGCAGCCTCTAGAACACGATGGGAGAAGTTTTCTGTGCTGGCAAAGTTTCTCCATGCCAGACAGAGTGGAAAAGCTTTTTGCTAAGATGTAGACGAGAAGAGAGGCTAAAGACGAAGGTACGGTGCTCTGCAGAGCTAAGCACCGCTCCCGGGCCTCTTTCGGCAGAAGGCGCACACCGCAGAGCACTGTGAGCGGCAGAATCGTCTTTGCGCGAAGAAGCAGCTTCTTCGTCTCCGGGAGCCGGAGAGAGCGGCAACTTCGCAAAGGTGATGAAACAAGCTGTACAACACTGCGATTGTGTGCGCAGCTTGCCAACTGAGAGAAAACAGTACCTGACCACTCTCCTGCCTTTTCTATTCACATGAACATTCGATTGCAAGCTGTTTTGGACAACTTTCTTTCTCTTCTTGCAAAACACTCGGAAGACCTCCGTGCAGCCTCTAGAACACGATGGGAGATGTTTTCTGTGCTGGCACAGTTTCTCCTTGCCAGACAGAGTGGAAAAGCTTTTTGCTAAGATGTAGACGAGAAGAGAGGCTAAAGACGAAGGTACGGTGCTCTGCAGAGCTAAGCACCGCTCCCGGGCCTCTTTCGGCAGAAGGCGCACACCGCAGAGCACTGTGAGCGGCAGAATCGTCTTTGCGCGAAGAAGCAGCTTATTCGTCTCCGGGAGCCGGAGAGAGCGGCAGCTTCGCAAAGGTGATGAAACAAGCTGTACAACACTGCGATTGTGTGAGCAGCTTGCCAACTGAGAGAAAACAGTACCTGACCACTCTCCTGCCTTTTCTATTCACTTGAACATTCGATTGCAAGCTGTTTTGGACAACTTTCCTTCTCTTCTTGCAAAACACTCGGCAGACCTCCGTGAAGCCTCTAGAACACGATGGGAGATGTTTTCTGTGCTGGCACAGTTTCTCCTTGCCAGACAGAGTGGAAAAGCTTTTTGCTAAGATGTAGACGAGAAGAGAGGCTAAAGAAGCAGGTATGGTGCTCTGCAGAGCTAAGCACCGCTCCCGGACGTCTTTCGGCAGAAGGCGCACACCGCAGAGCACTGTGAGCGGCAGAATCGTCTTTGCGCGAAGAAGCAGCTTCTTCGTCTCCGGGAGCCGGAGAGAGCGGCAGCTTCGCAAAGGTGATGAAACAAGCTGTACAACACTGCGATTGTGTGCGCAGCTTGCCAAGTGAGAGAAAACAGTACCTGACCACTCTCCTGCCTTTTGTAATCACATGAACATTCGATTGTAAGCTGTTTTGGACAACTTTCTTTCTCTTCTTGCAAAACACTCGGCAGACCTCCGTGCAGCCTCTAGAACACGATGGGAGATGTTTTTTGTGCTGGCACAGTTTCTCCTTGCCAGACAGAGTGGAAAAGCTTTTTGCTAAGATGTAGACGAGAAGAGAGGCTAAAGACGAAGGTACGGTGCTCTGCAGAGCTAAGCACCGCTCCCGTGCGTCTTTCGGCAAAAGGCGCACACCGCAGAGCACTGTGAGCGGCAGAATCGTCTTTGCGCGAAGAAGCAGCTTCTTCGTCTCCGGCAGCCGGAGAGAGCGGCAGCTTCGCAAAGGTGATGAAACAAGCTGTACAACACTGCGATTGTGTGCGCAGCTTGCCAACTGAGAGAAAACAGTACCTGACCACTCTCCTGCCTTTTCTATTCACATGAACATTCGATTGCAAGCTGTTTTGGACAACTTTCTTTCTCTTCTTGCAAAACACTCGGCAGACCTCCGTGCAGCCTCTAGAACACGATGGGAGATGTTTTCTGTGCTGGCACAGTTTCTCCTTGCCAGACAGAGTGGAAAAGCTTTTTGCTAAGATGTAGACGAGAAGAGAGGCTAAAGACGAAGGTACGGTGCTCTCAGAGCTAAGCACCGCTCCCGGACCTCTTTGGGCAGAAGGCGCACACCGCAGAGCACTGTGAGCGGCAGAATCGTCTTTGCGCGAAGAAGCAGCTTCTTCATCTCCGGGAGCCGGAGAGAGCGGCAACTTCGCAAAGGTGATGAAACAAGCTGTACAACACTGCGATTGTGTGCGCAGCTTGCCAAGTGAGAGAAAACAGTACCTGACCACTCTCCTGCCTTTTCTATTCATATGAACATTCGATTACAAGCTGTTTTGGACAACTTTCTTTCTCTTCTTGCAAAACACTCGGCAGACCTCCGTGCAGCCTCTAGAACACGATGGGAGATATTTTCTGTGCTGGCACAGTTTCTCCTTGCCAGACAGAGTGGAAAAGGTTTTTGCTAAGATGTAGACGAGAAGAGAGGCTAAAGACGAAGGTACGGTGCTCTGCAGAGCTAAGCACCGCTCCCGGACCTCTTTCGGCAGAAGGCGCACACCGCAGAGCACTGTGAGCGGCAGAATCGTCTTTGCGCGAAGAAGCAGCTTCTTCGTCTCCGGGAGCCGGAGAGAGCGGCAACTTCGCAAAGGTGATGAAACAAGCTGTACAACACTGCGATTGTGTGCGCAGCTTGCCAACTGAGAGAAAACAGTACCTGACCACTCTCCTGCCTTTTCTATTCACATGAACATTCGATTGCAAGCTGTTTTGGACAACTTTCTTTCTCTTCTTGCAAAACACTCGGCAGACCTCCGTGCAGCCTCTAGAACATGATGGGAGATGTTTTCTGTGCTGGCACAGTTTCTCCTTGCCAGACAGAGTGGAAAAGCTTTTTGCTAAGATGTAGACGAGAAGAGAGGCTAAAGACGAAGGTACGGTGCTCTGCAGAGCTAAGCACCGCTCCCGGACCTCTTTGGGCAGAAGGCGCACACCGCAGAGCACTGTGAGCGGCAGAATCGTCTTTGCGCGAAGAAGCAGCTTATTCGTCTGCGGGAGCCGGAGAGAGCGGCAGCTTCGCAAAGGTGATGAAACAAGCTGTACAACACTGCGATTGTGTGAGCAGCTTGCCAACTGAGAGAAAACAGTACCTGACCACTCTCCTGCCTTTTCTATTCACTTGAACATTCGATTGCAAGCTGTTTTGGACAACTTTCCTTCTCTTCTTGCAAAACACTCGGCAGACCTCCGTGAAGCCTCTAGAACACGATGGGAGATGTTTTCTGTGCTGGCACAGTTTCTCCTTGCCAGACAGAGTGGAAAAGTTTTTGCTAAGATGTAGACGAGAAAAGAGGCTAAAGAAGCAGGTATGGTGCTCTGCAGAGCTAAGCACCGCTCCCGGACCTCTTTCGGCAGAAGGCGCACACCGCAGAGCACTGTGAGCGGCAGAATCGTCTTTGCGCGAAGAAGCAGCTTCTTCGTCTCCGGCAGCCGGAGAGAGCGGCAGCTTCGCAAAGGTGATGAAACAAGCTGTACAACACTGCGATTGTGTGCGCAGCTTGCCAACTGAGAGAAAACAGTACCTGACCACTCTCCTGCCTTTTGTAATCACATGAACATTCGATTGTAAGCTGTTTTGGACAACTTTCTTTCTCTTCTTGCAAAACACTCGGCAGACCTCCGTGCAGCCTCTAGAACACGATGGGAGATGTTTTTTGTGCTGGCACAGTTTCTCCTTGCCAGACAGAGTGGAAAAGCTTTTTGCTAAGATGTAGACGAGAAGAGAGGCTAAAGACGAAGGTACAGTGCTCTGCAGAGCTAAGCACCGCTCCCGTGCGTCTTTCGGCAGAAGGCGCACACCGCAGAGCACTGTGAGCGGCAGAATCGTCTTTGCGCGAAGAAGCAGCTTCTTCGTCTCCGGCAGCCGGAGAGAGCGGCAGCTTCGCAAAGGTGATGAAACAAGCTGTACAACACTGCGATTGTGTGCGCAGCTTGCCAACTGAGAGAAAACAGTACCTGACCACTCTCCTGCCTTTTCTATTCACATGAACATTCGATTGCAAGCTGTTTTGGACAACTTTCTTTCTCTTCTTGCAAAACACTCGGCAGACCTCCGTGCAGCCTCTAGAACACGATGGGAGATGTTTTCTGTGCTGGCTTAGTTTCTCCTTGCCAGACAGAGTGGAAAAGCTTTTTGCTAAGATGTAGACGAGAAGAGAGGCTAAAGACGAAGGTACGGTGCTCTGCAGAGCTAAGCACCGCTCCCGGACCTCTTTGGGCAGAAGGCGCACACCGCAGAGCACTGTGAGCGGCAGAATCGTCTTTGCGCGAAGAAGCAGCTTCTTCGTCTCCGGGAGCCGGAGAGAGAGGCAACTTCGCAAAGGTGATGAAACAAGCTGTACAACACTGCGATTGTGTGCGCAGCTTGCCAACTGAGAGAAAACAGTACCTGACCACTCTCCTGCCTTTTCTATTCATATGAACATTCGATTGCAAGCTGTTTTGGACAACTTTCTTTCTCTTCTTGCAAAACACTCGGCAGACCTCCGTGCAGCCTCTAGAACATGATGGGAGATGTTTTCTGTGCTGGCACAGTTTCTCCTTGCCAGACAGAGTGGAAAAGCTTTTTGCTAAGATGTAGACGAGAAGAGAGGCTAAAGACGAAGGTACGGTGCTCTGCAGAGCTAAGCACCGCTCCCGGACCTCTTTCGGCAGAAGGCGCACACCGCAGAGCACTGTGAGCGGCAGAATCGTCTTTGCGCGAAGAAGCAGCCTCTTCGTCTCCGGGAGCCGGAGAGAGCGGCAACTTCGCAAAGGTGATGAAACAAGCTGTACAACACTGCGATTGTGTGCGCAGCTTGCCAACTGAGAGAAAACAGTACCTGACCACTCTCCTGCCTTTTGTAATCACATGAACATTCGATTGCAAGCTGTTTTGGACAACTTTCTTTCTCTTCTTGCAAAACACTCGGCAGACCTCCGTGCAGCCTCTAGAACACGATGGGAGATGTTTTCTGTGCTGGCACAGTTTCTCCTTGCCAGACAGAGTGGAAAAGCTTTTTGCTAAGATGTAGACGAGAAGAGAGGCTAAAGACGAAGGTACGGTGCTCTGCAGAGCTAAGCACCGCTCCCGTGCCTCTTTCGGTAGAAGGCGCACACCGCAGAGCACTGTGAGCGGCAGAATCGTCTTTGTCGAAGAAGCCGCTTGTTCGTCTCCGGGAGCCGGAGAGAGCGGCAACTTGGCAAAGGTGATGAAACAAGCTGTACAAAACTGCGATTGTGTGCGCAGCTTGCCAACTGAGAGAAAACAGTACCTGACAACTCTCCTGCCTTTTGTAATCACATGAACATTCGATTGCAAGCTGTTTTGGACAACTTTCTTTCTCTTCTTGCAAAACACTCGGCAGACCTCCGTGCAGCCTCCAGAACACGATGGGAGATGTTTTCTGTGCTGGCACAGTTTCTCCTTGCCAGACAGAGTGGAAAAGCTTTTTGCTGAGATGTAGAGGCTAAAGACGAAGGTACGGTGCTCTGCAGAGCTAAGCACCGCTCCCGGACCTCTTTCGGCAGAAGGCGCACACCGCAGAGCACTGTGAGCGGCAGAATCGTCTTTGCGCGAAGAAGCAGCTTATTCGTCTCCGGCAGCCGGAGAGAGCGGCAGCTTCGCAAAGGTGATGAAACAAGCTGTACAACACTGCGATTGTGTGCGCAGCTTGCCAACTGAGAGAAAACAGTACCTGACCGCTCTCCTGCCTTTTCTATTCACATGAACATTCGATTGCAAGCTGTTTTGGACAACTTTCTTTCTCTTCTTGCAAAACACTCGGCAGACCTCCGTGCAGCCTCTAGAACACGATGGGAGATGTTTTCTGTGCTGGCACAGTTTCTCCTTGCCAGACAGAGTGGAAAAGCTTTTTGCTAAGATGTAGACGAGAAGAGAGGCTAAAGACGAAGGTACGGTGCTCTGCAGAGCTAAGCACCGCTCCTGGATGTCTTTCGTCAGAAGGCCCACACCGCAAAGCACTGTGAGCGGCAGAATCGTCTTTGCGCGAAGAAGCAGCTTCCTAGTCTCCGGCAGCCGGAGAGAGCGGCAGCTTCGCAAAGGTGATGAAACAAGCTGTACAACACTGCGATTGTGTGCGCAGCTTGCCAACTGAGAGAAAACAGTACCTGACCACTCTCCTGCCTTTTGTAATCACATGAACATTCGATTGTAAGCTGTTTTGGACAACTTTCTTTCTCTTCTTGCAAAACACTCGGCAGACCTCCGTGCAGCCTCTAGAACACGATGGGAGATGTTTTTTGTGCTGGCACAGTTTCTCCTTGCCAGACAGAGTGGAAAAGCTTTTTGCTAAGATGTAGACGAGAAGAGAGGCTAAAGACGAAGGTACGGTGCTCTGCAGAGCTAAGCACCGCTCCCGTGCGTCTTTCGGCAGAAGGCGCACACCGCAGAGCACTGTGAGCGGCAGAATCGTCTTTGCGCGAAGAAGCAGCTTCCTAGTCTCCGGCAGCCGGAGAGAGCGGCAGCTTCGCAAAGGTGATGAAACAAGCTGTACAACACTGCGATTGTGTGCGCAGCTTGCCAAGTGAGAGAAAACAGTACCTGACCACTCTCCTGCCTTTTCTATTCACATGAACATTCGATTGCAAGCTGTTTTGGACAACTTTCTTTCTCTTCTTGCAAAACACTCGGCAGACCTCCGTGCAGCCTCTAGAACACGATGGGAGATGTTTTCTGTGCTGGCACAGTTTCTCCTTGCCAGACAGAGTGGAAAAGCTTTTTGCTGAGATGTAGACGAGAAGAGAGGCTAAAGACGAAGGTACGGTGCTCTTCAGAGCTAAGCACCGCTCCCGGACCTCTTTCGGCAGAAGGCGCACACCGCAGAGCACAGTGATCGGCAGAATCGTCTTTGCGCGAAGAAGCAGCTTCTTCGTCTCCGGGAGCCGGAGAGAGCGGCAACTTCGCAAAGGTGATGAAACAATCTGTACAACACTGCGATTGTGTGCGCAGCTTGCCAACTGAGAGAAAACAGTACCTGACCACTCTCCTGCCTTTTCTATTCACATGAACATTCGATTGCAAGCTGTTTTGGACAACTTTCTTTCTCTTCTTGCAAAATACTCGGCAGACCTCCGTGCAGCCTCTAGAACACGATGGGAGATGTTTTCTGTGCTGGCACAGTTTCTCCATGCCAGACAGAGTGGAAAAGCTTTTTGCTAAGATGTAGACGAGAAGAGAGGCTAAAGACGAAGGTACGGTGCTCTGCAGAGCTAAGCACCGCTCCCGGACCTCTTTCAGCAGAAGGCGCACACCGCAGAGCACTGTGAGCGGCAGAATCGTCTTTGCGCGAAGAAGCAGCTTCTTCGTCTCCGGGAGCCGGAGAGAGCGGCAACTTCGCAAAGGTGATGAAACAAGCTGTACAACACTGCGATTGTGTGCGCAGCTTGCCAACTGAGAGAAAACAGTACCTGACCACTCTCCTGCCTTTTCTATTCATATGAACATTCGATTGCAAGCTGTTTTGGACAACTTTCTTTCTCTTCTTGCAAAACACTCGGCAGACCTCCGTGCAGCCTCTAGAACACGATGGGAGATGTTTTCTGTGCTGGCACAGTTTCTCCTTGCCAGACAGAGTGGAAAAGCTTTTTGCTAAGATGTAGACGAGAAGAGAGGCTAAAGACGAAGGTACGGTGCTCTGCAGAGCTAAGCACCGCTCTCGGACCTCTTTCGGTAGAAGACACACACTGCAGAGCACTGTGAGCGGCAGAATCGTCTTTGCGCGAAGAAGCAGCTTCTTCGTCTCCGGCAGCCGGAGAGAGCGGCAGCTTCGCAAAGGTGATGAAACAAGCTGTACAACACTGCGATTGTGTGCGCAGCTTGCCAAGTGAGAGAAAACAGTACCTGACCACTCTCCTGCCTTTTCTATTCACATGAACATTCGATTGCAAGCTGTTTTGGACAACTTTCTTTCTCTTCTTGCAAAACACTCGGCAGACCTCCGTGCAGCTTCTAGAACACGATGGGAGATGTTTTTTCTGCTGGCACAGTTTCTCCTTGCCAGACAGAGTGGAAAAGCTTTTTGCTAAGATGTAGACGAGAAGAGAGGCTAAAGACGAAGGTACGGTGCTCTGCAGAGCTAAGCACCGCTCCCGTGCGTCTTTCGGCAGAAGGCGCACACCGCAGAGCACTGTGAGCGGCAGAATCGTCTTTGCGCGAAGAAGCAGCTTCCTCGTCTCCGGCAGCCGGAGAGAGCGGCAGCTTCGCAAAGGTGATGAAACAAGCTGTACAACACTGCGATTGTGTGCGCAGCTTGCCAACTGAGAGGAAACAGTACCTGACCACTCTCCTGCCTTTTCTATTCACATGAACATTCGATTGCAAGCTGTTTTGGACAACTTTCTTTCTCTTCTTGCAAAACACTCGGCAGACCTCCGTGCAGCCTCTAGAACACGATGGGAGATGTTTTCTGTGCTGGTAAAGTTTCTCCTTGCCAGACAGAGTGGAAAAGCTTTTGGCTAAGATGTAGACGAGAAGAGAGGCTAAAGACGAAGGTACGGTGCTCTGCAGAGCTAAGCACCGCTCCCGGACCTCTTTCGGCAGAAGACACACACTGCAGAGCACAGTGAGCGGCAGAATCGTCTTTGCGCGAAGAAGCAGCTTCTTGGTCTCCGGGAGCCGGAGAGAGCGGCAACTTCGCAAAGGTGATGAAACAAGCTGTACAACACTGCGATTGTGTGCGCAGATTGCCAACTGAGAGAAAACAGTACCTGACCACTCTCCTGCCTTTTCTATTCACATGAACATTCGATTGCAAGCTGTTTTGGACAACTTTCTTTCTCTTCTTGCAAAACACTCGGCAGACCTCCGTGCAGCCTCTAGAACACGATGGGAGAAGTTTTCTGTGCTGGCAAAGTTTCTCCTTGCCAGACAGATTGGAAAAGCTTTTTGCTAAGATGTAGACGAGAAGAATGGCTAAAGACGAAGGTACGGTGCTCTGCAGAGCTAAGCACCGCTCCCGGGCCTCTTTCGGCAGAAGGCGCACACCGCAGAGCACTGTGAGCGGCAGAATCGTCTTTGTGCGAAGAAGCAGCTTCTTCGTCTCCGGGAGCCGGAGAGAGCGGCAACTTCGCAAAGGTGATGAAACAACCTGTACAACACTGCGATTGTGTGCGCAGCTTGCCAACTGAGAGAAAACAGTACCTGACCACTCTCCTGCCTTTTCGATTCACATGAACATTCGATTGCAAGCTGTTTTGGACAACTTTCTTTCTCTTCTTGCAAAACACTCGGCAGACCTCCGTGCAGCCTCTAGAACACGATGGGAGATGTTTTCTGTGCTGGCACAGTTTCTCCTTGCCAGACAGAGTGGAAAAGCTTTTTGCTAAGATGTAGACGAGAAGAGAGGCTAAAGACGAAGGTACGGTGCTCTGCAGAGCTAAGCACCGCTCCCGGGCCTCTTTCGGCAGAAGGCGCACACCGCAGAGCACTGTGAGCGGCAGAATCGTCTTTGCGCGAAGAAGCAGCTTATTCGTCTGCGGGAGCCGGAGAGAGCGGCAGCTTCGCAAAGGTGATGAAACAAGCTGTACAACACTGCGATTGTGTGCGCAGCTTGCCAACTGAGAGAAAACAGTACCTGACCACTCTCCTGCCTTTTCTATTCACTTGAACATTCGATTGCAAGCTGTTTTGGACAACTTTCCTTCTCTTCTTGCAAAACACTCGACAGACCTCCGTGAAGCCTCTAGAACACGATGGGAGATGTTTTCTGTGCTGGCACAGTTTCTCCTTGCCAGACAGAGTGGAAAAGCTTTTTGCTAAGATGTAGACGAGAAGAGAGGCTAAAGAAGCAGGTATGGTGCTCTGCAGAGCTAAGCACCGCTCCCGGACGTCTTTCGGCAGAAGGCGCACACCGCAGAGCACTGTGAGCGGCAGAATCGTCTTTGCGCGAAGAAGCAGCTTCTTCGTCTCCGGGAGCCGGAGAGAGCAGCAGCTTCGCAAAGGTGATGAAACAAGCTGTACAACACTGCGATTGTGTGCGCAGCTTGCCAAGTGAGAGAAAACAGTACCTGACCACTCTCCTGCCTTTTGTAATCACATGAACATTCGATTGTAAGCTGTTTTGGACAACTTTCTTTCTCTTCTTGCAAAACACTCGGCAGACCTCCGTGCAGCCTCTAGAACACGATGGGAGATGTTTTTTGTGCTGGCACAGTTTCTCCTTGCCAGACAGAGTGGAAAAGCTTTTTGCTAAGATGTAGACGAGAAGAGAGGCTAAAGACGAAGGTACGGTGCTCTGCAGAGCTAAGCACCGCTCCCGGGCCTCTTTCGGCAGAAGGCGCACACCGCAGAGCACTGTGAGCGGCAGAATCGTCTTTGCGCGAAGAAGCAGCTTCTTCGTCTCCGGCAGCCGGAGAGAGCGGCAGCTTCGCAAAGGTGATGAAACAAGCTGTACAACACTGCGATTGTGTGCGCAGCTTGCCAACTGAGAGAAAACAGTACCTGACCACTCTCCTGCCTTTTCTATTCACATGAACATTCGATTGCAAGCTGTTTTGGACAACTTTCTTTCTCTTCTTGCAAAACACTCGGCAGACCTCCGTGCAGCCTCTAGAACACGATGGGAGATGTTTTCTGTGCTGGCACAGTTTCTCCTTGCCAGACAGAGTGGAAAAGCTTTTTGCTAAGATGTAGACGAGAAGAGAGGCTAAAGACGAAGGTACGGTGCTCTGCAGAGCTAAGCACCGCTCCCGGACCTCTTTGGGCAGAAGGCGCACACCGCAGAGCACTGTGAGCGGCAGAATCGTCTTTGCGCGAAGAAGCAGCTTCTTCGTCTCCGGGAGCCGGAGAGAGCGGCAACTTCGCAAAGGTGATGAAACAAGCTGTACAACACTGCGATTGTGTGCGCAGCTTGCCAAGTGAGAGAAAACAGTACCTGACCACTCTCCTGCCTTTTCTATTCATATGAACATTCGATTGCAAGCTGTTTTGGACAACTTTCTTTCTCTTCTTGCAAAACACTCGGCAGACCTCCGTGCAGCCTCTAGAACACGATGGGAGATGTTTTCTGTGCTGGCACAGTTTCTCCTTGCCAGACAGAGTGGAAAAGCTTTTTGCTAAGATGTAGACGAGAAGAGAGGCTAAAGACGAAGGTACGGTGCTCTGCAGAGCTAAGCACCGCTCCAGGACCTCTTTCGGCAGAAGGCGCACACCGCAGAGCACTGTGAGCGGCAGAATCGTCTTTGCGCGAAGAAGCAGCTTCTTCGTCTCCGGGAGCCGGAGAGAGCGGCAACTTCGCAAAGGTGATGAAACAACCTGTACAACACTGCGATTGTGTGCGCAGCTTGCCAAGTGAGAGAAAACAGTACCTGACCACTCTCCTGCCTTTTCTATTCACATGAACATTCGATTGCAAGCTGTTTTGGACAACTTTCTTTCTCTTCTTGCAAAACACTCGGCAGACCTCCGTGCAGCCTCTAGAACACGATGGGAGATGTTTTCTGTGCTGGCACAGTTTCTCCTTGCCAGACAGAGTGGAAAAGCTTTTTGCTAAGATGTAGACGAGAAGAGAGGCTAAAGACGAAGGTACGGTGCTCTGCAGAGCTAAGCACCGCTCCCGGGCCTCTTTCGGCAGAAGGCGCACACCGCAGAGCACTGTGAGCGGCAGAATCGTCTTTGCGCGAAGAAGCAGCTTATTCGTCTGCGGGAGCCGGAGAGAGCGGCAGCTTCGCAAAGGTGATGAAACAAGCTGTACAACACTGCGATTGTGTGAGCAGCTTGCCAACTGAGAGAAAACAGTACCTGACCACTCTCCTGCCTTTTCTATTCACTTGAACATTCGATTGCAAGCTGTTTTGGACAACTTTCCTTCTCTTCTTGCAAAACACTCGGCAGACCTCCGTGAAGCCTCTAGAACACGATGGGAGATGTTTTCTGTGCTGGCACAGTTTCTCCTTGCCAGACAGAGTGGAAAAGCTTTTTGCTAAGATGTAGACGAGAAGAGAGGCTAAAGAAGCAGGTATGGTGCTCTGCAGAGCTAAGCACCGCTCCCGGACCTCTTTCGGCAGAAGGCGCACACCGCAGAGCACTGTGAGCGGCAGAATCGTCTTTGCGCGAAGAAGCAGCTTCTTCGTCTCCGGCAGCCGGAGAGAGCGGCAGCTTCGCAAAGGTGATGAAACAAGCTGTACAACACTGCGATTGTGTGCGCAGCTTGCCAACTGAGAGAAAACAGTACCTGACCACTCTCCTGCCTTTTGTAATCACATGAACATTCGATTGTAAGCTGTTTTGGACAACTTTCTTTCTCTTCTTGCAAAACACTCGGCAGACCTCCGTGCAGCCTCTAGAACACGATGGGAGATGTTTTTTGTGCTGGCACAGTTTCTCCTTGCCAGACAGAGTGGAAAAGCTTTTTGCTAAGATGTAGACGAGAAGAGAGGCTAAAGACGAAGGTACGGTGCTCTGCAGAGCTAAGCACCGCTCCCGTGCGTCTTTCGGCAGAAGGCGCACACCGCAGAGCACTGTGAGCGGCAGAATCGTCTTTGCGCGAAGAAGCAGCTTCTTCGTCTCCGGCAGCCGGAGAGAGCGGCAGCTTCGCAAAGGTGATGAAACAAGCTGTACAACACTGCGATTGTGTGCGCAGCTTGCCAACTGAGAGAAAACAGTACCTGACCACTCTCCTGCCTTTTGTAATCACATGAACATTCGATTGTAAGCTGTTTTGGACAACTTTCTTTCTCTTCTTGCAAAACACTCGGCAGACCTCCGTGCAGCCTCTAGAACACGATGGGAGATGTTTTTTGTGCTGGCACAGTTTCTCCTTGCCAGACAGAGTGGAAAAGCTTTTTGCTAAGATGTAGACGAGAAGAGAGGCTAAAGACGAAGGTACGGTGCTCTGCAGAGCTAAGCACCGCTCCCGTGCGTCTTTCGGCAGAAGGCGCACACCGCAGAGCACTGTGAGCGGCAGAATCGTCTTTGCGCGAAGAAGCAGTTTCTTCGTCTCCGGGAGCCGGAGAGAGCGGCAACTTCGCAAAGGTGATGAAACAAGCTGTACAACACTGCGATTGTGTGCGCAGCTTGCCAACTGAGAGAAAACAGTACCTGACCACTCTCCTGCCTTTTCTATTCATATGAACATTCGATTGCAAGCTGTTTTGGACAACTTTCTTTCTCTTCTTGCAAAACACTCGGCAGACCTCCGTGCAGCCTCTAGAACACGATGGGAGAAGTTTTCTGTGCTGGCAAAGTTTCTCCTTGCCAGACAGAGTGGAAAAGCTTTTTGCTAAGATGTAGACGAGAAGAATGGCTAAAGACGAAGGTACGGTGCTCTGCAGAGCTAAGCACCGCTCCCGGGCCTCTTTCGGCAGAAGGCGCACACCGCAGAGCACTGTGAGCGGCAGAATCGTCTTTGTGCGAAGAAGCAGCTTCTTCGTCTCCGGGAGCCGGAGAGAGCGGCAACTTCGCAAAGGTGATGAAACAACCTGTACAACACTGCGATTGTGTGCGCAGCTTGCCAACTGAGAGAAAACAGTACCTGACCACTCTCCTGCCTTTTCTATTCACATGAACATTCGATTGCAAGCTGTTTTGGACAACTTTCTTTCTCTTCTTGCAAAACACTCGGCAGACCTCCGTGCAGCCTCTAGAACACGATGGGAGATGTTTTCTGTGCTGGCACAGTTTCTCCTTGCCAGACAGAGTGGAAAAGCTTTTTGCTAAGATGTAGACGAGAAGAGAGGCTAAAGACGAAGGTACGGTGCTCTGCAGAGCTAAGCACCGCTCCCGGGCCTCTTTCGGCAGAAGGCGCACACCGCAGAGCACTGTGAGCGGCAGAATCGTCTTTGCGCGAAGAAGGAGCTTATTCGTCTGCGGGAGCCGGAGAGAGCGGCAGCTTCGCAAAGGTGATGAAACAAGCTGTACAACACTGCGATTGTGTGCGCAGCTTGCCAACTGAGAGAAAACAGTACCTGACCACTCTCCTGCCTTTTCTATTCACTTGAACATTCGATTGCAAGCTGTTTTGGACAACTTTCCTTCTCTTCTTGCAAAACACTCGGCAGACCTCCGTGAAGCCTCTAGAACACGATGGGAGATGTTTTCTGTGCTGGCACAGTTTCTCCTTGCCAGACAGAGTGGAAAAGCTTTTTGCCAAGATGTAGACGAGAAGAGAGGCTAAAGAAGCAGGTATGGTGCTCTGCAGAGCTAAGCACCGCTCCCGGACGTCTTTCGGCAGAAGGCGCACACCGCAGAGCACTGTGAGCGGCAGAATCGTCTTTGCGCGAAGAAGCAGCTTCTTCGTCTCCGGGAGCCGGAGAGAGCGGCAGCTTCGCAAAGGTGATGAAACAAGCTGTACAACACTGCGATTGTGTGCGCAGCTTGCCAAGTGAGAGAAAACAGTACCTGACCACTCTCCTGCCTTTTGTAATCACATGAACATTCGATTGTAAGCTGTTTTGGACAACTTTCTTTCTCTTCTTGCAAAACACTCGGCAGACCTCCGTGCAGCCTCTAGAACACGATGGGAGATGTTTTTTGTGCTGGCACAGTTTCTCCTTGCCAGACAGAGTGGAAAAGCTTTTTGCTAAGATGTAGACGAGAAGAGAGGCTAAAGACGAAGGTACGGTGCTCTGCAGAGCTAAGCACCGCTCCCGGGCCTCTTTCGGCAGAAGGCGCACACCGCAGAGCACTGTGAGCGGCAGAATCGTCTTTGCGCGAAGAAGCAGCTTCTTCGTCTCCGGCAGCCGGAGAGAGCGGCAGCTTCGCAAAGGTGATGAAACAAGCTGTACAACACTGCGATTGTGTGCGCAGCTTGCCAAGTGAGAGAAAACAGTACCTGACCACTCTCCTGCCTTTTCTATTCACATGAACATTCGATTGCAAGCTGTTTTGGACAACTTTCTTTCTCTTCTTGCAAAACACTCGGCAGACCTCCGTGCAGCCTCTAGAACACGATGGGAGATGTTTTCTGTGCTGGCACAGTTTCTCCTTGCCAGACAGAGTGGAAAAGCTTTTTGCTAAGATGTAGACGAGAAGAGAGGCTAAAGACGAAGGTACGGTGCTCTGCAGAGCTAAGCACCGCTCCCGGACCTCTTTGGGCAGAAGGCGCACACCGCAGAGCACTGTGAGCGGCAGAATCGTCTTTGCGCGAAGAAGCAGCTTCTTCGTCTCCGGGAGCCGGAGAGAGCGGCAACTTCGCAAAGGTGATGAAACAAGCTGTACAACACTGCGATTGTGTGCGCAGCTTGCCAACTGAGAGAAAACAGTACCTGACCACTCTCCTGCCTTTTCTATTTATATGAACATTCGATTGCAAGCTGTTTTGGACAACTTTCTTTCTCTTCTTGCAAAACACTCGGCAGACCTCCGTGCAGCCTCTAGAACACGATGGGAGATGTTTTCTGTGCTGGCACAGTTTCTCCTTGCCAGACAGAGTGGAAAAGCTTTTTGCTAAGATGTAGACGAGAAGAGAGGCTAAAGACGAAGGTACGGTGCTCTGCAGAGCTAAGCACCGCTCCCGGACCTCTTTCGGCAGAAGGCGCACACCGCAGAGCACTGTGAGCGGCAGAATCGTCTTTGCGCGAAGAAGCAGCTTCTTCGTCTCCGGGAGCCGGAGAGAGCGGCAACTTCGCAAAGGTGATGAAACAACCTGTACAACACTGCGATTGTGTGCGCAGCTTGCCAAGTGAGAGAAAACAGTACCTGACCACTCTCCTGCCTTTTCTATTCACATGAACATTCGATTGCAAGCTGTTTTGGACAACTTTCTTTCTCTTCTTGCAAAACACTCGGCAGACCTCCGTGCAGCCTCTAGAACACGATGGGAGATGTTTTCTGTGCTGGCACAGTTTCTCCTTGCCAGACAGAGTGGAAAAGCTTTTTGCTAAGATGTAGACGAGAAGAGAGGCTAAAGACGAAGGTACGGTGCTCTGCAGAGCTAAGCACCGCTCCCGGGCCTCTTTCGGCAGAAGGCGCACACCGCAGAGCACTGTGAGCGGCAGAATCGTCTTTGCGCGAAGAAGCAGCTTATTCGTCTGCGGGAGCCGGAGAGAGCGGCAGCTTCGCAAAGGTGATGAAACAAGCTGTACAACACTGCGATTGTGTGAGCAGCTTGCCAACTGAGAGAAAACAGTACCTGACCACTCTCCTGCCTTTTCTATTCACTTGAACATTCGATTGCAAGCTGTTTTGGACAACTTTCCTTCTCTTCTTGCAAAACACTCGGCAGACCTCCGTGAAGCCTCTAGAACACGATGGGAGATGTTTTCTGTGCTGGCACAGTTTCTCCTTGCCAGACAGAGTGGAAAAGCTTTTTGCTAAGATGTAGACGAGAAGAGAGGCTAAAGAAGCAGGTATGGTGCTCTGCAGAGCTAAGCACCGCTCCCGGACCTCTTTCGGCAGAAGGCGCACACCGCAGAGCACTGTGAGCGGCAGAATCGTCTTTGCGCGAAGAAGCAGCTTCTTCGTCTCCGGCAGCCGGAGAGAGCGGCAGCTTCGCAAAGGTGATGAAACAAGCTGTACAACACTGCGATTGTGTGCGCAGCTTGCCAAGTGAGAGAAAACAGTACCTGACCACTCTCCTGCCTTTTGTAATCACATGAACATTCGATTGTAAGCTGTTTTGGACAACTTTCTTTCTCTTCTTGCAAAACACTCGGCAGACCTCCGTGCAGCCTCTAGAACACGATGGGAGATGTTTTTTGTGCTGGCACAGTTTCTCCTTGCCAGACAGAGTGGAAAAGCTTTTTGCTAAGATGTAGACGAGAAGAGAGGCTAAAGACGAAGGTACGGTGCTCTGCAGAGCTAAGCACCGCTCCCGTGCGTCTTTCGGCAGAAGGCGCACACCGCAGAGCACTGTGAGCGGCAGAATCGTCTTTGCGCGAAGAAGCAGCTTCTTCGTCTCCGGCAGCCGGAGAGAGCGGCAGCTTCGCAAAGGTGATGAAACAAGCTGTACAACACTGCGATTGTGTGCGCAGCTTGCCAACTGAGAGAAAACAGTACCTGACCACTCTCCTGCCTTTTGTAATCACATGAACATTCGATTGTAAGCTGTTTTGGACAACTTTCTTTCTCTTCTTGCAAAACACTCGGCAGACCTCCGTGCAGCCTCTAGAACACGATGGGAGATGTTTTTTGTGCTGGCACAGTTTCTCCTTGCCAGACAGAGTGGAAAAGCTTTTTGCTAAGATGTAGACGAGAAGAGAGGCTAAAGACGAAG
Source organism: Melozone crissalis (assembly GCF_028551555.1). Taxonomy (NCBI): domain Eukaryota; kingdom Metazoa; phylum Chordata; class Aves; order Passeriformes; family Passerellidae; genus Melozone; species Melozone crissalis. The sequence continues at coordinate 533,578 of NW_026535823.1, forward strand.
GTACGGTGCTCTGCAGAGCTAAGCACCGCTCCCGTGCGTCTTTCGGCAGAAGGCGCACACCGCAGAGCACTGTGAGCGGCAGAATCGTCTTTGCGCGAAGAAGCAGTTTCTTCGTCTCCGGGAGCCGGAGAGAGCGGCAACTTCGCAAAGGTGATGAAACAAGCTGTACAACACTGCGATTGTGTGCGCAGCTTGCCAACTGAGAGAAAACAGTACCTGACCACTCTCCTGCCTTTCTATTCACATGAACATTCGATTGGAAGCTGTTTTGGACAACTTTCTTTCTCTTCTTGCAAAACACTCGGCAGACCTCCGTGCAGCCTCTAGAACACGATGGGAGATGTTTTTTGCGCAGGCACAGTTTCTCCTTGCCAGACAGAGTGGAAAAGCTTTTTGCTAAGATGTAGACGAGAAGAGAGGCTAAAGACGAAGGTACGGTGCTCTGCAAAGCTAAGCACCGCTCCCGTGCCTCTTTCGGCAGAAGGCGCACACCGCAGAGCACTGTGAGCGGCAGAATCGTCTTTGCGCGAAGAAGCAGCTTCTTCGTCTCCGGGAGCCGGAGAGAGCGGCAGCCTCGCAAAGGTGATGAAACAAGCTGTTCAAAACTGCGATTGTGTGCGCAGCTTGCCAAGTGAGAGAAAACAGTACCTGACCACTCTCCTGCCTTTTGTAATCACATGAACATTCGATTGTAAGCTGTTTTGGACAACTTTCTTTCTCTTCTTGCAAAACACTCGGCAGACCTCCGTGCAGCCTCTAGAACACGATGGGAGATGTTTTTTGTGCTGGCACAGTTTCTCCTTGCCAGACAGAGTGGAAAAGCTTTTTGCTAAGATGTAGACGAGAAGAGAGGCTAAAGACGAAGGTACGGTGCTCTGCAGAGCTAAGCACCGCTCCCGGACCTCTTTCGGCAGAAGGCGCACACCGCAGAGCACTGTGAGCGGCAGAATCGTCTTTGCGCGAAGAAGCAGCTTCTTCGTCTCCGGGAGCCGGAGAGAGCGGCAACTTCGCAAAGGTGATGAAACAAGCTGTACAACACTGCGATTGTGTGCGCAGCTTGCCAACTGAGAGAAAACAGTACCTGACCACTCTCCTGCCTTTCTATTCACATGAACATTCGATTGCAAGCTGTTTTGGACAACTTTCTTTCTCTTCTTGCAAAACACTCGGCAGACCTCCGTGCAGCCTCTAGAACACGATGGGAGATGTTTTTTGCGCAGGCACAGTTTCTCCTTGCCAGACAGAGTGGAAAAGCTTTTTGCTAAGATGTAGACGAGAAGAGAGGCTAAAGACGAAGGTACGGTGCTCTGCAGAGCTAAGCACCGCTCCCGGGCCTCTTTCGGCAGAAGGCGCACACCGCAGAGCACTGTGAGCGGCAGAATCGTCTTTGCGCGAAGAAGCAGCTTCTTCGTCTCCGGCAGCCGGAGAGAGCGGCAGCTTCGCAAAGGTGATGAAACAAGCTGTACAACACTGCGATTGTGTGCGCAGCTTGCCAACTGAGAGAAAACAGTACCTGACCACTCTCCTGCCTTTTGTAATCACATGAACATTCGATTGTAAGCTGTTTTGGACAACTTTCTTTCTCTTCTTGCAAAACACTCGGCAGACCTCCGTGCAGCCTCTAGAACACGATGGGAGATGTTTTTTGTGCTGGCACAGTTTCTCCTTGCCAGACAGAGTGGAAAAGCTTTTTGCTAAGATGTAGACGAGAAGAGAGGCTAAAGACGAAGGTACGGTGCTCTGCAGAGCTAAGCACCGCTCCCGTGCGTCTTTCGGCAGAAGGCGCACACCGCAGAGCACTGTGAGCGGCAGAATCGTCTTTGCGCGAAGAAGCAGTTTCTTCGTCTCCGGGAGCCGGAGAGAGCGGCAACTTCGCAAAGGTGATGAAACAAGCTGTACAACACTGCGATTGTGTGCGCAGCTTGCCAACTGAGAGAAAACAGTACCTGACCACTCTCCTGCCTTTCTATTCACATGAACATTCGATTGGAAGCTGTTTTGGACAACTTTCTTTCTCTTCTTGCAAAACACTCGGCAGACCTCCGTGCAGCCTCTAGAACACGATGGGAGATGTTTTTTGCGCAGGCACAGTTTCTCCTTGCCAGACAGAGTGGAAAAGCTTTTTGCTAAGATGTAGACGAGAAGAGAGGCTAAAGACGAAGGTACGGTGCTCTGCAAAGCTAAGCACCGCTCCCGTGCCTCTTTCGGCAGAAGGCGCACACCGCAGAGCACTGTGAGCGGCAGAATCGTCTTTGCGCGAAGAAGCAGCTTCTTCGTCTCCGGGAGCCGGAGAGAGCGGCAGCCTCGCAAAGGTGATGAAACAAGCTGTTCAAAACTGCGATTGTGTGCGCAGCTTGCCAAGTGAGAGAAAACAGTACCTGACCACTCTCCTGCCTTTTGTAATCACATGAACATTCGATTGTAAGCTGTTTTGGACAACTTTCTTTCTCTTCTTGCAAAACACTCGGCAGACCTCCGTGCAGCCTCTAGAACACGATGGGAGATGTTTTTTGTGCTGGCACAGTTTCTCCTTGCCAGACAGAGTGGAAAAGCTTTTTGCTAAGATGTAGACGAGAAGAGAGGCTAAAGACGAAGGTACGGTGCTCTGCAGAGCTAAGCACCGCTCCCGGACCTCTTTCGGCAGAAGGCGCACACCGCAGAGCACTGTGAGCGGCAGAATCGTCTTTGCGCGAAGAAGCAGCTTCTTCGTCTCCGGGAGCCGGAGAGAGCGGCAACTTCGCAAAGGTGATGAAACAAGCTGTACAACACTGCGATTGTGTGCGCAGCTTGCCAACTGAGAGAAAACAGTACCTGACCACTCTCCTGCCTTTCTATTCACATGAACATTCGATTGCAAGCTGTTTTGGACAACTTTCTTTCTCTTCTTGCAAAACACTCGGCAGACCTCCGTGCAGCCTCTAGAACACGATGGGAGATGTTTTTTGCGCAGGCACAGTTTCTCCTTGCCAGACAGAGTGGAAAAGCTTTTTGCTAAGATGTAGACGAGAAGAGAGGCTAAAGACGAAGGTACGGTGCTCTGCAAAGCTAAGCACCGCTCCCGTGCCTCTTTCGGCAGAAGGCGCACACCGCAGAGCACTGTGAGCGGCAGAATCGTCTTTGCGCGAAGAAGCAGCTTCTTCGTCTCCGGGAGCCGGAGAGAGCGGCAGCCTCGCAAAGGTGATGAAACAAGCTGTTCAAAACTGCGATTGTGTGCGCAGCTTGCCAAGTGAGAGAAAACAGTACCTGACCACTCTCCTGCCTTTTGTAATCACATGAACATTCGATTGTAAGCTGTTTTGGACAACTTTCTTTCTCTTCTTGCAAAACACTCGGCAGACCTCCGTGCAGCCTCTAGAACACGATGGGAGATGTTTTTTGTGCTGGCACAGTTTCTCCTTGCCAGACAGAGTGGAAAAGCTTTTTGCTAAGATGTAGACGAGAAGAGAGGCTAAAGACGAAGGTACGGTGCTCTGCAGAGCTAAGCACCGCTCCCGTGCCTCTTTCGGTAAAAGGCGCACACCGCAGAGCACTGTGAGCGGCAGAATCGTCTTTGTCGAAGAAGCCGCTTGTTCGTCTCCGGGAGCCGGAGAGAGCGGCAACTTGGCAAAGGTGATGAAACAAGCTGTACAAAACTGCGATTGTGTGCGCAGCTTGCCAACTGAGAGAAAACAGTACCTGACAACTCTCCTGCCTTTTGTAATCACATGAACATTCGATTGAAAGCTGTTTTGGACAACTTTCTTTCTCTTCTTGCAAAACACTCGGCAGACCTCCGTGCAGCCTCTAGAACACGATGGGAGATGTTTTCTGTGCTGGCACAGTTTCTCCTTGCCAGACAGAGTGGAAAAGCTTTTTGCTGAGATGTAGAGGCTAAAGACGAAGGTACGGTGCTCTGCAGAGCTAAGCACCGCTCCCGGACCTCTTTCGGCAGAAGGCGCACACCGCAGAGCACTGTGAGCGGCAGAATCGTCTTTGCGCGAAGAAGCAGCTTATTCGTCTCCGGCAGCCGGAGAGAGCGGCAGCTTCGCAAAGGTGATGAAACAAGCTGTACAACACTGCGATTGTGTGCGCAGCTTGCCAACTGAGAGAAAACAGTACCTGACCGCTCTCCTGCCTTTTCTATTCACATGAACATTCGATTGCAAGCTGTTTTGGACAACTTTCTTTCTCTTCTTGCAAAACACTCGGCAGACCTCCGTGCAGCCTCTAGAACACGATGGGAGATGTTTTCTGTGCTGGCACAGTTTCTCCTTGCCAGACAGAGTGGAAAAGCTTTTTGCTAAGATGTAGACGAGAAGAGAGGCTAAAGACGAACGTACGGTGCTCTGCAGAGCTAAGCACCGCTCCCGGGCCTCTTTCGGTAGAAGGCGCACACCGCAGAGCACTGTGAGCGGCAGAATCGTCTTTGCGCGAAGAAGCAGCTTATTCGTCTGCGGGAGCCGGAGAGAGCGGCAGCTTCGCAAAGGTGATGAAACAAGCTGTACAACACTGCGATTGTGTGCGCAGCTTGCCAACTGAGAGAAAACAGTACCTGACCACTCTCCTGCCTTTTCTATTCACTTGAACATTCGATTGCAAGCTGTTTTGGACAACTTTCTTTCTCTTCTTGCAAAACACTCGGCAGACCTCCGTGAAGCCTCTAGAACACGATGGGAGATGTTTTCTGTGCTGGCACAGTTTCTCCTTGCCAGACAGAGTGGAAAAGCTTTTTGCTAAGATGTAGACGAGAAGAGAGGCTAAAGAAGGAGGTATGGTGCTCTGCAGAGCTAAGCACCGCTCCCGGACGTCTTTCGGCAGAAGGCGCACACCGCAGAGCACTGTGAGCGGCAGAATCGTCTTTGCGCGAAGAAGCAGCTTCTTCGTCTCCAGGAGCCGGAGAGAGCGGCAGCTTCGCAAAGGTGATGAAACAAGCTGTACAACACTGCGATTGTGTGCGCAGCTTGCCAAGTGAGAGAAAACAGTACCTGACCACTCTCCTGCCTTTTGTAATCACATGAACATTCGATTGTAAGCTGTTTTGGACAACTTTCTTTCTCTTCTTGCAAAACACTCGGCAGACCTCCGTGCAGCCTCTAGAACACGATGGGAGATGTTTTTTGTGCTGGCACAGTTTCTCCTTGCCAGACAGAGTGGAAAAGCTTTTTGCTAAGATGTAGACGAGAAGAGAGGCTAAAGACGAAGGTACGGTGCTCTGCAGAGCTAAGCACCGCTCCCGAGCGTCTTTCGGCAGAAGGCGCACACCGCAGAGCACTGTGAGCGGCAGAATCGTCTTTGCGCGAAGAAGCAGCTTCTTCGTCTCCGGGAGCCGGAGAGAGCGGCAGCTTCGCAAAGGTGATGAAACAAGCTGTACAACACTGCGATTGTGTGCGCAGCTTGCCAACTGAGAGAAAACAGTACCTGACCACTCTCCTGCCTTTTCTATTCACATGAACATTCGATTGCAAGCTGTTTTGGACAACTTTCTTTCTCTTCTTGCAAAACACTCGGCAGACCTCCGTGCAGCCTCTAGAACACGATGGGAGATGTTTTCTGTGCTGGCACAGTTTCTCCTTGCCAGACAGAGTGGAAAAGCTTTTTGCTAAGATGTAGACGAGAAGAGAGGCTAAAGACGAAGGTACGGTGCTCTGCAGAGCTAAGCACCGCTCCCGGACCTCTTTGGGCAGAAGGCGCACACCGCAGAGCACTGTGAGCGGCAGAATCGTCTTTGCGCGAAGAAGCAGCTTCTTCGTCTCCGGGAGCCGGAGAGAGCGGCAACTTCGCAAAGGTGATGAAACAAGCTGTACAACACTGCGATTGTGTGCGCAGCTTGCCAACTGAGAGAAAACAGTACCTGACCACTCTCCTGCCTTTTCTATTCACTTGAACATTCGATTGCCAGCTGTTTTGGACAACTTTCCTTCTCTTCTTGCAAAACACTCGGCAGACCTCCGTGAAGCCTCTAGAACACGATGGGAGATGTTTTCTGTGCTGGCACAGTTTCTCCTTGCCAGACAGAGTGGAAAAGCTTTTTGCTAAGATGTAGACGAGAAGAGAGGCTAAAGAAGCAGGTATGGTGCTCTGCAGAGCTAAGCACCGCTCCCGGACGTCTTTCGGCAGAAGGCGCACACCGCAGAGCACTGTGAGCGGCAGAATCGTCTTTGCGCGAAGAAGCAGCTTCTTCGTCTCCGGCAGCCGGAGAGAGCGGCAGCTTCGCAAAGGTGATGAAACAAGCTGTACAACACTGCGATTGTGTGCGCAGCTTGCCAACTGAGAGAAAACAGTACCTGACCACTCTCCTGCCTTTTCTATTCACATGAACATTCGATTGCAAGCTGTTTTGGACAACTTTCTTTCTCTTCTTGCAAAACACTCGGCAGACCTCCGTGCAGCCTCTAGAACACGATGGGAGATGTTTTCTGTGCTGGCACAGTTTCTCCTTGCCAGACAGAGTGGAAAAGCTTTTTGCTAAGATGTAGACGAGAAGAGAGGCTAAAGACGAAGGTACGGTGCTCTGCAGAGCTAAGCACCGCTCCCGGACCTCTTTGGGCAGAAGGCGCACACCGCAGAGCACTGTGAGCGGCAGAATCGTCTTTGCGCGAAGAAGCAGCTTCTTCGTCTCCGGGAGCCGGAGAGAGCGGCAACTTCGCAAAGGTGATGAAACAAGCTGTACAACACTGCGATTGTGTGCGCAGCTTGCCAAGTGAGAGAAAACAGTACCTGACCACTCTCCTGCCTTTTCTATTCATATGAACATTCGATTGCAAGCTGTTTTGGACAACTTTCTTTCTCTTCTTGCAAAACACTCGGCAGACCTCCGTGCAGCCTCTAGAACACGATGGGAGATGTTTTCTGTGCTGGCACAGTTTCTCCTTGCCAGACAGAGTGGAAAAGCTTTTTGCTAAGATGTAGACGAGAAGAGAGGCTAAAGACGAAGGTACGGTGCTCTGCAGAGCTAAGCACCGCTCCCGGGCCTCTTTCGGCAGAAGGCGCACACCGCAGAGCACTGTGAGCGGCAGAATCGTCTTTGCGCGAAGAAGCAGCTTCTTCGTCTCCGGCAGCCGGAGAGAGCGGCAGCTTCGCAAAGGTGATGAAACAAGCTGTACAACACTGCGATTGTGTGCGCAGCTTGCCAACTGAGAGAAAACAGTACCTGACCACTCTCCTGCCTTTTGTAATCACATGAACATTCGATTGTAAGCTGTTTTGGACAACTTTCTTTCTCTTCTTGCAAAACACTCGGCAGACCTCCGTGCAGCCTCTACAACACGATGGGAGATGTTTTTTGTGCTGGCACAGTTTCTCCTTGCCAGACAGAGTGGAAAAGCTTTTTGCTAAGATGTAGACGAGAAGAGAGGCTAAAGACGAAGGTACGGTGCTCTGCAGAGCTAAGCACCGCTCCCGTGCGTCTTTCGGCAGAAGGCGCACACCGCAGAGCACTGTGAGCGGCAGAATCGTCTTTGCGCGAAGAAGCAGTTTCTTCGTCTCCGGGAGCCGGAGAGAGCGGCAACTTCGCAAAGGTGATGAAACAAGCTGTACAACACTGCGATTGTGTGCGCAGCTTGCCAACTGAGAGAAAACAGTACCTGACCACTCTCCTGCCTTTCTATTCACATGAACATTCGATTGGAAGCTGTTTTGGACAACTTTCCTTCTCTTCTTGCAAAACACTCGGCAGACCTCCGTGCAGCCTCTAGAACACGATGGGAGATGTTTTTTGCGCAGGCACAGTTTCTCCTTGCCAGACAGAGTGGAAAAGCTTTTTGCTAAGATGTAGACGAGAAGAGAGGCTAAAGACGAAGGTACGGTGCTCTGCAAAGCTAAGCACCGCTCCCGTGCCTCTTTCGGCAGAAGGCGCACACCGCAGAGCACTGTGAGCGGCAGAATCGTCTTTGCGCGAAGAAGCAGCTTCTTCGTCTCCGGCAGCCGGAGAGAGCGGCAGCCTCGCAAAGGTGATGAAACAAGCTGTTCAAAACTGCGATTGTGTGCGCAGCTTGCCAAGTGAGAGAAAACAGTACCTGACCACTCTCCTGCCTTTTGTAATCACATGAACATTCGATTGTAAGCTGTTTTGGACAACTTTCTTTCTCTTCTTGCAAAACACTCGGCAGACCTCCGTGCAGCCTCTAGAACACGATGGGAGATGTTTTTTGTGCTGGCACAGTTTCTCCTTGCCAGACAGAGTGGAAAAGCTTTTTGCTAAGATGTAGACGAGAAGAGAGGCTAAAGACGAAGGTACGGTGCTCTGCAGAGCTAAGCACCGCTCCCGGACCTCTTTCGGCAGAAGGCGCACACCGCAGAGCACTGTGAGCGGCAGAATCGTCTTTGCGCGAAGAAGCAGCTTCTTCGTCTCCGGGAGCCGGAGAGAGCGGCAACTTCGCAAAGGTGATGAAACAAGCTGTACAACACTGCGATTGTGTGCGCAGCTTGCCAACTGAGAGAAAACAGTACCTGACCACTCTCCTGCCTTTCTATTCACATGAACATTCGATTGGAAGCTGTTTTGGACAACTTTCTTTCTCTTCTTGCAAAACACTCGGCAGACCTCCGTGCAGCCTCTAGAACACGATGGGAGATGTTTTTTGCGCAGGCACAGTTTCTCCTTGCCAGACAGAGTGGAAAAGCTTTTTGCTAAGATGTAGACGAGAAGAGAGGCTAAAGACGAAGGTACGGTGCTCTGCAAAGCTAAGCACCGCTCCCGTGCCTCTTTCGGCAGAAGGCGCACACCGCAGAGCACTGTGAGCGGCAGAATCGTCTTTGCGCGAAGAAGCAGCTTCTTCGTCTCCGGGAGCCGGAGAGAGCGGCAGCCTCGCAAAGGTGATGAAACAAGCTGTTCAAAACTGCGATTGTGTGCGCAGCTTGCCAAGTGAGAGAAAACAGTACCTGACCACTCTCCTGCCTTTTGTAATCACATGAACATTCGATTGTAAGCTGTTTTGGACAACTTTCTTTCTCTTCTTGCAAAACACTCGGCAGACCTCCGTGCAGCCTCTAGAACACGATGGGAGATGTTTTCTGTGCTGGCACAGTTTCTCCTTGCCAGACAGAGTGGAAAAGCTTTTTGCTAAGATGTAGACGAGAAGAGAGGCTAAAGACGAACGTACGGTGCTCTGCAGAGCTAAGCACCGCTCCCGGGCCTCTTTCGGTAGAAGGCGCACACCGCAGAGCACTGTGAGCGGCAGAATCGTCTTTGCGTGAAGAAGCAGCTTATTCGTCTGCGGGAGCCGGAGAGAGCGGCAGCTTCGCAAAGGTGATGAAACAAGCTGTACAACACTGCGATTGTGTGCGCAGCTTGCCAACTGAGAGAAAACAGTACCTGACCACTCTCCTGCCTTTTCTATTCACTTGAACATTCGATTGCAAGCTGTTTTGGACAACTTTCTTTCTCTTCTTGCAAAACACTCGGCAGACCTCCGTGAAGCCTCTAGAACACGATGGGAGATGTTTTCTGTGCTGGCACAGTTTCTCCTTGCCAGACAGAGTGGAAAAGCTTTTTGCTAAGATGTAGACGAGAAGAGAGGCTAAAGAAGCAGGTATGGTGCTCTGCAGAGCTAAGCACCGCTCCCGGACGTCTTTCGGCAGAAGGCGCACACCGCAGAGCACTGTGAGCGGCAGAATCGTCTTTGCGCGAAGAAGCAGCTTCTTCGTCTCCGGGAGCCGGAGAGAGCGGCAGCTTCGCAAAGGTGATGAAACAAGCTGTACAACACTGCGATTGTGTGCGCAGCTTGCCAAGTGAGAGAAAACAGTACCTGACCACTCTCCTGCCTTTTGTAATCACATGAACATTCGATTGTAAGCTGTTTTGGACAACTTTCTTTCTCTTCTTGCAAAACACTCGGCAGACCTCCGTGCAGCCTCTAGAACACGATGGGAGATGTTTTTTGTGCTGGCACAGTTTCTCCTTGCCAGACAGAGTGGAAAAGCTTTTTGCTAAGATGTAGACGAGAAGAGAGGCTAAAGACGAAGGTACGGTGCTCTGCAGAGCTAAGCACCGCTCCCGAGCGTCTTTCGGCAGAAGGCGCACACCGCAGAGCACTGTGAGCGGCAGAATCGTCTTTGCGCGAAGAAGCAGCTTCTTCGTCTCCGGCAGCCGGAGAGAGCGGCAGCTTCGCAAAGGTGATGAAACAAGCTGTACAACACTGCGATTGTGTGCGCAGCTTGCCAACTGAGAGAAAACAGTACCTGACCACTCTCCTGCCTTTTCTATTCACATGAACATTCGATTGCAAGCTGTTTTGGACAACTTTCTTTCTCTTCTTGCAAAACACTCGGCAGACCTCCGTGCAGCCTCTAGAACACGATGGGAGATGTTTTCTGTGCTGGCACAGTTTCTCCTTGCCAGACAGAGTGGAAAAGCTTTTTGCTAAGATGTAGACGAGAAGAGAGGCTAAAGACGAAGGTACGGTGCTCTGCAGAGCTAAGCACCGCTCCCGGACCTCTTTGGGCAGAAGGCGCACACCGCAGAGCACTGTGAGCGGCAGAATCGTCTTTGCGCGAAGAAGCAGCTTCTTCGTCTCCGGGAGCCGGAGAGAGCGGCAACTTCGCAAAGGTGATGAAACAAGCTGTACAACACTGCGATTGTGTGCGCAGCTTGCCAAGTGAGAGAAAACAGTACCTGACCACTCTCCTGCCTTTTCTATTCATATGAACATTCGATTGCAAGCTGTTTTGGACAACTTTCTTTCTCTTCTTGCAAAACACTCGGCAGACCTCCGTGCAGCCTCTAGAACACGATGGGAGATGTTTTCTGTGCTGGCACAGTTTCTCCTTGCCAGACAGAGTGGAAAAGCTTTTTGCTAAGATGTAGACGAGAAGAGAGGCTAAAGACGAAGGTACGGTGCTCTGCAGAGCTAAGCACCGCTCCCGGACCTCTTTCGGCAGAAGGCGCACACCGCAGAGCACTGTGAGCGGCAGAATCGTCTTTGCGCGAAGAAGCAGCTTCTTCGTCTCCGGGAGCCGGAGAGAGCGGCAACTTCGCAAACGTGATGAAACAACCTGTACAACACTGCGATTGTGTGCGCAGCTTGCCAACTGAGAGAAAACAGTACCTGACCACTCTCCTGCCTTTTCTATTCACATGAACATTCGATTGCAAGCTGTTTTGGACAACTTTCTTTCTCTTCTTGCAAAACACTCGGCAGACCTCCGTGCAGCCTCTAGAACACGATGGGAGATGTTTTCTGTGCTGGCACAGTTTCTCCTTGCCAGACAGAGTGGAAAAGCTTTTTGCTAAGATGTAGACGAGAAGAGAGGCTAAAGACGAAGGTACGGTGCTCTGCAGAGCTAAGCACCGCTCCCGGGCCTCTTTCGGCAGAAGGCGCACACCGCAGAGCACTGTGAGCGGCAGAATCGTCTTTGCGCGAAGAAGCAGCTTATTCGTCTGCGGGAGCCGGAGAGAGCGGCAGCTTCGCAAAGGTGATGAAACAAGCTGTACAACACTGCGATTGTGTGAGCAGCTTGCCAACTGAGAGAAAACAGTACCTGACCACTCTCCTGCCTTTTCTATTCACTTGAACATTCGATTTCAAGCTGTTTTGGACAACTTTCCTTCTCTTCTTGAAAAACACTCGGCAGACCGCCGTGAAGCCTCTAGAACACGATGGGAGATGTTTTCTGTGCTGGCACAGTTTCTCCTTGCCAGACAGAGTGGAAAAGCTTTTTGCTAAGATGTAGACGAGAAGAGAGGCTAAAGAAGCAGGTATGGTGCTCTGCAGAGCTAAGCACCGCTCCCGGACCTCTTTCGGCAGAAGGCGCACACCGCAGAGCACTGTGAGCGGCAGAATCGTCTTTGCGCGAAGAAGCAGCTTCTTCGTCTCCGGCAGCCGGAGAGAGCGGCAGCTTCGCAAAGGTGATGAAACAAGCTGTACAACACTGCGATTGTGTGCGCAGCTTGCCAACTGAGAGAAAACAGTACCTGACCACTCTCCTGCCTTTTGTAATCACATGAACATTCGATTGTAAGCTGTTTTGGACAACTTTCTTTCTCTTCTTGCAAAACACTCGGCAGACCTCCGTGCAGCCTCTAGAACACGATGGGAGATGTTTTTTGTGCTGGCACAGTTTCTCCTTGCCAGACAGAGTGGAAAAGCTTTTTGCTAAGATGTAGACGAGAAGAGAGGCTAAAGACGAAGGTACGGTGCTCTGCAGAGCTAAGCACCGCTCCCGTGCGTCTTTCGGCAGAAGGCGCACACTGCAGAGCACTGTGAGCGGCAGAATCGTCTTTGCGCGAAGAAGCAGCTTCTTCGTCTCCGGCAGCCGGAGAGAGCGGCAGCTTCGCAAAGGTGATGAAACAAGCTGTACAACACTGCGATTGTGTGCGCAGCTTGCCAAGTGAGAGAAAACAGTACCTGACCACTCTCCTGCCTTTTGTAATCACATGAACATTCGATTGTAAGCTGTTTTGGACAACTTTCTTTCTCTTCTTGCAAAACACTCGGCAGACCTCCGTGCAGCCTCTAGAACACGATGGGAGATGTTTTTTGTGCTGGCACAGTTTCTCCTTGCCAGACAGAGTGGAAAAGCTTTTTGCTAAGATGTAGACGAGAAGAGAGGCTAAAGACGAAGGTACGGTGCTCTGCAGAGCTAAGCACCGCTCCCGGGCCTCTTTCGGCAGAAGGCGCACACCGCAGAGCACTGTGAGCGGCAGAATCGTCTTTGCGCGAAGAAGCAGCTTCTTCGTCTCCGGCAGCCGGAGAGAGCGGCAGCTTCGCAAAGGTGATGAAACAAGCTGTACAACACTGCGATTGTGTGCGCAGCTTGCCAACTGAGAGAAAACAGTACCTGACCACTCTCCTGCCTTTTCTATTCACATGAACATTCGATTGCAAGCTGTTTTGGACAACTTTCTTTCTCTTCTTGCAAAACACTCGGCAGACCTCCGTGCAGCCTCTAGAACACGATGGGAGATGTTTTCTGTGCTGGCACAGTTTCTCCTTGCCAGACAGAGTGGAAAAGCTTTTTGCTAAGATGTAGACGAGAAGAGAGGCTAAAGACGAAGGTACGGTGCTCTGCAGAGCTAAGCACCGCTCCCGGACCTCTTTGGGCAGAAGGCGCACACCGCAGAGCACTGTGAGCGGCAGAATCGTCTTTGCGCGAAGAAGCAGCTTCTTCGTCTCCGGGAGCCGGAGAGAGCGGCAACTTCGCAAAGGTGATGAAACAAGCTGTACAACACTGCGATTGTGTGCGCAGCTTGCCAAGTGAGAGAAAACAGTACCTGACCACTCTCCTGCCTTTTCTATTCATATGAACATTCGATTGCAAGCTGTTTTGGACAACTTTCTTTCTCTTCTTGCAAAACACTCGGCAGACCTCCGTGCAGCCTCTAGAACACGATGGGAGATGTTTTCTGTGCTGGCACAGTTTCTCCTTGCCAGACAGAGTGGAAAAGCTTTTTGCTAAGATGTAGACGAGAAGAGAGGCTAAAGACGAAGGTACGGTGCTCTGCAGAGCTAAGCACCGCTCCCGGGCCTCTTTCGGCAGAAGGCGCACACCGCAGAGCACTGTGAGCGGCAGAATCGTCTTTGCGCGAAGAAGCAGCTTCTTCGTCTCCGGCAGCCGGAGAGAGCGGCAGCTTCGCAAAGGTGATGAAACAAGCTGTACAACACTGCGATTGTGTGCGCAGCTTGCCAACTGAGAGAAAACAGTACCTGACCACTCTCCTGCCTTTTGTAATCACATGAACATTCGATTGTAAGCTGTTTTGGACAACTTTCTTTCTCTTCTTGCAAAACACTCGGCAGACCTCCGTGCAGCCTCTAGAACACGATGGGAGATGTTTTTTGTGCTGGCACAGTTTCTCCTTGCCAGACAGAGTGGAAAAGCTTTTTGCTAAGATGTAGACGAGAAGAGAGGCTAAAGACGAAGGTACGGTGCTCTGCAGAGCTAAGCACCGCTCCCGTGCGTCTTTCGGCAGAAGGCGCACACCGCAGAGCACTGTGAGCGGCAGAATCGTCTTTGCGCGAAGAAGCAGTTTCTTCGTCTCCGGGAGCCGGAGAGAGCGGCAACTTCGCAAAGGTGATGAAACAAGCTGTACAACACTGCGATTGTGTGCGCAGCTTGCCAACTGAGAGAAAACAGTACCTGACCACTCTCCTGCCTTTCTATTCACATGAACATTCGATTGGAAGCTGTTTTGGACAACTTTCCTTCTCTTCTTGCAAAACACTCGGCAGACCTCCGTGCAGCCTCTAGAACACGATGGGAGATGTTTTTTGCGCAGGCACAGTTTCTCCTTGCCAGACAGAGTGGAAAAGCTTTTTGCTAAGATGTAGACGAGAAGAGAGGCTAAAGACGAAGGTACGGTGCTCTGCAAAGCTAAGCACCGCTCCCGTGCCTCTTTCGGCAGAAGGCGCACACCGCAGAGCACTGTGAGCGGCAGAATCGTCTTTGCGCGAAGAAGCAGCTTCTTCGTCTCCGGGAGCCGGAGAGAGCGGCAGCCTCGCAAAGGTGATGAAACAAGCTGTTCAAAACTGCGATTGTGTGCGCAGCTTGCCAAGTGAGAGAAAACAGTACCTGACCACTCTCCTGCCTTTTGTAATCACATGAACATTCGATTGTAAGCTGTTTTGGACAACTTTCTTTCTCTTCTTGCAAAACACTCGGCAGACCTCCGTGCAGCCTCTAGAACACGATGGGAGATGTTTTTTGTGCTGGCACAGTTTCTCCTTGCCAGACAGAGTGGAAAAGCTTTTTGCTAAGATGTAGACGAGAAGAGAGGCTAAAGACGAAGGTACGGTGCTCTGCAGAGCTAAGCACCGCTCCCGGACCTCTTTCGGCAGAAGGCGCACACCGCAGAGCACTGTGAGCGGCAGAATCGTCTTTGCGCGAAGAAGCAGCTTCTTCGTCTCCGGGAGCCGGAGAGAGCGGCAACTTCGCAAAGGTGATGAAACAAGCTGTACAACACTGCGATTGTGTGCGCAGCTTGCCAACTGAGAGAAAACAGTACCTGACCACTCTCCTGCCTTTCTATTCACATGAACATTCGATTGGAAGCTGTTTTGGACAACTTTCTTTCTCTTCTTGCAAAACACTCGGCAGACCTCCGTGCAGCCTCTAGAACACGATGGGAGATGTTTTTTGCGCAGGCACAGTTTCTCCTTGCCAGACAGAGTGGAAAAGCTTTTTGCTAAGATGTAGACGAGAAGAGAGGCTAAAGACGAAGGTACGGTGCTCTGCAAAGCTAAGCACCGCTCCCGTGCCTCTTTCGGCAGAAGGCGCACACCGCAGAGCACTGTGAGCGGCAGAATCGTCTTTGCGCGAAGAAGCAGCTTCTTCGTCTCCGGGAGCCGGAGAGAGCGGCAGCCTCGCAAAGGTGATGAAACAAGCTGTTCAAAACTGCGATTGTGTGCGCAGCTTGCCAAGTGAGAGAAAACAGTACCTGACCACTCTCCTGCCTTTTGTAATCACATGAACATTCGATTGTAAGCTGTTTTGGACAACTTTCTCTCTCTTCTTGCAAAACACTCGGCAGACCTCCGTGCAGCCTCTAGAACACGATGGGAGATGTTTTCTGTGCTGGCACAGTTTCTCCTTTCCAGACAGAGTGGAAAAGCTTTTTGCTAAGATGTAGACGAGAAGAGAGGCTAAAGACGAAGGTACGGTGCTCTGCAGAGCTAAGCACCGCTCCCGTGCCTCTTTCGGTAAAAGGCGCACACCGCAGAGCACTGTGAGCGGCAGAATCGTCTTTGTCGAAGAAGCCGCTTGTTCGTCTCCGGGAGCCGGAGAGAGCGGCAACTTGGCAAAGGTGATGAAACAAGCTGTACAAAACTGCGATTGTGTGCGCAGCTTGCCAACTGAGAGAAAACAGTACCTGACAACTCTCCTGCCTTTTGTAATCACATGAACATTCGATTGAAAGCTGTTTTGGACAACTTTCTTTCTCTTCTTGCAAAACACTCGGCAGACCTCCGTGCAGCCTCTAGAACACGATGGGAGATGTTTTCTGTGCTGGCACAGTTTCTCCTTGCCAGACAGAGTGGAAAAGCTTTTTGCTGAGATGTAGAGGCTAAAGACGAAGGTACGGTGCTCTGCAGAGCTAAGCACCGCTCCCGGACCTCTTTCGGCAGAAGGCGCACACCGCAGAGCACTGTGAGCGGCAGAATCGTCTTTGCGCGAAGAAGCAGCTTATTCGTCTCCGGGAGCCGGAGAGAGCGGCAGCTTCGCAAAGGTGATGAAACAAGCTGTACAACACTGCGATTGTGTGCGCAGCTTGCCAACTGAGAGAAAACAGTACCTGACCGCTCTCCTGCCTTTTCTATTCACATGAACATTCGATTGCAAGCTGTTTTGGACAACTTTCTTTCTCTTCTTGCAAAACACTCGGCAGACCTCCGTGCAGCCTCTAGAACACGATGGGAGATGTTTTCTGTGCTGGCACAGTTTCTCCTTGCCAGACAGAGTGGAAAAGCTTTTTGCTAAGATGTAGACGAGAAGAGAGGCTAAAGACGAACGTACGGTGCTCTGCAGAGCTAAGCACCGCTCCCGGGCCTCTTTCGGTAGAAGGCGCACACCGCAGAGCACTGTGAGCGGCAGAATCGTCTTTGCGCGAAGAAGCAGCTTATTCGTCTGCGGGAGCCGGAGAGAGCGGCAGCTTCGCAAAGGTGATGAAACAAGCTGTACAACACTGCGATTGTGTGCGCAGCTTGCCAACTGAGAGAAAACAGTACCTGACCACTCTCCTGCCTTTTCTATTCACTTGAACATTCGATTGCAAGCTGTTTTGGACAACTTTCTTTCTCTTCTTGCAAAACACTCGGCAGACCTCCGTGAAGCCTCTAGAACACGATGGGAGATGTTTTCTGTGCTGGCACAGTTTCTCCTTGCCAGACAGAGTGGAAAAGCTTTTTGCTAAGATGTAGACGAGAAGAGAGGCTAAAGAAGCAGGTATGGTGCTCTGCAGAGCTAAGCACCGCTCCCGGACGTCTTTCGGCAGAAGGCGCACACCGCAGAGCACTGTGAGCGGCAGAATCGTCTTTGCGCGAAGAAGCAGCTTCTTCGTCTCCGGGAGCCGGAGAGAGCGGCAGCTTCGCAAAGGTGATGAAACAAGCTGTACAACACTGCGATTGTGTGCGCAGCTTGCCAAGTGAGAGAAAACAGTACCTGACCACTCTCCTGCCTTTTGTAATCACATGAACATTCGATTGTAAGCTGTTTTGGACAACTTTCTTTCTCTTCTTGCAAAACACTCGGCAGACCTCCGTGCAGCCTCTAGAACACGATGGGAGATGTTTTTTGTGCTGGCACAGTTTCTCCTTGCCAGACAGAGTGGAAAAGCTTTTTGCTAAGATGTAGACGAGAAGAGAGGCTAAAGACGAAGGTACGGTGCTCTGCAGAGCTAAGCACCGCTCCCGGACCTCTTTGGGCAGAAGGCGCACACCGCAGAGCACTGTGAGCGGCAGAATCGTCTTTGCGCGAAGAAGCAGCTTCTTCGTCTCCGGGAGCCGGAGAGAGCGGCAACTTCGCAAAGGTGATGAAACAAGCTGTACAACACTGCGATTGTGTGCGCAGCTTGCCAAGTGAGAGAAAACAGTACCTGACCACTCTCCTGCCTTTTCTATTCATATGAACATTCGATTGCAAGCTGTTTTGGACAACTTTCTTTCTCTTCTTGCAAAACACTCGGCAGACCTCCGTGCAGCCTCTAGAACACGATGGGAGATGTTTTCTGTGCTGGCACAGTTTCTCCTTGCCAGACAGAGTGGAAAAGCTTTTTGCTAAGATGTAGACGAGAAGAGAGGCTAAAGACGAAGGTACGGTGCTCTGCAGAGCTAAGCACCGCTCCCGGACCTCTTTCGGCAGAAGGCGCACACCGCAGAGCACTGTGAGCGGCAGAATCGTCTTTGCGCGAAGAAGCAGCTTCTTCGTCTCCGGGAGCTGGAGAGAGCGGCAACTTCGCAAACGTGATGAAACAACCTGTACAACACTGCGATTGTGTGCGCAGCTTGCCAACTGAGAGAAAACAGTACCTGACCACTCTCCTGCCTTTTCTATTCACATGAACATTCGATTGCAAGCTGTTTTGGACAACTTTCTTTCTCTTCTTGCAAAACACTCGGCAGACCTCCGTGCAGCCTCTAGAACACGATGGGAGATGTTTTCTGTGCTGGCACAGTTTCTCCTTGCCAGACAGAGTGGAAAAGCTTTTTGCTAAGATGTAGACGAGAAGAGAGGCTAAAGACGAAGGTACGGTGCTCTGCAGAGCTAAGCACCGCTCCCGGGCCTCTTTCGGCAGAAGGCGCACACCGCAGAGCACTGTGAGCGGCAGAATCGTCTTTGCGCGAAGAAGCAGCTTATTCGTCTGCGGGAGCCGGAGAGAGCGGCAGCTTCGCAAAGGTGATGAAACAAGCTGTACAACACTGCGATTGTGTGAGCAGCTTGCCAACTGAGAGAAAACAGTACCTGACCACTCTCCTGCCTTTTCTATTCACTTGAACATTCGATTTCAAGCTGTTTTGGACAACTTTCCTTCTCTTCTTGAAAAACACTCGGCAGACCGCCGTGAAGCCTCTAGAACACGATGGGAGATGTTTTCTGTGCTGGCACAGTTTCTCCTTGCCAGACAGAGTGGAAAAGCTTTTTGCTAAGATGTAGACGAGAAGAGAGGCTAAAGAAGCAGGTATGGTGCTCTGCAGAGCTAAGCACCGCTCCCGGACCTCTTTCGGCAGAAGGCGCACACCGCAGAGCACTGTGAGCGGCAGAATCGTCTTTGCGCGAAGAAGCAGCTTCTTCGTCTCCGGCAGCCGGAGAGAGCGGCAGCTTCGCAAAGGTGATGAAACAAGCTGTACAACACTGCGATTGTGTGCGCAGCTTGCCAACTGAGAGAAAACAGTACCTGACCACTCTCCTGCCTTTTGTAATCACATGAACATTCGATTGTAAGCTGTTTTGGACAACTTTCTTTCTCTTCTTGCAAAACACTCGGCAGACCTCCGTGCAGCCTCTAGAACACGATGGGAGATGTTTTTTGTGCTGGCACAGTTTCTCCTTGCCAGACAGAGTGGAAAAGCTTTTTGCTAAGATGTAGACGAGAAGAGAGGCTAAAGACGAAGGTACGGTGCTCTGCAGAGCTAAGCACCGCTCCCGTGCGTCTTTCGGCAGAAGGCGCACACTGCAGAGCACTGTGAGCGGCAGAATCGTCTTTGCGCGAAGAAGCAGCTTCTTCGTCTCCGGCAGCCGGAGAGAGCGGCAGCTTCGCAAAGGTGATGAAACAAGCTGTACAACACTGCGATTGTGTGCGCAGCTTGCCAACTGAGAGAAAACAGTACCTGACCACTCTCCTGCCTTTTGTAATCACATGAACATTCGATTGTAAGCTGTTTTGGACAACTTTCTTTCTCTTCTTGCAAAACACTCGGCAGACCTCCGTGCAGCCTCTAGAACACGATGGGAGATGTTTTTTGTGCTGGCACAGTTTCTCCTTGCCAGACAGAGTGGAAAAGCTTTTTGCTAAGATGTAGACGAGAAGAGAGGCTAAAGACGAAGGTACGGTGCTCTGCAGAGCTAAGCACCGCTCCCGTGCGTCTTTCGGCAGAAGGCGCACACCGCAGAGCACTGTGAGCGGCAGAATCGTCTTTGCGCGAAGAAGCAGCTTCTTCGTCTCCGGGAGCCGGAGAGAGCGGCAACTTCGCAAAGGTGATGAAACAAGCTGTACAACACTGCGATTGTGTGCGCAGCTTGCCAACTGAGAGAAAACAGTACCTGACCACTCTCCTGCCTTTTCTATTCATATGAACATTCGATTGCAAGCTGTTTTGGACAACTTTCTTTCTCTTCTTGCAAAACACTCGGCAGACCTCCGTGCAGCCTCTAGAACACGATGGGAGATGTTTTCTGTGCTGGCACAGTTTCTCCTTGCCAGACAGAGTGGAAAAGCTTTTTGCTAAGATGTAGACGAGAAGAGAGGCTAAAGACGAAGGTACGGTGCTCTGCAGAGCTAAGCACCGCTCCCGGACCTCTTTCGGCAGAAGGCGCACACCGCAGAGCACTGTGAGCGGCAGAATCGTCTTTGCGCGAAGAAGCAGCTTCTTCGTCTCCGGGAGCCGGAGAGAGCGGCAACTTCGCAAAGGTGATGAAACAAGCTGTACAACACTGCGATTGTGTGCGCAGCTTGCCAACTGAGAGAAAACAGTACCTGACCACTCTCCTGCCTTTCTATTCACATGAACATTCGATTGGAAGCTGTTTTGGACAACTTTCTTTCTCTTCTTGCAAAACACTCGGCAGACCTCCGTGCAGCCTCTAGAACACGATGGGAGATGTTTTCTGTACTGGCACAGTTTCTCCTTGCCAGACAGAGTGGAAAAGCTTTTTGCTAAGATGTAGACGAGAAGAGAGGCTAAAGACGAAGGTACGGTGCTCTGCAAAGCTAAGCACCGCTCCCGTGCCTCTTTCGGCAGAAGGCGCACACCGCAGAGCACTGTGAGCGGCAGAATCGTCTTTGCGCGAAGAAGCAGCTTCTTCGTCTCCGGGAGCCGGAGAGAGCGGCAGCCTCGCAAAGGTGATGAAACAAGCTGTTCAAAACTGCGATTGTGTGCGCAGCTTGCCAAGTGAGAGAAAACAGTACCTGACCACTCTCCTGCCTTTTGTAATCACATGAACATTCGATTGTAAGCTGTTTTGGACAACTTTCTTTCTCTTCTTGCAAAACACTCGGCAGACCTCCGTGCAGCCTCTAGAACACGATGGGAGATGTTTTTTGTGCTGGCACAGTTTCTCCTTGCCAGACAGAGTGGAAAAGCTTTTTGCTAAGATGTAGACGAGAAGAGAGGCTAAAGACGAAGGTACGGTGCTCTGCAGAGCTAAGCACCGCTCCCGTGCCTCTTTCGGTAGAAGGCGCACACCGCAGAGCACTGTGAGCGGCAGAATCGTCTTTGTCGAAGAAGCCGCTTGTTCGTCTCCGGGAGCCGGAGAGAGCGGCAACTTGGCAATGGTGATGAAACAAGCTGTACAAAACTGCGATTGTGTGCGCAGCTTGCCAACTGAGAGAAAACAGTACCTGACAACTCTCCTGCCTTTTGTAATCACATGAACATTCGATTGCAAGCTGTTTTGGACAACTTTCTTTCTCTTCTTGCAAAACACTCGGCAGACCTCCGTGCAGCCTCTAGAACACGATGGGAGATGTTTTCTGTGCTGGCACAGTTTCTCCTTGCCAGACAGAGTGGAAAAGCTTTTTGCTGAGATGTAGAGGCTAAAGACGAAGGTACGGTGCTCTGCAGAGCTAAGCACCGCTCCCGGACCTCTTTCGGCAGAAGGCGCACACCGCAGAGCACTGTGAGCGGCAGAATCGTCTTTGCGCGAAGAAGCAGCTTATTCGTCTCCGGGAGCCGGAGAGAGCGGCAGCTTCGCAAAGGTGATGAAACAAGCTGTACAACACTGCGATTGTGTGCGCAGCTTGCCAACTGAGAGAAAACAGTACCTGACCGCTCTCCTGCCTTTTCTATTCACATGAACATTCGATTGCAAGCTGTTTTGGACAACTTTCTTTCTCTTCTTGCAAAACACTCGGCAGACCTCCGTGCAGCCTCTAGAACACGATGGGAGATGTTTTCTGTGCTGGCACAGTTTCTCCTTGCCAGACAGAGTGGAAAAGCTTTTTGCTAAGATGTAGACGAGAAGAGAGGCTAAAGACGAACGTACGGTGCTCTGCAGAGCTAAGCACCGCTCCTGGATGTCTTTCGTCAGAAGGCCCACACCGCAAAGCACTGTGAGCGGCAGAATCGTCTTTGCGCGAAGAAGCAGCTTCCTAGTCTCCGGGAGCCGGAGAGAGCGGCAGCTTCGCAAAGGTGATGAAACAAGCTGTACAACACTGCGATTGTGTGCGCAGCTTGCCAAGTGAGAGAAAACAGTACCTGACCACTCTCCTGCCTTTTGTAATCACATGAACATTCGATTGTAAGCTGTTTTGGACAACTTTCTTTCTCTTCTTGCAAAACACTCGGCAGACCTCCGTGCAGCCTCTAGAACACGATGGGAGATGTTTTTTGTGGTGGCACAGTTTCTCCTTGCCAGACAGAGTGGAAAAGCTTTTTGCTAAGATGTAGACGAGAAGAGAGGCTAAAGACGAAGGTACGGTGCTCTGCAGAGCTAAGCACCGCTCCCGTGCGTCTTTCGGCAGAAGGCGCACACCGCAGAGCACTGTGAGCGGCAGAATCGTCTTTGCGCGAAGAAGCAGCTTCCTAGTCTCCGGCAGCCGGAGAGAGCGGCAGCTTCGCAAAGGTGATGAAACAAGCTGTACAACACTGCGATTGTGTGCGCAGCTTGCCAAGTGAGAGAAAACAGTACCTGACCACTCTCCTGCCTTTTCTATTCACATGAACATTCGATTGCAAGCTGTTTTGGACAACTTTCTTTCTCTTCTTGCAAAACACTCGGCAGACCTCCGTGCAGCCTCTAGAACACGATGGGAGATGTTTTCTGTGCTGGCACAGTTTCTCCTTGCCAGACAGAGTGGAAAAGCTTTTTGCTGAGATGTAGACGAGAAGAGAGGCTAAAGACGAAGGTACGGTGCTCTGCAGAGCTAAGCACCGCTCCCGGACCTCTTTCGGCAGAAGGCGCACACCGCAGAGCACAGTGATCGGCAGAATCGTCTTTGCGCGA
Organism: Melozone crissalis; assembly: GCF_028551555.1. Lineage (NCBI taxonomy): Eukaryota > Metazoa > Chordata > Aves > Passeriformes > Passerellidae > Melozone > Melozone crissalis. The sequence goes on from NW_026535823.1 coordinate 556,150, forward strand.
AGAAGCAGCTTCTTCGTCTCCGGGAGCCGGAGAGAGCGGCAACTTCGCAAAGGTGATGAAACAATCTGTACAACACTGCGATTGTGTGCGCAGCTTGCCAACTGAGAGAAAACAGTACCTGACCACTCTCCTGCCTTTTCTATTCACTTGAACATTCGATTGCAAGCTGTTTTGGACAACTTTCTTTCTCTTCTTGCAAAACACTCGGCAGTCCTCCGTTCAGCCTCTAGAAGACGATGGGAGGTGTTTTCTGTGCTGGCACAGTTTCTCCTTGCCAGACAGAGTGGAAAAGCTTTTTGCTAAGATGTAGACGAGAAGCGAGGCTAAAGAAGCACGTATGGTACTCTGCAGAGCTAAGCATCGCTACCGGACTTCTTTCGGCAGAAGGCGCACACCGCAGAGCACTGTGAGCGGCAGAATCGTCTTTGCGCGAAGAAGCAGCTTCTTCGTCTCCGGGAGCCGGAGAGAGCGGCAACTTCGCAAAGGTGATGAAACAATCTGTACAACACTGCGATAGTGTGCGCAGCTTGCCAAGTGAGAGAAAACAGTACCTGACCACTCTCCTGCCTTTCTATTCACGTGAACATTCGATTGCAAGCTGTTTTGGACAACTTTCTTTCTCTTCTTGCAAGACACTCGGCAGACCTCCGTGCAGCCTCTAGAACACGATGGGAGATGTTTTTTGTGCTGGCACAGTTTCTCCTTGCCAGACAGAGTGGAAAAGCTTTTTGCTAAGATGTAGACGAGAAGAGAGGCTAAAGACGAAGGTACGGTGCTCTGCAGAGCTAAGCACAGCTCCCGGACCTCTTTCGGCAGAAGGCGCACACCGCAGTGCACTGTGAGCGGCAGAATCGTCTTTGCGTGAAGAAGCAGCTTCTTCGTCTCCGGGAGCCGGAGAGAGCGGCAACTTCGCAAAGGTGATAAAACAAGCTGTACAACACTGCGATTGTGTGCACAGCTTGCCAAGTGAGAGAAAACAGTACCTGACCACTCTCCTGCCTTTTCTATTCACATGAACATTCGATTGCAAGCTGTTTTGGACAACTTTCTTTCTCTTCTTGCAAAACACTCGGCAGACCTCCGTGCAGCCTCTAGAACACGATGGGAGAAGTTTTCTGTGCTGGCAAAGTTTCTCCTTGCCAGACAGAGTGGAAAAGCTTTTTGCTAAGATGTAGACGAGAAGAGAGGCTAAAGACGAAGGTACGGTGCTCTGCAAAGCTAAGCACCGCTCCCGTGCCTCTTTCGGCAGAAGGCGCACACCGCAGAGCACTGTGAGCGGCAGAATCGTCTTTGCGCGAAGAAGCAGCTTCTTCGTCTCCGGCAGCCGGAGAGAGCGGCAGCCTCGCAAAGGTGATGAAACAAGCTGTACAACACTGCGATTGTGTGCGCAGCTTGCCAACTGAGAGAAAACAGTACCTGACCACTCTCCTGCCTTTTCTATTCACATGAACATTCGATTGCAAGCTGTTTTGGACAACTTTCTTTCTCTTCTTGCAAAACACTCGGCAGACCTCCGTGCAGCCTCTAGAACACGATGGGAGATGTTTTCTGTGCTGGCACAGTTTCTCCTTGCCAGACAGAGTGGAAAAGCTTTTAGCTAAGATGTAGACGAGAAGAGAGGCTAAAGAAGCACGTATGGTACTCTGCAGAGCTAAGCATCGCTCCCGGACCTCTTTCGGCAGAAGGCGTACACCGCAGAGCACAGTGAGCGGCAGAATCGTCTTTGCGCGAAGAAGCAGCTTCTTCGTCTCCGGCAGCCGGAGAGAGCGGCAGCTTCGCAAAGGTGATGAAACAAGCTGTACAAAACTGCGATTGTGTGCGCAGCTTGCCAACTGAGAGAAAACAGTACCTGACCACTCTCCTGCCTTTTCTATTCACATGAACATTCGATTGCAAGCTGTTTTGGACAACTTTCTTTCTCTTCTTGCAGAACACTCGGCAGACCTCCGTGCAGCTTCTAGAACACGATGGGAGATGTTTTCTGTTCTGGCAAAGTTTCTCCTTGCCAGACAGAGTGGAAAAGCTTTTTGCTAAGATGTAGACGAGAAGAGAGGCTAAAGACGAACGTACGGTGCTCTGCAGAGCTAAGCACCGCTCCTGGATGTCTTTCGTCAGAAGGCCCACACCGCAAAGCACTGTGAGCGGCAGAATCGTCTTTGCGCGAAGAAGCAGCTTCCTAGTCTCCGGGAGCCGGAGAGAGCGGCAGCTTCGCAAAGGTGATGAAACAAGCTGTACAACACTGCGATTGTGTGCGCAGCTTGCCAAGTGAGAGAAAACAGTACCTGACCACTCTCCTGCCTTTTGTAATCACATGAACATTCGATTGTAAGCTGTTTTGGACAACTTTCTTTCTCTTCTTGCAAAACACTCGGCAGACCTCCGTGCAGCCTCTAGAACACGATGGGAGATGTTTTTTGTGGTGGCACAGTTTCTCCTTGCCAGACAGAGTGGAAAAGCTTTTTGCTAAGATGTAGACGAGAAGAGAGGCTAAAGACGAAGGTACGGTGCTCTGCAGAGCTAAGCACCGCTCCCGTGCGTCTTTCGGCAGAAGGCGCACACCGCAGAGCACTGTGAGCGGCAGAATCGTCTTTGCGCGAAGAAGCAGCTTCCTAGTCTCCGGCAGCCGGAGAGAGCGGCAGCTTCGCAAAGGTGATGAAACAAGCTGTACAACACTGCGATTGTGTGCGCAGCTTGCCAAGTGAGAGAAAACAGTACCTGACCACTCTCCTGCCTTTTCTATTCACATGAACATTCGATTGCAAGCTGTTTTGGACAACTTTCTTTCTCTTCTTGCAAAACACTCGGCAGACCTCCGTGCAGCCTCTAGAACACGATGGGAGATGTTTTCTGTGCTGGCACAGTTTCTCCTTGCCAGACAGAGTGGAAAAGCTTTTTGCTGAGATGTAGACGAGAAGAGAGGCTAAAGACGAAGGTACGGTGCTCTGCAGAGCTAAGCACCGCTCCCGGACCTCTTTCGGCAGAAGGCGCACACCGCAGAGCACAGTGATCGGCAGAATCGTCTTTGCGCGAAGAAGCAGCTTCTTCGTCTCCGGGAGCCGGAGAGAGCGGCAACTTCGCAAAGGTGATGAAACAATCTGTACAACACTGCGATTGTGTGCGCAGCTTGCCAACTGAGAGAAAACAGTACCTGACCACTCTCCTGCCTTTTCTATTCACTTGAACATTCGATTGCAAGCTGTTTTGGACAACTTTCTTTCTCTTCTTGCAAAACACTCGGCAGTCCTCCGTTCAGCCTCTAGAAGACGATGGGAGGTGTTTTCTGTGCTGGCACAGTTTCTCCTTGCCAGACAGAGTGGAAAAGCTTTTTGCTAAGATGTAGACGAGAAGCGAGGCTAAAGAAGCACGTATGGTACTCTGCAGAGCTAAGCATCGCTACCGGACTTCTTTCGGCAGAAGGCGCACACCGCAGAGCACTGTGAGCGGCAGAATCGTCTTTGCGCGAAGAAGCAGCTTCTTCGTCTCCGGGAGCCGGAGAGAGCGGCAACTTCGCAAAGGTGATGAAACAATCTGTACAACACTGCGATAGTGTGCGCAGCTTGCCAAGTGAGAGAAAACAGTACCTGACCACTCTCCTGCCTTTCTATTCACGTGAACATTCGATTGCAAGCTGTTTTGGACAACTTTCTTTCTCTTCTTGCAAGACACTCGGCAGACCTCCGTGCAGCCTCTAGAACACGATGGGAGATGTTTTTTGTGCTGGCACAGTTTCTCCTTGCCAGACAGAGTGGAAAAGCTTTTTGCTAAGATGTAGACGAGAAGAGAGGCTAAAGACGAAGGTACGGTGCTCTGCAGAGCTAAGCACAGCTCCCGGACCTCTTTCGGCAGAAGGCGCACACCGCAGTGCACTGTGAGCGGCAGAATCGTCTTTGCGCGAAGAAGCAGCTTCTTCGTCTCCGGGAGCCGGAGAGAGCGGCAACTTCGCAAAGGTGATAAAACAAGCTGTACAACACTGCGATTGTGTGCACAGCTTGCCAAGTGAGAGAAAACAGTACCTGACCACTCTCCTGCCTTTTCTATTCACATGAACATTCGATTGCAAGCTGTTTTGGACAACTTTCTTTCTCTTCTTGCAAAACACTCGGCAGACCTCCGTGCAGCCTCTAGAACACGATGGGAGAAGTTTTCTGTGCTGGCAAAGTTTCTCCTTGCCAGACAGAGTGGAAAAGCTTTTTGCTAAGATGTAGACGAGAAGAGAGGCTAAAGACGAAGGTACGGTGCTCTGCAAAGCTAAGCACCGCTCCCGTGCCTCTTTCGGCAGAAGGCGCACACCGCAGAGCACTGTGAGCGGCAGAATCGTCTTTGCGCGAAGAAGCAGCTTCTTCGTCTCCGGCAGCCGGAGAGAGCGGCAGCCTCGCAAAGGTGATGAAACAAGCTGTACAACACTGCGATTGTGTGCGCAGCTTGCCAACTGAGAGAAAACAGTACCTGACCACTCTCCTGCCTTTTCTATTCACATGAACATTCGATTGCAAGCTGTTTTGGACAACTTTCTTTCTCTTCTTGCAAAACACTCGGCAGACCTCCGTGCAGCCTCTAGAACACGATGGGAGATGTTTTCTGTGCTGGCACAGTTTCTCCTTGCCAGACAGAGTGGAAAAGCTTTTAGCTAAGATGTAGACGAGAAGAGAGGCTAAAGAAGCACGTATGGTACTCTGCAGAGCTAAGCATCGCTCCCGGACCTCTTTCGGCAGAAGGCGTACACCGCAGAGCACAGTGAGCGGCAGAATCGTCTTTGCGCGAAGAAGCAGCTTCTTCGTCTCCGGCAGCCGGAGAGAGCGGCAGCTTCGCAAAGGTGATGAAACAAGCTGTACAAAACTGCGATTGTGTGCGCAGCTTGCCAACTGAGAGAAAACAGTACCTGACCACTCTCCTGCCTTTTCTATTCACATGAACATTCGATTGCAAGCTGTTTTGGACAACTTTCTTTCTCTTCTTGCAGAACACTCGGCAGACCTCCGTGCAGCTTCTAGAACACGATGGGAGATGTTTTCTGTTCTGGCAAAGTTTCTCCTTGCCAGACAGAGTGGAAAAGCTTTTTGCTAAGATGTAGACGAGAAGAGAGGCTAAAGACGAAGGGACGGTGCTCTGCAGAGCTAAGCACCGCTCCCGTGCCTCTTTCGGTAGAAGGCGCACACCGCAGAGCACTGTGAGTGGCAGAATCGTCTTTGTCGAAGAAGCAGCTTGTTCGTCTCCGGGAGCCGGAGAGAGCGGCAACTTGGCAAAGGTGATGAAACAAGCTGTACAAAACTGCGATTGTGTGCGCAGCTTGCCAACTGAGAGAAAACAGTACCTGACAACTCTCCTGCCTTTTGTAATCACATGAACATTCGATTGCAAGCTGTTTTGGACAACTTTCTTTCTCTTCTTGCAAAACACTCGGCAGACCTCCGTGCAGCCTCTAGAACACGATGGGAGATGTTTTCTGTGCTGGCACAGTTTCTCCTTGCCAGACAGAGTGGAAAAGCTTTTTGCTGAGATGTAGACGAGAAGAGAGGCTAAAGACGAAGGTACGGTGCTCTGCAGAGCTAAGCACCGCTCCCGGGCGTCTTTCGGCAGAAGGCGCACACCGCAGAGCACTGTGAGCGGCAGAATCGTCTTTGCGCGAAGAAGCAGCTTCTTCGTCTCCGGGAGCCGGAGAGAGGGGAAGCTTCGCAAAGGTGATGAAACAAGCTGTACAACACTGCGATTGTGTGCGCAGCTTGCCAAGTGAGAGAAAACAGTACCTGACCACTCTCCTGCCTTTTGTAATCACATGAACATTCGATTGTAAGCTGTTTTGGACAACTTTCTTTCTCTTCTTGCAAAACACTCGGCAGACCTCCGTGCAGCCTCTAGAACACGATGGGAGATGTTTTTTGTGCTGGCACAGTTTCTCCTTGCCAGACAGAGTGGAAAAGCTTTTTGCTAAGATGTAGACGAGAAGAGAGGCTAAAGAAGCACGTATGGTACTCTGCCGAGCTAAGCATCGCTACCGGACTTCTTTCGGCAGAAGGCGCACACCGCAGAGCACTGTGAGCGGCAGAATCGTCTTTGCGCGAAGAAGCAGCTTCTTCGTCTCCGGGAGCCGGAGAGAGCGGCAACTTCGCAAAGGTGATGAAACAAGCTGTACAACACTGCGATTGTGTGCGCAGCTTGCCAAGTGAGAGAAAACAGTACCTGACCACTCTCCTGCCTTTTCTATTCACGTGAACATTCGATTGCAAGCTGTTTTGGACAACTTTCTTTCTCTTCTTGCAAGACACTCGGCAGACCTCCGTGCAGCCTCTAGAACACGATGGGAGATGTTTTCTGTGCTGGCACAGTTTCTCCTTGCCAGACAGAGTGGAAAAGCTATTTGCTAAGATGTAGACGAGAAGAGAGGCTAAAGACGAAGGTACGGTGCTCTGCAGAGCTAAGCACAGCTCCCGGACCTCTTTCGGCAGAAGGCGCACACCGCAGAGCACTGTGAGCGGAAGAATCGTCTTTGCGCGAAGAAGCAGCTTCTTCGTCTCCGGCAGCCGGAGAGAGCGGCAACTTCGCAAAGGTGATAAAACAAGCTGTACAACACTGCGATTGTGTGCGCAGCTTGCCAAGTGAGAGAAAACAGTACCTGACCACTCTCCTGCCTTTTCTATTCACATGAACATTCGATTGCAAGCTGTTTTGGACAACTTTCTTTCTCTTCTTGCAAAACACTCGGCAGACCTCCGTGCAGCCTCTAGAACACGATGGGAGAAGTTTTCTGTGCTGGCAAAGTTTCTCCTTGCCAGACAGAGTGGAAAAGCTTTTTGCTAAGATGTAGACGAGAAGAGAGGCTAAAGACGAAGGTACGGTGCTCTGCAAAGCTAAGCACCGCTCCCGTGCCTCTTTCGGCAGAAGGCGCACACCGCAGAGCACTGTGAGCGGCAGAATCGTCTTTGCGCGAAGAAGCAGCTTCTTCGTCTCCGGGAGCCGGAGAGAGCGGCAGCCTCGCAAAGGTGATGAAACAAGCTGTACAACACTGCGATTGTGTGCGCAGCTTGCCAACTGAGAGAAAACAGTACCTGACCACTCTCCTGCCTTTTCTATTCACATGAACATTCGATTGCAAGCTGTTTTGGACAACTTTCTTTCTCTTCTTGCAAAACACTCGGCAGACCTCCGTGCAGCCTCTAGAACACGATGGGAGATGTTTTCTGTGCTGGCACAGTTTCTCCTTGCCAGACAGAGTGGAAAAGCTTTTAGCTAAGATGTAGACGAGAAGAGAGGCTAAAGAAGCACGTATGGTACTCTGCAGAGCTAAGCATCGCTCCCGGACCTCTTTCGGCAGAAGGCGTACACCGCAGAGCACAGTGAGCGGCAGAATCGTCTTTGCGCGAAGAAGCAGCTTCTTCGTCTCCGGCAGCCGGAGAGAGCGGCAGCTTCGCAAAGGTGATGAAACAAGCTGTACAAAACTGCGATTGTGTGCGCAGCTTGCCAACTGAGAGAAAACAGTACCTGACCACTCTCCTGCCTTTTCTATTCACATGAACATTCGATTGCAAGCTGTTTTGGACAACTTTCTTTCTCTTCTTGCAGAACACTCGGCAGACCTCCGTGCAGCCTCTAGAACACGATGGGAGATGTTTTCTGTGCTGGCACAGTTTCTCCTTGCCAGACAGAGTGGAAAAGCTTTTTGCTGAGATGTAGACGAGAAGAGAGGCTAAAGACGAAGGTACGGTGCTCTGCAGAGCTAATCACCGCTCCCGGACCTCTTTCGGCAGAAGGCGCACACCGCAGAGCACAGTGAGGGGCAGAATCGTCTTTGCGCGAAGAAGCAGCTTCTTCGTCTCCGGGAGCCGGAGAGAGCGGCAGCCTCGCAAAGGTGATGAAACAAGCTGTACAACACTGCGATTGTGTGCGCAGCTTGCCAACTGAGAGAAAACAGTACCTGACCACTCTCCTGCCTTTTCTATTCACATGAACATTCGATTGCAAGCTGTTTTGGACAACTTTCTTTCTCTTCTTGCAAAACACTCGGCAGACCTCCGTGCAGCCTCTAGAACACGATGGGAGATGTTTTCTGTGCTGGCACAGTTTCTCCTTGCCAGACAGAGTGGAAAAGCTTTTAGCTAAGATGTAGACGAGAAGAGAGGCTAAAGAAGCACGTATGGTACTCTGCAGAGCTAAGCATCGCTCCCGGACCTCTTTCGGCAGAAGGCGTACACCGCAGAGCACAGTGAGCGGCAGAATCGTCTTTGCGCGAAGAAGCAGCTTCTTCGTCTCCGGCAGCCTGAGAGAGCGGCAGCTTCGCAAAGGTGATGAAACAAGCTGTACAAAACTGCGATTGTGTGCGCAGCTTGCCAAGTGAGAGAAAACAGTACCTGACCACTCTCCTGCCTTTTCTATTCACATGAACATTCGATTGCAAGCTGTTTTGGACAACTTTCTTTCTCTTCTTGCAGAACACTCGGCAGACCTCCGTGCAGCCTCTAGAACACGATGGGAGATGTTTTCTGTGCTGGCACAGTTTCTCCTTGCCAGACAGAGTGGAAAAGCTTTTTGCTGAGATGTAGACGAGAAGAGAGGCTAAAGACGAAGGTACGGTGCTCTGCAGAGCTAAGCACCGCTCCCGGACCTCTTTCGGCAGAAGGCGCACACCGCAGAGCACAGTGAGCGGCAGAATCGTCTTTGCGCGAAGAAGCAGCTTCTTCGTCTCCGGGAGCCGGAGAGAGCGGCAACTTCGCAAAGGTGATGAAACAATCTGTACAACACTGCGATTGTGTGCGCAGCTTGCCAACTGAGAGAAAACAGTACCTGACCACTCTCCTGCCTTTTCTATTCACTTGAACATTCGATTGGAAGCTGTTTTGGACAACTTTCTTTCTCTTCTTGCAAAACACTCGGCAGTCCTCCGTTCAGCCTCTAGAAGACGATGGGAGATGTTTTTTGTGCTGGCACAGTTTCTCCTTGCCAGAGAGAGTGGAAAAGCTTTTTGCTAAGATGTAGACGAGAAGCGTGGCTAAAGAAGCACGTATGGTACACTGCAGAGCTAAGCATCGCTCCCGGACTTCTTTCGGCAGAAGGCGCACACCGCAGAGCACAGTGAGCGGCAGAATCGTCTTTGCGCGAAGAAGCAGCTTCTTCGTCTCCGGGAGCCGGAGAGAGCGGCAAGTTTGCAAAGGTGATGAAACAAGCTGTACAACACTGCGATTGTGTGCGCAGCTTGCCAACTGAGAGAAAACAGTACCTGACCACTCTCCTGCCTTTCTATTCACATGAACATTCGATTGCAAGCTGTTTTGGACAACTTTCTTTCTCTTCTTGCAAAACACTCGGCAGACCTCCGTGCAGCCTCTAGAACACGATGGGAGATGTTTTTTGTGCTGGCACAGTTTCTCCTTGCCAGACAGAGTGGAAAAGCTTTTTGCTAAGATGTAGACGAGAAGAGAGGCTAAAGACGAAGGTACGGTGCTCTGCAGAGCTAAGCACCGCTCCCGTGCGTCTTTCGGCAGAAGGCGCACACCGCAGAGCACTGTGAGCGGCAGAATCGTCTTTGCGCGAAGAAGCAGCTTCCTAGTCTCCGGCAGCCGGAGAGAGCGGCAGCTTCGCAAAGGTGATGAAACAAGCTGTACAAAACTGCGATTGTGTGCGCAGCTTGCCAAGTGAGAGAAAACAGTACCTGACCACTCTCCTGCCTTTTCTATTCACATGAACATTCGATTGCAAGCTGTTTTGGACAACTTTCTTTCTCTTCTTGCAAAACACTCGGCAGACCTCCGTGCAGCCTCTAGAACACGATGGGAGATGTTTTCTGTGCTGGCACAGTTTCTCCTTGCCAGACAGAGTGGAAAAGCTTTTTGCTGAGATGTAGACGAGAAGAGAGGCTAAAGACGAAGGTACGGTGCTCTGCAGAGCTTAGCACCGCTCCCGTGCGTCTTTCGGCAGAAGGCGCACACCGCAGAGCACAGTGAGCGGCAGAATCGTCTTTGCGCGAAGAAGCAGCTTCTTCGTCTCTGGTAGCCGGAGAGAGCGGCAACTTCGCAAAGGTGATGAAACAATCTGTACAACACTGCGATTGTGTGCGCAGCTTGCCAACTGAGAGAAAACAGTACCTGACCACTCTCCTGCCTTTTCTATTCACATGAACATTCGATTGCAAGCTGTTTTGGACAACTTTCTTTCTCTTCTTGCAAAACACTCGGCAGACCTCCGTGCAGCCTCTAGAACACGATGGGAGATGTTTTCTGTGCTGGCACAGTTTCTCCTTGCCAGACAGAGTGGAAAATCTTTTAGCTAAGATGTAGAGGAGAAGAGAGGCTAAAGAAGCACGTATGGTACTCTGCAGAGCTAAGCATCGCTCCCGGACCTCTTTCGGCAGAAGGCGTACACCGCAGAGCACTGTGAGCGGCAGAATCGTCTTTGCGCGAAGAAGCAGCTTCTTCGTCTCCGGCAGCCGGAGAGAGCGGCAGCTTCGCAAAGGTGATGAAACAAGCTGTACAACACTGCGATTGTGTGCGCAGCTTGCCAAGTGAGAGAAAACAGTACCTGACCACTCTCCTGCCTTTTCTATTCACATGAACATTCGATTGCAAGCTGTTTTGGACAACTTTCTTTCTCTTCTTGCAGAACACTCGGCAGACGTCCGTGCAGCTTCTAGAACACGATGGGAGATGTTTTCTGTTCTGGCAAAGTTTCTCCTTGCCAGACAGAGTGGAAAAGCTTTTTGCTAAGATGTAGACGAGAAGAGAGGCTAAAGACGAAGGTACGGTGCTCTGCAGAGCTAAGCACCTCTCCCGTGCCTCTTTCGGCAGAAGGCGCACACCGCAGAGCACTGTGAGCGGCAGAATCGTCTTTGTCGAAGAAGCAGCTTCTTCGTCTCCGGGAGCCGGTGAGAGCGGCAACTTGGCAAAGGTGATGAAACAAGCTGTACAAAACTGCGATTGTGTGCGCAGCTTGCCAACTGAGAGAAAACAGTACCTGACAACTCTCCTGCCTTTTGTAATCACATGAATATTCGATTGCAAGCTGTTTTGGACAACTTTCTTTCTCTTCTTGCAAAACACTCGGCAGACCTCCGTGCAGCCTCTAGAACACGATGGGAGATGTTTTCTGTGCTGGCACAGTTTCTCCTTGCCAGACAGAGTGGAAAAGCTTTTTGCTGAGATGTAGACGAGAAGAGAGGCTAAAGACGAAGGTACGGTGCTCTGCAGAGCTAAGCACCGCTCCCGGACCTCTTTCGGCAGAAGGCGCACACCGCAGAGCACTGTGAGCGGCAGAATCGTCTTTGCGCGAAGAAGCAGCTTATTCGTCTCCGGGAGCCGGAGAGAGCGGCAGCTTCGCAAAGGTGATGAAACAAGCTGTACAACACTGCAATTGTGTGCGCAGCTTGCCAACTGAGAGAAAACAGTACCTGACCACTCTCCTGCCTTTTCTATTCACATGAACATTCGATTGCAAGCTGTTTTGGACAACTTTCTTTCTCTTCTTGCAAAACACTCGGCAGACCTCCGTGCAGCCTCTAGAACACGATGGGAGATGTTTTCTGTGCTGGCACAGTTTCTCCTTGCCAGACAGAGTGGAAAAGCTTTTTGCTAAGATGTAGACGAGAAGAGAGGCTAAAGACGAAGGTACGGTGCTCTGCAGAGCTAAGCACCGCTCCCGGACGTCTTTCGGCAGAAGGCGTACACCGCAGAGCACAGTGAGCGGCAGAATCGTCTTTGCGCGAAGAAGCAGCTTCTTCGTCTCCGGGAGCCGGAGAGAGGGGCAGCTTCGCAAAGGTGATGAAACAAGCTGTACAACACTGCGATTGTGTGCGCAGCTTGCCAAGTGAGAGAAAACAGTACCTGACCACTCTCCTGCCTTTTGTAATCACATGAACATTCGATTGTAAGCTGTTTTGGACAACTTTCTTTCTCTTCTTGCAAAACACTCGGCAGACCTCCGTGCAGCCTCTAGAAGACGATGGGAGATGTTTTTTGTGCTGGCACAGTTTCTCCTTGCCAGACAGAGTGGAAAAGCTTTTTGCTAAGATGTAGACGAGAAGAGAGGCTAAAGACGAAGGTACGGTGCTCTGCAGAGCTAAGCACCGCTCCCGTGCGTCTTTCGGCAGAAGGCGCACACCGCAGAGCACTGTGAGCGGCAGAATCGTCTTTGCGCGAAGAAGCAGCTTCCTAGTCTCCGGCAGCCGGAGAGAGCGGCAGCTTCGCAAAGGTGATGAAACAAGCTGTACAAAACTGCGATTGTGTGCGCAGCTTGCCAACTGAGAGAAAACAGTACCTGACCACTCTCCTGCCTTTTCTATTCACATGAACATTCGATTGCAAGCTGTTTTGGACAACTTTCTTTCTCTTCTTGCAGAACACTCGGCAGACCTCCATGCAGCTTCTAGAACACGATGGGAGATAGTTTCTGTTCTGGCAAAGTTTCTCCTTGCCAGACAGAGTGGAAAAGCTTTTTGCTAAGATGTAGACGAGAAGAGAGGCTAAAGACGAAGGGACGGTGCTCTGCAGAGCTAAGCACCGCTCCCGTGCCTCTTTCGGTAGAAGGCGCACACCGCAGAGCACTGTGAGCGGCAGAATCGTCTTTGTCGAAGAAGCAGCTTGTTCGTCTCCGGGAGCCGGAGAGAGCGGCAACTTGGCAAAGGTGATGAAACAAGCTGTACAAAACTGCGATTGTGTGCGCAGCTTGCCAACTGAGAGAAAACAGTACCTGAAAACTCTCCTGCCTTTTGTAATCACATGAACATTCGATTGCAAGCTGTTTTGGACAACTTTCTTTCTCTTCTTGCAAAACACTCGGCAGACCTCCGTGCAGCCTCTAGAACACGATGGGAGATGTTTTCTGTGCTGGCACAGTTTCTCCTTGCCAGACAGAGTGGAAAAGCTTTTTGCTGAGATGTAGACGAGAAGAGAGGCTAAAGACGAAGGTACGGTGCTCTGCAGAGCTAAGCACCGCTCCCGGACCTCTTTCGGCAGAAGGCGCACACCGCAGAGCACTGTGAGCGGCAGAATCGTCTTTGCGCGAAGAAGCAGCTTCTTCGTCTCCGGGAGCCGGAGAGAGGGGCAGCTTCGCAAAGGTGATGAAACAAGCTGTACAACACTGCGATTGTGTGCGCAGCTTGCCAAGTGAGAGAAAAAAGTACCTGACCACTCTCCTGCCTTTTCTATTCACATGAACATTCGATTGTAAGCTGTTTTGGACAACTTTCTTTCTCTTCTTGCAAAACACTCGGCAGACCTCCGTGCAGCCTCTAGAACACGATGGGAGATGTTTTTTGTGCTGGCACAGATTCTCCTTGCCAGACAGAGTGGAAAAGCTTTTTGCTAAGATGTAGACGAGAAGAGAGGCTAAAGACGAAGGTACGGTGCTCTGCAGAGCTAAGCACCGCTCCCGGGCGTCTTTCGGTAGAAGGCGCACACCGCAGAGCACTGTGAGCGGCAGAATCGTCTTTGTCGAAGAAGCCGCTTGTTCGTCTCCGGCAGCCGGAGAGAGCGGCAACTTGGCAAAGGTGATGAAACAAGCTGTACAAAACTGCGATTGTGTGCGCAGCTTGCCAACTGAGAGAAAACAGTACCTGACAACTCTCCTGCCTTTTGTAATCACATGAACATTCGATTGCAAGCTGTTTTGGACAACTTTCTTTCTCTTCTTGCAAAACACTCGGCAGACCTCCGTGCAGCCTCTAGAACACGATGGGAGATGTTTTCTGTGCTGGCACAGTTTCTCCTTGCCAGACAGAGTGGAAAAGCTTTTTGCTGAGATGTAGAGGCTAAAGACGAAGGTACGGTGCTCTGCAGAGCTAAGCACCGCTCCCGGACCTCTTTCGGCAGAAGGCGCACACCGCAGAGCACTGTGAGCGGCAGAATCGTCTTTGCGCGAAGAAGCAGCTTATTCGTCTCCGGCAGCCGGAGAGAGCGGCAGCTTCGCAAAGGTGATGAAACAAGCTGTACAACACTGCGATTGTGTGCGCAGCTTGCCAACTGAGAGAAAACAGTACCTGACCACTCTCCTGCCTTTTCTATTCACATGAACATTCGATTGCAAGCTGTTTTGGACAACTTTCTTTCTCTTCTTGCAAAACACGCGGCAGACCTCCGTGCAGCCTCTAGAACACGATGGGAGATGTTTTCTGTGCTGGCACAGTTTCTCCTTGCCAGACAGAGTGGAAAAGCTTTTTGCTAAGATGTAGACGAGAAGAGAGGCTAAAGACGAAGGTACGGTGCTCTGCAGAGCTAAGCACCGCTCCTGGATGTCTTTCGTCAGAAGGCCCACACCGCAAAGCACTGTGAGCGGCAGAATCGTCTTTGCGCGAAGAAGCAGCTTCCTAGTCTCCGGCAGCCGGAGAGAGCGGCAGCTTCGCAAAGGTGATGAAACAAGCTGTACAACACTGCGATTGTGTGCGCAGCTTGCCAAGTGAGAGAAAACAGTACCTGACCACTCTCCTGCCTTTTGTAATCACATGAACATTCGATTGTAAGCTGTTTTGGACAACTTTCTTTCTCTTCTTGCAAAACACTCGGCAGACCTCCGTGCAGCCTCTAGAACACGATGGGAGATGTTTTTTGTGCTGGCACAGTTTCTCCTTGCCAGACAGAGTGGAAAAGCTTTTTGCTAAGATGTAGACGAGAAGAGAGGCTAAAGACGAAGGTACGGTGCTCTGCAGAGCTAAGCACCGCTCCCGTGCGTCTTTCGGCAGAAGGCGCACACCGCAGAGCACTGTGAGCGGCAGAATCGTCTTTGCGCGAAGAAGCAGCTTCCTAGTCTCCGGCAGCCGGAGAGAGCGGCAGCTTCGCAAAGGTGATGAAACAAGCTGTACAACACTGCGATTGTGTGCGCAGCTTGCCAAGTGAGAGAAAACAGTACCTGACCACTCTCCTGCCTTTTCTATTCACATGAACATTCGATTGCAAGCTGTTTTGGACAACTTTCTTTCTCTTCTTGCAAAACACTCGGCAGACCTCCGTGCAGCCTCTAGAACACGATGGGAGATGTTTTCTGTGCTGGCACAGTTTCTCCTTGCCAGACAGAGTGGAAAAGCTTTTTGCTAAGATGTAGACGAGAAGAGAGGCTAAAGACGAAGGTACGGTGCTCTGCAGAGCTAAGCACCGCTCCCGGACCTCTTTCGGCAGAAGGCGCACACCGCAGAGCACAGTGATCGGCAGAATCGTCTTTGCGCGAAGAAGCAGCTTCTTCGTCTCCGGGAGCCGGAGAGAGCGGCAACTTCGCAAAGGTGATGAAACAATCTGTACAACACTGCGATTGTGTGCGCAGCTTGCCAACTGAGAGAAAACAGAACCTGACCACTCTCCTGCCTTTTCTATTCACTTGAACATTCGATTGGAAGCTGTTTTGGACAACTTTCTTTCTCTTCTTGCAAAACACTCGGCAGTCCTCCGTTCAGCCTCTAGAAGACGATGGGAGGTGTTTTCTGTGCTGGCACAGTTTCTCCTTGCCAGACAGAGTGGAAAAGCTTTTAGCTAAGATGTAGACGAGAAGAGAGTCTAAAGAAGCACGTATGGTACTCTGCAGAGCTAAGCATCGCTCCCGGACCTCTTTCGGCAGAAGGCGTACACCGCAGAGCACAGTGAGCGGCAGAATCGTCTTTGCGCGAAGAAGCAGCTTCTTCGTCTCCGGCAGCCGGAGAGAGCGGCAGCTTCGCAAAGGTGATGAAACAAGCTGTACAAAACTGCGATTGTGTGCGCAGCTTGCCAACTGAGAGAAAACAGTACCTGACCACTCTCCTGCCTTTTCTATTCACATGAACATTCGATTGCAAGCTGTTTTGGACAACTTTCTTTCTCTTCTTGCAGAACACTCGGCAGACCTCCGTGCAGCTTCTAGAACACGATGGGAGATGTTTTCTGTTCTGGCAAAGTTTCTCCTTGCCAGACAGAGTGGAAAAGCTTTTTGCTAAGATGTAGACGAGAAGAGAGGCTAAAGACGAAGGTACGGTGCTCTGCAGAGCTAAGCACCGCTCCCGTGCCTCTTTCGGTAGAAGGCGCACACCGCAGAGCACTGTGAGCGGCAGAATCGTCTTTGTCGAAGAAGCAGCTTGTTCGTCTCCGGGAGCCGGAGAGTGCGGCAACTTGGCAAAGGTGATGAAACAAGCTGTACAAAACTGCGATTGTGTGCGCAGCTTGCCAACTG
Organism: Melozone crissalis; assembly: GCF_028551555.1. Lineage (NCBI taxonomy): Eukaryota > Metazoa > Chordata > Aves > Passeriformes > Passerellidae > Melozone > Melozone crissalis. The sequence continues at coordinate 572,257 of NW_026535823.1, forward strand.
AGAGAAAACAGTACCTGACAACTCTCCTGCCTTTTGTAATCACATGAACATTCGATTGCAAGCTGTTTTGGACAACTTTCTTTCTCTTCTTGCAAAACACTCGGCAGACCTCCGTGCAGCCTCTAGAACACGATGGGAGATGTTTTCTGTGCTGGCACAGTTTCTCCTTGCCAGACAGAGTGGAAAAGCTTTTTGCTGAGATGTAGACGAGAAGAGAGGCTAAAGACGAAGGTACGGTGCTCTGCAGAGCTAAGCACCGCTCGCGGGCGTCTTTCGGCAGAAGGCGCACACCGCAGAGCACTGTGAGCGGCAGAATCGTCTTTGCGCGAAGAAGCAGCTTCTTCGTCTCCGGGAGCCGGAGAGAGGGGCAGCTTCGCAAAGGTGATGAAACAAGCTGTACAACACTGCGATTGTGTGCGCAGCTTGCCAAGTGAGAGAAAACAGTACCTGACCACTCTCCTGCCTTTTGTAATCACATGAACATTCGATTGTAAGCTGTTTTGGACAACTTTCTTTCTCTTCTTGCAAAACACTCGGCAGACCTCCGTGCAGCCTCTAGAACACGATGGGAGATGTTTTTTTGTGCTGGCACAGTTTCTCCTTGCCAGACAGAGTGGAAAAGCTTTTTGCTAAGATGTAGACGAGAAGAGAGGCTAAAGACGAAGGTACGGTGCTCTGCAGAGCTAAGCACCGCTCCCGGGCCTCTTTCGGCAGAAGGCGCACACCGCAGAGCACTGTGAGCGGCAGAATCGTCTTTGCGCGAAGAAGCAGCTTCCTAGTCTCCGGCAGCCGGAGAGAGCGGCAGCTTCGCAAAGGTGATGAAACAAGCTGTACAAAACTGCGATTGTGTGCGCAGCTTGCCAAGTGAGAGAAAACAGTACCTGACCACTCTCCTGCCTTTTCTATTCACATGAACATTCGATTGCAAGCTGTTTTGGACAACTTTCTTTCTCTTCTTGCAAAACACTCGGCAGACCTCCGTGCAGCCTCTAGAACACGATGGGAGATGTTTTCTGTGCTGGCACAGTTTCTCCTTGCCAGACAGAGTGGAAAAGCTTTTTGCTGAGATGTAGACGAGAAGAGAGGCTAAAGACGAAGGTACGGTGCTCTGCAGAGCTTAGCACCGCTCCCGTGCGTCTTTCGGCAGAAGGCGCACACCGCAGAGCACAGTGAGCGGCAGAATCGTCTTTGCGCGAAGAAGCAGCTTCTTCGTCTCCGGGAGCCGGAGAGAGCGGCAACTTCGCAAAGGTGATGAAACAATCTGTACAACACTGCGATTGTGTGCGCAGCTTGCCAACTGAGAGAAAACAGTACCTGACCACTCTCCTGCCTTTTCTATTCACATGAACATTCGATTGCAAGCTGTTTTGGACAACTTTCTTTCTCTTCTTGCAAAACACTCGGCAGACCTCCGTGCAGCCTCTAGAACACGATGGGAGATGTTTTCTGTGCTGGCACAGTTTCTCCTTGCCAGACAGAGTGGAAAAGCTTTTAGCTAAGATGTAGACGAGAAGAGAGGCTAAAGAAGCACGTATGGTACTCTGCAGAGCTAAGCATCGCTCCCGGACCTCTTTCGGCAGAAGGCGTACACCGCAGAGCACAGTGAGCGGCAGAATCGTCTTTGCGCGAAGAAGCAGCTTCTTCGTCTCCGGCAGCCGGAGAGAGCGGCAGCTTCGCAAAGGTGATGAAACAAGCTGTACAACACTGCGATTGTGTGCGCAGCTTGCCAAGTGAGAGAAAACAGTACCTGACCACTCTCCTGCCTTTTCTATTCACATGAACATTCGATTGCAAGCTGTTTTGGACAACTTTCTTTCTCTTCTTGCAGAACACTCGGCAGACGTCCGTGCAGCTTCTAGAACACGATGGGAGATGTTTTCTGTTCTGGCAAAGTTTCTCCTTGCCAGACAGAGTGGAAAAGCTTTTTGCTAAGATGTAGACGAGAAGAGAGGCTAAAGACGAAGGTACGGTGCTCTGCAGAGCTAAGCACCGCTCCCGGACCTCTTTCGGCAGAAGGCGCACACCGCAGAGCACTGTGAGCGGCAGAATCGTCTTTGTCGAAGAAGCAGCTTCTTCGTCTCCGGGAGCCGGTGAGAGCGGCAACTTGGCAAAGGTGATGAAACAAGCTGTACAAAACTGCGATTGTGTGCGCAGCTTGCCGACTGAGAGAAAACAGTACCTGACAACTCTCCTGCCTTTTGTAATCACATGAACATTCGATTGCAAGCTGTTTTGGACAACTTTCTTTCTCTTCTTGCAAAACACTCGGCAGACCTCCGTGCAGCCTCTAGAACACGATGGGAGATGTTTTCTGTGCTGGCACAGTTTCTCCTTGCCAGACAGAGTGGAAAAGCTTTTTGCTGAGATGTAGACGAGAAGAGAGGCTAAAGACGAAGGTACGGTGCTCTGCAGAGCTAAGCACCGCTCCCGGACCTATTTCGGCAGAAGGCGCACACCGCAGAGCACTGTGAGCGGCAGAATCGTCTTTGCGCGAAGAAGCAGCTTATTCGTCTCCGGGAGCCGGAGAGAGCGGCAACTTCGCAAAGGTGATGAAACAAGCTGTACAACACTGCGATTGTGTGCGCAGCTTGCCAACTGAGAGAAAACAGTACCTGACCACTCTCCTGCCTTTTCTATTCACATGAACATTCGATTGCAAGCTGTTTTGGACAACTTTCTTTCTCTTCTTGCAAAACACTCGGCAGACCTCCGTGCAGCCTCTAGAACACGATGGGAGATGTTTTCTGTGCTGGCACAGTTTCTCCATGCCAGACAGAGTGGAAAAGCTTTTTGCTAAGATGTAGACGAGAAGAGAGGCTAAAGACGAAGGTACGGTGCTCTGCAGAGCTAAGCACCGCTCCCGGACGTCTTTCGGCAGAAGGCGTACACCGCAGAGCACAGTGAGCGGCAGAATCGTCTTTGCGCGAAGAAGCAGCTTCTTCGTCTCCGGGAGCCGGAGAGAGGGGCAGCTTCGCAAAGGTGATGAAACAAGCTGTACAACACTGCGATTGTGTGCGCAGCTTGCCAAGTGAGAGAAAACAGTACCTGACCACTCTCCTGCCTTTTGTAATCACATGAACATTCGATTGTAAGCTGTTTAGGACAACTTTCTTTCTCTTCTTGCAAAACACTCGGCAGACCTCCGTGCAGCCTCTAGAAGACGATGGGAGATGTTTTTTGTGCTGGCACAGTTTCTCCTTGCCAGACAGAGTGGAAAAGCTTTTTGCTAAGATGTAGACGAGAAGAGAGGCTAAAGACGAAGGTACGGTGCTCTGCAGAGCTAAGCACCGCTCCCGTGCGTCTTTCGGCAGAAGGCGCACACCGCAGAGCACTGTGAGCGGCAGAATCGTCTTTGCGCGAAGAAGCAGCTTCCTAGTCTCCGGCAGCCGGAGAGAGCGGCAGCTTCGCAAAGGTGATGAAACAAGCTGTACAAAACTGCGATTGTGTGCGCAGCTTGCCAAGTGAGAGAAAACAGTACCTGACCACTCTCCTGCCTTTTCTATTCACATGAACATTCGATTGCAAGCTGTTTTGGACAACTTTCTTTCTCTTCTTGCAGAACACTCGGCAGACCTCCATGCAGCTTCTAGAACACGATGGGAGATAGTTTCTGTTCTGGCAAAGTTTCTCCTTGCCAGACAGAGTGGAAAAGCTTTTTGCTAAGATGTAGACGAGAAGAGAGGCTAAAGACGAAGGGACGGTGCTCTGCAGAGCTAAGCACCGCTCCCGTGCCTCTTTCGGTAGAAGGCGCACACCGCAGAGCACTGTGAGCGGCAGAATCGTCTTTGTCGAAGAAGCAGCTTGTTCGTCTCCGGGAGCCGGAGAGAGCGGCAACTTGGCAAAGGTGATGAAACAAGCTGTACAAAACTGCGATTGTGTGCGCAGCTTGCCAACTGAGAGAAAACAGTACCTGACAACTCTCCTGCCTTTTGTAATCACATGAACATTCGATTGCAAGCTGTTTTGGACAACTTTCTTTCTCTTCTTGCAAAACACTCGGCAGACCTCCGTGCAGCCTCTAGAACACGATGGGAGATGTTTTCTGTGCTGGCACAGTTTCTCCTTGCCAGACAGAGTGGAAAAGCTTTTTGCTGAGATGTAGACGAGAAGAGAGGCTAAAGACGAAGGTACGGTGCTCTGCAGAGCTAAGCACCGCTCCCGGACCTCTTTCGGCAGAAGGCGCACACCGCAGAGCACTGTGAGCGGCAGAATCGTCTTTGCGCGAAGAAGCAGCTTCTTCGTCTCCGGGAGCCGGAGAGAGGGGCAGCTTCGCAAAGGTGATGAAACAAGCTGTACAACACTGCGATTGTGTGCGCAGCTTGCCAAGTGAGAGAAAAAAGTACCTGACCACTCTCCTGCCTTTTGTAATCACATGAACATTCGATTGTAAGCTGTTTTGGACAACTTTCTTTCTCTTCTTGCAAAACACTCGGCAGACCTCCGTGCAGCCTCTAGAAGACGATGGGAGATGTTTTTTGTGCTGGCACAGTTTCTCCTTGCCAGACAGAGTGGAAAAGCTTTTTGCTAAGATGTAGACGAGAAGAGAGGCTAAAGACGAAGGTACGGTGCTCTGCAGAGCTAAGCACCGCTCCCGGGCCTCTTTCGGTAGAAGGCGCACACCGCAGAGCACTGTGAGCGGCAGAATCGTCTTTGTCGAAGAAGCCGCTTGTTCGTCTCCGGCAGCCGGAGAGAGCGGCAACTTGGCAAAGGTGATGAAACAAGCTGTACAAAACTGCGATTGTGTGCGCAGCTTGCCAACTGAGAGAAAACAGTACCTGACAACTCTCCTGCCTTTTGTAATCACATGAACATTCGATTGCAAGCTGTTTTGGACAACTTTCTTTCTCTTCTTGCAAAACACTCGGCAGACCTCCGTGCAGCCTCTAGAACACGATGGGAGATGTTTTCTGTGCTGGCACAGTTTCTCCTTGCCAGACAGAGTGGAAAAGCTTTTTGCTGAGATGTAGAGGCTAAAGACGAAGGTACGGTGCTCTGCAGAGCTAAGCACCGCTCCCGGACCTCTTTCGGCAGAAGGCGCACACCGCAGAGCACTGTGAGCGGCAGAATCGTCTTTGCGCGAAGAAGCAGCTTATTCGTCTCCGGCAGCCGGAGAGAGCGGCAGCTTCGCAAAGGTGATGAAACAAGCTGTACAACACTGCGATTGTGTGCGCAGCTTGCCAACTGAGAGAAAACAGCACCTGACCACTCTCCTGCCTTTTCTATTCACATGAACATTCGATTGCAAGCTGTTTTGGACAACTTTCTTTCTCTTCTTGCAAAACACGCGGCAGACCTCCGTGCAGCCTCTAGAACACGATGGGAGATGTTTTCTGTGCTGGCACAGTTTCTCCTTGCCAGACAGAGTGGAAAAGCTTTTTGCTAAGATGTAGACGAGAAGAGAGGCTAAAGACGAAGGTACGGTGCTCTGCAGAGCTAAGCACCGCTCCTGGATGTCTTTCGTCAGAAGGCCCACACCGCAAAGCACTGTGAGCGGCAGAATCGTCTTTGCGCGAAGAAGCAGCTTCCTAGTCTCCGGCAGCCGGAGAGAGCGGCAGCTTCGCAAAGGTGATGAAACAAGCTGTACAACACTGCGATTGTGTGCGCAGCTTGCCAAGTGAGAGAAAACAGTACCTGACCACTCTCCTGCCTTTTGTAATCACATGAACATTCGATTGTAAGCTGTTTTGGACAACTTTCTTTCTCTTCTTGCAAAACACTCGGCAGACCTCCGTGCAGCCTCTAGAACACGATGGGAGATGTTTTTTGTGCTGGCACAGTTTCTCCTTGCCAGACAGAGTGGAAAAGCTTTTTGCTAAGATGTAGACGAGAAGAGAGGCTAAAGACGAAGGTACGGTGCTCTGCAGAGCTAAGCACCGCTCCCGTGCGTCTTTCGGCAGAAGGCGCACACCGCAGAGCACTGTGAGCGGCAGAATCGTCTTTGCGCGAAGAAGCAGCTTCCTAGTCTCCGGCAGCCGGAGAGAGCGGCAGCTTCGCAAAGGTGATGAAACAAGCTGTACAACACTGCGATTGTGTGCGCAGCTTGCCAAGTGAGAGAAAACAGTACCTGACCACTCTCCTGCCTTTTCTATTCACATGAACATTCGATTGCAAGCTGTTTTGGACAACTTTCTTTCTCTTCTTGCAAAACACTCGGCAGACCTCCGTGCAGCCTCTAGAACACGATGGGAGATGTTTTCTGTGCTGGCACAGTTTCTCCTTGCCAGACAGAGTGGAAAAGCTTTTTGCTAAGATGTAGACGAGAAGAGAGGCTAAAGACGAAGGTACGGTGCTCTGCAGAGCTAAGCACCGCTCCCGGGCCTCTTTCGGCAGAAGGCGCACACCGCAGAGCACAGTGATCGGCAGAATCGTCTTTGCGCGAAGAAGCAGCTTCTTCGTCTCCGGGAGCCGGAGAGAGCGGCAACTTCGCAAAGGTGATGAAACAATCTGTACAACACTGCGATTGTGTGCGCAGCTTGCCAACTGAGAGAAAACAGTACCTGACCACTCTCCTGCCTTTTCTATTCACTTGAACATTCGATTGGAAGCTGTTTTGGACAACTTTCTTTCTCTTCTTGCAAAACACTCGGCAGTCCTCCGTTCAGCCTCTAGAAGACGATGGGAGGTGTTTTCTGTGCTGGCACAGTTTCTCCTTGCCAGACAGAGTGGAAATGCTTTTTGCTAAGATGTAGACGAGAAGAGAGGCTAAAGAAGCACGTATGGTACTCTGCAGAGCTAAGCATCGCTACCGGACTTCTTTCGGCAGAAGGCGCACACCGCAGAGCACTGTGAGCGGCAGAATCGTCTTTGCGTGAAGAAGCAGCTTCTTCGTCTCCGGGAGCCGGAGAGAGCGGCAACTTCGCAAAGGTGATGAAACAATCTGTACAACACTGCGATTGTGTGCGCAGCTTGCCAAGTGAGAGAAAACAGTACCTGACCACTCTCCTTCCTTTTCTATTCACGTGAACATTCGATTGCAAGCTGTTTTGGACAACTTTCTTTCTCTTCTTGCAAGACACTCGGCAGACCTCCGTGCAGCCTCTAGAACACGATGGGAGATGTTTTCTGTGCTGGCACAGTTTCTCCTTGCCAGACAGAGTGGAAAAGCTTTTTGCTAAGATGTAGACGAGAAGAGAGGCTAAAGACGAAGGTACGGTGCTCTGCAGAGCTAAGCACAGCTCCCGGACCTCTTTCGGCAGAAGGCGCACACCGCAGAGCACTGTGAGCGGCAGAATCGTCTTTGCGCGAAGAAGCAGCTTCTTCGTCTCCGGGAGCCGGAGAGAGCGGCAACTTCGCAAAGGTGATAAAACAAGCTGTACAACACTGCGATTGTGTGCGCAGCTTGCCAACTGAGAGAAAACAGTACCTGACCACTCTCCTGCCTTTTCTATTCACATGAACATTCGATTGCAAGCTGTTTTGGACAACTTTCTTTCTCTTCTTGCAAAACACTCGGCAGACCTCCGTGCAGCCTCTAGAACACGATGGGAGAAGTTTTCTGTGCTGGCAAAGTTTCTCCTTGCCAGACAGAGTGGAAAAGCTTTTTGCTAAGATGTAGACGAGAAGAGAGGCTAAAGACGAAGGTACGGTGCTCTGCAAAGCTAAGCACCGCTCCCGTGCCTCTTTCGGCAGAAGGCGCACACCGCAGAGCACTGTGAGCGGCAGAATCGTCTTTGCGTGAAGAAGCAGCTTCTTCGTCTCCGGGAGCCGGAGAGAGCGGCAGCCTCGCAAAGGTGATGAAACAAGCTGTACAACACTGCGATTGTGTGCGCAGCTTGCCAACTGAGAGAAAACAGTACCTGACCACTCTCCTGCCTTTTCTATTCACATGAACATTCGATTGCAAGCTGTTTTGGACAACTTTCTTTCTCTTCTTGCAAAACACTCGGCAGACCTCCGTGCAGCCTCTAGAACACGATGGGAGATGTTTTCTGTGCTGGCACAGTTTCTCCTTGCCAGACAGAGTGGAAAAGCTTTTAGCTAAGATGTAGACGAGAAGAGAGGCTAAAGAAGCACGTATGGTACTCTGCAGAGCTAAGCATCGCTCCCGGACCTCTTTCGGCAGAAGGCGTACACCGCAGAGCACAGTGAGCGGCAGAATCGTCTTTGCGCGAAGAAGCAGCTTCTTCGTCTCCGGCAGCCGGAGAGAGCGGCAGCTTCGCAAAGGTGATGAAACAAGCTGTACAAAACTGCGATTGTGTGCGCAGCTTGCCAACTGAGAGAAAACAGTACCTGACCACTCTCCTGCCTTTTCTATTCACATGAACATTCGATTGCAAGCTGTTTTGGACAACTTTCTTTCTCTTCTTGCAGAACACTCGGCAGACCTCCGTGCAGCTTCTAGAACACGATGGGAGATGTTTTCTGTTCTGGCAAAGTTTCTCCTTGCCAGACAGAGTGGAAAAGCTTTTTGCTAAGATGTAGACGAGAAGAGAGGCTAAAGACGAAGGGACGGTGCTCTGCAGAGCTAAGCACCGCTCCCGTGCCTCTTTCGGTAGAAGGCGCACACCGCAGAGCACTGTGAGCGGCAGAATCGTCTTTGTCGAAGAAGCAGCTTGTTCGTCTCCGGGAGCCGGAGAGAGCGGCAACTTGGCAAAGGTGATGAAACAAGCTGTACAAAACTGCGATTGTGTGCGCAGCTTGCCAACTGAGAGAAAACAGTACCTGACAACTCTCCTGCCTTTTGTAATCACATGAACATTCGATTGCAAGCTGTTTTGGACAACTTTCTTTCTCTTCTTGCAAAACACTCGGCAGACCTCCGTGCAGCCTCTAGAACACGATGGGAGATGTTTTCTGTGCTGGCACAATTTCTCCTTGCCAGACAGAGTGGAAAAGCTTTTTGCTGAGATGTAGACGAGAAGAGAGGCTAAAGACGAAGGTACGGTGCTCTGCAGAGCTAAGCACCGCTCCCGGACGTCTTTCGGCAGAAGGCGCACACCGCAGAGCACTGTGAGCGGCAGAATCGTCTTTGCGCGAAGAAGCAGCTTCTTCGTCTCCGGGAGCCGGAGAGAGGGGCAGCTTCGCAAAGGTGATGAAACAAGCTGTACAACACTGCGATTGTGTGCGCAGCTTGCCAAGTGAGAGAAAACAGTACCTGACGACTCTCCTGCCTTTTGTAATCACATGAAAATTCGATTGTAAGCTGTTTTGGACAACTTTCTTTCTCTTCTTGCAAAACACTCGGCAGACCTCCGTGCAGCCTCTAGAACACGATGGGAGATGTTTTTTTGTGCTGGCACAGTTTCTCCTTGCCAGACAGAGTGGAAAAGCTTTTTGCTAAGATGTAGACGAGAAGAGAGGCTAAAGACGAAGGTACGGTGCTCTGCAGAGCTAAGCACCGCTCCCGTGCGTCTTTCGGCAGAAGGCGCACACCGCAGAGCACTGTGAGCGGCAGAATCGTCTTTGCGCGAAGAAGCAGCTTCCTAGTCTCCGGCAGCCGGAGAGAGCGGCAGCTTCGCAAAGGTGATGAAACAAGCTGTACAAAACTGCGATTGTGTGCGCAGCTTGCCAAGTGAGAGAAAACAGTACCTGACCACTCTCCTGCCTTTTCTATTCACATGAACATTCGATTGCAAGCTGTTTTGGACAACTTTCTTTCTCTTCTTGCAAAACACTCGGCAGACCTCCGTGCAGCCTCTAGAACACGATGGGAGATGTTTTCTGTGCTGGCACAGTTTCTCCTTGCCAGACAGAGTGGAAAAGCTTTTTGCTGAGATGTAGACGAGAAGAGAGGCTAAAGACGAAGGTACGGTGCTCTGCAGAGCTTAGCACCGCTCCCGTGCGTCTTTCGGCAGAAGGCGCACACCGCAGAGCACAGTGAGCGGCAGAATCGTCTTTGCGCGAAGAAGCAGCTTCTTCGTCTCCGGGAGCCGGAGAGAGCGGCAACTTCGCAAAGGTGATGAAACAATCTGTACAACACTGCGATTGTGTGCGCAGCTTGCCAACTGAGAGAAAACAGTACCTGACCACTCTCCTGCCTTTTCTATTCACATGAACATTCGATTGCAAGCTGTTTTGGACAACTTTCTTTCTCTTCTTGCAAAACACTCGGCAGTCCTCCGTTCAGCCTCTAGAAGACGATGGGAGATGTTTTTTGTGCTGGCACAGTTTCTCCTTGCCAGACAGAGTGGAAAAGCTTTTTGCTAAGATGTAGACGAGAAGCGTGGCTAAAGAAGCACGTATGGTACTCTGCAGAGCTAAGCATCGCTCCCGGACTTCTTTCGGCAGAAGGCGCACACCACAGAGCACTGTGAGCGGCAGAATCGTCTTTGCGCGAAGAAGCAGCTTCTTCGTCTCCGGGAGCCGGAGAGAGCGGCAAGTTTGCAAAGGTGATGAAACAAGCTGTACAACACTGCGATTGTGTGAGCAGCTTGCCAAGTGAGAGAAAACAGTACCTGACCACTCTCCTGCCTTTCTATTCACATGAACATTCGATTGCAAGCTGTTTTGGACAACTTTCTTTCTCTTCTTGCAAAACACTCGGCAGACCTCCGTGCAGCCTCTAGAACACGATGGGAGATGTTTTTTGTGCTGGCACAGTTTCTCCTTGCCAGACAGAGTGGAAAAGCTTTTTGCTAAGATGTAGACGAGAAGAGAGGCTAAAGACGAAGGTACGGTGCTCTGCAGAGCTAAGCACCGCTCCCGTGCGTCTTTCGGCAGAAGGCGCACACCGCAGAGCACTGTGAGCGGCAGAATCGTCTTTGCGCGAAGAAGCAGCTTCTTCGTCTCCGGGAGCCGGAGAGAGCGGCAACTTCGCAAAGGTGATGAAACAAGCTGTACAACACTGCGATTGTGTGCGCAGCTTGCCAACTGAGAGAAAACAGTACCTGACCACTCTCCTGCCTTTTCTATTCACATGAACATTCGATTGCAAGCTGTTTTGGACAACTTTCTTTCTCTTCTTGCAGAACACTCGGCAGACCTCCGTGCAGCTTCTAGAACACGATGGGAGATGTTTTCTGTTCTGGCAAAGTTTCTCCTTGCCAGACAGAGTGGAAAAGCTTTTTGCTAAGATGTAGACGAGAAGAGAGGCTAAAGACGAAGGTACGGTGCTCTGCAGAGCTAAGCACCTCTCCCGTGCCTCTTTCGGCAGAAGGCGCACACCGCAGAGCACTGTGAGCGGCAGAATCGTCTTTGTCGAAGAAGCAGCTTGTTCGTCTCCGGGAGCCGGTGAGAGCGGCAACTTGGCAAAGGTGATGAAACAAGCTGTACAAAACTGCGATTGTGTGCGCAGCTTGCCAACTGAGAGAAAACAGTACCTGACAACTCTCCTGCCTTTTGTAATCACATGAACATTCGATTGCAAGCTGTTTTGGACAACTTTCTTTCTCTTCTTGCAAAACACTCGGCAGACCTCCGTGCAGCCTCTAGAACACGATGGGAGATGTTTTCTGTGCTGGCACAGTTTCTCCTTGCCAGACAGAGTGGAAAAGCTTTTTGCTGAGATGTAGACGAGAAGAGAGGCTAAAGACGAAGGTACGGTGCTCTGCAGAGCTAAGCACCGCTCCCGGACCTCTTTCGGCAGAAGGCGCACACCGCAGAGCACTGTGAGCGGCAGAATCGTCTTTGCACGAAGAAGCAGCTTATTCGTCTCCGGGAGCCGGAGAGAGCGGCAGCTTCGCAAAGGTGATGAAACAAGCTGTACAACACTGCGATTGTGTGCGCAGCTTGCCAAGTGAGAGAAAACAGTACCTGACCACTCTCCTGCCTTTTGTAATCACATGAACATTCGATTGTAAGCTGTTTTGGACAACTTTCTTTCTCTTCTTGCAAAACACTCGGCAGACCTCCGTGCAGCCTCTAGAACACGATGGGAGATGTTTTTTGTGCTGGCACAGTTTCTCCTTGCCAGACAGAGTGGAAAAGCTTTTTGCTAAGATGTAGACGAGAAGAGAGGCTAAAGACGAAGGTACGGTGCTCTGCAGAGCTAAGCACCGCTCCCGTGCGTCTTTCGGCAGAAGGCGCACACCGCAGAGCACTGTGAGCGGCAGAATCGTCTTTGCGCGAAGAAGCAGCTTCCTAGTCTCCGGCAGCCGGAGAGAGCGGCAACTTGGCAAAGGTGATGAAACAAGCTGTACAAAACTGCGATTGTGTGCGCAGCTTGCCAACTGAGAGAAAACAGTACCTGACAACTCTCCTGCCTTTTGTAATCACATGAACATTCGATTGCAAGCTGTTTTGGACAACTTTCTTTCTCTTCTTGCAAAACACTCGGCAGACCTCCGTGCAGCCTCTAGAACACGATGGGAGATGTTTTCTGTGCTGGCACAGTTTCTCCTTGCCAGACAGAGTGGAAAAGCTTTTTGCTGAGATGTAGACGAGAAGAGAGGCTAAAGACGAAGGTACGGTGCTCTGCAGAGCTAAGCACCGCTCCCGGACCTCTTTCGGCAGAAGGCGCACACCGCAGAGCACTGTGAGCGGCAGAATCGTCTTTGCGCGAAGAAGCAGCTTCTTCGTCTCCGGGAGCCGGAGAGAGGGGCAGCTTCGCAAAGGTGATGAAACAAGCTGTACAACACTGCGATTGTGTGCGCAGCTTGCCAAGTGAGAGAAAAAAGTACCTGACCACTCTCCTGCCTTTTCTATTCACTTGAACATTCGATTGCAAGCTGTTTTGGACAACTTTCTTTCTCTTCTTGCAAAACACTCGGCAGTCCTCCGTTCAGCCTCTAGAAGACGATGGGAGATGTTTTTTGTGCTGGCACAGTTTCTCCTTGCCAGACAGAGTGGAAAAGCTTTTTGCTGAGATGTAGACGAGAAGAGAGGCTAAAGACGAAGGTACGGTGCTCTGCAGAGCTAAGCACCGCTCCCGGACCTCTTTCGGCAGAAGGCGCACACCGCAGAGCACTGTGAGCGGCAGAATCGTCTTTGCGCGAAGAAGCAGCTTCCTAGTCTCCGGCAGCCGGAGAGAGCGGCAGCTTCGCAAAGGTGATGAAACAAGCTGTACAAAACTGCGATTGTGTGCGCAGCTTGCCAAGTGAGAGAAAACAGTACCTGACCACTCTCCTGCCTTTTCTATTCACATGAACATTCGATTGCAAGCTGTTTTGGACAACTTTCTTTCTCTTCTTGCAAAACACTCGGCAGACCTCCGTGCAGCCTCTAGAAGACGATGGGAGATGTTTTTTGTGCTGGCACAGTTTCTCCTTGCCAGACAGAGTGGAAAAGCTTTTTGCTAAGATGTAGACGAGAAGAGAGGCTAAAGACGAAGGTACGGTGCTCTGCAGAGCTAAGCACAGCTCCCGGACCTCTTTCAGCAAAAGGCGCACACCGCAGAGCACTGTGAGCGGCAGAATCGTCTTTGCGCGAAGAAGCAGCTTCTTCGTCTCCGGCAGCCGGAGAGAGCGGCAACTTCGCAAAGGTGATGAAACAAGCTGTACAACACTGCGATTGTGTGCGCAGCTTGCCAACTGAGAGAAAACAGTACCTGACCACTCTCCTGCCTTTTCTATTCACATGAACATTCGATTGCAAGCTGTTTTGGACAACTTTCTTTCTCTTCTTGCAAAACACTCGGCAGACCTCCGTGCAGCCTCTAGAACACGATGGGAGGTGTTTTCTGTGCTGGGACAGTTTCTCCTTGCCAGACAGAGTGGAAAAGCTTTTTGCTAAGATGTAGACGAGAAGCGTGGCTAAAGAAGCACGTATGGTACTCTGCAGAGCTAAGCATCGCTCCCGGACTTCTTTCGGCAGAAGGCGCACACCGCAGAGCACAGTGAGCGGCAGAATCGTCTTTGCGCGAAGAAGCAGCTTCTTCGTCTCCGGGAGCCGGAGAGAGCGGCAAGTTTGCAAAGGTGATGAAACAAGCTGTACAACACTGCGATTGTGTGAGCAGCTTGCCAACTGAGAGAAAACAGTACCTGACCACTCTCCTGCCTTTCTATTCACATGAACATTCGATTGCAAGCTGTTTTGGACAACTTTCTTTCTCTTCTTGCAAAACACTCGGCAGACCTCCGTGCAGCCTCTAGAACACGATGGGAGATGTTTTTTGTGCTGGCACAGTTTCTCCTTGCCAGACAGAGTGGAAAAGCTTTTTGCTAAGATGTAGACGAGAAGAGAGGCTAAAGACGAAGGTACGGTGCTCTGCAGAGCTAAGCACCGCTCCCGTGCGACTTTCGGCAGAAGGCGCACACCGCAGAGCACTGTGAGCGGCAGAATCGTCTTTGCGCGAAGAAGCAGCTTCCTAGTCTCCGGCAGCCGGAGAGAGCGGCAGCTTCGCAAAGGTGATGAAACAAGCTGTACAAAACTGCGATTGTGTGCGCAGCTTGCCAAGTGAGAGAAAACAGTACCTGACCACTCTCCTGCCTTTTCTATTCACATGAACATTCGATTGCAAGCTGTTTTGGACAACTTTCTTTCTCTTCTTGCAAAACACTCGGCAGACTTCCGTGCAGCCTCTAGAACACGATGGGAGATGTTTTCTGTGCTGGCATAGTTTCTCCTTGCCAGACAGAGTGGAAAAGCTTTTTGCTAAGATGTAGACGAGAAGAGAGGCTAAAGACGAAGGTACGGTGCTCTGCAGAGCTAAGCACAGCTCCCGGACCTCTTTCGGCAGAAGGCGCACACCGCAGAGCACTGTGAGCGGCAGAATCGTCTTTGCGCGAAGAAGCAGCTTCTTCGTCTCCGGGAGCCGGAGAGAGCGGCAACTTCGCAAAGGTGATAAAACAAGCTGTACAACACTGCGATTGTGTGCGCAGCTTGCCAAGTGAGAGAAAACAGTACCTGACCACTCTCCTGCCTTTTCTATTCACATGAACATTCGATTGCAAGCTGTTTTGGACAACTTTCTTTCTCTTCTTGCAAAACACTCGGCAGACCTCCGTGCAGCCTCTAGAACACGATGGGAGAAGTTTTCTGTGCTGGCAAAGTTTCTCCTTGCCAGACAGAGTGGAAAAGCTTTTTGCTAAGATGTAGACGAGAAGAGAGGCTAAAGACGAAGGTACGGTGCTCTGCAAAGCTAAGCACCGCTCCCGGGCCTCTTTCGGCAGAAGGCGCACACCGCAGAGCACTGTGAGCGGCAGAATCGTCTTTGCGCGAAGAAGCAGCTTCTTCGTCTCCGGGAGCCGGAGAGAGCGGCAGCCTCGCAAAGGTGATGAAACAAGCTGTACAACACTGCGATTGTGTGCGCAGCTTGCCAACTGAGAGAAAACAGTACCTGACCACTCTCCTGCCTTTTCTATTCACATGAACATTCGATTGCAAGCTGTTTTGGACAACTTTCTTTCTCTTCTTGCAAAACACTCGGCAGACCTCCGTGCAGCCTCTAGAACACGATGGGAGATGTTTTCTGTGCTGGCACAGTTTCTCCTTGCCAGACAGAGTGGAAAAGCTTTTAGCTAAGATGTAGACGAGAAGAGAGGCTAAAGAAGCACGTATGGTACTCTGCAGAGCTAAGCATCGCTCCCGGACCTCTTTCGGCAGAAGGAGTACACCGCAGAGCACAGTGAGCGGCAGAATCGTCTTTGCGCGAAGAAGCAGCTTCTTCGTCTCCGGGAGCCGGAGAGAGCGGCAACTTGGCAAAGGTGATGAAACAAGCTGTACAAAACTGCGATTGTGTGCGCAGCTTGCCAACTGAGAGAAAACAGTACCTGACCACTCTCCTGCCTTTTCTATTCACTTGAACATTCGATTGGAAGCTGTTTTGGACAACTTTCTTTCTCTTCTTGCAAAACACTCGGCAGTCCGCCGTTCAGCCTCTAGAAGACGATGGGAGATGTTTTTTGTGCTGGCACAGTTTCTCCTTGCCAGACAGAGTGGAAAAGCTTTTTGCTAAGATGTAGACGAGAAGAGAGGCTAAAGACGAAGGGACGGTGCTCTGCAGAGCTAAGCACCGCTCCCGTGCCTCTTTCGGTAGAAGGCGCACACCGCAGAGCACTGTGAGCGGCAGAATCGTCTTTGTCAAAGAAGCAGCTTGTTCGTCTCCGGGAGCCGGAGAGAGCGGCAACTTGGCAAAGGTGATGAAACAAGCTGTACAAAACTGCGATTGTGTGCGCAGCTTGCCAACTGAGAGAAAACAGTACCTGACAACTCTCCTGCCTTTTGTAATCACATGAACATTCGATTGCAAGCTGTTTTGGACAACTTTCTTTCTCTTCTTGCAAAACACTCGGCAGACCTCCGTGCAGCCTCTAGAACACGATGGGAGATGTTTTTTTGTGCTGGCACAGTTTCTCCTTGCCAGAGAGAGTGGAAAAGCTTTTTGCTAAGATGTAGACGAGAAGAGAGGCTAAAGACGAAGGTACGGTGCTCTGCAGAGCTAAGCACCGCTCCCGTGCGTCTTTCGGCAGAAGGCGCACACCGCAGAGCACTGTGAGCGGCAGAATCGTCTTTGCGCGAAGAAGCAGCTTCCTAGTCTCCGGCAGCCGGAGAGAGCGGCAGCTTCGCAAAGGTGATGAAACAAGCTGTACAAAACTGCGATTGTGTGCGCAGCTTGCCAAGTGAGAGAAAACAGTACCTGACCACTCTCCTGCCTTTTCTATTCACATGAACATTCGATTGCAAGCTGTTTTGGACAACTTTCTTTCTCTTCTTGCAAAACACTCGGCAGACCTCCGTGCAGCCTCTAGAACACGATGGGAGATGTTTTCTGTGCTGGCACAGTTTCTCCTTGCCAGACAGAGTGGAAAAGCTTTTTGCTGAGATGTAGACGAGAAGAGAGGCTAAAGACGAAGGTACGGTGCTCTGCAGAGCTTAGCACCGCTCCCGTGCGTCTTTCGGCAGAAGGCGCACACCGCAGAGCACTGTGAGCGGCAGAATCGTCTTTGCGCGAAGAAGCAGCTTCTTCGTCTCCGGGAGCCGGAGAGAGCGGCAACTTCGCAAAGGTGATGAAACAATCTGTACAACACTGCGATTGTGTGCGCAGCTTGCCAACTGAGAGAAAACAGTACCTGACCACTCTCCTGCCTTTTCTATTCACATGAACATTCGATTGCAAGCTGTTTTGGACAACTTTCTTTCTCTTCTTGCAAAACACTCGGCAGACCTCCGTGCAGCCTCTAGAACACGATGGGAGATGTTTTCTGTGCTGGCACAGTTTCTCCTTGCCAGACAGAGTGGAAAAGCTTTTAGCTAAGATGTAGACGAGAAGAGAGGCTAAAGAAGCACGTATGGTACTCTGCAGAGCTAAGCATCGCTCCCGGACCTCTTTCGGCAGAAGGCGTACACCGCAGAGCACAGTGAGCGGCAGAATCGTCTTTGCGCGAAGAAGCAGCTTCTTCGTCTCCGGCAGCCGGAGAGAGCGGCAGCTTCGCAAAGGTGATGAAACAAGCTGTACAACACTGCGATTGTGTGCGCAGCTTGCCAAGTGAGAGAAAACAGTACCTGACCACTCTCCTGCCTTTTCTATTCACATGAACATTCGATTGCAAGCTGTTTTGGACAACTTTCTTTCTCTTCTTGCAGAACACTCGGCAGACGTCCGTGCAGCTTCTAGAACACGATGGGAGATGTTTTCTGTTCTGGCAAAGTTTCTCCTTGCCAGACAGAGTGGAAAAGCTTTTTGCTAAGATGTAGACGAGAAGAGAGGCTAAAGACGAAGGTACGGTGCTCTGCAGAGCTAAGCACCTCTCCCGTGCCTCTTTCGGCAGAAGGCGCACACCGCAGAGCACTGTGAGCGGCAGAATCGTCTTTGTCGAAGAAGCAGCTTGTTCGTCTCCGGGAGCCGGTGAGAGCGGCAACTTGGCAAAGGTGATGAAACAAGCTGTACAAAACTGCGATTGTGTGCGCAGCTTGCCAACTGAGAGAAAACAGTACCTGACAACTCTCCTGCCTTTTGTAATCACATGAACATTCGATTGCAAGCTGTTTTGGACAACTTTCTTTCTCTTCTTGCAAAACACTCGGCAGACCTCCGTGCAGCCTCTAGAACACGATGGGAGATGTTTTCTGTGCTGGCACACTTTCTCCTTGCCAGACAGAGTGGAAAAGCTTTTTGCTGAGATGTAGACGAGAAGAGAGGCTAAAGACGAAGGTACGGTGCTCTGCAGAGCTAAGCACCGCTCCCGGACCTCTTTCGGCAGAAGGCGCACACCGCAGAGCACTGTGAGCGGCAGAATCGTCTTTGCGCGAAGAAGCAGCTTATTCGTCTCCGGGAGCCGGAGAGAGCGGCAGCTTCGCAAAGGTGATGAAACAAGCTGTACAACACTGCGATTGTGTGCGCAGCTTGCCAACTGAGAGAA
Source organism: Melozone crissalis (assembly GCF_028551555.1). NCBI lineage: Eukaryota > Metazoa > Chordata > Aves > Passeriformes > Passerellidae > Melozone > Melozone crissalis. The sequence goes on from NW_026535823.1 coordinate 590,433, forward strand.
AACAGTACCTGACCGCTCTCCTGCCTTTTCTATTCACATGAACATTCGATTGCAAGCTGTTTTGGACAACTTTCTTTCTCTTCTTGCAAAACACTCGGCAGACCTCCGTGCAGCCTCTAGAAGACGATGGGAGATGTTTTTTGTGCTGGCACAGTTTCTCCTTGCCAGACAGAGTGGAAAAGCTTTTTGCTAAGATGTAGACGAGAAGAGAGGCTAAAGACGAAGGTACGGTGCTCTGCAGAGCTAAGCACCGCTCCCGTGCGTCTTTCGGCAGAAGGCGCACACCGCAGAGCACTGTGAGCGGCAGAATCGTCTTTGCGCGAAGAAGCAGCTTCCTAGTCTCCGGCAGCCGGAGAGAGCGGCAACTTGGCAAAGGTGATGAAACAAGCTGTACAAAACTGCGATTGTGTGCGCAGCTTGCCAACTGAGAGAAAACAGTACCTGACAACTCTCCTGCCTTTTGTAATCACATGAACATTCGATTGCAAGCTGTTTTGGACAACTTTCTTTCTCTTCTTGCAAAACACTCGGCAGACCTCCGTGCAGCCTCTAGAACACGATGGGAGATGTTTTCTGTGCTGGCACAGTTTCTCCTTGCCAGACAGAGTGGAAAAGCTTTTTGCTGAGATGTAGACGAGAAGAGAGGCTAAAGACGAAGGTACGGTGCTCTGCAGAGCTAAGCACCGCTCCCGGACCTCTTTCAGCAGAAGGCGCACACCGCAGAGCACTGTGAGCGGCAGAATCGTCTTTGCGCGAAGAAGCAGCTTCTTCGTCTCCGGGAGCCGGAGAGAGCGGCAGCTTCGCAAAGGTGATGAAACAAGCTGTACAACACTGCGATTGTGTGCGCAGCTTGCCAAGTGAGAGAAAAAAGTACCTGACCACTCTCCTGCCTTTTGTAATCACATGAACATTCGATTGTAAGCTGTTTTGGACAACTTTCTTTCTCTTCTTGCAAAACACTCGGCAGACCTCCGTGCAGCCTCTAGAAGACGATGGGAGATGTTTTTTGTGCTGGCACAGTTTCTCCTTGCCAGACAGAGTGGAAAAGCTTTTTGCTAAGATGTAGACGAGAAGAGAGGCTAAAGACGAAGGTACGGTGCTCTGCAGAGCTAAGCACCGCTCCCGTGCGTCTTTCGGCAGAAGGCGCACACCGCAGAGCACTGTGAGCGGCAGAATCGTCTTTGCGCGAAGAAGCAGCTTCCTAGTCTCCGGCAGCCGGAGAGAGCGGCAACTTGGCAAAGGTGATGAAACAAGCTGTACAAAACTGCGATTGTGTGCGCAGCTTGCCAACTGAGAGAAAACAGTACCTGACAACTCTCCTGCCTTTTGTAATCACATGAACATTCGATTGCAAGCTGTTTTGGACAACTTTCTTTCTCTTCTTGCAAAACACTCGGCAGACCTCCGTGCAGCCTCTAGAACACGATGGGAGATGTTTTCTGTGCTGGCACAGTTTCTCCTTGCCAGACAGAGTGGAAAAGCTTTTTGCTGAGATGTAGACGAGAAGAGAGGCTAAAGACGAAGGTACGGTGCTCTGCAGAGCTAAGCACCGCTCCCGGACCTCTTTCAGCAGAAGGCGCACACCGCAGAGCACTGTGAGCGGCAGAATCGTCTTTGCGCGAAGAAGCAGCTTCTTCGTCTCCGGGAGCCGGAGAGAGCGGCAGCTTCGCAAAGGTGATGAAACAAGCTGTACAACACTGCGATTGTGTGCGCAGCTTGCCAAGTGAGAGAAAAAAGTACCTGACCACTCTCCTGCCTTTTGTAATCACATGAACATTCGATTGTAAGCTGTTTTGGACAACTTTCTTTCTCTTCTTGCAAAACACTCGGCAGACCTCCGTGCAGCCTCTAGAACACGATGGGAGATGTTTTTTGTGCTGGCACAGTTTCTCCTTGCCAGACAGAGTGGAAAAGCTTTTTGCTAAGATGTAGACGAGAAGAGAGGCTAAAGACGAAGGTACGGTGCTCTGCAGAGCTAAGCACAGCTCCCGGACCTCTTTCAGCAAAAGGCGCACACCGCAGAGCACTGTGAGCGGCAGAATCGTCTTTGCGCGAAGAAGCAGCTTCTTCGTCTCCGGCAGCCGCAGAGAGCGGCAACTTCGCAAAGGTGATGAAACAAGCTGTACAACACTGCGATTGTGTGCGCAGCTTGCCAACTGAGAGAAAACAGTACCTGACCACTCTCCTGCCTTTTCTATTCACATGAACATTCGATTGCAAGCTGTTTTGGACAACTTTCTTTCTCTTCTTGCAAAACACTCGGCAGACCTCCGTGCAGCCTCTAGAACACGATGGGAGGTGTTTTCTGTGCTGGCAGAGTTTCTCCTTGCCAGACAGAGTGGAAAAGCTTTTTGCTAAGATGTAGACGAGAAGCGTGGCTAAAGAAGCACGTATGGTACTCTGCAGAGCTAAGCATCGCTCCCGGACTTCTTTCGGCAGAAGGCGCACACCGCAGAGCACAGTGAGCGGCAGAATCGTCTTTGCGCGAAGAAGCAGCTTCTTCGTCTCCGGGAGCCGGAGAGAGTGGCAAGTTTGCAAAGGTGATGAAACAAGCTGTACAACACTGCGATTGTGTGCGCAGCTTGCCAACTGAGAGAAAACAGTACCTGACCACTCTCCTGCCTTTCTATTCACATGAACATTCGATTGCAAGCTGTTTTGGACAACTTTCTTTCTCTTCTTGCAAAACACTCGGCAGACCTCCGTGCAGCCTCTAGAACACGATGGGAGATGTTTTTTGTGCTGGCACAGTTTCTCCTTGCCAGACAGAGTGGAAAAGCTTTTTGCTAAGATGTAGACGAGAAGAGAGGCTAAAGACGAAGGTACGGTGCTCTGCAGAGCTAAGCACCGCTCCCGTGCGTCTTTCGGCAGAAGGCGCACACCGCAGAGCACTGTGAGCGGCAGAATCGTCTTTGCGCGAAGAAGCAGCTTCCTAGTCTCCGGCAGCCGGAGAGAGCGGCAGCTTCGCAAAGGTGATGAAACAAGCTGTACAAAACTGCGATTGTGTGCGCAGCTTGCCAACTGAGAGAAAACAGTACCTGACCACTCTCCTGCCTTTTCTATTCACATGAATATTCGATTGCAAGCTGTTTTGGACAACTTTCTTTCTCTTCTTGCAAAACACTCGGCAGACTTCCGTGCAGCCTCTAGAACACGATGGGAGATGTTTTCTGTGCTGGCACAGTTTCTCCTTGCCAGACAGAGTGGAAAAGCTTTTTGCTAAGATGTAGACGAGAAGAGAGGCTAAAGACGAAGGTACGGTGCTCTGCAGAGCTAAGCACCGCTCCCGGGCCTCTTTCGGCAGAAGGCGCACACCGCAGAGCACTGTGAGCGGCAGAATCGTCTTTGCGCGAAGAAGCAGCTTCTTCGTCTCCGGGAGCCGGAGAGAGCGGCAGCCTCGCAAAGGTGATGAAACAGGCTGTACAACACTGCGATTGTGTGCGCAGCTTGCCAACTGAGAGAAAACAGTACCTGACCACTCTCCTGCCTTTTCTATTCACAAGAACATTCGATTGCAAGCTGTTTTGGACAACTTTCTTTCTCTTCTTGCAAAACACTCGGCAGACCTCCGTGCAGCCTCTAGAACACGATGGGAGATGTTTTCTGTGCTGGCACAGTTTCTCCTTGCCAGACAGAGTGGAAAAGCTTTTTGCTAAGATGTAGACGAGAAGAGAGGCTAAAGAAGCACGTATGGTACTCTGCAGAGCTAAGCATCGCTCCCGGACCTCTTTCGGCAGAAGGCGTACACCGCAGAGCACAGTGAGCGGCAGAATCCTCTTTGCGCGAAGAAGCAGCTTCTTCGTCTCCGGCAGCCGGAGAGAGCGGCAGCTTCGCAAAGGTGATGAAACAAGCTGTACAAAACTGCGATTGTGTGCGCAGCTTGCCAACTGAGAGAAAACAGTACCTGACCACTCTCCTGCCTTTTCTATTCACATGAACATTCGATTGCAAGCTGTTTTGGACAACTTTCTTTCTCTTCTTGCAGAACACTCGGCAGACCTCCGTGCAGCTTCTAGAACACGATGGGAGATGTTTTCTGTTCTGGCAAAGTTTCTCGTTGCCAGAGAGAGTGGAAAAGCTTTTTGCTAAGATGTAGACGAGAAGAGAGGCTAAAGACGAAGGGACGGTGCTCTGCAGAGCTAAGCACCGCTCCCGTGCCTCTTTCGGTAGAAGGCGCACACCGCAGAGCACTGTGAGCGGCAGAATCCTCTTTGTCAAAGAAGCAGCTTGTTCGTCTCCGGGAGCCGGAGAGAGCGGCAACTTGGCAAAGGTGATGAAACAAGCTGTACAAAACTGCGATTGTGTGCGCAGCTTGCCAACTGAGAGAAAACAGTACCTGACAACTCTCCTGCCTTTTGTAATCACATGAACATTCGTTTGCAAGCTGTTTTGGACAACTTTCTTTCTCTTCTTGCAAAACACTCGGCAGACCTCCGTGCAGCCTCTAGAACACGATGGGAGATGTTTTCTGTGCTGGCACAGTTTCTCCTTGCCAGACAGAGTGGAAAAGCTTTTTGCTGAGATGTAGACTGGAAGAGAGGCTAAAGACGAAGGTACGGTGCTCTGCAGAGCTAAGCACCGCTCCCGGACGTCTTTCGGCAGAAGGCGCACACCGCAGAGCACTGTGAGCGGCAGAATCGTCTTTGCGCGAAGAAGCAGCTTCTTCGTCTCCGGGAGCCGGAGAGAGGGGCAGCTTCGCAAAGGTGATGAAACAAGCTGTACAACACTGCGATTGTGTGCGCAGCTTGCCAAGTGAGAGAAAAGAGTACCTGACCACTCTCCTGGCTTTTGTAATCACATGAACATTCGATTGTAAGCTGTTTTGGACAACTTTCTTTCTCTTCTTGCAAAACACTCGGCAGACCTCCGTGCAGCCTCTAGAACACGATGGGAGATGTTTTTTTGTGCTGGCACAGTTTCTCCTTGCCAGACAGAGTGGAAAAGCTTTTTGCTAAGATGTAGACGAGAAGAGAGGCTAAAGACGAAGGTACGGTGCTCTGCAGAGCTAAGCACCGCTCCCGGGCCTCTTTCGGCAGAAGGCGCACACCGCAGAGCACTGTGAGCGGCAGAATCGTCTTTGCGCGAAGAAACAGCTTCCTAGTCTCCGGCAGCCGGAGAGAGCGGCAGCTTCGCAAAGGTGATGAAACAAGCTGTACAACACTGCGATTGTGTGCGCAGCTTGCCAACTGAGAGAAAACAGTACCTGACCACTCTCCTGCCTTTTCTATTCACATGAACATTCGATTGCAAGCTGTTTTGGACAACTTTCTTTCTCTTCTTGCAGAACACTCGGCAGACGTCCGTGCAGCTTCTAGAACACGATGGGAGATGTTTTCTGTTCTGGCAAAGTTTCTCCTTGCCAGACAGAGTGGAAAAGCTTTTTGCTAAGATGTAGACGAGAAGAGAGGCTAAAGACGAAGGTACGGTGCTCTGCAGAGCTAAGCACCTCTCCCGTGCCTCTTTTGGCAGAAGGCGCACACCGCAGAGCACTGTGAGCGGCAGAATCGTCTTTGTCGAAGAAGCAGCTTGTTCGTCTCCGGGAGCCGGTGAGAGCGGCAACTTGGCAAAGGTGATGAAACAAGCTGTACAAAATTGCGATTGTGTGCGCAGCTTGCCAACTGAGAGAAAACAGTACCTGACAACTCTCCTGCCTTTTGTAATCACATGAACATTCGATTGCAAGCTGTTTTGGACAACTTTCTTTCTCTTCTTGCAAAACACTCGGCAGACCTCCGTGCAGCCTCTAGAACACGATGGGAGATGTTTTCTGTGCTGGCACAGTTTCTCCTTGCCAGACAGAGTGGAAAAGCTTTTTGCTAAGATGTAGACGAGAAGAGAGGCTAAAGACGAAGGTACGGTGCTCTGCAGAGCTAAGCACCGCTCCCGGACCTCTTTCGGCAGAAGGCGCACACCGCAGAGCACTGTGAGCGGCAGAATCGTCTTTGCGCGAAGAAGCAGCTTATTCGTCTCCGGGAGCCGGAGAGAGCGGCAGCTTCGCAAAGGTGATGAAACAAGCTGTACAACACTGCGATTGTGTGCGCAGCTTGCCAACTGAGAGAAAACAGTACCTGACCGCTCTCCTGCCTTTTCTATTCACATGAACATTCGATTGCAAGCTGTTTTGGACAACTTTCTTTCTCTTCTTGCAAAACACTCGGCAGACCTCCGTGCAGCCTCTAGAACACGATGGGAGATGTTTTCTGTGCTGGCACAGTTTCTCCTTGCCAGACAGAGTGGAAAAGCTTTTTGCTAAGATGTAGACGAGAAGAGAGGCTAAAGACGAAGGTACGGTGCTCTGCAGAGCTAAGCACCGCTCCTGGACGTCTTTCGGCAGAAGGCGCACACCGCAGAGCACTGTGAGCGGCAGAATCGTCTTTGCGCGAAGAAGCAGCTTCTTCGTCTCCGGGAGCCGGAGAGAGGGGCAGCTTCGCAAAGGTGATGAAACAAGCTGTACAACACTGCGATTGTGTGCGCAGCTTGCCAAGTGAGAGAAAACAGTACCTGACCACTCTCCTGCCTTTTGTAATCACATGAACATTCGATTGTAAGCTGTTTTGGAACACTTTCTTTCTCTTCTTGCAAAACACTCGGCAGACCTCCGTGCAGCCTCTAGAAGACGATGGGAGATGTTTTTTGTGCTGGCACAGTTTCTCCTTGCCAGACAGAGTGGAAAAGCTTTTTGCTAAGATGTAGACGAGAAGAGAGGTTAAAGACGAAGGTACGGTGCTCTGCAGAGCTAAGCACCGCTCCCGTGCGTCTTTCGGCAGAAGGCGCACACCGCAGAGCACTGTGAGCGGCAAAATCGTCTTTGCGCGAAGAAGCAGCTTCCTAGTCTCCGGCAGCCGGAGAGAGCGGCAACTTGGCAAAGGTGATGAAACAAGCTGTACAAAACTGCGATTGTGTGCGCAGCTTGCCAACTGAGAGAAAACAGTACCTGACAACTCTCCTGCCTTTTGTAATCACATGAACATTCGATTGCAAGCTGTTTTGGACAACTTTCTTTCTCTTCTTGCAAAACACTCGGCAGACCTCCGTGCAGCCTCTAGAACACGATGGGAGATGTTTTCTGTGCTGGCACAGTTTCTCCTTGCCAGACAGAGTGGAAAAGCTTTTTGCTGAGATGTAGACGAGAAGAGAGGCTAAAGACGAAGGTACGGTGCTCTGCAGAGCTAAGCACCGCTCCCGGACCTCTTTCGGCAGAAGGCGCACACCGCAGAGCACTGTGAGCGGCAGAATCGTCTTTGCGCGAAGAAGCAGCTTCTTCGTCTCCGGGAGCCGGAGAGAGGGGCAGCTTCGCAAAGGTGATGAAACAAGCTGTACAACACTGCGATTGTGTGCGCAGCTTGCCAAGTGAGAGAAAAAAGTACCTGACCACTCTCCTGCCTTTTGTAATCACATGAACATTCGATTGTAAGCTGTTTTGGACAACTTTCTTTCTCTTCTTGCAAAACACTCGGCAGACCTCCGTGCAGCCTCTAGAACACGATGGGAGATGTTTTTTGTGCTGGCACAGTTTCTCCTTGCCAGACAGAGTGGAAAAGCTTTTTGCTAAGATGTAGACGAGAAGAGAGGCTAAAGACGAAGGTACGGTGCTCTGCAGAGCTAAGCACCGCTCCCGTGCGTCTTTCGGCAGAAGGCGCACACCGCAGAGCACTGTGAGCGGCAGAATCGTCTTTGCGCGAAGAAGCAGCTTCCTAGTCTCCGGCAGCCGGAGAGAGCGGCAGCTTCGCAAAGGTGATGAAACAAGCTGTACAAAACTGCGATTGTGTGCGCAGCTTGCCAAGTGAGAGAAAACAGTACCTGACCACTCTCCTGCCTTTTCTATTCACATGAACATTCGATTGCAAGCTGTTTTGGACAACTTTCTTTCTCTTCTTGCAAAACACTCGGCAGACCTCCGTGCAGCCTCTAGAACACGATGGGAGATGTTTTCTGTGCTGGCACAGTTTCTCCTTGCCAGACAGAGTGGAAAAGATTTTTGCTGAGATGTAGACGAGAAGAGAGGCTAAAGACGAAGGTACGGTGCTCTGCAGAGCTAAGCACCGCTCCCGGACCTCTTTCGGCAGAAGGCGCACACCGCAGAGCACAGTGAGCGGCAGAATCGTCTTTGCGCGAAGAAGCAGCTTCTTAGTCTCCGGGAGCCGGAGAGAGCGGCAACTTCGCAAAGGTGATGAAACAATCTGTACAACACTGCGATTGTGTGCGCAGCTTGCCAACTGAGAGAAAACAGTACCTGACCACTCTCCTGCCTTTTCTATTCACTTGAACATTCGATTGGAAGCTGTTTTGGACAACTTTCTTTCTCTTCTTGCAAAACACTCGGCAGTCCTCCGTTCAGCCTCTAGAAGACGATGGGAGATGTTTTTTGTGCTGGCACAGTTTCTCCTTGCCAGACAGAGTGGAAAAGCTTTTTGCTAAGATGTAGACGAGAAGCGTGGCTAAAGAAGCACGTATGGTACTCTGCAGAGCTAAGCATCGCTCCCGGACTTCTTTCGGCAGAAGGCGCACACCGCAGAGCACAGTGAGCGGCAGAATCGTCTTTGCGCGAAGAAGCAGCTTCTTCGTCTCCGGGAGCCGGAGAGAGCGGCAACTTCGCAAAGGTGATGAAACAAGCTGTACAACACTGCGATTGTGTGCGCAGCTTGCCAACTGAGAGAAAACAGTACCTGACCACTCTCCTGCCTTTCTATTCACATGAACATTCGATTGCAAGCTGTTTTGGACAACTTTCTTTCTCTTCTTGCAAAACACTCGGCAGACCTCCGTGCAGCCTCTAGAACACGATGGGAGATGTTTTTTGTGCTGGCACAGTTTCTCCTTGCCAGACAGAGTGGAAAAGCTTTTTGCTAAGATGTAGACGAGAAGAGAGGCTAAAGACGAAGGTACGGTGCTCTGCAGAGCTAAGCACCGCTCCCGTGCGTCTTTCGGCAGAAGGCGCACACCGCAGAACACTGTGAGCGGCAGAATCGTCTATGCGCGAAGAAGCAGCTTCCTAGTCTCCGGCAGCCGGAGAGAGCGGCAACTTCGCAAAGGTGATGAAACAAGCTGTACAACACTGCGATTGTGTGCGCAGCTTGCCAAGTGAGAGAAAACAGTACCTGACCACTCTCCTGCCTTTTCTATTCACATGAACATTCGATTGCAAGCTGTTTTGGACAACTTTCTTTCTCTTCTTGCAGAACACTCGGCAGACGTCCGTGCAGCCTCTAGAACACGATGGGAGATGTTTTCTGTTCTGGCAAAGTTTCTCCTTGCCAGACAGAGTGGAAAAGCTTTTTGCTAAGATGTAGACGAGAAGAGAGGCTAAAGACGAAGGTACGGTGCTCTGCAGAGCTAAGCACCTCTCCCGTGCCTCTTTCGGCAGAAGGCGCACACCGCAGAGCACTGTGAGCGGCAGAATCGTCTTTGTCGAAGAAGCAGCTTGTTCGTCTCCGGGAGCCGGTGAGAGCGGCAACTTGGCAAAGCTGATGAAACAAGCTGTACAAAACTGCGATTGTGTGCGCAGCTTGCCAACTGAGAGAAAACAGTACCTGACAACTCTCCTGCCTTTTGTAATCACATGAACATTCGATTGGAAGCTGTTTTGGACAACTTTCTTTCTCTTCTTGCAAAACACTCGGCAGACCTCCGTGCAGCCTCTAGAACACGATGGGAGATGTTTTCTGTGCTGGCACAGTTTCTCCTTGCCAGACAGAGTGGAAAAGCTTTTTGCTGAGATGTAGACGAGAAGAGAGGCTAAAGACGAAGGTACGGTGCTCTGCAGAGCTAAGCACCGCTCCCGGACCTCTTTCGGCAGAAGGCGCACACCGCAGAGCACTGTGAGCGGCAGAATCGTCTTTGCGCGAAGAAGCAGCTTATTCGTCTCCGGGAGCCGGAGAGAGCGGCAGCTTCGCAAAGGTGATGAAACAAGCTGTACAACACTGCGATTGTGTGCGCAGCTTGCCAACTGAGAGAAAACAGTACCTGACCGCTCTCCTGACTTTTCTATTCACATGAACATTCGATTGCAAGCTGTTTTGGACAACTTTCTTTCTCTTCTTGCAAAACACTCGGCAGACCTCCGTGCAGCCTCTAGAACACGATGGGAGATGTTTTCTGTGCTGGCACAGTTTCTCCTTGCCAGACAGAGTGGAAAAGCTTTTAGCTAAGATGTAGACGAGAAGAGAGGCTAAAGACGAAGGTACGGTGCTCTGCAGAGCTAAGCACCGCTCCCGGACGTCTTTCGGCAGAAGGCGTACACCGCAGAGCACAGTGAGCGGCAGAATCGTCTTTGCGCGAAGAAGCAGCTTCTTCGTCTCCGGGAGCCGGAGAGAGGGGCAGCTTCGCAAAGGTGATGAAACAAGCTGTACAACACTGCGATTGTGTGCGCAGCTTGCCAAGTGAGAGAAAACAGTACCTGACCACTCTCCTGCCTTTTGTAATCACATGAACATTCGATTGTAAGCTGTTTTGGACAACTTTCTTTCTCTTCTTGCAAAACACTCGGCAGACCTCCGTGCAGCCTCTAGAACACGATGGGAGATGTTTTTTGTGCTGGCACAGTTTCTCCTTGCCAGACAGAGTGGAAAAGCTTTTTGCTAAGATGTAGACGAGAAGAGAGGCTAAAGACGAAGGTACGGTGCTCTGCAGAGCTAAGCACCGCTCCCGTGCGTCTTTCGGCAGAAGGCGCACACCGCAGAGCACTGTGAGCGGCAGAATCGTCTTTGCGCGAAGAAGCAGCTTCCTAGTCTCCGGCAGCCGGAGAGAGCGGCAACTTGGCAAAGGTGATGAAACAAGCTGTACAAAACTGCGATTGTGTGCGCAGCTTGCCAACTGAGAGAAAACAGTACCTGACAACTCTCCTGCCTTTTGTAATCACATGAACATTCGATTGCAAGCTGTTTTGGACAACTTTCTTTCTCTTCTTGCAAAACACTCGGCAGACCTCCGTGCAGCCTCTAGAACACGATGGGAGATGTTTTCTGTGCTGGCACAGTTTCTCCTTGCCAGACAGAGTGGAAAAGCTTTTTGCTGAGATGTAGACGAGAAGAGAGGCTAAAGACGAAGGTACGGTGCTCTGCAGAGCTAAGCACCGCTCCCGTGCCTCTTTCGGCAGAAGGCGCACACCGCAGAGCACTGTGAGCGGCAGAATCGTCTTTGCGCGAAGAAGCAGCTTCTTCGTCTCCGGGAGCCGGAGAGAGGGGCAGCTTCGCAAAGGTGATGAAACAAGCTGTACAACACTGCGATTGTGTGCGCAGCTTGCCAAGTGAGAGAAAAAAGTACCTGACCACTCTCCTGCCTTTTGTAATCACATGAACATTCGATTGTAAGCTGTTTTGGACAACTTTCTTTCTCTTCTTGCAAAACACTCGGCAGACCTCCGTGCAGCCTCTAGAACACGATGGGAGATGTTTTTTGTGCTGGCACAGTTTCTCCTTGCCAGACAGAGTGGAAAAGCTTTTTGCTGAGATGTAGACGAGAAGAGAGGCTAAAGACGAAGGTACGGTGCTCTGCAGAGCTAAGCACCGCTCCCGTGCGTCTTTCGGCAGAAGGCGCACACCGCAGAGCACTGTGAGCGGCAGAATCGTCTTTGCGCGAAGAAGCAGCTTCCTAGTCTCCGGCAGCCGGAGAGAGCGGCAGCTTCGCAAAGGTGATGAAACAAGCTGTACAAAACTGCGATTGTGTGCGCAGCTTGCCAAGTGAGAGAAAACAGTACCTGACCACTCTCCTGCCTTTTCTATTCACATGAACATTCGATTGAAAGCTGTTTTGGACAACTTTCTTTCTCTTCTTGCAAAACACTTGGCAGACCTCCGTGCAGCCTCTAGAACACGATGGGAGATGTTTTCTGTGCTGGCACAGTTTCTCCTTGCCAGACAGAGTGGAAAAGCTTTTTGCTGAGATGTAGACGAGAAGAGAGGCTAAAGACGAAGGTACGGTGCTCTGCAGAGCTAAGCACCGCTCCCGGGCGTCTTTCGGCAGAAGGCGCACACCGCAGAGCACAGTGAGCGGCAGAATCGTCTTTGCGCGAAGAAGCAGCTTCTTCGTCTCCGGGAGCCGGAGAGAGCGGCAACTTCGCAAAGGTGATGAAACAATCTGTACAACACTGCGATTGTGTGCGCAGCTTGCCAACTGAGAGAAAACAGTACCTGACCACTCTCCTGCCTTTTCTATTCACTTGAACATTCGATTGGAAGCTGTTTTGGACAACTTTCTTTCTCTTCTTGCAAAACACTCGGCAGTCCTCCGTTCAGCCTCTAGAAGACGATGGGAGATGTTTTTTGTGCTGGCACAGTTTCTCCTTGCCAGACAGAGTGGAAAAGCTTTTTGCTGAGATGTAGACGAGAAGAGAGGCTAAAGACGAAGGTACGGTGCTCTGCAGAGCTAAGCACCGCTCCCGGACCTCTTTCGGCAGAAGGCGCACACCGCAGAGCACTGTGAGCGCAGAATCGTCTTTGCGCGAAGAAGCAGCTTCCTAGTCTCCGGCAGCCGGAGAGAGCGGCAGCTTCGCAAAGGTGATGAAACAAGCTGTACAAAACTGCGATTGTGTGCGCAGCTTGCCAAGTGAGAGAAAACAGTACCTGACCACTCTCCTGCCTTTTCTATTCACATGAACATTCGATTGCAAGCTGTTTTGGACAACTTTCTTTCTCTTCTTGCAAAACACTCGGCAGACCTCCGTGCAGCCTCTAGAACACGATGGGAGATGTTTTCTGTGCTGGCACAGTTTCTCCTTGCCAGACAGAGTGGAAAAGCTTTTTGCTGAGATGTAGACGAGAAGAGAGGCTAAAGACGAAGGTACGGTGCTCTGCAGAGCTAAGCACCGCTCCCGGACCTCTTTCGGCAGAAGGCGCACACCGCAGAGCACAGTGAGCGGCAGAATCGTCTTTGCGCGAAGAAGCAGCTTCTTCGTCTCCGGGAGCCGGAGAGAGCGGCAACTTCGCAAAGGTGATGAAACAAGCTGTACAACACTGCGATTGTGTGCGCAGCTTGCCAACTGAGAGAAAACAGTACCTGACCACTCTCCTGCCTTTTCTATTCACTTGAACATTCGATTGGAAGCTGTTTTGGACAACTTTCTTTCTCTTCTTGCAAAACACTCGGCAGTCCGCCGTTCAGCCTCTAGAAGACGATGGGAGATGTTTTTTGTGCTGGCACAGTTTCTCCTTGCCAGACAGAGTGGAAAAGCTTTTTGCTAAGATGTAGACGAGAAGAGAGGCTAAAGACGAAGGTACGGTGCTCTGCAGAGCTAAGCACAGCTCCCGGACCTCTTTCAGCAAAAGGCGCACACCGCAGAGCACTGTGAGCGGCAGAATCGTCTTTGCGCGAAGAAGCAGCTTCTTCGTCTCCGGCAGCCGGAGAGAGCGGCAACTTCGCAAAGGTGATGAAACAAGCTGTACAACACTGCGATTGTGTGCGCAGCTTGCCAACTGAGAGAAAACAGTACTTGACCACTCTCCTGCCTTTTCTATTCACATGAACATTCGATTGCAAGCTGTTTTGGACAACTTTCTTTCTCTTCTTGCAAAACACTCGGCAGACCTCCGTGCAGCCTCTAGAACACGATGGGAGGTGTTTTCTGTGCTGGCACAGTTTCTCCTTGCCAGACAGAGTGGAAAAGCTTTTTGCTAAGATGTAGACGAGAAGCGTGGCTAAAGAAGCACGTATGGTACTCTGCAGAGCTAAGCATCGCTCCCGGACTTCTTTCGGCAGAAGGCGCACACCGCAGAGCACAGTGAGCGGCAGAATCGTCTTTGCGCGAAGAAGCAGCTTCTTCGTCTCCGGGAGCCGGAGAGAGCGGCAAGTTTGCAAAGGTGATGAAACAAGCTGTACAACACTGCGATTGTGTGCGCAGCTTGCCAACTGAGAGAAAACAGTACCTGACCACTCTCCTGCCTTTCTATTCACATGAACATTCGATTGCAAGCTGTTTTGGACAACTTTCTTTCTCTTCTTGCAAAACACTCGGCAGACCTCCGTGCAGCCTCTAGAACACGATGGGAGATGTTTTTTGTGCTGGCACAGTTTCTCCTTGCCAGACAGAGTGGAAAAGCTTTTTGCTAAGATGTAGACGAGAAGAGAGGCTAAAGACGAAGGTACGGTGCTCTGCAGAGCTAAGCACCGCTCCCGTGCGTCTTTCGGCAGAAGGCGCACACCGCAGAGCACTGTGAGCGGCAGAATCGTCTTTGCGCGAAGAAGCAGCTTCCTAGTCTCCGGCAGCCGGAGAGAGCGGCAGCTTCGCAAAGGTGATGAAACAAGCTGTACAAAACTGCGATTGTGTGCGCAGCTTGCCAACTGAGAGAAAACAGTACCTGACCACTCTCCTGCCTTTTCTATTCACATGAACATTCGATTGCAAGCTGTTTTGGACAACTTTCTTTCTCTTCTTGCAAAACACTCGGCAGACTTCCGTGCAGCCTCTAGAACACGATGGGAGATGTTTTCTGTGCTGGCACAGTTTCTCCTTGCCAGACAGAGTGGAAAAGCTTTTTGCTGAGATGTAGACGAGAAGAGAGGCTAAAGACGAAGGTACGGTGCTCTGCAGAGCTAAGCACCGCTCCCGGGCGTCTTTCGGCAGAAGGCGCACACCGCAGAGCACAGTGAGCGGCAGAATCGTCTTTGCGCGAAGAAGCAGCTTCTTCGTCTCCGGGAGCCGGAGAGAGCGGCAACTTCGCAAAGGTGATGAAACAATCTGTACAACACTGCGATTGTGTGCGCAGCTTGCCAACTGAGAGAAAACAGTACCTGACCACTCTCCTGCCTTTTCTATTCACATGAACATTCGATTGCAAGCTGTTTTGGACAACTTTCTTTCTCTTCTTGCAAAACACTCGGCAGACCTCCGTGCAGCCTCTAGAACACGATGGGAGATGTTTTCTGTGCTGGCACAGTTTCTCCTTGCCAGACAGAGTGGAAAAGCTTTTAGCTAAGATGTAGACGAGAAGAGAGGCTAAAGAAGCACGTATGGTACTCTGCAGAGCTAAGCATCGCTCCCGGACCTCTTTCGGCAGAAGGCGTACACCGCAGAGCACAGTGAGCGGCAGAATCGTCTTTGCGCGAAGAAGCAGCTTCTTCGTCTCCGGCAGCCGGAGAGAGCGGCAGCTTCGCAAAGGTGATGAAACAAGCTGTACAAAACTGCGATTGTGTGCGCAGCTTGCCAACTGAGAGAAAACAGTACCTGACCACTCTCCTGCCTTTTCTATTCACATGAACATTCGATTGCAAGCTGTTTTGGACAACTTTCTTTCTCTTCTTGCAGAACACTCGGCAGACCTCCGTGCAGCTTCTAGAACACGATGGGAGATGTTTTCTGTTCTGGCAAAGTTTCTCCTTGCCAGACAGAGTGGAAAAGCTTTTTGCTAAGATGTAGACGAGAAGAGAGGCTAAAGACGAAGGTACGGTGCTCTGCAGAGCTAAGCACCTCTCCCGTGCCTCTTTCGGCAGAAGGCGCACACCGCAGAGCACTGTGAGCGGCAGAATCGTCTTTGTCGAAGAAGCAGCTTGTTCGTCTCCGGGAGCCGGTGAGAGCGGCAACTTGGCAAAGGTGATGAAACAAGCTGTACAAAACTGCGATTGTGTGCGCAGCTTGCCAACTGAGAGAAAACAGTACCTGACAACTCTCCTGCCTTTTGTAATCACATGAACATTCGATTGCAAGCTGTTTTGGACAACTTTCTTTCTCTTCTTGCAAAACACTCGGCAGACCTCCGTGCAGCCTCTAGAACACGATGGGAGATGTTTTCTGTGCTGGCACAGTTTCTCCTTGCCAGACAGAGTGGAAAAGCTTTTTGCTGAGATGTAGACGAGAAGAGAGGCTAAAGACGAAGGTACGGTGCTCTGCAGAGCTAAGCACCGCTCCCGGACCTCTTTCGGCAGAAGGCGCACACCGCAGAGCACTGTGAGCGGCAGAATCGTCTTTGCGCGAAGAAGCAGCTTATTCGTCTCCGGGAGCCGGAGAGAGCGGCAGCTTCGCAAAGGTGATGAAACAAGCTGTACAACACTGCGATTGTGTGCGCAGCTTGCCAACTGAGAGAAAACAGTACCAGACCGCTCTCCTGCCTTTTCTATTCACATGAACATTCGATTGCAAGCTGTTTTGGACAACTTTCTTTCTCTTCTTGCAAAACACTCGGCAGACCTCCGTGCAGCCTCTAGAACACGATGGGAGATGTTTTCTGTGCTGGCACAGTTTCTCCTTGCCAGACAGAGTGGAAAAGCTTTTTGCTAAGATGTAGACGAGAAGAGAGGCTAAAGACGAAGGTACGGTGCTCTGCAGAGCTAAGCACCGCTCCCGGATCTCTTTCGGCAGAAGGCGTACACCGCAGAGCACAGTGAGCGGCAGAATCGTCTTTGCGCGAAGAAGCAGCTTCTTCGTCTCCGGGAGCCGGAGAGAGGGGCAGCTTCGCAAAGGTGATGAAACAAGCTGTACAACACTGCGATTGTGTGCGCAGCTTGCCAAGTGAGAGAAAACAGTACCTGACCACTCTCCTGCCTTTTGTAATCACATGAACATTCGATTGTAAGCTGTTTTGGACAACTTTCTTTCTCTTCTTGCAAAACACTCGGCAGACCTCCGTGCAGCCTCTAGAACACGATGGGAGATGTTTTTTGTGCTGGCACAGTTTCTCCTTGCCAGACAGAGTGGAAAAGCTTTTTGCTAAGATGTAGACGAGAAGAGAGGCTAAAGACGAAGGTACGGTGCTCTGCAGAGCTAAGCACCTCTCCCGTGCGTCTTTGGCAGAAGGCGCACACCGCAGAGCACTGTGAGCGGCAGAATCGTCTTTGCGCGAAGAAGCAGCTTCTTCGTCTCCGGCAGCCGGAGAGAGCGGCAGCTTCGCAAAGGTGATGAAACAAGCTGTACAAAACTGCGATTGTGTGCGCAGCTTGCCAAGTGAGAGAAAACAGTACCTGACCACTCTCCTGCCTTTTCTATTCACATGAACATTCGATTGCAAGCTGTTTTGGACAACTTTCTTTCTCTTCTTGCAAAACACTCGGCAGACCTCCGTGCAGCCTCTAGAACACGATGGGAGATGTTTTCTGTGCTGGCACAGTTTCTCCTTGCCAGACAGAGTGGAAAAGCTTTTTGCAAAGATGTAGACGAGAAGAGAGGCTAAAGACGAAGGTACGGTGCTCTGCAGAGCTAAGCACCGCTCCCGGACCTCTTTCGGCAGAAGGCGCACACCGCAGAGCACAGTGAGCGGCAGAATCGTCTTTGCGCGAAGAAGCAGCTTCTTCGTCTCCGGGAGCCGGAGAGAGCGGCAACTTCGCAAAGGTGATGAAACAATCTGTACAACACTGCGATTGTGTGCGCAGCTTGCCAACTGAGAGAAAACAGTACCTGACCACTCTCCTGCCTTTTCTATTCACTTGAACATTCGATTGGAAGCTGCTTTGGACAACTTTCTTTCTCTTCTTGCAAAACACTCGGCAGTCCTCCGTTCAGCCTCTAGAAGACGATGGGAGGTGTTTTCTGTGCTGGCAAAGTTTCTCCTTGCCAGACAGAGTGGAAAAGCTTTTTGCTCAGATGTAGACGAGAAGCGAGGCTAAAGAAGCACGTATGGTAGTCTGCAGAGCTAAGCATCGCTCCCGGACCTCTTTCGGCAGAAGGCGCACACCGCAGAGCACAGTGAGCGGCAGAATCGTCTTTGCGCGAAGAAGCAGCTTCTTCGTCTCCGGCAGCCGGAGAGAGCGGCAACTTGGCAAAGGTGATGAAACAATCTGTACAACACTGCGATTGTGTGCGCAGCTTGCCAAGTGAGAGAAAACAGTACCTGACCACTCTCCTGCCTTTTCTATTCACATGAACATTCGATTGCAAGCTGTTTTGGACAACTTTCTTTCTCTTCTTGCAAAACACTCGGCAGACCTCCGTGCAGCCTCTAGAACACGATGGGAGATGTTTTCTGTGCTGGCACAGTTTCTCCTTGCCAGACAGAGTGGAAAAGCTTTTTGCTAAGATGTAGACGAGAAGCGTGGCTAAAGAAGCACGTATGGAACTCTGCAGAGCTAAGCATCGCTACCGGACTTCTTTCGGCAGAAGGCGCACACCGCAGAGCACTGTGAGCGGCAGAATCGTCTTTGCGCGAAGAAGCAGCTTCTTCGTCTCCGGGAGCCGGAGAGAGCAGGAACTTCGCAAAGGTGATGAAACAAGCTGTACAACACTGCGATTGTGTGCGCAGCTTGCCAACTGAGAGAAAACAGTACCTGACCACTCTCCTGCCTTTTCTATTCATATGATCATTCGATTGCAAGCTGTTTTGGACAACTTTCTTTCTCTTCTTGCAAAACACTCGGCAGACCTCCGTGAAGCCTCTAGAACTCGATGGGAGATGTTTTCTGTGCTGGCACAGTTTCTCCTTGCCAGACAGAGTGGAAAAGCTTTTTGCTAAGATGTAGACGAGAAGAGAGGCTAAAGACGAAGGTACGGTGCTCTGCAGAGCTAAGCACCGCTCCCGGACCTCTTTCGGCAGAAGACACACACTGCAGAGCACAGTGAGCGGCAGAATCGTCTTTGCGCGAAGAAGCAGCTTCTTCGTCTCCGGGAGCCGGAGAGAGCGGCAACTTCGCAAAGGTGATGAAACAAGCTGTACAACACTGCGATTGTGTGCGCAGCTTGCCAAGTGAGAGAAAACAGTACCTGACCACTCTCCTGCCTTTCTATTCACATGAACATTCGATTGCAAGCTGTTTTGGACAACTTTCTTTCTCTTCTTGCAAAACACTCGGCAGACCTCCGTGCAGCCTCTAGAACACGATGGGAGATGTTTTCTGTGCTGGCACAGTTTCTCCTTGCCAGACAGAGTGGAAAAGCTTTTTGCTAAGATGTAGACGAGAAGAGAGGCTAAAGACGAAGGTACGGTGCTCTGCAGAGCTAAGCACCGCTCCCGTGCCTCTTTCGGCAGAAGGCGCACACCGAAGAGCACTGTGAGCGGCAGAATCGTCTTTGCGCGAAGAAGCAGCTTCTTCGTCTCCGGGAGCCGGAGAGAGCGGCAACCTCGCAAAGGTGATGAAACAAGCTGTTCAAAACTGCGATTGTGTGCGCAGCTTGCCAAGTGAGAGAAAACAGTACCTGACCACTCTCCTGCCTTTTCTATTCACATGAACATTCGATTGCAAGCTGTTTTGGACAACTTTCTTTCTCTTCTTGCAAAAAACTCGGCAGACCTCCGTGCAGCCTCTAGAACACGATGGGAGATGTTTTCTGTGCTGGCACAGTTTCTCCTTGCCAGACAGAGTGGAAAAGCTTTTTGCTGAGATGTAGACGAGAAGAGAGGCTAAAGACGAAGGTACGGTGCTCTGCAGAGCTAAGCACCGCTCCCGGACCTCTTTCGGCAGAAGGCGCACACCGCAGAGCACAGTGAGCGGCAGAATCGTCTTTGCGCGAAGAAGCAGCTTCTTCGTCTCCGGGAGCCGGAGAGAGCGGCAACTTCGCAAAGGTGATGAAACAAGCTGTACAACACTGCGATTGTGTGCGCAGCTTGCCAAGTGAGAGAAAACAGTACCTGACCACTCTCCTGCCTTTCTATTCACATGAACATTCGATTGCAAGCTGTTTTGGACAACTTTCTTTCTCTTCTTGCAAAACACTCGGCAGACCTCCGTGCAGCCTCTAGAACACGATGGGAGATGTTTTTTGTGGAGGCACAGTTTCTCCTTGCCAGACAGAGTGGAAAAGCTTTTTGCTAAGATGTAGACGAGAAGAGAGGCTAAAGACGAAGGTACGGTGCTCTGCAAAGCTAAGCACCGCTCCCGTGCCTCTTTCGGCAGAAGGCGCACACCGCAGAGCACTGTGAGCGGCAGAATCGTCTTTGCGCGAAGAAGCAGCTTCTTCGTCTCCGGGAGCCGGAGAGAGCGGCAACCTCGCAAAGGTGATGAAACAAGCTGTTCAAAACTGCGATTGTGTGCGCAGCTTGCCAAGTGAGAGAAAACAGTACCTGACCACTCTCCTGCCTTTTCTATTCACATGAACATTCGATTGCAAGCTGTTTTGGACAACTTTCCTTCTCTTCTTGCAAAACACTCGGCAGACCTCCGTGCAGCCTCTAGAACACGATGGGAGATGTTTTCTGTGCTGGCACAGTTTCTCCTTGCCAGACAGAGTGGAAAAGCTTTTTGCTGAGATGTAGACGAGAAGAGAGGCTAAAGACGAAGGTACGGTGCTCTGCAGAGCTAAGCACCGCTCCCGGACCTCTTTCGGCAGAAGGCGCACACCGCAGAGCACAGTGAGCGGCAGAATCGTCTTTGCGCGAAGAAGCAGCTTCTTCGTCTCCGGGAGCCGGAGAGAGAGGCAACTTCGCAAAGGTGATGAAACAATCTGTACAACACTGCGATTGTGTGCGCAGCTTGCCAAGTGAGAGAAAACAGTACCTGACCACTCTCCTGCCTTTTCTATTCACATGAACATTCGATTGGAAGCTGTTTTGGACAACTTTCTTTCTCTTCTTGCAAAACACTCGGTAGTCCTCCGTTCAGCCTCTAGAAGACGATGGGAGGTGTTTTCTGTGCTGGCACAGTTTCTCCTTGCCAGACAGAGTGGAAAAGCTTTTTGCTAAGATGTAGACGAGAAGCGAGGCTAAAGAAGTACGTATGGTACTCTGCAGAGCTAAGCATCGCTCCCGGACTTCTTTCGGCAGAAGGCGCACACCGCAGAGCACTGTGAGCGGCAGAATCGTCTTTGCGCGAAGAAGCAGCTTCTTCGTCTCCGGGAGCCGGAGAGAGCGGCAACTTTGCAAAGGTGATGAAACAATCTGTACAACACTGCGATAGTGTGCGCAGCTTGCCAAGTGAGAGAAAACAGTACCTGACCACTCTCCTGCCTTTTCTATTCACATGAACATTCGATTGCAAGCTGTTTTGGACCACTTTCTTTCTCTTCTTGCAAGACACTCGGCAGACCTCCGTGCAGCCTCTAGAACACGATGGGATATATTTTTTGTGCTGGCACAGTTTCTCCTTGCCAGACAGAGTGGAAAAGCTTTTTGCTAAGATGTAGACGAGAAGAGAGGCTAAAGACGAAGGTACGGTGCTCTGCAGAGCTAAGCACAGCTCCCGGACCTCTTTCGGCAGAAGGCGCACCCCGCAGAGCACTGTGAGCGGCAGAATCGTCTTTGCGCGAAGAAGCAGCTTCTTCGTCTCCGGGAGCCGGAGAGAGCGGCAACTTCGCAAAGGTGATAAAACAAGCTGTACAACACTGCGATTGTGTGCGCAGCTTGCCAACTGAGAGAAAACAGTACCTGACCACTCTCCTGCCTTTTCTATTCACATGAACATTCGATTGCAAGCTGTTTTGGACAACTTTCTTTCTCTTCTTGCAAAACACTCGGCAGACTTCCGTGCAGCCTCTAGAACACGATGGGAGAAGTTTTCTGTGCTGGCAAAGTTTCTCCTTGCCAGACAGAGTGGAAAAGCTTTTTGCTAAGATGTAGACGAGAAGAGAGGCTAAAGACGAAGGTACGGTGCTCTGCAGAGCTAAGCACCGCTCCCGGACCTCTTTCGGCAGAAGGCGCACACCGCAGAGCACTGTGAGCGGCAGAATCGTCTTTGCGCGAAGAAGCCGCTTCTTCGTCTCCGGCAGCCGGAGAGAGCGGCAACTTCGCAAAGGTGATGAAACAAGCTGTACAACACTGCGATTGTGTGCGCAGCTTGCCAACTGAGAGAAAAGAGTACCTGACCACTCTCCTGCCTTTTCTATTTACATGAACATTCGAATGCAAGCTGTTTTGGACAACTTTCTTTCTCTTCTTGCAAAACACTCGGCAGACGTCCGTGCAGCCTCTAGAACACGATGGGAGATGTTTTCTGTTCTGGCACAGTTTCTCCTTGCCAGACAGAGTGGAAAAGCTTTTTGCTAAGATGTAGACGAGAAGCGTGGCTAAAGAAGCACGTATGGTACTCTGCAGAGCTAAGCATCGCTCCCGGACTTCTTTCGGCAGAAGGCGCACACCGCAGAGCACTGTGAGCGGCAGAATCGTCTTTGCGCGAAGAAGCAGCTTCTTCGTCTCCGGGAGCCGGAGAGAGCGGCAAGTTTGCAAAGGTGATGAAACAAGCTGTACAACACTGCGATTGTGTGCGCAGCTTGCCAAGTGAGAGAAAACAGTACCTGACCACTCTCCTGCCTTTCTATTCACATGAACATTCGATTGCAAGCTGTTTTGGACAACTTTCTTTCTCTTCTTGCAAAACACTCGGCAGACCTCCGTGCAGCCTCTAGAACACGATGGGAGATGTTTTTTTGTGCTGGCACAGTTTCTCCTTGCCAGACAGAGTGGAAAAGCTTTTTGCTAAGATGTAGACGAGAAGAGAGGCTAAAGACGAAGGTACGGTGCTCTGCAGAGCTAAGCACCGCTCCCGTGCGTCTTTCGGCAGAAGGCGCACACCGCAGAGCACTGTGAGCGGCAGAATCGTCTTTGCGCGAAGAAGCAGCTTCTTCGTCTCCGGGAGCCGGAGAGAGCGGCAACTTCGCAAAGGTGATGAAACAACCTGTACAACACTGAGATAGTGTGCGCAGCTTGCCAAGTGAGAGAAAACAGTACCTGACCACTCTCCTGCCTTTTCTATTCACATGAACATTCGATTGCAAGCTGTTTTGGACAACTTTCTTTCTCTTCTTGCAAAACACTCGGCAGACCTCCGTGCAGCTTCTAGAACACGATGGGAGATGTTTTTTGTGCTGGCACAGTTTCTCCTTGCCAGACAGAGTGGAAAAGCTTTTTGCTAAGATGTAGACGAGAAGAGAGGCTAAAGACGAAGGTACGGTACTCTGCAGAGCTAAGCACCGCTCCCGGACCTCTTTCGGCAGAAGGCGCACACCGCAGAGCACTGTGAGCGGCAGAATCGTCTTTGCGCGAAGAAGCAGCTTCTTCGTCTCCGGGAGCCGGAGAGAGCGGCAACTTCGCAAAGGTGATAAAACAAGCTGTACAATACTGCGATTGTGTGCGCAGCTTGCCAACTGAGAGAAAACAGTACCTGACCACTCTCCTGCCTTTTCTATTCACATGAACATTCGATTGCAAGCTGCTTTGGACAACTTTCTTTCTCTTCTTGCAAAACACTCGGCAGACCTCCGTGCAGCTTCTAGAACACGATGGGAGAAGTTTTCTGTGCTGGCAAAGTTTCTCCTTGCCAGAAAGGAGTGGAAAAGCTTTTTGCTAAGATGTAGACGAGAAGAGAGGCTAAAGACGAAGGTACGGTGCTCTGCAGAGCTAAGCACCGCTCCCGGGCCTCTTTCGGCAGAAGGCGCACACCGCAGAGCACTGTGAGCGGCACAATCGTCTTTGCGCGAAGAAGCAGCTTCTTCGTCTCCGGGAGCCGGAGAGAGCGGCAACTTCGCAAAGGTGATAAAACAATCTGTACAACACTGCGATTGTGTGCGCAGCTTGCCAAGTGAGAGAAAACAGTACCTGACCACTCTCCTGCCTTTTCTATTCACATGAACATTCGATTGCAAGCTGTTTTGGACAACTTTCTTTCTCTTCTTGCAAAACACTCGGCAGACCTCCGTGCAGCCTCTAGAACACGATGGGAGAAGTTTTCTGTGCTGGCAAAGTTTCTCCTTGCCAGACAGAGTGGAAAAGCTTTTTGCTAAGATGTAGACGAGAAGAGAGGCTAAAGACGAAGGTACGGTGCTCTGCAGAGCTAAGCACCGCTCCCGGACCTCTTTCGGCAGAAGGCGCACACCGCAGAGCACTGTGAGCGGCAGAATCGTCTTTGCGCGAAGAAGCAGCTTCTTCGTCTCCGGGAGCCGGAGAGAGCGGCAACTTCGCAAAGGTGATGAAACAAGCTGTACAACACTGCGATTGTGTGCGCAGCTTGCCAAGTGAGAGAAAACAGTACCTGACCACTCTCCTGCCTTTTCTATTGACATGAACATTCGATTGCAAGCTGTTTTGGACAACTTTCTTTCTCTTCTTGCAAAACACTCGGCAGACCTCCGTGCAGCCTCTAGAACACGATGGGAGATGTTTTCTGTGCTGGCACAGTTTCTCCTTGCCAGACAGAGTGGAAAAGCTTTTTGCTAAGATGTAGACGAGAAGCGTGGCTAAAGAAGCACGTATGGTACTCTGCAGAGCTAAGCATCGCTCCCGGACTTCTTTCGGCAGAAGGCGCACACCGCAGAGCACTGTGAGCGGCAGAATCGTCTTTGCGCGAAGAAGCAGCTTCTTCGTCTCCGGGAGCCGGAGAGAGCGGCAAGTTTGCAAAGGTGATGAAACAAGCTGTACAACACTGCGATTGTGTGCGCAGCTTGCCAACTGAGAGAAAACAGTACCTGACCACTCTCCTGCCTTTCTATTCACATGAACATTCGATTGCAAGCTGTTTTGGACAACTTTCTTTCTCTTCTTGCAAAACACTCGGCAGACCTCCGTGCAGCCTCTAGAACACGATGGGAGATGTTTTTCTGTGCTGGCACAGTTTCTCCTTGCCAGACAGAGTGGAAAAGCTTTTTGCTAAGATGTAGACGAGAAGAGAGGCTAAAGACGAAGGTACGGTGCTCTGCAGAGCTAAGCACCGCTCCCGTGCGTCTTTCGGCAGAAGGCGCACACCGCAGAGCACTGTGAGCGGCAGAATCGTCTTTGCGCGAAGAAGCAGCTTCTTCGTCTCCGGGAGCCGGAGAGAGCGGCAGCTTCGCAAAGGTTATGAAACAAGCTGTACAAAACTGCGATTGTGTGCGCAGCTTGCCAACTGAGAGAAAACAGTACCTGACCACTCTCCTGCCTTTTCTATTCACATGAACATTCGATTGCAAGCTGTTTTGGACAACTTTCTTTCTCTTCTTGCAAAACACTCGGCAGACCTCCGTGCAGCCTCTAGAACACGATGGGAGATGTTTTCTGTGCTGGCACAGTTTCTCCTTGCCAGACAGAGTGGAAAAGCTTTTTGCTGAGATGTAGACGAGAAGAGAGGCTAAAGACGAAGGTACGGTGCTCTGCAGAGCTAAGCACCGCTCCCGTGCCTCTTTCGGCAGAAGGCGCACACCGCAGAGCACTGTGAGCGGCAGAATCGTCTTTGCGCGAAGAAGCAGCTTCTTCGTCTCCGGGAGCCGGAGAGAGCGGCAACTTCGCAAAGGTGATGAAACAATCTGTACAACACTGCGATTGTGTGCGCAGCTTGCCAACTGAGAGAAAACAGTACCTGACCACTCTCCTGCCTTTTCTATTCACATGAACATTCGATTGCAAGCTGTTTTGGACAACTTTCTTTCTCTTCTTGCAAAACACTCGGCAGTCCTCCGTTCAGCCTCTAGAAGACGATGGGAGGTGTTTTCTGTGCTGGCACAGTTTCTCCTTGCCAGACAGAGTGGAAAAGCTTTTTGCTAAGATGTAGACGAGAAGCGAGGCTAAAGAAGCACGTATGGTACTCTGCAGAGCTAAGCATCGCTCCCGGACTTCTTTCGGCAGAAGGCGCACACCGCAGAGCACTGTGAGCGGCAGAATCGTCTTTGCGCGAAGAAGCAGCTTCTTCGTCTCCGGGAGCCGGAGAGAGCGGTAACTTCGCAAAGGTGATAAAACAAGCTGTACAACACTGCGATTGTGTGCGCAGCTTGCCAAGTGAGAGAAAACAGTACCTGACCACTCTCCTGCCTTTTCTATTCACATGAACATTCGATTGCAAGCTGCTTTGGACAACTTTCTTTCTCTTCTTGCAAAACACTCGGCAGACCTCCGTGCAGCCTCTAGAACACGATGGGAGAAGTTTTCTGTGCTGGCAAAGTTTCTCCTTGCCAGACAGAGTGGAAAAGCTTTTTGCTAAGATGTAGACGAGAAGAGAGGCTAAAGACGAAGGTACGGTGCTCTGCAGAGCTAAGCACCGCTCCCGGGCCTCTTTTGGCAGAAGGCGCACACCGCAGAGCACTGTGAGCGGCACAATCGTCTTTGCGCGAAGAAGCAGCTTCTTCGTCTCCGGCAGCCGGAGAGAGCGGCAACTTCGCAAAGGTGATGAAACAAGCTGTACAACACTGCGATTGTGTGCGCAGCTTGCCAACTGAGAGAAAACAGTACCTGACCACTCTCCTGCCTTTTCTATTCACATGAACATTCGATTGCAAGCTGTTTTGGACAACTTTCTTTCTCTTCTTGCAAAACACTCGGCAGACCTCCGTGCAGCCTCTAGAACACGATGGGAGATGTTTTCTGTGCTGGCACAGTTTCTCCTTGCCAGACAGAGTGGAAAAGCTTTTTGCTAAGATGTAGACGAGAGGCGTGGCTAAAGAAGCACGTATGGTACTCTGCAGAGCTAAGCATCGCTCCCGTGCCTCTTTCGGTAGAAGGCGCACACCGCAGAGCACTGTGAGCGGCAGAATCGTCTTTGTCGAAGTAGCAGCTTGTTCGTCTCCGGCAGCCGGAGAGAGCGGCAACTTGGCAAAGGTGATGAAACAAGCTGTACAAAACTGCGATTGTGTGCGCAGCTTGCCAACTGAGAGAAAACAGTACCTGACAACTCTCCTGCCTTTTGTAATCACATGAACATTCGATTGCAAGCTGTTTTGGACAACTTTCTTTCTCTTCTTGCAAAACACTCGGCAGACCTCCGTGCAGCCTCTAGAACACGATGGGAGATGTTTTCTGTGCTGGCACAGTTTCTCCTTGCCATACAGAGTGGAAAAGCTTTTTGCAAAGATGTAGACGAGAAGAGAGGCTAAAGACGAAGGTACGGTGCTCTGCAGAGGTAAGCACCGCTCCCGGACCTCTTTGGGCAGAAGGCGCACACCGCAGAGCACTGTGAGCGGCAGAATCGTCTTTGCGCGAAGAAGCAGCTTCTTCGTCTCCGGGAGCCGGAGAGTGCGGCAGCTTCGCAAAGGTGATGAAACAAGCTGTACAACACTGCGATTGTGTGCGCAGCTTGCCAAGTGAGAGAAAACAGTACCTGACCACTCTCCTGCCTTTTCTATTCACTTGAACATTCGATTGGAAGCTGTTTTGGACAACTTTCTTTCTCTTCTTGCAAAACACTCGGCAGTCCCCCGTTCAGCCTCTAGAAGACGATGGGAGATGTTTTCTGTGCTGGCACAGTTTCTCCTTGCCAGACAGAGTGGAAAAGCTTTTTGCTAAGATGTAGACGAGAAGCGAGGGTAAAGAAGCACGTATGGTACTCTGCAGAGCTAAGCATCGCTCCCGGACTTCTTTCGGCAGAAGGCGCACACCGCAGAGCACTGTGAGCGGCAGAATCGTCTTTGCGCGAAGAAGCAGCTTCTTCGTCTCCGGCAGCCGGAGAGAGCGGCAACTTCGCAAAGGTGATGAAACAAGCTGTACAACACTGCGATTGTGTGCGCAGCTTGCCAACTGAGAGAAAACAGTACCTGACCACTCTCCTGCCTTTTCTATTCACATGAACATTCGATTGCAAGCTGTTTTGGACAACTTTCTTTCTCTTCTTGCAAAACACTCGGCAGACCTCCGTGCAGCCTCTAGAACACGATGGGAGAAGTTTTCTGTGCTGGCAAAGTTTCTCCTTGCCAGACAGAGTGGAAAAGCTTTTTGCTAAGATGTAGACGAGAAGAGAGGCTAAAGACGAAGGTACGGTGCTCTGCAGAGCTAAGCACCGCTCCCGGGCCTCTTTCGGCAGAAGGCGCACACCGCAGAGCACTGTGAGCGGCAGAATCGTCTTTGCGCGAAGAAGCAGCTTCTTCGTCTCCGGGAGCCGGAGAGAGCGGCAACTTCGCAAAGGTGATGAAACAAGCTGTACAACACTGCGATTGTGTGCGCAGCTTGCCAACTGAGAGAAAAGAGTACCTGATCACTCTCCTGCCTTTTCTATTCACATGAACATTCGATTGCAAGCTGTTTTGGACAACTTTCTTTCTCTTCTTGCAAAACACTCGGCAGACCTCCGTGCAGCCTCTAGAACACGATGGGAGATGATTTCTGTGCTGGCACAGTTTCTCCTTGCCAGACAGAGTGGAAAAGCTTTTTGCTAAGATGTAGACGAGAAGCGTGGCTACAGAAGCACGTATGGTACTCTGCAGAGCTAAGCACAGCTCCCGGACTTCTTTCGGCAGAAGGCGCACACCGCAGAGCACAGTGAGCGGCAGAATCGTCTTTGCGCGAAGAATCAGCTTCTTCATCTCCGGGAGCCGGAGAGAGCGGCAAGTTTGCAAAGGTGATGAAACAAGCTGTACAACACTGCGATTGTGTGCGCAGCTTGCCAAGTGAGAGAAAACAGTACCTGACCACTCTCCTGCCTTTTCTATTCACTTGAACATTCGATTGCAAGCTGTTTTGGACAACTTTCCTTCTCTTCTTGCAAAACACTCGGCAGACCTCCGTGCAGCCTCTAGAACACGATGGGAGATGTTTTCTGTGCTGGCACAGTTTCTCCTTGCCAGACAGAGTGGAAAAGCTTTTTGCTAAGATGTAGACGAGAAGAGAGGCTAAAGAAGCAGGTATGGTGCTCTGCAGAGCTAAGCACCGCTCCCGGACGTCTTTCGGCAGAAGGCGCACACCGCAGAGCACTGTGAGTGGCAGAATCGTCTTTGTCGAAGAAGCAGCTTCTTCGTCTCCGGGAGCCGGAGAGAGCGGCAGCTTCGCAAAGGTGATGAAACAAGCTGTACAACACTGCGATTGTGTGCGCAGCTTGCCAACTGAGAGAAAACAGTACCTGACCACTCTCCTGCCTTTTGTAATCACATGAACATTCGATTGTAAGCTGTTATGGACAACTTTCTTTCTCTTCTTGCAAAACACTCGGCAGACCTCCGTGCAGCCTCTAGAACACGATGGGAGATGTTTTTTGTGCTGGCACAGTTTCTCCTTGCCAGACAGAGTGGAAAAGCTTTTTGCTAAGATGTAGACGAGAAGAGAGGCTAAAGACGAAGGTACGGTGCTCTGCAGAGCTAAGCACCGCTCCCGTGCGTCTTTCGGCAGAAGGCGCACACCGCAGAGCACTGTGAGCGGCAGAATCGTCTTTGCGCGAAGAAGCAGCTTCCTCGTCTCCGGCAGCCGGAGAGAGCGGCAGCTTCGCAAAGGTGATGAAACAAGCTGTACAACACTGCGATTGTGTGCGCAGCTTGCCAAGTGAGAGAAAACAGTACCTGACCACTCTCCTGCCTTTTCTATTCACATGAACATTCGATTGCAAGCTGTTTTGGACAACTTTCTTTCTCTTCTTGCAAAACACTCGGCAGACCTCCGTGCAGCCTCTAGAACACGATGGGAGATGTTTTCTGTGCTGGCACAGTTTCTCCTTGCCAGACAGAGTGGAAAAGCTTTTTGCTGAGATGTAGACGAGAAGAGAGGCTAAAGACGAAGGTACGGTGCTCTGCAGAGCTAAGCACCGCTCCCGGACCTCTTTCGGCAGAAGACACACACTGCAGAGCACAGTGAGCGGCAGAATCGTCTTTGCGCGAAGAAGCAGCTTGTTCGTCTCCGGGAGCCGGAGAGAGCGGCAACTTCGCAAAGGTGATGAAACAAGCTGTACAACACTGCGATTGTGTGCGCAGCTTGCCAACTGAGAGAAAACAGTACCTGACCACTCTCCTGCCTTTCTATTCACATGAACATTCGATTGCAAGCTGTTTTGGACAACTTTCTTTCTCTTCTTGCAAAACACTCGGCAGACCTCCGTGCAGCCTCTAGAACACGATGGGAGATGTTTTTTGTGCAGGCACAGTTTCTCCTTGCCAGACAGAGTGGAAAAGCTTTTTGCTAAGATGTAGACGAGAAGAGAGGCTAAAGACGAAGGTACGGTGCTCTGCAAAGCTAAGCACCGCTCCCGTGCCTCTTTCGGCAGAAGGCGCACACCGCAGAGCACTGTGAGCGGCAGAATCGTCTTTGCGCGAAGAAGCAGCTTCTTCGTCTCCGGCAGCCGGAGAGAGCGGCAGCCTCGCAAAGGTGATGAAACAAGCTGTTCAAAACTGCGATTGTGTGCGCAGCTTGCCAAGTGAGAGAAAACAGTACCTGACCACTCTCCTGCCTTTCTATTCACATGAACATTCGATTGCAAGCTGTTTTGGACAACTTTCTTTCTCTTCTTGCAAAACACTCGGCAGTCCTCCGTTCAGCCTCTAGAAGACGATGGGAGGTGTTTTCTGTGCTGGCACAGTTTCTCCTTGCCAGACAGAGTGGAAAAGCTTTTTGCTAAGATGTAGACGAGAAGCGAGGCTAAAGAAGCACGTATGGTACTCTGCAGAGCTAAGCATCGCTCCCGGACTTCTTTCGGCAGAAGGCGCACACCGCAGAGCACTGTGAGCGGCAGAATCGTCTTTGCGCGAAGAAGCAGCTTCTTCGTCTCCGGGAGCCGGAGAGAGCGGCAACTTCGCAAAGGTGATGAAACAAGCTGTACAACACTGCGATAGTGTGCGCAGCTTGCCAAGTGAGAGAAAACAGTACCTGACCACTCTCCTGCCTTTTCTATTCACATGAACATTCGATTGCAAGCTGTTTTGGACAACTTTCTTTCTCTTCTTGCAAAACACTCGGCAGACCTCCGTGCAGCTTCTAGAACACGATGGGAGATGTTTTTTGTGCTGGCACAGTTTCTCCTTGCCAGACAGAGTGGAAAAGCTTTTTGCTAAGATGTAGACGAGAAGAGAGGCTAAAGACGAAGGTACGGTGCTCTGCAGAGCTAAGCACAGCTCCCGGACCTCTTTCGGCAGAAGGCGCACACCGCAGAGCACTGTGAGCGGCAGAATCGTCTTTGCGCGAAGAAGCAGCTTCTTCGTCTCCGGGAGCCGGAGAGAGCGGCAACTTCGCAAAGGTGATAAAACAAGCTGTACAACACTGCGATTGTGTGCGCAGCTTGCCAACTGAGAGAAAACAGTACCTGACCACTCTCCTGCCTTTTCTATTCACATGAACATTCGATTGCAAGCTGTTTTGGACAACTTTCTTTCTCTTCTTGCAAAACACTCGGCAGACCTCCGTGCAGCCTCTAGAACACGATGGGAGAAGTTTTCTGTGCTGGCAAAGTTTCTCCTTGCCAGACAGAGTGGAAAAGCTTTTTGCTAAGATGTAGACGAGAAGAGAGGCTAAAGACGAAGGTACGGTGCTCTGCAGAGCTAAGCACCGCTCCCGGGCGTCTTTCGGCAGAAGGCGCACACCGCAGAGCACTGTGAGCGGCAGAATCGTCTTTGCGCGAAGAAGCAGCTTCTTCGTCTCCGGCAGCCGGAGAGAGCGGCAACTTCGCAAAGGTGATGAAACAAGCTGTACAACACTGCGATTGTGTGCGCAGCTTGCCAACTGAGAGAAAACAGTACCTGACCACTCTCCTGCCTTTTCTATTCACATGAACATTCGATTGCAAGCTGTTTTGGACAACTTTCTTTCTCTTCTTGCAAAACACTCGGCAGACCTCCGTGCAGCCTCTAGAACACGATGGGAGATGTTTTCTGTGCTGGCACAGTTTCTCCTTGCCAGACAGAGTGGAAAAGCTTTTTGCTAAGATGTAGACGAGAAGCGTGGCTAAAGAAGCACGTATGGTACTCTGCAGAGCTAAGCATCGTTCCCGGACTTCTTTCGGCAGAAGGCGCACACCGCAGAGCACAGTGAGCGGCAGAATCGTCTTTGCGCGAAGAAGCAGCTTCTTCGTCTCCGGGAGCCGGAGAGAGCGGCAAGTTTGCAAAGGTGATGAAACAAGCTGTACAACACTGCGATTGTGTGCGCAGCTTGCCAACTGAGAGAAAACAGTACCTGACCACTCTCCTGCCTTTCTATTCACATGAACATTCGATTGCAAGCTGTTTTGGACAACTTTCTTTCTCTTCTTGCAAAACACTCGGCAGACCTCCGTGCAGCCTCTAGAACACGATGGGAGATGTTTTTTTGTGCTGGCACAGTTTCTCCTTGCCAGACAGAGTGGAAAAGCTTTTTGCTAAGATGTAGACGAGAAGAGAGGCTAAAGACGAAGGTACGGTGCTCTGCAGAGCTAAGCACCGCTCCCGTGCGTCTTTCGGCAGAAGGCGCACACCGCAGAGCACTGTGAGCGGCAGAATCGTCTTTGCGCGAAGAAGCAGCTTCTTCGTGTCCGGGAGCCGGAGAGAGCGGCAGCTTCGCAAAGGTGATGAAACAAGCTGTACAAAACTGCGATTGTGTGCGCAGCTTGCCAACTGAGAGAAAACAGTACCTGACCACTCTCCTGCCTTTTCTATTCACATGAACATTCGATTGCAAGCTGTTTTGGACAACTTTCTTTCTCTTCTTGCAAAACACTCGGCAGACCTCCGTGCAGCCTCTAGAACACGATGGGAGATGTTTTCTGTGCTGGCACAGTTTCTCCTTGCCAGACAGAGTGGAAAAGCTTTTTGCTGAGATGTAGACGAGAAGAGAGGCTAAAGACGAAGGTACGGTGCTCTGCAGAGCTAAGCACCGCTCCCGTGCGTCTTTCGGCAGAAGGCGCACACCGCAGAGCACAGTGAGCGGCAGAATCGTCTTTGCGCGAAGAAGCAGCTTCTTCGTCTCCGGGAGCCGGAGAGAGCGGCAAGTTTGCAAAGGTGATGAAACAATCTGTACAACACTGCGATTGTGTGCGCAGCTTGCCAACTGAGAGAAAACAGTACCTGACCACTCTCCTGCCTTTTCTATTCACATGAACATTCGATTGCAAGCTGTTTTGGACAACTTTCTTTCTCTTCTTGCAAAACACTCGGCAGTCCTCCGTTCAGCCTCTAGAAGACGATGGGAGGTGTTTTCTGTGCTGGCACAGTTTCTCCTTGCCAGACAGAGTGGAAAAGCTTTTTGCTAAGATGTAGACGAGAAGCGAGGCTAAAGAAGCACGTATGGTACTCTGCAGAGCTAAGCATCGCTCCCGGACTTCTTTCGGCAGAAGGCGCACACCGCAGAGCACAGTGAGCGGCAGAATCGTCTTTGCGCGAAGAAGCAGCTTCTTCGTCTCCGGGAGCCGGAGAGAGCGGCAACTTCGCAAAGGTGATGAAACAACCTGTACAACACTGCGATAGTGTGCGCAGCTTGCCAAGTGAGAGAAAACAGTACCTGACCACTCTCCTGCCTTTTCTATTCACATGAACATTCGATTGCAAGCTGTTTTGGACAACTTTCTTTCTCTTCTTGCAAAACACTCGGCAGACCTCCGTGCAGCTTCTAGAACACGATGGGAGATGTTTTTTGTGCTGGCACAGTTTCTCCTTGCCAGACAGAGTGGAAAAGCTTTTTGCTAAGATGTAGACGAGAAGAGAGGCTAAAGACGAAGGTACGGTGCTCTGCAGAGCTAAGCACAGCTCCCGGACCTCTTTCGGCAGAAGGCGCACACCGCAGAGCACTGTGAGCGGCAGAATCGTCTTTGCGCGAAGAAGCAGCTTCTTCGTCTCCGGGAGCCGGAGAGAGCGGCAACTTCGCCAAGGTGATAAAACAAGCTGTACAACACTGCGATTGTGTGCGCAGCTTGCCAAGTGAGAGAAAACAGTACCTGACCACTCTCCTGCCTTTTCTATTCACATGAACATTCGATTGCAAGCTGCTTTGGACAACTTTCTTTCTCTTCTTGCAAAACACTCGGCAGACCTCCGTGCAGCCTCTAGAACACGATGGGAGAAGTTTTCTGTTCTGGCAAAGTTTCTCCTTGCCAGACAGAGTGGAAAAGCTTTTTGCTAAGATGTAGACGAGAAGAGAGGCTAAAGACGAAGGTACGGTGCTCTGCAGAGCTAAGCACCGCTCCCGGGCCTCTTTCGGCAGAAGGCGCACACCGCAGAGCACTGTGAGCGGCACAATCGTCTTTGCGCGAAGAAGCAGCTTCTTCGTCTCCGGCAGCCGGAGAGAGCGGCAACTTCGCAAAGGTGATTAAACAAGCTGTACAACACTGCGATTGTGTGCGCAGCTTGCCAACTGAGAGAAAACAGTACCTGACCACTCTCCTGCCTTTTCTATTCACATGAACATTCGATTGCAAGCTGTTTTGGACAACTTTCTTTCTCTTCTTGCAAAACACTCGGCAGACCTCCGTGCAGCCTCTAGAACACGATGGGAGATGTTTTCTGTGCTGGCACAGTTTCTCCTTGCCAGACAGAGTGGAAAAGCTTTTTGCTAAGATGTAGACGAGAGGCGTGGCTAAAGAAGCACGTATGGTACTCTGCAGAGCTAAGCATCGCTCCCGGACTTCTTTCGGCAGAAGGCGCACACCGCAGAGCACAGTGAGCGGCAGAATCGTCTTTGCGCGAAGAAGCAGCTTCTCCGTCTCCGGCAGCCGGAGAGAGCGGCAGCTTCGCAAAGGTGATGAAACAAGCTGTACAACACTGCGATTGTGTGCGCAGCTTGCCAACTGAGAGAAAACAGTACCTGACCACTCTCCTGCCTTTTGTAATCACATGAACATTCGATTGCAAGCTGTTTTGGACAACTTTCTTTCTCTTCTTGCAAAACACTCGGCAGACCTCCGTGCAGCCTCTAGAACACGATGGGAGATGTTTTTTGTGCAGGCACAGTTTCTCCTTGCCAGACAGAGTGGAAAAGCTTTTTGCTAAGATGTAGACGAGAAGAGAGGCTAAAGACGAAGGTGCTGTGCTCTGCAAAGCTAAGCACCGCTCCCGGGCCTCTTTCGGCAGAAGGCGCACACCGCAGAGCACTGTGAGCGGCAGAATCGTCTTTGCGCGAAGAAGCAGCTTCTTCGTCTCCGGGAGCCGGAAGGAGCGGCAACCTCGCAAAGGTGATGAAACAAGCTGTTCAAAACTGCGATTGTGTGCGCAGCTTGCCAAGTGAGAGAAAACAGTACCTGACCACTCTCCTGCCTTTTCTATTCACATGAACATTCGATTGCAAGCTGTTTTGGACAACTTTCTTTCTCTTCTTGCAAAACACTCGGCAGACCTCCGTGCAGCCTATAGAACACGATGGGAGATGTTTTCTGTGCTGGCACAGTTTCTCCTTGCCAGACAGAGTGGAAAAGCTTTTAGCTAAGATGTAGACGAGAAGAGAGGCTAAAGAAGCACGTATGGTACTCTGCAGAGCTAAGCATCGCTCCCGTGCCTCTTTCGGTAGAAGGCGCACACCGCAGAGCACTGTGAGCGGCAGAATCGTCTTTGTCGAAGAAGCAGCTTGTTCGTCTCCGGGAGCCGGAGAGAGCGGCAACTTGGCAAAGGTGATGAAACACGCTGTACAAAACTGCGATTGTGTGCGCAGCTTGCCAACTGAGAGAAAACAGTACCTGGCAACTCTCCTGCCTTTTGTAATCACATGAACATTCGATTGCAAGCTGTTTTGGACAACTTTCTTTCTCTTCTTGCAAAACACTCGGCAGACCTCCGTGCAGCCTCTAGAAGACCATGGGAGATGTTTTCTGTGCTGGCACAGTTTCTCCTTGCCAGACAGAGTGGAAAAGCTTTTTGCAAAGATGTAGACGAGAAGAGAGGCTAAAGACGAAGGTACGGTGCTCTGCAGAGGTAAGCACCGCTCCCGGACCTCTTTGGGCAGAAGGCGCACACCGCAGAGCACTGTGAGCGGCAGAATCGTCTTTGCGCGAAGAAGCAGCTTCTTCGTCTCCGGGAGCCGGAGAGTGCGGCAGCTTCGCAAAGGTGATGAAACAAGCTGTACAACACTGCGATTGTGTGCGCAGCTTGCCAACTGAGAGAAAACAGTACCTGACCACTCTCCTGCCTTTTCTATTCACTTGAATATTCGATTGGAAGCTGTTTTGGACAACTTTCTTTCTCTTCTTGCAAAACACTCGGCAGTCCTCCGTTCAGCCTCTAGAAGACGATGGGAGATGTTTTCTGTGCTGGCACAGTTTCTCCTTGCCAGACAGAGTGGAAAAGCTTTTTGCTAAGATGTAGACGAGAAGCGAGGCCAAAGAAGCAGGTATGGTACTCTGCAGAGCTAAGCATCGCTCCCGGACTTCTTTCGGCAGAAGGCGCACACCGCAGAGCACTGTGAGCGGCAGAATCGTCTTTGCGCGAAGAAGCAGCTTCTTCGTCTCCGGGAGCCGGAGAGAGCGGCAACTTCGCAAAGGTGATGAAACAACCTGTACAACACTGCGATAGTGTGCGCAGCTTGCCAAGTGAGAGAAAACAGTACCTGACCACTCTCCTGCCTTTTCTATTCACATGAACATTCGATTGCAAGCTGTTTTGGACAACTTTCTTTCTCTTCTTGCAAAACACTCGGCAGACCTCCGTGCAGCTTCTAGAACACGATGGGAGATGTTTTTTGTGCTGGCACAGTTTCTCCTTGCCAGACAGAGTGGAAAAGCTTTTTGCTAAGATGTAGACGAGAAGAGAGGCTAAAGACGAAGGTACGGTGCTCTGCAGAGCTAAGCACAGCTCCCGGACCTCTTTCGGCAGAAGGCGCACACCGCAGAGCACTGTGAGCGGCAGAATCGTCTTTGCGCGAAGAAGCAGCTTCTTCGTCTCCGGGAGCCGGAGAGAGCGGCAACTTCGCAAAGGTGATAAAACAAGCTGTACAACACTGCGATTGTGTGCGCAGCTTGCCAAGTGAGAGAAAACAGTACCTGACCACTCTCCTGCCTTTTCTATTCACATGAACATTCGATTGCAAGCTGTTTTGGACAACTTTCTTTCTCTTCTTGCAAAACACTCGGCAGACCTCCGTGCAGCCTCTAGAACACGATGGGAGAAGTTTTCTGTGCTGGAAAAGTTTCTCCTTGCCAGACAGAGTGGAAAAGCTTTTTGCTAAGATGTAGACGAGAAGAGAGGCTAAAGACGAAGGTACGGTGCTCTGCAGAGCTAAGCACCGCTCCCGGGCCTCTTTCGGCAGAAGGCGCACACCGCAGAGCACTGTGAGCGGCAGAATCGTCTTTGCGCGAAGAAGCAGCTTCTTCGTCTCCGGCAGCCGGAGAGAGCGGCAACTTCGCAAAGGTGATGAAACAAGCTGTTCAAAACTGCGATTGTGTGCGCAGCTTCCCAAGTGAGAGAAAACAGTACCTGACCACTCTCCTGCCTTTTCTATTCACATGAACATTCGATTGCAAGCTGTTTTGGACAACTTTCTTTCTCTTCTTGCAAAACACTCGGCAGACCTCCGTGCAGCCTATAGAACACGATGGGAGATGTTTTCTGTGCTGGCACAGTTTCTCCTTGCCAGACAGAGTGGAAAAGCTTTTTGCTAAGATGTAGACGAGAAGCGTGGCTAAAGAAGCACGTATGGTACTCTGCAGAGCTAAGCATCGCTCCCGGACTTCTTTCGGCAGAAGGCGCACACCGCAGAGCACAGTGAGCGGCAGAATCGTCTTTGCGCGAAGAAGCAGCTTCTTCGTCTCCGGGAGCCGGAGAGAGCGGCAAGTTTGCAAAGGTGATGAAACAAGCTGTACAACACTGCGATTGTGTGCGCAGCTTGCCAACTGAGAGAAAACAGTACCTGACCACTCTCCTGCCTTTCTATTCACATGAACATTCGATTGCAAGCTGTTTTGGACAACTTTCTTTCTCTTCTTGCAAAACACTCGGCAGACCTCCGTGCAGCCTCTAGAACACGATGGGAGATGTTTTTTTGTGCTGGCACAGTTTCTCCTTGCCAGACAGAGTGGAAAAGGTTTTTGCTAAGATGTAGACGAGAAGAGAGGCTAAAGACGAAGGTACGGTGCTCTGCAGAGCTAAGCACCGCTCCCGTGCGTCTTTCGGCAGAAGGCGCACACCGCAGAGCACTGTGAGCGGCAGAATCGTCTTTGCGCGAAGAAGCAGCTTCTTCGTCTCCGGGAGCCGGAGAGAGCGGCAACTTCGCAAAGGTGATAAAACAAGCTGTACAACACTGCGATTGTGTGCGCAGCTTGCCAACTGAGAGAAAACAGTACCTGACCACTCTCCTGCCTTTTCTATTCACATGAACATTCGATTGCAAGCTGTTTTGGACAACTTTCTTTCTCTTCTTGCAAAACACTCGGCAGACCTCCGTGCAGCCTCTAGAACACGATGGGAGAAGTTTTCTGTTCTGGCAAAGTTTCTCCTTGCCAGACAGAGTGGAAAAGCTTTTTGCTAAGATGTAGACGAGAAGAGAGGCTAAAGACGAAGGTACGGTGCTCTGCAGAGCTAAGCACCGCTCCCGGACCTCTTTCGGCAGAAGGCGCACACCGCAGAGCACTGTGAGCGGCAGAATCGTCTTTGCGCGAAGAAGCAGCTTCTTCGTCTCCGGGAGCCGGAGAGAGCGGCAACTTCGCAAAGGTGATGAAACAATCTGTACAACACTGCGATTGTGTGCGCAGCTTGCCAACTGAGAGAAAACAGTACCTGACCACTCTCCTGCCTTTTCTATTCACATGAACATTCGATTGCAAGCTGTTTTGGACAACTTTCTTTCTCTTCTTGCAAAACACTCGGCAGTCCTCCGTTCAGCCTCTAGAAGACGATGGGAGGTGTTTTCTGTGCTGGCACAGTTTCTCCTTGCCAGACAGAGTGGAAAAGCTTTTTGCTAAGATGTAGACGAGAAGCGAGGCTAAAGAAGCACGTATGGTACTCTGCAGAGCTAAGCATCGCTCCCGGACTTCTTTCGGCAGAAGGCGCACACCGCAGAGCACTGTGAGCGGCAGAATCGTCTTTGCGCGAAGAAGCAGCTTCTTCGTCTCCGGGAGCCGGAGAGAGCGGCAACTTCGCAAAGGTGATGAAACAAGCTGTACAACACTGCGATAGTGTGCGCAGCTTGCCAAGTGAGAGAAAACAGTACCTGACCACTCTCCTGCCTTTTCTATTCACATGAACATTCGATTGCAAGCTGTTTTGGACAACTTTCTTTCTCTTCTTGCAAAACACTCGGCAGACCTCCGTGCAGCTTCTAGAACACGATGGGAGATGTTTTTTGTGCTGGCACAGTTTCTCCTTGCCAGACAGAGTGGAAAAGCTTTTTGCTAAGATGTAGACGAGAAGAGAGGCTAAAGACGAAGGTACGGTGCTCTGCAGAGCTAAGCACAGCTCCCGGACCTCTTTCGGCAGAAGGCGCACACCGCAGAGCACTGTGAGCGGCAGAATCGTCTTTGCGCGAAGAAGCAGCTTCTTCGTCTCCGGGAGCCGGAGAGAGCGGCAACTTCGCAAAGGTGATAAAACAAGCTGTACAACACTGCGATTGTGTGCGCAGCTTGCCAAGTGAGAGAAAACAGTACCTGACCACTCTCCTGCCTTTTCTATTCACATGAACATTCGATTGCAAGCTGCTTTGGACAACTTTCTTTCTCTTCTTGCAAAACACTCGGCAGACCTCCGTGCAGCTTCTAGAACACGATGGGAGAAGTTTTCTGTGCTGGCAAAGTTTCTCCTTGCCAGACAGAGTGGAAAAGCTTTTTGCTAAGATGTAGACGAGAAGAGAGGCTAAAGACGAAGGTACGGTGCTCTGCAGAGCTAAGCACCGCTCCCGGGCCTCTTTCGGCAGAAGGCGCACACCGCAGAGCACTGTGAGCGGCACAATCGTCTTTGCGCGAAGAAGCAGCTTCTTCGTCTCCGGCAGCCGGAGAGAGCGGCAACTTCGCAAAGGTGATAAAACAATCTGTACAACACTGCGATTGTGTGCGCAGCTTGCCAAGTGAGAGAAAACAGTACCTGACCACTCTCCTGCCTTTTCTATTCACATGAACATTCGATTGCAAGCTGTTTTGGACAACTTTCTTTCTCTTCTTGCAAAACACTCGGCAGACCTCCGTGCAGCCTCTAGAACACGATGGGAGAAGTTTTCTGTGCTGGCAAAGTTTCTCCTTGCCAGACAGAGTGGAAAAGCTTTTTGCTAAGATGTAGACGAGAAGAGAGGCTAAAGACGAAGGTACGGTGCTCTGCAGAGCTAAGCACCGCTCCCGGGCCTCTTTCGGCAGAAGGCGCACACCGCAGAGCACTGTGAGCGGCAGAATCGTCTTTGCGCGAAGAAGCAGCTTCTTCGTCTCCGGGAGCCGGAGAGAGCGGCAACTTCGCAAAGGTGATGAAACAAGCTGTACAACACTGCGATTGTGTGCGCAGCTTGCCAAGTGAGAGAAAACAGTACCTGACCACTCTCCTGCCTTTTCTATTCACATGAACATTCGATTGCAAGCTGTTTTGGACAACTTTCTTTCTCTTCTTGCAAAACACTCGGCAGACCTCCGTGCAGCCTCTAGAACACGATGGGAGATGTTTTCTGTGCTGGCACAGTTTCTCCTTGCCAGACAGAGTGGAAAAGCTTTTTGCTAAGATGTAGACGAGAAGCGTGGCTAAAGAAGCGCGTATGGTACTCTGCAGAGCTAAGCATCGCTCCCGGACTTCTTTCGGCAGAAGGCGCACACCGCAGAGCACAGTGAGCGGCAGAATCGTCTTTGCGCGAAGAAGCAGCTTCTTCGTCTCCGGGAGCCGGAGAGAGCGGCAAGTTTGCAAAGGTGATGAAACAAGCTGTACAACACTGCGATTGTGTGCGCAGCTTGCCAACTGAGAGAAAACAGTACCTGACCACTCTCCTGCCTTTCTATTCACATGAACATTCGATTGCAAGCTG
The DNA here is from genome assembly GCF_028551555.1 of Melozone crissalis. Taxonomy (NCBI): domain Eukaryota; kingdom Metazoa; phylum Chordata; class Aves; order Passeriformes; family Passerellidae; genus Melozone; species Melozone crissalis. The sequence continues at coordinate 630,746 of NW_026535823.1, forward strand.
TTTTGGACAACTTTCTTTCTCTTCTTGCAAAACACTCGGCAGACCTCCGTGCAGCCTCTAGAACACGATGGGAGATGTTTTTTTGTGCTGGCACAGTTTCTCCTTGCCAGAGAGAGTGGAAAAGCTTTTTGCTAAGATGTAGACGAGAAGAGAGGCTAAAGACGAAGGTACGGTGCTCTGCAGAGCTAAGCACCGCTCCCGTGCGTCTTTCGGCAGAAGGCGCACACCGCAGAGCACTGTGAGCGGCAGAATCGTCTTTGCGCGAAGAAGCAGCTTCTTCGTCTCTGGGAGCCGGAGAGAGCGGCAGCTTCGCAAAGGTGATGAAACAAGCTGTACAAAACTGCGATTGTGTGCGCAGCTTGCCAAGTGAGAGAAAACAGTACCTGACCACTCTCCTGCCTTTTCTATTCACATGAACATTCGATTGCAAGCTGTTTTGGACAACTTTCTTTCTCTTCTTGCAAAACACTCGGCAGACCTCCGTGCAGCCTCTAGAACACGATGGGAGATGTTTTCTGTGCTGGCACAGTTTCTCCTTGCCAGACAGAGTGGAAAAGCTTTTTGCTGAGATTTAGACGAGAAGAGAGGCTAAAGACGAAGGTACGGTGCTCTGCAGAGCTAAGCACCGCTCCCGGACCTCTTTCGGCAGAAGGCGCACACCGCAGAGCACAGTGAGCGGCAGAATCGTCTTTGCGCGAAGAAGCAGCTTCTTCGTCTCCGGGAGCCGGAGAGAGCGGCAACTTCGCAAAGGTGATGAAACAATCTGTACAACACTGCGATTGTGTGCGCAGCTTGCCAACTGAGAGAAAACAGTACCTGACCACTCTCCTGCCTTTTCTATTCACATGAACATTCGATTGCAAGCTGTTTTGGACAACTTTCTTTCTCTTCTTGCAAAACACTCGGCAGTCCTCCGTTCAGCCTCTAGAAGAGGATGGGAGGTGTTTTCTGTGCTGGCACAGTTTCTCCTTGCCAGACAGAGTGGAAAAGCTTTTTGCTAAGATGTAGACGAGAAGCGAGGCTAAAGAAGCACGTATGGTACTCTGCAGAGCTAAGCATCGCTCCCGGACTTCTTTCGGCAGAAGGCGCACACCGCAGAGCACTGTGAGCGGCAGAATCGTCTTTGCGCGAAGAAGCAGCTTCTTCGTCTCCGGGAGCCGGAGAGAGCGGCAACTTCGCAAAGGTGATAAAACAAGCTGTACAACACTGCGATTGTGTGCGCAGCTTGCCAAGTGAGAGAAAACAGTACCTGACCACTCTCCTGCCTTTTCTATTCACATGAACATTCGATTGCAAGCTGCTTTGGACAACTTTCTTTCTCTTCTTGCAAAACACTCGGCAGACCTCCGTGCAGCCTCTAGAACACGATGGGAGAAGTTTTCTGTGCTGGCAAAGTTTCTCCTTGCCAGACAGAGTGGAAAAGCTTTTTGCTAAGATGTAGACGAGAAGAGAGGCTAAAGACGAAGGTACGGTGCTCTGCAGAGCTAAGCACCGCTCCCGGGCCTCTTTCGGCAGAAGGCGCACACCGCAGAGCACTGTGAGCGGCACAATCGTCTTTGCGCGAAGAAGCAGCTTGTTCGTCTCCGGGAGCCGGAGAGAGCGGCAACCTCGCAAAGGTGATGAAACAAGATGTTCAAAACTGCGATTGTGTGCGCAGCTTGCCAAGTGAGAGAAAACAGTACCTGACCACTCTCCTGCCTTTTCTATTCACATGAACATTCGATTGCAAGCTGTTTTGGACAACTTTCTTTCTCTTCTTGCAAAACACTCGGCAGACCTCCGTGCAGCCTCTAGAACACGATGGGAGATGTTTTCTGTGCTGGCACAGTTTCTCCTTGCCAGACAGAGTGGAAAAGCTTTTAGCTAAGATGTAGACGAGAAGAGAGTCTAAAGAAGCACGTATGGTACTCTGCAGAGCTAAGCATCGCTCCCGTGCCTCTTTCGGTAGAAGGCGCACACCGCAGAGCACTGTGAGCGGCAGAATCGTCTTTGTCGAAGAAGCAGCTTGTTCGTCTCCGGGAGCCGGAGAGAGCGGCAACTTGGCAAAGGTGATGAAACAAGCTGTACAAAACTGCGATTGTGTGCGCAGCTTGCCAACTGAGAGAAAACAGTACCTGACAACTCTCCTGCCTTTTGTAATCACTAGAACATTCGATTGCAAGCTGTTTTGGACAACTTTCTTTCTCTTCTTGCAAAACACTCGGCAGACCTCCGTGCAGCCTCTAGAACACGATGGGAGATGTTTTCTGTGCTGGCACAGTTTCTCCTTGCCATACAGAGTGGAAAAGCTTTTTGCAAAGATGTAGACGAGAAGAGAGGCTAAAGACGAAGGTACGGTGCTCTGCAGAGGTAAGCACCGCTCCCGGACCTCTTTGGGCAGAAGGCGCACACCGCAGAGCACTGTGAGCGGCAGAATTGTCTTTGCGCGAAGAAGCAGCTTATTCGTCTCCGGGAGCCGGAGAGTGCGTCAGCTTCGCAAAGGTGATGAAACAAGCTGTACAACATTGCGATTGTGTGCGCAGCTTGCCAACTGAGAGAAAACAGTACCTGACCACTCTCCTGCCTTTTCTATTCACATGAACATTCGATTGCAAGCTGTTTTGGACAACTTTCTTTCTCTTCTTGCAAAACACTCGGCAGTCCTCCGTTCAGCCTCTAGAAGACGATGGGAGATGTTTTCTGTGCTGGCACAGTTTCTCCTTGCCAGACAGAGTGGAAAAGCTTTTTGCTAAGATGTAGACGAGAAGCGAGGGTAAAGAAGCACGTATGGTACTCTGCAGAGCTAAGCATCGCTCCCGGACTTCTTTCGGCAGAAGGCGCACACCGCAGAGCACAGTGAGCGGCAGAATCGTCTTTGCGCGAAGAAGCAGCTTCTTCGTCTCCGGCAGCCGGAGAGAGCGGCAACTTCGCAAAGGTGATGAAACAAGCTGTACAACACTGCGATTGTGTGCGCAGCTTGCCAACTGAGAGAAAACAGTACCTGACCACTCTCCTGCCTTTTCTATTCACATGAACATTCGATTGCAAGCTGTTTTGGACAACTTTCTTTCTCTTCTTGCAAAACACTCGGCAGACCTCCGTGCAGCCTCTAGAACACGATGGGAGATGTTTTCCGTGCTGGCACAGTTTCTCCTTGCCAGACAGAGTGGAAAAGCTTTTTGCTAAGATGTAGACGAGAAGAGAGGCTAAAGACGAAGGTACGGTGCTCTGCAGAGCTAAGCACCGCTCCCGGGCCTCTTTCGGCAGAAGGCGCACACCGCAGAGCACTGTGAGCGGCAGAATCGTCTTTGCGCGAAGAAGCAGCTTCTTCGTCTCCGGGTGCCGGAGAGAGCGGCAACTTCGCAAAGGTGATGAAACAAGCTGTACAACACTGCGATTGTGTGCGCAGCTTGCCAACTGAGAGAAAAGAGTACCTGACCACTCTCCTGCCTTTTCTATTCACATGAACATTCGACTGCAAGCTGTTTTGGACAACTTTCTTTCTCTTCTTGCAAAACACTCGGCAGACCTCCGTGCAGCCTCTAGAACACGATGGGAGATGTTTTCTGTGCTGGCACAGTTTCTCCTTGCCAGACAGAGTGGAAAAGCTTTTTGCTAAGATGTAGACGAGAAGCGTGGCTACAGAAGCACGTATGGTACTCTGCAGAGCTAAGCATCGCTCCCGGACTTCTTTCGGCAGAAGGCGCACACCGCAGAGCACAGTGAGCGGCAGAATCGTCTTTGCGCGAAGAATCAGCTTCTTCGTCTCCGGGAGCCGGAGAGAGCGGCAAGTTTGCAAAGGTGATGAAACAAGCTGTACAACACTGCGATTGTGTGCGCAGCTTGCCAAGTGAGAGAAAACAGTACCTGACCACTCTCCTGCCTTTTCTATTCACTTGAACATTCGATTGCAAGCTGTTTTGGACAACTTTCCTTCTCTTCTTGCAAAACACTCGGCAGACCTCCGTGCAGCCTCTAGAAGACGATGGGAGATGTTTTCTGTGCTGGCACAGTTTCTCCTTGCCAGACAGAGTGGAAAAGCTTTTTGCTAAGATGTAGACGAGAAGAGAGGCTAAAGACGAAGGTACGGTGCTCTGCAGAGCTAAGCATCGCTCCCGGACCTCTTTCGGCAGAAGGCGCACACCGCAGAGCACTGTGAGCGGCAGAATCGTCTTTGCGCGAAGAAGCAGCTTCTTCGTCTCCGGGAGCCGGAGAGAGCGGCAGCTTCGCAAAGGTGATGAAACAAGCTGTACAACACTGCGATTGTGTGCGCAGCTTGCCAACTGAGAGAAAACAGTACCTGACCACTCTCCTGCCTTTTGTAATCACATGAACATTCGATTGTAAGCTGTTATGGACAACTTTCTTTCTCTTCTTGCAAAACACTCGGCAGACCTCCGTGCAGCCTCTAGAACACGATGGGAGATGTTTTTTGTGCTGGCACAGTTTCTCCTTGCCAGACAGAGTGGAAAAGCTTTTTGCTAAGATGTAGACGAGAAGAGAGGCTAAAGACGAAGGTACGGTGCTCTGCAGAGCTAAGCACCGCTCCCGTGCGTCTTTCGGCAGAAGGCGCACACCGCAGAGCACTGTGAGCGGCAGAATCGTCTTTGCGCGAAGAAGCAGCTTCCTCGTCTCCGGCAGCCGGAGAGAGCGGCAGCTTCGCAAAGGTGATGAAACAAGCTGTACAACACTGCGATTGTGTGCGCAGCTTGCCAACTGAGAGAAAACAGTACCTGACCACTCTCCTGCCTTTTCTATTCACATGAACATTCGATTGCAAGCTGTTTTGGACAACTTTCTTTCTCTTCTTGCAAAACACTCGGCAGACCTCCGTGCAGCCTCTAGAACACGATGGGAGATGTTTTCTGTGCTGGCAAAGTTTCTCCTTGCCAGACAGAGTGGAAAAGCTTTTTGCTAAGATGTAGACGAGAAGAGAGGCTAAAGACGAAGGTACGGTGCTCTGCAGAGCTAAGCACCGCTCCCGGACCTCTTTCGGCAGAAGACACACACTGCAGAGCACAGTGAGCGGCAGAATCGTCTTTGCGCGAAGAAGCAGCTTGTTCGTCTCCGGGAGCCGGAGAGAGCGGCAACTTCGCAAAGGTGATGAAACAAGCTGTACAACACTGCGATTGTGTGCGCAGCTTGCCAACTGAGAGAAAACAGTACCTGACCACTCTCCTGCCTTTCTATTCACATGAACATTCGATTGCAAGCTGTTTTGGACAACTTTCTTTCTCTTCTTGCAAAACACTCGGCAGACCTCCGTGCAGCCTCTAGAACACGATGGGAGATGTTTTTTGTGCAGGCACAGTTTCTCCTTGCCAGACAGAGTGGAAAAGCTTTTTGCTAAGATGTAGACGAGAAGAGAGGCTAAAGACGAAGGTACGGTGCTCTGCAAAGCTAAGCACCGCTCCCGTGCCTCTTTCGGCAGAAGGCGCACACCGCAGAGCACTGTGAGCGGCAGAATCGTCTTTGCGCGAAGAAGCAGCTTCTTCGTCTCCGGCAGCCGGAGAGAGCGGCAGCCTCGCAAAGGTGATGAAACAAGCTGTTCAAAACTGCGATTGTGTGCGCAGCTTGCCAAGTGAGAGAAAACAGTACCTGACCACTCTCCTGCCTTTCTATTCACATGAACATTCGATTGCAAGCTGTTTTGGACAACTTTCTTTCTCTTCTTGCAAAACACTCGGCAGTCCTCCGTTCAGCCTCTAGAAGACGATGGGAGGTGTTTTCTGTGCTGGCACAGTTTCTCCTTGCCAGACAGAGTGGAAAAGCTTTTTGCTAAGATGTAGACGAGAAGCGAGGCTAAAGAAGCACGTATGGTACTCTGCCGAGCTAAGCATCGCTCCCGGACTTCTTTCGGCAGAAGGCGCACACCGCAGAGCACTGTGAGCGGCAGAATCGTCTTTGCGCGAAGAAGCAGCTTCTTCGTCTCCGGGAGCCGGAGAGAGCGGCAACTTCGCAAAGGTGATGAAACAACCTGTACAACACTGCGATAGTGTGCGCAGCTTGCCAAGTGAGAGAAAACAGTACCTGACCACTCTCCTGCCTTTTCTATTCACATGAACATTCGATTGCAAGCTGTTTTGGACAACTTTCTTTCTCTTCTTGCAAAACACTCGGCAGACCTCCGTGCAGCTTCTAGAACACGATGGGAGATGTTTTTTGTGCTGGCACAGTTTCTCCTTGCCAGACAGAGTGGAAAAGCTTTTTGCTAGGATGTAGACGAGAAGAGAGGCTAAAGACGAAGGTACGGTGCTCTGCAGAGCTAAGCACAGCTCCCGGACCTCTTTCGGCAGAAGGCGCACACCGCAGAGCACTGTGAGCGGCAGAATCGTCTTTGCGCGAAGAAGCAGCTTCTTCGTCTCCGGGAGCCGGAGAGAGCGGCAACTTCGCAAAGGTGATAAAACAAGCTGTACAACACTGCGATTGTGTGCGCAGCTTGCCAAGTGAGAGAAAACAGTACCTGACCACTCTCCTGCCTTTTCTATTCACATGAACATTCGATTGCAAGCTGCTTTGGACAACTTTCTTTCTCTTCTTGCAAAACACTCGGCAGACCTCGTGCAGCTTCTAGAACACGATGGGAGAAGTTTTCTGTGCTGGCAAAGTTTCTCCTTGCCAGACAGAGTGGAAAAGCTTTTTGCTAAGATGTAGACGAGAAGAGAGGCTAAAGACGAAGGTACGGTGCTCTGCAGAGCTAAGCACCGCTCCCGGGCCTCTTTCGGCAGAAGGCGCACACCGCAGAGCACTGTGAGCGGCACAATCGTCTTTGCGCGAAGAAGCAGCTTCTTCGTCTCCGGGAGCCGGAGAGAGCGGCAACTTCGCAAAGGTGATGAAACAAGCTGTACAACACTGCGATTGTGTGCGCAGCTTGCCAACTGAGAGAAAACAGTACCTGACCACTCTCCTGCCTTTTCTATTCACATGAACATTCGATTGCAAGCTGTTTTGGACAACTTTCTTTCTCTTCTTGCAAAATACTCGGCAGACCTCCGTGCAGCCTCTAGAACACGATGGGAGAAGTTTTCTGTGCTGGCAAAGTTTCTCCTTGCCAGACAGAGTGGAAAAGCTTTTTGCTAAGATGTAGACGAGAAGAGAGGCTAAAGACGAAGGTACGGTGCTCTGCAGAGCAAAGCACCGCTCCCGGGCCTCTTTCGGCAGAAGGCGCACACCGCAGAGCACTGTGAGCGGCAGAATCGTCTTTGCGCGAAGAAGCAGCTTCTTCGTCTCCGGCAGCCGGAGAGAGCGGCAACTTCGCAAAGGTGATGAAACAATCTGTACAACACTGCGATAGTGTGCGCAGCTTGCCAAGTGAGAGAAAACAGTACCTGACCACTCTCCTGCCTTTTCTATTCACATGAACATTCGATTGCAAGCTGTTTTGGACAACTTTCTTTCTCTTCTTGCAAAACACTCGGCAGACCTCCGTGCAGCCTCTAGAACACGATGGGAGATGTTTTCTGTGCTGGCACAGTTTCTCCTTGCCAGACAGAGTGGAAAAGCTTTTTGCCAAGATGTAGACGAGAAGCGTGGCTACAGAAGCACGTATGGTACTCTGCAGAGCTAAGCATCGCTCCCGGACTTCTTTCGGCAGAAGGCGCACACCGCAGAGCACAGTGAGCGGCAGAATCGTCTTTGCGCGAAGAATCAGCTTCTTCGTCTCCGGGAGCCGGAGAGAGCGGCAAGTTTGCAAAGGTGATGAAACAAGCTGTACAACACTGCGATTGTGTGCGCAGCTTGCCAAGTGAGAGAAAACAGTACCTGACCACTCTCCTGCCTTTTCTATTCACTTGAACATTCGATTGCAAGCTGTTTTGGACAACTTTCCTTCTCTTCTTGCAAAACACTCGGCAGACCTCCGTGCAGCCTCTAGAACACGATGGGAGATGTTTTCTGTGCTGGCACAGTTTCTCCTTGCCAGACAGAGTGGAAAAGCTTTTTGCTAAGATGTAGACGAGAAGAGAGGCTAAAGACGAAGGTACGGTGCTCTGCAGAGCTAAGCACAGCTCCCGGACCTCTTTCGGCAGAAGGCGCACACCGCAGAGCACTGTGAGCGGCAGAATCGTCTTTGCGCGAAGAAGCAGCTTCTTCGTCTCCGGGAGCCGGAGAGAGCGGCAACTTCGCAAAGGTGATAAAACAAGCTGTACAACACTGCGATTGTGTGCGCAGCTTGCCAAGTGAGAGAAAACAGTACCTGACCACTCTCCTGCCTTTTCTATTCACATGAACATTCGATTGCAAGCTGCTTTGGACAACTTTCTTTCTCTTCTTGCAAAACACTCGGCAGACCTCCGTGCAGCTTCTAGAACACGATGGGAGAAGTTTTCTGTGCTGGCAAAGTTTCTCCTTGCCAGACAGAGTGGAAAAGCTTTTTGCTAAGATGTAGACGAGAAGAGAGGCTAAAGACGAAGGTACGGTGCTCTGCAGAGCTAAGCACCGCTCCAGGGCCTCTTTCGGCAGAAGGCGCACACCGCAGAGCACTGTGAGTGGCACAATCGTCTTTGCGCGAAGAAGCAGCTTCTTCGTCTCTGGGAGCCGGAGAGAGCGGCAACTTCGCAAAGGTGATGAAACAAGCTGTACAACACTGCGATTGTGTGCGCAGCTTTCCAACTGAGAGAAAACAGTACCTGACCACTCTCCTGCCTTTTCTATTCACATGAACATTCGATTGCAAGCTGTTTTGGACAACTTTCTTTCTCTTCTTGCAAAACACTCGGCAGACCTCCGTGCAGCCTCTAGAACACGATGGGAGAAGTTTTCTGTGCTGGCAAAGTTTCTCCTTGCCAGACAGAGTGGAAAAGCTTTTTGCTAAGATGTAGACGAGAAGAGAGGCTAAAGACGAAGGTACGGTGCTCTGCAGAGCAAAGCACCGCTCCCGGGCCTCTTTCGGCAGAAGGCGCACACCGCAGAGCACTGTGAGCGGCAGAATCGTCTTTGCGCGAAGAAGCAGCTTCTTCGTCTCCGGCAGCCGGAGAGAGCGGCAACTTCGCAAAGGTGATGAAACAAGCTGTACAACACTGCGATTGTGTGCGCAGCTTGCCAACTGAGAGAAAACAGTACCTGACCACTCTCCTGCCTTTTCTATTCACATGAACATTCGATTGCAAGCTGTTTTGGACAACTTTCTTTCTCTTCTTGCAAAACACTCGGCAGACCTCCGTGCAGCCTCTAGAACACGATGGGAGATGTTTTCTGTGCTGGCACAGTTTCTCCTTGCCAGACAGAGTGGAAAAGCTTTTTGCTAAGATGTAGACGAGAAGCGTGGCTACAGAAGCACGTATGGTACTCTGCAGAGCTAAGCATCGCTCCCGGACTTCTTTCGGCAGAAGGCGCACACCGCAGAGCACAGTGAGCGGCAGAATCGTCTTTGCGCGAAGAATCAGCTTCTTCGTCTCCGGGAGCCGGAGAGAGCGGCAAGTTTGCAAAGGTGATGAAACAAGCTGTACAACACTGCGATTGTGTGCGCAGCTTGCCAAGTGAGAGAAAACAGTACCTGACCACTCTCCTGCCTTTTCTATTCACTTGAACATTCGATTGCAAGCTGTTTTGGACAACTTTCCTTCTCTTCTTGCAAAACACTCGGCAGACCTCCGTGCAGCCTCTAGAACACGATGGGAGATGTTTTCTGTGCTGGCACAGTTTCTCCTTGCCAGACAGAGTGGAAAAGCTTTTTGCTAAGATGTAGACGAGAAGAGAGGCTAAAGAAGCAGGTATGGTGCTCTGCAGAGCTAAGCACCGCTCCCGGACGTCTTTCGGCAGAAGGCGCACACCGCAGAGCACTGTGAGCGGCAGAATCGTCTTTGCGCGAAGAAGCAGCTTCTTCGTCTCCGGGAGCCGGAGAGAGCGGCAGCTTCGCAAAGGTGATGAAACAAGCTGTACAACACTGCGATTGTGTGCGCAGCTTGCCAACTGAGAGAAAACAGTACCTGACCACTCTCCTGCCTTTTGTAATCACATGAACATTCGATTGTAAGCTGTTATGGACAACTTTCTTTCTCTTCTTGCAAAACACTCGGCAGACCTCCGTGCAGCCTCTAGAACACGATGGGAGATGTTTTTTGTGCTGGCACAGTTTCTCCTTGCCAGACAGAGTGGAAAAGCTTTTTGCTAAGATGTAGACGAGAAGAGAGGCTAAAGACGAAGGTACGGTGCTCTGCAGAGCTAAGCACCGCTCCCGTGCGTCTTTCGGCAGAAGGCGCACACCGCAGAGCACTGTGAGCGGCAGAATCGTCTTTGCGCGAAGAAGCAGCTTCCTCGTCTCCGGCAGCCGGAGAGAGCGGCAGCTTCGCAAAGGTGATGAAACAAGCTGTACAACACTGCGATTGTGTGCGCAGCTTGCCAACTGAGAGAAAACAGTACCTGACCACTCTCCTGCCTTTTCTATTCACATGAACATTCGATTGCAAGCTGTTTTGGACAACTTTCTTTCTCTTCTTGCAAAACACTCGGCAGACCTCCGTGCAGCCTCTAGAACACGATGGGAGATGTTTTCTGTGCTGGCAAAGTTTCTCCTTGCCAGACAGAGTGGAAAAGCTTTTTGCTAAGATGTAGACGAGAAGAGAGGCTAAAGACGAAGGTACGGTGCTCTGCAGAGCTAAGCACCGCTCCCGGACCTCTTTCGGCAGAAGACACACACTGCAGAGCACAGTGAGCGGCAGAATCGTCTTTGCGCGAAGAAGCAGCTTGTTCGTCTCCGGGAGCCGGAGAGAGCGGCAACTTCGCAAAGGTGATGAAACAAGCTGTACAACACTGCGATTGTGTGCGCAGCTTGCCAACTGAGAGAAAACAGTACCTGACCACTCTCCTGCCTTTCTATTCACATGAACATTCGATTGCAAGCTGTTTTGGACAACTTTCTTTCTCTTCTTGCAAAACACTCGGCAGACCTCCGTGCAGCCTCTAGAACACGATGGGAGATGTTTTTTGTGCTGGCACAGTTTCTCCTTGCCAGACAGAGTGGAAAAGCTTTTTGCTAAGATGTAGACGAGAAGAGAGGCTAAAGACGAAGGTACGGTGCTCTGCAGAGCTAAGCACCGCTCCCGGATCTCTTTCGGCAGAAGGCGCACACCGCAGAGCACTGTGAGCGGCAGAATCGTCTTTGCGCGAAGAAGCAGCTTCTTCGTCTCCGGCAGCCGGAGAGAGCGGCAGCCTCGCAAAGGTGATGAAACAAGCTGTTCAAAACTGCGATTGTGTGCGCAGCTTGCCAAGTGAGAGAAAACAGTACCTGACCACTCTCCTGCCTTTCTATTCACATGAACATTCGATTGCAAGCTGTTTTGGACAACTTTCTTTCTCTTCTAGCAAAACACTCGGCAGTCCTCCGTTCAGCCTCTAGAAGACGATGGGAGGTGTTTTCTGTGCTGGCACAGTTTCTCCTTGCCAGACAGAGTGGAAAAGCTTTTTGCTAAGATGTAGACGAGAAGCGAGGCTAAAGAAGCACGTATGGTACTCTGCAGAGCTAAGCATCGCTCCCGGACTTCTTTCGGCAGAAGGCGCACACCGCAGAGCACTGTGAGCGGCAGAATCGTCTTTGCGCGAAGAAGCAGCTTCTTCGTCTCCGGGAGCCGGAGAGAGCGTCAACTTCGCAAAGGTGATGAAACAACCTGTACAACACTGCGATAGTGTGCGCAGCTTGCCAAGTGAGAGAAAACAGTACCTGACCACTCTCCTGCCTTTTCTATTCACATGAACATTCGATTGCAAGCTGTTTTGGACAACTTTCTTTCTCTTCTTGCAAAACACTCGGCAGACCTCCGTGCAGCTTCTAGAACACGATGGGAGATGTTTTTTGTGCTGGCACAGTTTCTCCTTGCCAGACAGAGTGGAAAAGCTTTTTGCTAAGATGTAGACGAGAAGAGAGGCTAAAGACGAAGGTACGGTGCTCTGCAGAGCTAAGCACAGCTCCCGGACCTCTTTCGGCAGAAGGCGCACACCGCAGAGCACTGTGAGCGGCAGAATCGTCTTTGCGCGAAGAAGCAGCTTCTTCGTCTCCGGGAGCCGGAGAGAGCGGCAACTTCGCAAAGGTGATAAAACAAGCTGTACAACACTGCGATTGTGTGCGCAGCTTGCCAAGTGAGAGAAAACAGTACCTGACCACTCTCCTGCCTTTTCTATTCACATGAACATTCGATTGCAAGCTGCTTTGGACAACTTTCTTTCTCTTCTTGCAAAACACTCGGCAGACCTCCGTGCAGCTTCTAGAACACGATGGGAGAAGTTTTCTGTGCTGGCAAAGTTTCTCCTTGCCAGACAGAGTGGAAAAGCTTTTTGCTAAGATGTAGACGAGAAGAGAGGCTAAAGACGAAGGTACGGTGCTCTGCAGAGCTAAGCACCGCTCCCGGGCCTCTTTCGGCAGAAGGCGCACACCGCAGAGCACTGTGAGCGGCACAATCGTCTTTGCGCGAAGAAGCAGCTTCTTCGTCTCCGGGAGCCGGAGAGAGCGGCAACTTCGCAAAGGTGATGAAACAAGCTGTACAACACTGCGATTGTGTGCGCAGCTTGCCAACTGAGAGAAAACAGTACCTGACCACTCTCCCGCCTTTTCTATTCACATGAACATTCGATTGCAAGCTGTTTTGGACAACTTTCTTTCTCTTCTTGCAAAACACTCGGCAGACCTCCGTGCAGCCTCTAGAACACGATGGGAGAAGTTTTCTGTGCTGGCAAAGTTTCTCCTTGCCAGACAGAGTGGAAAAGCTTTTTGCTAAAATGTAGACGAGAAGAGAGGCTAAAGACGAAGGTACGGTGCTCTGCAGAGCTAAGCACCGCTCCCGGGCCGCTTTCGGCAGAAGGCGCACACCGCAGAGCACTGTGAGCGGCAGAATCGTCTTTGCGCGAAGAAGCAGCTTCTTCGTCTCCGGCAGCCGGAGAGAGCGGCAACTTCGCAAAGGTGATGAAACAAGCTGTACAACACTGCGATTGTGTGCGCAGCTTGCCAACTGAGAGAAAACAGTACCTGACCACTCTCCTGCCTTTTCTATTCACATGAACATTCGATTGCAAGCTGTTTTGGACAACTTTCTTTCTCTTCTTGCAAAACACTCGGCAGACCTCCGTGCAGCCTCTAGAACACGATGGGAGATGTTTTCTGTGCTGGCACAGTTTCTCCTTGCCAGACAGAGTGGAAAAGCATTTTGCTAAGATGTAGACGAGAAGCGTGGCTAAAGAAGCACGTATGGTACTCTGCAGAGCTAAGCATCGTTCCCGGACTTCTTTCGGCAGAAGGCGCACACCGCAGAGCACTGTGAGCGGCAGAATCGTCTTTGCGCGAAGAAGCAGCTTCTTCGTCTCCGGGAGCCGGAGAGAGCGGCAAGTTTGCAAAGGTGATGAAACAAGCTGTACAACACTGCGATTGTGTGCGCAGCTTGCCAACAGAGAGAAAACAGTACCTGACCACTCTCCTGCCTTTCTATTCACATGAACATTCGATTGCAAGCTGTTTT